>NW_027480424.1:4375000-5000000 GCF_051401765.1 Calliopsis andreniformis
AATTTTTGCAAATATTCATTTTATACGATGGAAAAATTGTTGTACTTATAATGTATTTTATTCTTCTGGCATTGAATTCTAAGTCCCTAGCTATTCTATCTGGTGGAGCAACGCCCTAGAGTGAAGCCTAGGTTGCCCGGAACGTAGAAATGACCATTACTTTCAGACTGTTTGCAAATATACATTATATACGATGAAAAAGCTGTTGTATTTAATTGTATTTTATACTTCTGGCGTTGACTTCTTAGGCCCTAACTATTTAATCTGGTAGAGCACCGCCCTAGAGTGAAGCATAGGTTGCCCGGAACGTAGAAATTACCATAACTTTCACACCGGTAGCAACTATTCGTTTTATACGATGGAAAAACTGTTCTATTTATTTTGTATTTTATGCTTCGGGCGTTGACTTCTGAGGCCCTAACTATTCAATCTGTTGGTGCAACGCCATAGGGTGAACCCTAGGTTGCCCGGAACGTAGAAATGACCATAACATTCACACTGGTTGCTATAATTCGTTTTATACGATGGAAAAACTGTTATATTTATATTGTATTTTATGCTTCTGGCGTTGACTTCTTAGGCCCTATCAATTCGATCTGGTGGAACAACGACCTAGAGTGAGGCCTAGGTAGCCCGGAACGTAGAAATGACCATAAGTTTCACACTGGTTGCTATAATTCGTTTTATACGATGGAAAAACTGTTATATTTATATTGTATTTTATGCTTCTGGCGTTGACTTCTTAGGCCCTAACTATTCGATCTGTTGGAGCAACGCCCTGGAGTGAAGCCTAGGTTGCGCGGAACGTAGAAATGACCATAACTTTCACACTGGTAGCAATTATTTATTTATTCGATGCCAAACCTGTTGTACTTATATTGTATTTTATGCTTCTGGCATTGACTTCTTAGGCCCCAACTATTCGATCTGGAGGAGCAATGCCTTAGAGTTAAGTCTAGAATGCCCGAAACGCCGAAATGATCATTACTTTCACGCTTATTGGAATTATTCCTGTAATACGATGAAACGACTGTTGTATTTTTATTGTATCTTATGCTCCTAGCGTTGACTTCTAAGGCCCTAACTATTCGATCTGGCGGAGCAACACCCTGGAGTGAAGCCTAGGTTGCCCGGAACGTGGAAATGACCAGAACTGTCACACTGGTTGCAATTACTCGTTTTATGCGATGTGAAAGCTGTTGTATTTATATCGTTTTTTATGCTTCTGGCGTTGACGTCTAAGGGCCTAACTATTCCATCTGGTGGAACAACGCCCTAGGGTAAAGCCCAGATTGCGCGGAACGTAGAAATGACCCTAACTTTCACACTGGTAGCAATTTTTCGTTTTATACGATGGAAAAACTGTTTTATTTATTTTGTATTTTAGGCTTCGGGCGTTGACTTCTAAGGCCCTAACTATTCGATCTAGTGGAGCAACGCCCTAGAGTGCAGCCTAGGTTGCCCGAAACGCCGAAATGATCATTACTTTCACGCTTGTTGCAATTATTCCTGTTATAGGATGGAAAGACTGTTGTGTTTTTATTGTATTTTATACTTCAGGCGTTGACTTCTGAGGCCGTAGCTATTCGATGTGGTGGAAGAACGCAATACAGTGAAGCCTAGGTTGCCCGGAACGTAGAAATGACCATTAATTTCACACTGTTTGCAATTATTCCTTTTATGCGATGGAAAAGCTGTTGTATTTATATCGTATTTTACGCTTCTGGCGTTGACTTCTAAGGACCTAACAGTTTGATCTGGTGGTGCAACGCCCTAGAGTGTAGCCTAGGTTGCGTGGAACGTAGAAATGACCATCCCTTTCACACGGGTTGCAATTATTCCTGTTATAGGGTGGAAAGACTGTTGTATTTTTATTGTATTTTATACTTCAGGCGTTGACTTCTGAGGCCGTAGCTATCCGATGTGGTGGAAGAACGCTATACAGTCAAGCCTGGGTTGCCCGGAACGTATAAATGACCATAACTTTCACACTGGTTGCAATTATTTGTTTTATACGATGGAAAAGCTGTTGTATTTATATCGTATTTTATGCTTCGGGCTTGACTTCTAAGGCCCTAACTATTCGATCTAGTGGAGCAACGCCCTAGAGTGCAGCCTAGGTTGCCCGGAACGTAGAAATGACCATAACTTTCACACTGGTAGCAATTATTCGTTTTATACGATGGAAAAACTGTTCTATTTATTTTGTATTTTATGCGTCGGGCGTTGACTTCTAAGGCCCTAACTATTCGATCTCGTAGAGCAACGTCCTAGAGTGAAGCCTAGGTTGCCCGGTACGTAGAAATGACCATAAGTTTCATACTGGTTGCAATTATTCGTTTTATACAGTGGAAAAACCGTTCTATTTATTTTGTATTTTATGCTTCGGGCGTTGACTTCTAAGGCCCTAACTGTTTGATCTGGTGGAGCATCGCCGTAAAGTGAAGCCTAGGTTGCCCGGAACGTAGAAATGACCATAACTTTCACACTGGTTGCTATTATTCGTTTTATACGATGGAAAAACTGTTATATTTATATTGTATTTAAGCTTCTGGCGCTGACTTCTGAGGCCGTTGCTATTCGATGTGGTGGAAGAACTCCATAGAGTGAAGCCTAGGTAGCCCGGATCGTAGAAATGTCCATATCTTTCACACTGTTTGCAATTTTTCGTTTTATACGATGGAAAGACTGTTTTATTTATTTTGCATTTTATGCTTCGGGCGTTGACTTCTAAGGCCCTAACTATTCGATCTAGTGGAGCAACGCCCTAGAGTGCAGCCTAGATTGCCCGGAACGTAGAAATGACCATAACTTTCACACTGGTTGCTATCATTCGTTTTATACAATGGAAAAACTGTTCTATTTATTTTGTATTTAGTGCTTCGGGCGTCGACTTCTAAGGCCCTAACTGTTTGATCTGGTGGAGCAACGCCCTAGAGTGAAGACTAGGCTGCCCGGAACGTAGAAATGACCATAACTTTTACACTGGTAGCAATTATTCGTTTTATACAATGGAAAAACTGTTCTATTTATTTTGTATTTAATGCTTCGGGCGTTGACTTCTAAGGCCCCAACTGTTTGATCTGGTGGAGCAACGCCCTAGAGTGAAGCCCAGGTTGCCGGGAACGTAGAAATGACCATAACTTTCACACTGGTTGCAATTATTTTTTTTATACGATGGAAAAGCTGTTGTATTTATATCGTATTTTATGCTTCTGGCGTTGACTTCTTAGGCCCTAACTATTCCATCTGGTGGAACAACGCCCTAGAGTAAAGCCCAGGTTGCCCGGAATGTAGAAATGACCATAACTTTCACACTGGTAGCAATTATTCGTTTTATACGATGAAAAACTGTTTTATTTATTTTGTATTTTATGCTTCGGGCGTTGACTTCTAAGGCCCTAGCTATTCGATCTAGTGGAGCAACGCCCTAGAGTGCAGCCTAGGTTGCCCGAAACGCAGAAATGATCATTACTTTCACGCTTGTTGCAATTATTCCTGTTATAGGATGGAAAGACTGTTGTATTTTTATTGTATTTTATACTTCAGACGTTGACTTCTGAGGCCGTAGCTATCCGATGTGGTGGAAGAACGCTATACAGTCAAGCCTGGGTTGCCCGGAACGTATAAATGACCATAACTTTCACACTGGTTGCAATTATTTGTTTTATACGATGGAAAAGCTGTTGTATTTATATCGTATTTTATGCTTCGGGCTTGACTTCTAAGGCCCTAACTATTCGATCTGGTAGAGCAACGTCCTAGAGTGAAGCCTAGGTTGCCCGGTACGTAGAAATGACCATAAGTTTCATACTGGTTGCAATTATTCGTTTTATACAGTGGAAAAACCGTTCTATTTATTTTGTATTTTATGCTTCGGGCGTTGACTTCTAAGGCCCTAACTGTTTGATCTGGTGGAGCATCGCCGTAAAGTGAAGCCTAGGTTGCCCGGAACGTAGAAATGACCATAACTTTCACACTGGTTGCTATTATTCGTTTTATACGATGGAAAAACTGTTATATTTATATTGTATTTAAGCTTCTGGCGCTGACTTCTGAGGCCGTTGCTATTCGATGTGGTGGAAGAACTCCATAGAGTGAAGCCTAGGTAGCCCGGATCGTAGAAATGTCCATATCTTTCACACTGTTTGCAATTTTTCGTTTTATACGATGGAAAAACTGTTTTATTTATTTTGCATTTTATGCTTCGGGCGTTGACTTCTAACGCCCTAACTATTCGATCTAGTGGAGCAACGCCCTAGGGTGCAGCCTAGATTGCCCGGAACGTAGAAATGACCATAACTTTCACACTGGTTGCTATCATTCGTTTTATACAATGGAAAAACTGTTCTATTTATTTTGTATTTAGTGCTTCGGGCGTCGACTTCTAAGGCCCTAACTGTTTGATCTGGTGGAGCAACGCCCTAGAGTGAAGACTAGGCTGCCCGGAACGTAGAAATGACCATAACTTTTACACTGGTAGCAATTATTCGTTTTATACAATGGAAAAACTGTTCTATTTATTTTGTATTTAATGCTTCGGGCGTTGACTTCTAAGGCCCCAACTGTTTGATCTGGTGGAGCAACGCCCTAGAGTGAAGCCCAGGTTGCCGGGAACGTAGAAATGACCATAACTTTCACACTGGTTGCAATTATTTGTTTTATACGATGGAAAAGCTGTTGTATTTATATCGTATTTTATGCTTCTGGCGTTGACTTCTTAGGCCCTAACTATTCCATCTGGTGGAACAACGCCCTAGAGTAAAGCCCAGGTTGCGCGGAACGTAGAAATGAGCATAACCTTCACACTGGTAGCAATTATTCGTTTTATACGATGGAAAAACTGTTCTATATATTTCGTATTTTTTGCTTCGGGCGTTGACTTCTAAGGCCCTAACTATTCGATCTGGTAGAGCAACGCCCTAGAGTGAAGCCTAGGTTGCCCGGATCGTAGAAATGTACATATCTTTCACACTGTTTGCAATTTTTCGTTTTATACGATGGAAAAACTGTTTTATTTATTTTGCATTTTATGCTTCGGGCGTTGACTTCTAACGCCCTAACTATTCGATCTAGTGGAGCAACGCCCTAGAGTGAAGCCTAGGTTGCGTGGGACGTAGAAATGACCATCCCATTCACACGGGTTGCAATTATTCCTGTTATAGGGTGGAAAGACTGTTGTATTTTTATTGTATTTTATACTTCAGGCGTTGACTTCTGAGGCCGTAGCTATCCGATGTGGTGGAAGAACGCTATACAGTCAAGCCTAGGTTGCCCGGAACGTATAAATGACCATAACTTTCACACTGGTTGCAATTATTTGTTTTATATGATGGAAAAGCTGTTGTATTTATATCGTATTTTATGCTTCGGGCGTTGACTTCTAAGGCCCTCACTATTCGATCTAGTGGAGCAACGCCCTAGAGTGCAGCCTAGGTTGCCCGGAACGTAGAAGTGACCATAACTTTCACACTGGTAGCAATTATTCGTTTTATACGATGGAAAATCTGTTTTATTTATTTTGTATTTTATGCTTCGGGCGTTGGCTTCTAAGGCCCTAGCTATTCGATCTAGTGGAGCAACGACCTAGAGTGCAGCCTAGGTTGCCCGAAACGCCGAAATGATCATTCCTTTCACGCTTGTTGCAATTATTCCTGTTATAGGATGGAAAGACTGTTGTGTTTTTATTGTATTTTATACTTCAGGCGTTGACTTCTGAGGCCGTAGCTATTCGATGTGGTGGAAGAACGCCATACAGTGAAGCCTAGGTTGCCCGGAACGTAGAAATGACCATTACTTTCACACTGTTTGCAATTATTCCTTTTATACGATGGAAAAACTGTTATATTTATATTGTATTTAAGCTTCTGGCGTTGACTTCTTAGGCCGTTGCTACTCGATGTGGTGGAAGAACGCCATAGAGTAAAGCCTAGGTAGCGCGGATCGTAGAAGTGTCCATATCTTTCGCACTGTTTGCAATTTTTCGTTTTAGACGATGGAAAAACTGTTTTATTTATTTTGTATTTTATGCTTCGGGCGTTGACTTCTAAGGCCCTGACTATTCGATCTGGTGGAGCAACGCCCTAGAGTGCAGCCTAGATTGCCCGGAACGTAGAAATGACCATAACTTTCACACTGGTTGCTATCATTCGTTTTATATGATGGAGAAACTGTTGTATTTATATTGTATTTTATGCTTCGGGCGTTGACTTCTAAGGCCCTAACTATTTGATCTAGTGGAGCAACGCCCTAGAGTGCAGCCTAGGTTGCCCGGAACGTAGAAATGACCATAACTTTCACACTGGTAGCAATTATTCGTTTTATACGATGGAAAAACTGTTTTATTTATTTTGTATTTTACGCTTCTGGCGTTGACTTCTAAGGCCCTAACTATTCGATCTAGTGGAGCAACGCCTTAGAGTGCAGCCTAGGTTGCCCGGAACGTAGAAATGACCATAACTTTCACACTGGTATCAATTATTCATTTTATACGATGGAAATCTGTTTTATTTATTTTGTATTTTATGCTTCGGGCGTTGACTTCTAAGGCCATAACTATTCGATCTGGTGGTACAACGCCCTAGGGTGAAGCGTAGGTTGCCCGGAACGTAGAAATGACCATAACCTTTACACTTGCAGCAATTATACGTTTTATACAGTGGAAAAACCGTTCTATTTATTTTGTATTTTATGCTTCGGGCGTTGACTTCTAAGGCCCTAACTGTTTGATCTGGTAGAGCATCGCCGTAGAGTGAAGCCTAGGTTGCCCGGAACGTAGAAATGACCATAACTTTCACACTGGTTGCTATCATTCGTTTTATACGATGGAAAAAATGTTCTATTTATTTTGTATTTAATGCTTCGGGCGTCGACTTCTAAGGCCCTAACTGCTTGATCTGGTGGAGCAACGCCCCAGAGTGAAGCCTAGGTTGCCCGGAACGTAGAAATGACCATAACTTTTACACTGGTACCAATTATTCGTTTTATACAATGGAAAAACTGTTCTATTTATTTTGTATTTAATGCTTCGGTCGTTGACTTCTAAGGCCCCAACTGTTTGATCTGGTGGAGCAACGCCCTAGAGTGAAGCCTAGGATGCCTGGAACGTAGAAATGACCATCACTTTCACACGGGTTGCAATTATTCCTATTATAGGATAGAAAGACTGTTGTATTTTTATTGTATTTTATACTTCAGGCGTTGACTTCTGAGGCCGTAGCTATTCGATGTGGTGGAAGAACGCCATACAGTGAAGCCCAGGTTGCCCGGAACGTAGAAATGACCATAACTTTCACACTGGAAGCAATTATTCGTTTGATACAATGGAAAAAATGTTCTATTTATTTTGTATTTAATGCTTCGGGCGTTGACTTCTAAGGCCCTAAATATTCGATCAGGTGGAGCACCGCCCTAGAGTGAAGCCTAGGTTGCCCGGAACGTAGAAATGACCATAACCTTTACACTTGCAGCAATTACTCGTTTTATACAGTGGAAAAACCGTTCTATTTATTTTGTATTTTATGCTTCGGGCGTTGACTTCTAAGGCCCTGACTATTCGATCTGGTGGAGCAACGCCCTAGAGTGCAGCCTAGATTGCCCGGAACGTAGAAATGACCATAACTTTCACACTGGTTGCTATCATTCGTTTTATATGATGGAGAAACTGTTGTATTTATATTGTATTTTATGCTTCGGGCGTTGACTTCTAAGGCCCTAACTATTTGATCTAGTGGAGCAACGCCCTAGAGTGCAGCCTAGGTTGCCCGGAACGTAGAAATTACCATAACTTTCACACTGGTAGCAATTATTCGTTTTATACGATGGAAAAACTGTTTTATTTATTTTGTATTTTATGCTTCGGGCGTTGACTTCTGAGGCCCTAGCTATTCGATCTAGTGGAGCAACGGCCTAGAGTGCAGCCTAGGTTTCCCGAAACGCCGAAATGATCATTACTTTCACGCTTGTTGCAATTATTCCTGTTATAGGATGGAAAGACTGTTGTGTTTTTATTGTATTTTATACTTCAGGCGTTGACTTCTGAGGCCGTAGCTATCCGATGTGGTGGAAGAATGCCATACAGTCAAGACTAGGTTGCCCGGAACGTATAAATGACCATAACTTTCACACTGGTTGCAATTATTTGTTTTATATGATGGAAAAGCTGTTGTATTTATATCGTATTTTATGCTTCGGGCGTTGACTTCTAAGGCCCTAACTATTCGATCTAGTGGAGCAACGCCCTAGAGTGCAGCCTAGGTTGCCCGGAACGTAGAAATGACCATAACTTTCACACTGGTAGCAATTATTCGTTTTATACGATGGAAAAACTGTTCTATTTATTCTGTATTTTATGCTTCGGGCGTTGACTTCTAAGGCCCTAACTATTCGATCTGGTAGAGCAACGCCCTAGAGTGAAGCCTAGGTTGCCCGGTACGTAGAAATGACCATAAGTTTCATACTGGTTGCAATTATTCGTTTTATACGATGGAAAAACTGTTGTATTTATATTTTATTTTATGCTTCTGGCGTTGACTTCTTAGGCCCTAACTATTCGATCTGGTGGTACAACGCCCTAGGGTGAAGCGTAGGTTGCCCGGAACGTAGAAATGACCATAACCTTTACACTTGCAGCAATTATTCGTTTTATACAGTGGAAAAACCGTTCTATTTATTTTGTATTTTATACTTCGGGCGTTGACTTCTAAGGCCCTAACTATTCGATCTAGTGGAGCAACGCCCTAGAGTGCAGCCTAGGTTGCCCGGAACGTAGAAATGACCATAACTTTCACACTGGTAGCAATTATTCGTTTTATACGATGGAAAAACTGTTCTATTTATTCTGTATTTTATGCTTCGGGCGTTGACTTCTAAGGCCCTAACTATTCGATCTGGTAGAGCAACGCCCTAGAGTGAAGCCTAGGTTGCCCGGTACGTAGAAATGACCATAAGTTTCACCCTGGTTGCTATTACTCGTTTTATACGATGGAAAAACTGTTATATTTATATTGTATTTAAGCTTCTGGCGTTGACTTCTGAGGCCGTTGCTATTCGATGTGGTGGATGAACGCCATAGAGTGAAGCCTAGGTAGCCCGAATCGTAGAAATGTCCATATCTTTCACACTGTTTGCAATTTTTCGTTTTATACGACGGAAAAACTGTTTTATTTATTTTGTATTTTATGCTTCGGGCGTTGACTTCTAAGGCCCTAACTATTCGATCTGGTGGAGCAACGCCCTAGAGTGCAGCCTAGATTGCCCGGAACGTAGAAATGACCATAACTTTCACACTGGTTGCTATCATTCGTTTTATATGATGGAAAAACTGTTGTATTTATATTGTATTTTATGCTTCGGGCGTTGACTTCTAAGGCCCTAACTATTCGATCTAGTGGAGCAACGCCCTAGAGTGCAGCCTAGGTTGCCCGGAACGTAGAAATGACCATAACTTTCACACTGGTAGCAATTACTCGTTTTATACGATGGAAAAACTGTTCTGTTTATTTTGTATTTTATGCTTCGGTCGTTGACTTCTAAGGCCCTAACTATTCGATCTGGTAGAGCAACGCCCTAGAGTGAAGCCTAGGTTGCCCGGTACGTAGAAATGACCATAAGTTTCATACTGGTTGCAATTATTCGTTTTATACGATGGAAAAACTGTTGTATTTATATTGTATTTTAAGATTCTGGCGTTGACTTCTTAGGCCCTAACTATTCGATCTGGTGGTACATCGCCCTAGGGTGAAGCGTAGGTTGCCCGGAACGTAGAAATGACCATAATCTTTACACTTGCAGCAATTATTCGTTCTATACATTGGAAAAACCGTTCTATTTATTTTGTATTTTATGCTTCGGGCGTTGACTTCTAAGGCCCTAACTATTCGATCTAGTGGAGCAACGCCCTAGAGTGCAGCCTAGGTTGCCCGGAACGTAGAAATGACCATAACTTTCACACTGGTAGCAATTATTCGTTTTATACGATGGAAAGACTGTTGTATTTTTATTGTATTTTATACTTCAGGCACTGACTTCTGAGGCCGTAGCTATTCGATGTGGTGGAAGAACGCCATACAGTGAAGCCTAGGTTGCCCGGAACGTAGAAATGAACATAACTTTCACACTGGTTGCAATTATTTGTTTTATACGATGGAAAAGCTGTTGTATTTATATCGTATTTTATGCATCTGGCGTTGACTTCTGAGGCCGTTGCTATTCGATGTGGTGGAAGAACGCCATAGAGTGAAGCCTAGGTAGCCCGGATCGTAGAAATGTCCATATCTTTCACACTGTTTGCAATTTTTCGTTTTATACGATGAAAAACTGTTTTATTTATTTTGTATTTTATGCCTCGGGCGTTGACTTCTAAGGCACTAACTATTCGATCTAGTGGAGCAACGCCCTAGAGTGCAGCCTAGGTTGCCCGGAACGTAGAAATGAGCATAACTTTCACACTGGTAGCAATTATTCGTTTTATACGATGGAAAAACTGTTCTATTTATTTTGTATTTTTTGCTTCGGGCGTTGACTTCTAAGGCCCTAGCTATTCGATCTAGTGGAGCAACGCCCTAGAGTGCAGCCTAGGTTGCCCGAAACGCCGAAATGATCATTACTTTCACGCTTGTTGCAATTATTCCTGTTATAGGATGGAAAGACTGTTGTGTTTTTATTGTATTTTATACTTCAGGCGTTGATTTCTGAGGCCGTAGCTATTCGATGTGGTGGAAGAACGCCATACAGTGAAGCCTATGTTGCCCGGAACGTAGAAATGACCATTGTTTTCACACTGTTTGCAATTATTCCTTTTATACGATGGAAAAGCTGTTGTATTTATATCGTATTTTACGCTTCTGGCGTTGACTTCTAAGGACCTAACTGTTTGATCTGGTGGAGCAACGCCCTATAGTGAAGCCTAGGTTGCGTGGAACGTAGAAATGACCATCCCTTTCACACGGGTTGCAATTATTCCTGTTATAGGGTGGAAAGACTGTTGTATTTTTACTGTATTTTATACTTCAGGCGTTGACTTCTGCGGCCGTAGCTATCCGATGTGGTGGAAGAACGCTATACAGTCAAGCCTAGGTTGCCCGGAACGTATAAATGACCATAACTTTCACACTGGTTGCAATTATTTGTTTTATATCATGGAAAAGCTGTTGTATTTATATCGTATTTTATGCTTCGGGCGTTGACTTCTAAGGCCCTAACTATTCGATCTAGTGGAGCAACGCCCTAGAGTGCAGCCTAGGTTGCCCGGAACGTAGAAATGACCATAACTTTCACACTGGTAGCACTTATTCGTTTTATACGATGGAAAAACTGTTCTATTTATTTTGTATTTTAAGCTTCTGGCGTTGACTTCTAAGGCCCTAACTTTTCGAGCTGGTAGAGCAACGTCCTAGAGTGAAGCCTAGGTTGCCCGGTACGTACAAATGACCATAAGTTGCATACTGGTTGCAATTATCCGTTTTACACGATGGAAAAACTGTTGTATTTATATTGTATTTTAAACTTATGGCGTTGACTTCTTAGGCCCTAACTATTCGATCTGGTGGTACAACGCCCTAGGGTGAAGCATAGGTTGCCCGGAACGTAGAAATGACCATAACCTTTACACTTGCAGCTATTATTCGTTTTATACAGTGGAAAAACCGTTCTATTTATTTTGTATTTTATGCTTCAGGCGTTGACTTCTAAGGCCCTAACTATTCGATCTAGTGGAGCAACGCCCTAGAGTGCCGCCTAGGTTGCCCGGAACGTAGAAATGACCATAACTTTCACACTGGTAGCAATTATTCGTTTTATACGATGGAAAAACTGTTTTATTTATTTTGTATTTTATGCTTCGGGCGTTGACTTATAAGGCCCTAGCTATTCGATCTAGTGGAGCAACGCCCTAGAGTGCAGCCTAGGTTGCCCGAAACGAAGAAATGATCATTACTTTCACGCTTGTTGCAATTATTCCTGTTATAGGGTGGAAAGACTGTTGTATTTTTACTGTATTTTATACTTCAGGCGTTGACTTCTGCGGCCGTAGCTATCCGATGTGGTGGAAGAACGCTATACAGTCAAGCCTAGGTTTCCCGGAACGTATAAATGACCATAACTTTCACACTGGTTGCAATTATTTGTTTTATATGATGTAAAAGCTGTTGTATTTATATCGTATTTTATGCTTCGAGCGTTGACTTCTAAGGCCCTAACTATTCGATCTAGTGGAGCAACGCCCTAGAGTGCAGCCTAGGTTGCCCGGAACGTAGAAATGACCATAACTTTCACACTGGTAGCACTTATTCGTTTTATACGATGGAAAAACTGTTCTATTTATTTTGTATTTTAAGCTTCTGGCGTTGACTTCTAAGGCCCTAACTTTTCGAGCTGGTAGAGCAACGTCCTAGAGTGAAGCCTAGGTTGCCCGGTACGTAGAAATGACCATAAGTTGCATACTGGTTGCAATTATCCGTTTTACACGATGGAAAAACTGTTGTATTCATATTGTATTTTAAGCTTCTGGCGTTGACTTCTTAGGCCCTAACTATTCGATCTGGTGGTACAACGCCCTAGGGTGAAGCGTAGGTTGCCCGGAACGTAGAAATGACCATAACCTTTACACTTGCAGCAATTATTCGTTTTATACAGTGGAAAAACCGTTCTATTTATTTTGTATTTTATACTTCGGGCGTTGACTTCTAAGGCCCTAACTGTTTGATCTGGTGGAGCATCGCCGTAGAGTGAAGCCTAGGTTGCCCGGAACGTAGAAATGACCATAACTTTCACCCTGGTTGCTATTACTCGTTTTATACGATGGAAAAACTGTTATATTTATATTGTATTTAAGCTTCTGGCGTTGACTTCTGAGGCCGTTGCTATTCGATGTGGTGGAAGAACGGCATAGAGTGAAGCCTAGGTAGCCCGGATCGTAGAAATGTCCATATCTTTCACACTGTTTGCAATTTTTCGTTTTATACGACGGAAAAACTGTTTTATTTATTTTGTATTTTATGCTTCGGGCGTTGACTTCTAAGGCCCTAACTATTCGATCTGGTGGAGCAACGCCCTAGAGTGCAGCCTAGATTGCCCGGAACGTAGAAATGACCATAACTTTCACACTGGTTGCTATCATTCGTTTTATATGATGGAAAAACTGTTGTATTTATATTGTATTTTATGCTTCGGGCGTTGACTTCTAAGGCCCTAACTATTCGATCTAGTGGAGCAACGCCCTAGAGTGCAGCCTAGGTTGCCCGGAACGTAGAAATGACCATAACTTTCACCCTGGTTGCTATTACTCGTTTTATACGATGGAAAAACTGTTATATTTATATTGTATTTAAGCTTCTGGCGTTGACTTCTGAGGCCGTTGCTATTCGATGTGGTGGAAGAACGGCATAGAGTGAAGCCTAGGTAGCCCGGATCGTAGAAATGTCCATATCTTTCACACTGTTTGCAATTTTTCGTTTTATACGACGGAAAAACTGTTTTATTTATTTTGTATTTTATGCTTCGGGCGTTGACTTCTAAGGCCCTAACTATTCGATCTGGTGGAGCAACGCCCTAGAGTGCAGCCTAGATTGCCCGGAACGTAGAAATGACCATAACTTTCACACTGGTTGCTATCATTCGTTTTATATGATGGAAAAACTGTTGTATTTATATTGTAGTTTATGCTTCGGGCGTTGACTTCTAAGGCCCTAACTATTCGATCTAGTGGAGCAACGCCCTAGAGTGCAGCCTAGGTTGCCCGGAACGTAGAAATGACCATAACTTTCACACTGGTAGCAATTACTCGTTTTATACGATGGAAAAACTGTTCTGTTTATTTTGTATTTTATGCTTCGGTCGTTGACTTCTAAGGCCCTAACTATTCGATCTGGTAGAGCAACGCCCTAGAGTGAAGCCTAGGTTGCCCGGTACGTAGAAATGACCATAAGTTTCATACTGGTTGCAATTATTCGTTTTATACGATGGAAAAACTGTTGTATTTATATTGTATTTTAAGCTTCTGGCGTTGACTTCTTAGGCCCTAACTATTCGATCTGGTGGTACATCGCCCTAGGGTGAAGCGTAGGTTGCCCGGAACGTAGAAATGACCATAATCTTTACACTTGCAGCAATTATTCGTTCTATACAGTGGAAAAACCGTTCTATTTATTTTGTATTTTATGCTTCGGGCGTTGACTTCTAAGGCCCTAACTATTCGATCTAGTGGAGCAACGCCCTAGAGTGCAGCCTAGGTTGCCCGGAACGTAGAAATGACCATAACTTTCACACTGGTAGCAATTATTCGTTTTATACGATGGAAAAGCTGTTGTATTTATATCGTATTTTATGCTTCTGGCGTTGACTTCTGAGGCCGTTGCTATTCGATGTGGTGGAAGAACGCCATAGAGTGAAGCCTAGGTAGCCCGGATCGTAGAAATGTCCATATCTTTCACACTGTTTGCAATTTTTCGTTTTATACGATGAAAAACTGTTTTATTTATTTTGTATTTTATGCCTCGGGCGTTGACTTCTAAGGCACTAACTATTCGATCTAGTGGAGCAACGCCCTAGTGTGCAGCCTAGGTTGCCCGGAACGTAGAAATGAGCATAACTTTCACACTGGTAGCAATAATTCGTTTTATACGATGGAAAAACTGTTCTATTTATTTTGTATTTTTTGCTTCGGGCGTTGACTTCTAAGGCCCTAGCTATTCGATCTAGTGGAGCAACGCCCTAGAGTGCAGCCTAGGTTGCCCGAAACGCCGAAATGATCATTACTTTCACGCTTGTTGCAATTATTCCTGTTATAGGATGGAAAGACTGTTGTGTTTTTATTGTATTTTATACTTCAGGCGTTGATTTCTGAGGCCGTAGCTATTCGATGTGGTGGAAGAACGCCATACAGTGAAGCCTAGGTTGCCCGGAACGTAGAAATGACCATTGCTTTCACACTGTTTGCAATTATTCCTTTTATACGATGGAAAAGCTGTTGTATTTATATCGTATTTTACGCTTCTGGCGTTGACTTCTAAGGACCTAACTGTTTGATCTGGTGGAGCAACGCCCTAGAGTGAAGCCTAGGTTGCGTGGAACGTAGAAATGACCATCCCTTTCACACGGGTTGCAATTATTCCTGTTATAGGGTGGAAAGACTGTTGTATTTTTACTGTATTTTATACTTCAGGCGTTGACTTCTGCGGCCGTAGCTATCCGATGTGGTGGAAGAACGCTATACAGTCAAGCCTAGGTTTCCCGGAACGTATAAATGACCATAACTTTCACACTGGTTGCAATTATTTGTTTTATATGATGTAAAAGCTGTTGTATTTATATCGTATTTTATGCTTCGGGCGTTGACTTCTAAGGCCCTAACTATTCGATCTAGTGGAGCAACGCCCTAGAGTGCAGCCTAGGTTGCCCGGAACGTAGAAATGACCATAACTTTCACACTGGTAGCACTTATTCGTTTTATACGATGGAAAAACTGTTCTATTTATTTTGTATTTTAAGCTTCTGGCGTTGACTTCTAAGGCCCTAACTTTTCGAGCTGGTAGAGCAACGTCCTAGAGTGAAGCCTAGGTTGCCCGGTACGTAGAAATGACCATAAGTTGCATACTGGTTGCAATTATCCGTTTTACACGATGGAAAAACTGTTGTATTCATATTGTATTTTAAGCTTCTGGCGTTGACTTCTTAGGCCCTAACTATTCGATCTGGTGGTACATCGCCCTAGGGTGAAGCGTAGGTTGCCCGGAACGTAGAAATGACCATAATCTTTACACTTGCAGCAATTATTCGTTCTATACAGTGGAAAAACCGTTCTATTTATTTTGTATTTTATGCTTCGGGCGTTGACTTCTAAGGCCCTAACTATTCGATCTAGTGGAGCAACGCCCTAGAGTGCAGCCTAGGTTGCCCGGAACGTAGAAATGACCATAACTTTCACACTGGTAGCAATTATTCGTTTTATACGATGGAAAAGCTGTTGTATTTATATCGTATTTTATGCTTCTGGCGTTGACTTCTGAGGCCGTTGCTATTCGATGTGGTGGAAGAACGCCATAGAGTGAAGCCTAGGTAGCCCGGATCGTAGAAATGTCCATATCTTTCACACTGTTTGCAATTTTTCGTTTTATACGATGAAAAACTGTTTTATTTATTTTGTATTTTATGCCTCGGGCGTTGACTTCTAAGGCACTAACTATTCGATCTAGTGGAGCAACGCCCTAGTGTGCAGCCTAGGTTGCCCGGAACGTAGAAATGAGCATAACTTTCACACTGGTAGCAATAATTCGTTTTATACGATGGAAAAACTGTTCTATTTATTTTGTATTTTTTGCTTCGGGCGTTGACTTCTAAGGCCCTAGCTATTCGATCTAGTGGAGCAACGCCCTAGAGTGCAGCCTAGGTTGCCCGAAACGCCGAAATGATCATTACTTTCACGCTTGTTGCAATTATTCCTGTTATAGGATGGAAAGACTGTTGTGTTTTTATTGTATTTTATACTTCAGGCGTTGATTTCTGAGGCCGTAGCTATTCGATGTGGTGGAAGAACGCCATACAGTGAAGCCTAGGTTGCCCGGAACGTAGAAATGACCATTGCTTTCACACTGTTTGCAATTATTCCTTTTATACGATGGAAAAGCTGTTGTATTTATATCGTATTTTACGCTTCTGGCGTTGACTTCTAAGGACCTAACTGTTTGATCTGGTGGAGCAACGCCCTAGAGTGAAGCCTAGGTTGCGTGGAACGTAGAAATGACCATCCCTTTCACACGGGTTGCAATTATTCCTGTTATAGGGTGGAAAGACTGTTGTATTTTTACTGTATTTTATACTTCAGGCGTTGACTTCTGCGGCCGTAGCTATCCGATGTGGTGGAAGAACGCTATACAGTCAAGCCTAGGTTTCCCGGAACGTATAAATGACCATAACTTTCACACTGGTTGCAATTATTTGTTTTATATGATGTAAAAGCTGTTGTATTTATATCGTATTTTATGCTTCGGGCGTTGACTTCTAAGGCCCTAACTATTCGATCTAGTGGAGCAACGCCCTAGAGTGCAGCCTAGGTTGCCCGGAACGTAGAAATGACCATAACTTTCACACTGGTAGCACTTATTCGTTTTATACGATGGAAAAACTGTTCTATTTATTTTGTATTTTAAGCTTCTGGCGTTGACTTCTAAGGCCCTAACTTTTCGAGCTGGTAGAGCAACGTCCTAGAGTGAAGCCTAGGTTGCCCGGTACGTAGAAATGACCATAAGTTGCATACTGGTTGCAATTATCCGTTTTACACGATGGAAAAACTGTTGTATTCATATTGTATTTTAAGCTTCTGGCGTTGACTTCTTAGGCCCTAACTATTCGATCTGGTGGTACAACGCCCTAGGGTGAAGCGTAGGTTGCCCGGAACGTAGAAATGACCATAACCTTTACACTTGCAGCAATTATTCGTTTTATACAGTGGAAAAACCGTTCTATTTATTTTGTATTTTATACTTCGGGCGTTGACTTCTAAGGCCCTAACTGTTTGATCTGGTGGAGCATCGCCGTAGAGTGAAGCCTAGGTTGCCCGGAACGTAGAAATGACCATAACTTTCACCCTGGTTGCTATTACTCGTTTTATACGATGGAAAAACTGTTATATTTATATTGTATTTAAGCTTCTGGCGTTGACTTCTGAGGCCGTTGCTATTCGATGTGGTGGAAGAACGGCATAGAGTGAAGCCTAGGTAGCCCGGATCGTAGAAATGTCCATATCTTTCACACTGTTTGCAATTTTTCGTTTTATACGACGGAAAAACTGTTTTATTTATTTTGTATTTTATGCTTCGGGCGTTGACTTCTAAGGCCCTAACTATTCGATCTGGTGGAGCAACGCCCTAGAGTGCAGCCTAGATTGCCCGGAACGTAGAAATGACCATAACTTTCACACTGGTTGCTATCATTCGTTTTATATGATGGAAAAACTGTTGTATTTATATTGTATTTTATGCTTCGGGCGTTGACTTCTAAGGCCCTAACTATTCGATCTAGTGGAGCAACGCCCTAGAGTGCAGCCTAGGTTGCCCGGAACGTAGAAATGACCATAACTTTCACACTGGTAGCAATTACTCGTTTTATACGATGGAAAAACTGTTCTGTTTATTTTGTATTTTATGCTTCGGTCGTTGACTTCTAAGGCCCTAACTATTCGATCTGGTAGAGCAACGCCCTAGAGTGAAGCCTAGGTTGCCCGGTACGTAGAAATGACCATAAGTTTCATACTGGTTGCAATTATTCGTTTTATACGATGGAAAAACTGTTGTATTTATATTGTATTTTAAGCTTCTGGCGTTGACTTCTTAGGCCCTAACTATTCGATCTGGTGGTACATCGCCCTAGGGTGAAGCGTAGGTTGCCCGGAACGTAGAAATGACCATAATCTTTACACTTGCAGCAATTATTCGTTCTATACAGTGGAAAAACCGTTCTATTTATTTTGTATTTTATGCTTCGGGCGTTGACTTCTAAGGCCCTAACTATTCGATCTAGTGGAGCAACGCCCTAGAGTGCAGCCTAGGTTGCCCGGAACGTAGAAATGACCATAACTTTCACACTGGTAGCAATTATTCGTTTTATACGATGGAAAGACTGTTGTATTTTTATTGTATTTTATACTTCAGGCGCTGACTTCTGAGGCCGTAGCTATTCGATGTGGTGGAAGAACGCCATACAGTGAAGCCTAGGTTGCCCGGAACGTAGAAATGAACATAACTTTCACACTGGTTGCAATTATTTGTTTTATACGATGGAAAAGCTGTTGTATTTATATCGTATTTTATGCTTCTGGCGTTGACTTCTGAGGCCGTTGCTATTCGATGTGGTGGAAGAACGCCATAGAGTGAAGCCTAGGTAGCCCGGATCGTAGAAATGTCCATATCTTTCACACTGTTTGCAATTTTTCGTTTTATACGATGAAAAACTGTTTTATTTATTTTGTATTTTATGCCTCGGGCGTTGACTTCTAAGGCACTAACTATTCGATCTAGTGGAGCAACGCCCTAGAGTGCAGCCTAGGTTGCCCGGAACGTAGAAATGAGCATAACTTTCACACTGGTAGCAATAATTCGTTTTATACGATGGAAAAACTGTTCTATTTATTTTGTATTTTTTGCGTCGGGCGTTGACTTCTAAGGCCCTAGCTATTCGATCTAGTGGAGCAACGCCCTAGAGTGCAGCCTAGGTTGCCCGAAACGCCGAAATGATCATTACTTTCACGCTTGTTGCAATTATTCCTGTTATAGGATGGAAAGACTGTTGTGTTTTTATTGTATTTTATACTTCAGGCGTTGATTTCTGAGGCCGTAGCTATTCGATGTGGTGGAAGAACGCCATACAGTGAAGCCTAGGTTGCCCGGAACGTAGAAATGAGCATTACTTTCACACTGTTTGCAATTATTCCTTGTATACGATGGAAAAGCTGTTGTATTTATATCGTATTTTACGCTTCTGGCGTTGACTTCTAAGGACCTAACTGTTTGATCTGGTGGAGCAACGCCCTAGAGTGAAGCCTAGGTTGCGTGGAACGTAGAAATGACCATCCCTTTCACACGGGTTGCAATTATTCCTGTTATAGGGTGGAAAGACTGTTGTATTTTTACTGTATTTTATACTTCAGGCGTTGACTTCTGCGGCCGTAGCTATCCGATGTGGTGGAAGAACGCTATACAGTCAAGCCTAGGTTTCCCGGAACGTATAAATGACCATAACTTTCACACTGGTTGCAATTATTTGTTTTATATGATGTAAAAGCTGTTGTATTTATATCGTATTTTATGCTTCGGGCGTTGACTTCTAAGGCCCTAACTATTCGATCTAGTGGAGCAACGCCCTAGAGTGCAGCCTAGGTTGCCCGGAACGTAGAAATGACCATAACTTTCACACTGGTAGCACTTATTCGTTTTATACGATGGAAAAACTGTTCTATTTATTTTGTATTTTAAGCTTCTGGCGTTGACTTCTAAGGCCCTAACTTTTCGAGCTGGTAGAGCAACGTCCTAGAGTGAAGCCTAGGTTGCCCGGTACGTAGAAATGACCATAAGTTGCATACTGGTTGCAATTATCCGTTTTACACGATGGAAAAACTGTTGTATTTATATTGTATTTTAAGCTTCTGGCGTTGACTTCTTAGGCCCTAACTATTCGATCTGGTGGTACAACGCCCTAGGGTGAAGCATAGGTTGCCCGGAACGTAGAAATGACCTTAACCTTTACACTTGCAGCAATTATTCGTTTTATACAGTGGAAAAACCGTTCTATTTATTTTGTATTTTATGCTTCGGGCGTTGACTTCTAAGGCCCTAACTATTCGATCTAGTGGAGCAACGCCCTAGAGTGCCGCCTAGGTTGCCCGGAACGTAGAAATGACCATAACTTTCACACTGGTAGCAATTATTCGTTTTATACGATGGAAAAACTGTTTTATTTATTTTGTATTTTATGCTTCGGGCGTTGACTTATAAGGCCCTAGCTATTCGATCTAGTGGAGCAACGCCCTAGAGTGCAGCCTAGGTTGCCCGAAACGAAGAAATGATCATTACTTTCACGCTTGTTGCAATTATTCCTGTTATAGGATGGAAAGACTGTTGTGTTTTTATTGTATTTTATACTTCAGGCGTTGACTTCTGAGGCCGTAGCTATTCGATGTGGTGGAAGAACGCCATACAGTGAAGCCTAGGTTGCCCGGAACGTAGAAATGACCATTACTTTCACACTGTTTGCAATTATTCCTTTTATACGATGGAAAAGCTGTTGTATTTATATCGTATTTTACGCTTCTGGCGTTGACTTCTAAGGACCTAGCTGTTTGATCTGGTGGAGCAACGCCCTAGAGTGAAGCCTAGGTTGCGAGGAACGTAGAAATGACCATCCCTTTCACACGGGTTGCAATTATTCCTGTTATAGGGTGGAAAGACTGTTGTATTTTTATTGTATTTTATACTTCAGGCGTTGACTTCTGAGGCCGTAGCTATCCGATGTGGTGGAAGAACGCCATACAGTCAAGCCTAGGTTGCCCGGAACGTATAATTGACCATAACTTTCACACTGGTTGCAATTATTTGTTTTATATGATGGAAAAGCTGTTGTATTTATATCGTATTTTATGCTTCGGCCGTTGACTTCTAAGGCCCTAACTATTCGATCTAGTGGAGCAACGCCCTAGAGTGCAGCCTAGGTTTCCCGGAACGTAGAAATGACCATAACTTTCACACTGGTAGCAATTATTCGTTTTATACGATGGAAAAAGTGTTCTATTTATTTTGTATTTTATGCTTCGGGCGTTGACTTCTAAGGCCCTAACTGTTTGACCTGGTGGAGCATCGCCGTAGAGTGAAGCCTAGGTTGCCCGGAACGTAGAAATGACCATAACTTTCACACTGGTTGCTATTATTCGTTTTATACGATGGAAAAACTGTTATATTTATATTGTATTTAAGCTTCTGGCGTTGACTTCTGAGGCCGTTGCTATTCGATGTGGTGGAAGAACGCCATACAGTGAAGCCTAGGTTGCCCGGAACGTAGAAATGACCATAACTTTCACACTGGTAGCAATTATTCGTTTTATACGATGGAAAAACTGATGTATTTATATTGTATTTTATGCTTCGGGCGTTGACTTCTAAGGCCCTAACTATTCGATCTATTGGAGCAACGCCCTAGAGTGCAGCCTAGGTTGCCCGGAACGTAGAAATGACCATAACTTTCACACTGGTAGCAATTATTCGTTTTATACGATGGAAAAACTGTTTTATTTATTTTGTATTTTATGCTTCGGGCGTTGACTTCTAAGGCCCTAGCTATTCGATCTAGTGGAGCAACGCCCTAGAGTGCAGCCTAGGTTGCCCGAAACGCCGAAATGATCATTACTTTCACGCTTGTTGCAATTATTCCTGTTATAGGATGGAAAGACAGTTGTGTTTTTATTGTATTTTATACTTCAGGCGTTGACTTCTGAGGCCGTAGCTATTCGATGTGGTGGAAGAACGCCATACAGTGAAGCCTAGGTTGCCCGGAACGTAGAAATGAGCATTACTTTCACACTGTTTGCAATTATTCCTTTTATACGAATGAAATGCTGTTGTATTTATATCGTATTTTACGCTTCTGGCGTTGACTTCTAAGGACCTAACTGTTTGATCTGGTGGAGCAACGCCCTAGAGTGAAGCCTAGGTTGCGTGGAACGTAGAAATGACCATCCCTTTCACACGGGTTGCAATTATTCCTGTTATAGGGTGGAAAGACTGTTGTATTTTTATTGTATTTTATACTTCAGGCGTTGACTTCTGAGGCCGTAGCTATCCGATGTGGTGGAAGAACGCCATACAGTCAAGCCTAGGTTGCCCGGAACGTATAAATGACCATAACTTTCACACTGGTTGCAATTATTTGTTTTATATGATGGAAAAGCTGTTGTATTTATATCGTATTTTATGCTTCGGGCGTTGACTTCTAAGGCCCTACCTATTCGATCTAGTGGAGCAACGCCCTAGAGTGCAGCCTAGGTTGCCCGGAACGTAGAAATGACCATAACTTTCACACTGGTAGCAATTATTCGTTTTATACGATGGAAAAACTGTTCTATTTATTTTGTATTTTATGCTTCGGGCGTTGACTTCTAAGGCCCTAACTATTCGATCTAGTGGAGCAACGCCCTAGAGTGCAGCCTAGGTTGCCCGGAACGTAGAAATGACCATAACTTTCACACTGGTAGCAATTATTCGTTTTATACGATGGAAAAACTGTTCTATTTATTTTGTATTTTATGCTTCGGTCGTTGACTTCTAAGGCCCTAACTATTCGATCTGGTAGAGCAACGCCCTAGAGTGAAGCCTAGGTTGCCCGGTACGTAGAAATGACCATAAGTTTCATACTGGTTGCAATTATTCGTTTTATACGATGGAAAAACTGTTGTATTTATATTGTATTTTATGCTTCGGGCGTTGACTTCTAAGGCCCTAACTGTTTGATCTGGTGGAGCATCGCCGTAGAGTGAAGCCTAGGTTGTCCGGAACGTAGAAATGACCATAACTTTCACACTGGTAGCAATTATTCGTTTTATACGATGGAAAGACTGTTGTATTTTTATTGTATTTTATACTTCAGGCGCTGACTTCTGAGGCCGTAGCTATTCGATGTGGTGGAAGAACGCCATACAGTGAAGCCTAGGTTGCCCGGAACGTAGAAATGAACATAACTTTCACACTGGTTGCAATTATTTGTTTTATACGATGGAAAAGCTGTTGTATTTATATCGTATTTTATGCTTCTGGCGTTGACTTCTGAGGCCGTTACTATTCGATGTGGTGGAAGAACGCCATTGAGTGAAGCCTAGGTAGCCCGGATCGTAGAAATGTCCATATCTTTCACACTGTTTGCAATTTTTCGTTTTATACGATGGAAAAACTGTTTTATTTATGTTGTATTTTATGCCTCGGGCGTTGACTTCTAAGGCACTAACTATTCGATCTAGTGGAGCAACGCCCTAGAGTGCAGCCTAGGTTGCCCGCAACGTAGAAATGAGCATAACTTTCACACTGGTAGCAATTATTCGTTTTATACGATGGAAAAACTGTTCTATTTATTTTGTATTTTTTGCTTCGGGCGTTGACTTCTAAGGCCCTAGCTATTCGATCTAGTGGAGCAACGCCCTAGAGTGCAGCCTAGGTTGCCCGAAACGCCGAAATGATCATTACTTTCACGATTGTTGCAATTATTCCTGTTATAGGATGGAAAGACTGTTGTGTTTTTATTGTATATTATACTTCAGGCGTTGATTTCTGAGGCCGTATCTATTCGATGTGGTGGAAGAACGCCATACAGTGAAGCCTAGGTTGCCCGGAACGTAGAAATGACCATTGCTTTCACACTGTTTGCAATTATTCCTTTTATACGATGGAAAAGCTGTTGTATTTATATCGTAGTTTACGCTTCTGGCGTTGACTTCTAAGGACCTAACTGTTTGATCTGGTGGAGCAACGCCCTAGAGTGAAGCCTAGGTTGCGTGGAACGTAGAAATGACCATCCCTTTCACACGGGTCGCAATTATTCCTGTTATAGGGTGGAAAGACTGTTGTATTTTTACTGTATTTTATACTTCAGGCGTTGACTTCTGCGGCCGTAGCTATCCGATGTGGTGGAAGAACGCCATACAGTGAAGCCTAGGTTGCCCGGAACGTAGAAATGAACATAACTTTCACACTGGTTGCAATTATTTGTTTTATACGATGGAAAAGCTGTTGTATTTATATCGTATTTTATGCTTCTGGCGTTGACTTCTGAGGCCGTTGCTATTCGATGTGGTGGAAGAACGCCATAGAGTGAAGCCTAGGTAGCCCGGATCGTAGAAATGTCCATATCTTTCACACTGTTTGCAATTTTTCGTTTTATACGATGGAAAAACTGTTTTATTTATGTTGTATTTTATGCCTCGGGCGTTGACTTCTAAGGCACTAACTATTCGATCTAGTGGAGCAACGCCCTAGAGTGCAGCCTAGGTTGCCCGCAACGTAGAAATGAGCATAACTTTCACACTGGTAGCAATTATTCGTTTTATACGATGGAAAAACTGTTCTATTTATTTTGTATTTTTTGCTTCGGGCGTTGACTTCTAAGGCCCTAGCTATTCGATCTAGTGGAGCAACGCCCTAGAGTGCAGCCTAGGTTGCCCGAAACGCCGAAATGATCATTACTTTCACGATTGTTGCAATTATTCCTGTTATAGGATGGAAAGACTGTTGTGTTTTTATTGTATATTATACTTCAGGCGTTGATTTCTGAGGCCGTAGCTATTCGATGTGGTGGAAGAACGCCATACAGTGAAGCCTAGGTTGCCCGGAACGTAGAAATGACCATTGCTTTCACACTGTTTGCAATTATTCCTTTTATACGATGGAAAAGCTGTTGTATTTATATCGTAGTTTACGCTTCTGGCGTTGACTTCTAAGGACCTAACTGTTTGATCTGGTGGAGCAACGCCCTAGAGTGAAGCCTAGGTTGCGTGGAACGTAGAAATGACCATCCCTTTCACACGGGTCGCAATTATTCCTGTTATAGGGTGGAAAGACTGTTGTATTTTTACTGTATTTTATACTTCAGGCGTTGACTTCTGCGGCCGTAGCTATCCGATGTGGTGGAAGAACGCTATACAGTCAAGCCTAGGTTGCCCGGAACGTATAAATGACCATAACTTTCACACTGGTTGCAATTATTTGTTTTATATGATGGAAAAGCTGTTGTATTTATATCGTATTTTATGCTTCGGGCGTTGACTTCTAAGGCCCTAACTATTCGATCTAGTGGAGCAACGCCCTAGAGTGCAGCCTAGGTTGCCCGGAACGTAGAAATGACCATAACCTTCACACTGGTAGCACTTATTCGTTTTATACGATGGAAAAACTGTTCTATTTATTTTGTATTTTAAGCTTCTGGCGTTGACTTCTAAGGCCCTAACTTTTCGAGCTGGTAGAGCAACGTCCTAGAGTGCAGCCTAGGTTGCCCGAAACGAAGAAATGATCCTTACTTTCACGCTTGTTGCAATTATTCCTGTTATAGGATGGAAAGACTGTTGTGTTTTTATTGTATTTTATACTTCAGGCGTTGACTTCTGAGGCCGTACCTATTCGATGTGGTGGAAGAACGCCATACAGTGAAGCCTAGGTTGCCTGGAACGTAGAAATGACCATTACTTTCACACTGTTTGCAATTATTCCATTTATACGATGGAAAAGCTGTTGTATTTATATCGTATTTTACGCTTCTGGCGTTGACTTCTAAGGACCTAACTGTTTGATCTGGTGGAGCAACGCCCTAGAGTGAAGCCTAGGTTGCGTGGAACGTAGAAATGACCATCACTTTCACACGGGTTGCAATTATTCCTGTTATAGGGTGGAAAGACTGTTGTATTTTTATTGTATTTTATACTTCAGGCGTTGACTTCTGAGGCCGTAGATATCCGATGTGGTGGAAGAACGCCATACAGTCAAGCCTAGGTTGCCCGGAACGTATAAATGACCATAACTTTCACACTGGTTGCAATTATTTGTTTTATATGATGGAAAAGCTGTTGTATTTATATCGTATTTTATGCTTCGGGCGTTGACTTCTAAGGCCCTAACTATTCCATCTGGTGGAACAACGCCCTAGGGTGAAGCCTAGGTTGCTCGAAATGTAGAAATGACCATAACTTTCACACTGGTAGCAATTATTCGTTTTATACGATGGAAAAACTGTTCTATTTATTTTGTATTTTTTGCTTCGGGCGTTGACTTCTAAGGCCCTAGCTATTCGATCTAGTGGAGCAACGCCCTAGAGTGCAGCCTAGGTTGCCCGAAACGCCGAAATGATCATTACTTTCACGATTGTTGCAATTATTCCTGTTATAGGATGGAAAGACTGTTGTGTTTTTATTGTATATTATACTTCAGGCGTTGATTTCTGAGGCCGTAGCTATTCGATGTGGTGGAAGAACGCCATACAGTGAAGCCTAGGTTGCCCGGAACGTAGAAATGACCATTGCTTTCACACTGTTTGCAATTATTCCTTTTATACGATGGAAAAGCTGTTGTATTTATATCGTAGTTTACGCTTCTGGCGTTGACTTCTAAGGACCTAACTGTTTGATCTGGTGGAGCAACGCCCTAGAGTGAAGCCTAGGTTGCGTGGAACGTAGAAATGACCATCCCTTTCACACGGGTCGCAATTATTGCTGTTATAGGGTGGAAAGACTGTTGTATTTTTACTGTATTTTATACTTCAGGCGTTGACTTCTGCGGCCGTAGCTATCCGATGTGGTGGAAGAACGCTATACAGTCAAGCCTAGGTTGCCCGGAACGTATAAATGACCATAACTTTCACACTGGTTGCAATTATTTGTTTTATATGATGGAAAAGCTGTTGTATTTATATCGTATTTTATGCTTCGGGCGTTGACTTCTAAGGCCCTAACTATTCGATCTAGTGGAGCAACGCCCTAGAGTGCAGCCTAGGTTGCCCGGAACGCAGAAATGACCATAACCTTCACACTGGTAGCACTTATTCGTTTTATACGATGGAAAAACTGTTCTATTTATTTTGTATTTTAAGCTTCTGGCGTTGACTTCTAAGGCCCTAACTTTTCTAGCTGGTAGAGCAACGTCCTAGAGTGCAGCCTAGGTTGCCCGAAACGAAGAAATGATCCTTACTTTCACGCTTGTTGCAATTATTCCTGTTATAGGATGGAAAGACTGTTGTGTTTTTATTGTATTTTATACTTCAGGCGTTGACTTCTGAGGCCGTACCTATTCGATGTGGTGGAAGAACGCCATACAGTGAAGCCTAGGTTGCCTGGAACGTAGAAATGACCATTACTTTCACACTGTTTGCAATTATTCCATTTATACGATGGAAAAGCTGTTGTATTTATATCGTATTTTACGCTTCTGGCGTTGACTTCTAAGGACCTAACTGTTTGATCTGGTGGAGCAACGCCCTAGAGTGAAGCCTAGGTTGCGTGGAACGTAGAAATGACCATCACTTTCACACGGGTTGCAATTATTCCTGTTATAGGGTGGAAAGACTGTTGTATTTTTATTGTATTTTATACTTCAGGCGTTGACTTCTGAGGCCGTAGATATCCGATGTGGTGGAAGAACGCCATACAGTCAAGCCTAGGTTGCCCGGAACGTATAAATGACCATAACTTTCACACTGGTTGCAATTATTTGTTTTATATGATGGAAAAGCTGTTGTATTTATATCGTATTTTATGCTTCGGGCGTTGACTTCTAAGGCCCTAACTATTCCATCTGGTGGAACAACGCCCTAGGGTGAAGCCTAGGTTGCTCGAAATGTAGAAATGACCATAACTTTCACACTGGTTGCTATCATTCGTTTTATATGATGGAAAAACTGTTGTATTTATATTGTATTTTATGCTTCTGGCGTTCACTTCTTAGGCCCTAACTGTTTGATCTGGTGGAGCATCGCCGGAGAGTGAAGCCTAGGTTGCCCAGAACGTAGAAATGACCATAACTTATGCACTGGTAGCAATTATTCGTTTTATATAATGGAAAAACTGTTCTATTTATTTTGAATTTAATGCTTCGGGCGTTGACTTCTAAGGCCCCAACTGTTTGATCTGGTGGAGCAACGCCCTAGAGTGAAGCCTAGGTTGCCTGGAACGTAGAAATGACCATCACTTTCACACGGGTTGCAATTATTCCTGTTATAGAATGGAAAGACTGTTGTATTTTTATTGTATTTTATACTTCAGGCGCTGACTTCTGAGGCCGTAGCTATTCGATGTGGTGGAAGAACGCCATACAGTGAAGCCTAGGTTGCCCGGAACGTAGAAATGAACATAACTTTCACACTGGTTGCAATTATTTGTTTTATACGATGGAAAGGCTGTTGTATTTATATCGTATTTTATGCTTCTGGCGTTGACTTCTGAGGCCGTTGCTATTCGGTGTGGTGGAAGAACGCCATAGAGTGAAGCCTAGGTAGCCCGGATCGTAGAAATGTCCATATCTTTCACACTGTTTGCAATTTTTCGTTTTATACGATGGACAAACTGTTTTATTTATTTTGTATTTTATGCCTCGGGCGTTGACTTCTAAGGCACTAATTATTCGATCTAGTGGAGCAGCGCCCTAGAGTGCAGCCTAGGTTGCCCGGAACGTAGAAATGAGCATAGCTTTCACACTGGTAGCAATTATTCGTTTTATACGATGGAAAAACTGTTCTATTTATTTTGTATTTTTTGCTTCGGGCGTTGACTTCTAAGGCCCTAGCTATTCGACCTAGTGGAGCAACGCCCTAGAGTGCAGCCTAGGTTGCCCGAAACGCCGAAATGATCATTACTTTCACGCTTGTTGCAATTATTCCTGTTATAGGATGGAAAGACTGTTGTGTTTCTATTGTATTTTATACTTCAGGCGTTGATTTCTGAGGCCGTAGCTATTCGATGTGGTGGAAGAACGCCATACAGTGAAGCCTAGGTTGCCCGGAACGTAGAAATGACCATTACTTTCACACTGTTTGCAATTATTCCTTTTATACGATGGAAAAGCTGTTGTATTTATATCGTATTTTACGCTTCTGGCGTTGACTTCTAAGGACCTAACTGTTTGATCTGGTGGAGCAACGCCCTAGAGTGAAGCCTAGGTTGACCGGTACGTAGAAATGACCATAAGTTTCATACTGGTTGCAATTATTCGTTTTATACGATGGAAAAACTGTTGTATTTATATTGTATTTTATGCTTCTGGCGTTGACTTCTTAGGCCCTAACTATTCGATCTGGTGGTATAACGCCCTAGGGTGAAGCGTAGGTTGCACGGAACGTAGAAATGACCATAACCTTTACACTTGCAGCAATTATTCGTTTTATACAGTGGAAAAACCGTTCTATTTATTTTGTATTTTATGCTTCGGGCGTTGACTTCTAAGGCCCTAACTGTTTGATCTGGTGGAGCATCGCCGTAGAGTGAAGCCTAGGTTGCCCGGAACGTAGAAATGACCATAACTTTCACACTGGTTGCTATTATTCGTTTTATACGATGGAAAAACTGTTATATTTATATTGTATTTAAGCTTCTGGCGTTGACTTCTGAGGCCGTTGCTATTCGATGTGGTGGAAGAACGCCATAGAGTGAAGCCTAGGTAGCCCGGATCGTAGAAATGTCCATATCTTTCACACTGTTTGCAATTTTTCGTTTTATACGATGTAAAACTGTTTTATTTTGTATTTTATGCTTCGGGCGTTGACTTCTAAGGCCCTAACTATTCGATCTGGTGGAGCAACGCCCTAGAGTGAAGCCTAGGTTGCCTGGAACGTAGAAATGACCATTACTTTCACACTGTTTGCAATTATTCCTTTTATACGATGGAAAAACTGTTGTATTTATATCGCATTTTATGCTTCTGGCGTTGACTTCTAAGGCCCTAGCTATTCGATCTAGTGGAGCAACGCCCTAGAGTGAAGCCTAGGTTGCTCGGAACGTAGAAATGACCATTACTTTCACACAGTTTGCAATTATTCATTTTATACGATGGAAAAGCTGTTGTATTTATATCGTATTTTATGCTTCGGATGTTGACTTCTTAGGCCCTAACATTTCGATCTGGTGGAGCAACGCCATACAGTGAAGCCTAGGTTGCCCGGAACGTAGAAATGACAATTACTTTCACACTGTTTGCAATTATTCCTTTTATATGATAGAAAAGCTGTTGTATTTATATCGTATTTTACGCTTCTGGCGTTGACTTCTAAGGACCTAACTGTTTGATCTGGTGGAGCAACGCCCTAGAGTGAAGCCTAGGTTGCGTGGAACGTAGAAATGACCATCCCTTTCACACGGGTTGCAATTATTCCTGTTATAGGGTGGAAAGACTGTTGTATTTTTATTGTATTTTATACCTCAGGCTTTGACTTCCGAGGCCGTAGCTATCCGATGTGGTGGAAGAACGCCATACAGTCAAGCCTAGGATGCCCGGAACGTATAAATGACCATAGCTTTCACACTGGTAGCAATTATTCGTTTTATACGATGGAAAAACTGTTCTATTTATTTTGTATTTAATGCTTCGGGCGTTGACTTCTAAGGCCCTAACTATTCGATCTGGTAGAGCAACGCCCTAGAGTGAAGCCTAGGTTGCCCGGTACGTAGAAATGACCATAAGTTTCATACTGGTTGCAATTATTCGTTTTATACGATGGAAAAACTGTTGTATTTATATTGTATTTTATGCTTCTGGCGTTGACTTCTTAGGCCCTAACTATTCGATCTGGTGGTACAACGCCCTAGGGTGAAGCGTAGGTTGCCCGGAACGTAGAAATGACCATAACCTTTACACTTGCAGCAATTATTCGTTTTATACAGTGGAAAAACCGTTCTATTTATTTTGTATTTTATGCTTCGGGCGTTGACTTCTAAGGCCCTAACTATTTGATCTGGTGGAGCATCGCCGTAGAGTGAAGCCTAGGTTGCCCGGAACGTAGAAATGACCATAACTTTCACACTGGTTGCTATTATTCGTTTTATACGATGGAAAAACTGTTATATTTATATTGTATTTTATGCTTCTGGCGTTGACTTCTTAGGGCCTAACTATTCCCTCTGGTGGATCAAAACGCTAGAGTGAAACCTACGTTGCCCGGAACGTAGAAATGACCATTCCTTCACACTGGTTGCAATTATTCCTGTTATACGATGGAAAAACTGTTGTATTTTAATTGTATTTTATGCTTCTGGCGTTGACTTCTTAGGCCCTAACTATTCGATCTGGTGGTACAACGCCCTAGGGTGAAGCGTAGGTTGCCCGGAACGTAGAAATGACCATAACCTTTACACTTGCAGCAATTATTCGTTTTATACAGTGGAAAAACCGTTCTATTTATATTGTATTTTATGCTTCGGTCGTTGACTTCTAAGGCCCTAACTGTTTGATCTGGTGGTGCATCGCCGTAGAGTGAAGCCTAGGTTGCCCGGAACGTAGAAATGACCATAACTTTCACACTGGTTGCTATTATTCGTTTTATACGATGGAAAAACTGTTATATTTATATTGTATTTAAGCTTCTGGCGTTGACTTCTGAGGCCGTTGCTATTCGATGTGGTGGAAGAACGCCATAGAGCGAAGCCTAGGTAGCCCGGATCGTAGAAATGTCCATATCTTTCACACTGTGTGCAATTTTTCGTTTTATACGATGGAAAAACTGTTTTATTTATTTTGTATTTTATGCTTCGGGCGTTGACTTCTAAGGCCCTAACTATTCGATCTGGTGGAGCAACGCCCTAGAGTGTAGCCTAGATTGCCCGGAACGTAGAAATGACCATAACTTTCACACTGGTTGCTTTCATTCGTTTTATACAATGGAAAAACTGTTCTATTTATTTTGTATTTAATGCTTCGGGCGTCGACTTCTAAGGCCCTAACTGTTTGATCTGGCGGAGCAACGCCCTAGAGTGAAGACTAGGTTGCCCGGAACCTAGAAATGACCATAACTTTTACACTGATAGCAATTATTCGTTTTATACAATGGAAAAACTCTTCTATTTATTTTGTATTTAATGCTTCGGGCGTTGACTTCTAAGGCCTCAACTGTTTGATCTGGTGGAGCAACGCCCTAGAGTGAAGCCTAGGTTGCCGGGAACGTAGAAATGACCATAACTTTCACACTGGTTGCTATCATTCGTTTTATACAATGGAAAAACTGTACTATTTATTTTGTATTTAATTCTTCGGGCGTCGACTTCTAAGGCCCTAACTGTTTGATCTGGCGGAGCAACGCCCTAGAGTGAAGACTAGGTTGCCCGGAACGTAGAAATGACCATAACTTTTACACTGATAGCAATTATTCGTTTTATACAATGGAAAAACTCTTCTATTTATTTTGTATTTAATGCTTGGGGCGTTGTCTTCTAAGGCCCTAGCTATTCCATCTGGTGGACCAACGCCCTAGGGTAAAGCCCAGGTTGCGCGGAACGTAGAAATGACCATAACTTTCACACTGGTAACAATTATTCGTTTTATACGATGGAAAAACTGTTTTATTTATTTTGTATTTTATGCTTCGGGCGTTGACTTCTGAGGCCCTAACTATTCGATCTGGTGGAGCAACGCCCTGGAGTGAAACCTGGGTTGCCCGGAACGTAGAAATGACCATTACTTTCACACTGTTTGCAATTATTCCTTTTATACGATGGAATAACTGTTGTATTTATATCGTATTTTATGCTTCTGGCGTTGACTTCTAAGGCCCTAGCTATTCGATCTAGTGGAGCAACGCCCTAGAGTGAAGCCTAGGTTGCTCGGAACGTAGAAATGACCATTACTTTCATACTGGTTGCTATTATTCGTTTTATACGGTGGAAAAACTGTTATATTTATATTGTATTTTATGCTTCTGGCGTTGACCTCTTAGGCCCTAACAATTCGATCTTGTGGAACAACGCCCTAGAGTGAAGCCTAGGTTGCCTGGAACGTAGAAATGACCATCACTTTCACACGGGTTGCAATTATTCCTGTTATAGGATGGAAAGACTGTTGTATTTTTATTGTATTTTATACTTCAGGCGTTGACTTCTGAGGCCGTAGCTATCCGATGTGGTGGAAGAACGCCATACAGTCAAGCCTAGGTTGCCCGGAACGTATAATTGACCATAACTTTCACACTGGTTGCAATTATTTGTTTTATACGATGGAAAAACTGTTTTATTTATTTTGTATTTTATGCTTCGGGCGTTGACTTCTGAGGCCCTAACTATTCGATCTGGTGGAGCAACACCCTGGAGTGAAACCTGGGTTGCCCGGAACGTAGAAATGATCATAACTTTTACACTGGGAGCAATTATTCGTTTTATGCAATGGAAAAACTGTTCTATTTATTTTGTATTTTATGCTTTGGACGTTGACTTCTAAGGCCCTAACTGTTTGATCTGGTGGAGCAACGCCCTAGAGTGAAGCCTAGGTTGCCCGGAACGTAGAAATGACCATTACTTTCACACTGTTTGCAATTATTCCTTTTATACGATGGAATAACTGTTGTATTTATATCGTATTTTATGCTTCTGGCGTTGACTTCTAAGGCCCTAGCTATTCGATCTAGTGGAGCAACGCCCTAGGGTGAAGCCTAGGTTGCTCGGAACGTAGAAATAACCATTACTTTCATACTGGTTGCTATTATTCGTTTTATACGATGGAAAAACTGTTATATTTATATTGTATTTTATGCTTCTGGCGTTGACCTCTTAGGCCCTAACAATTCGATCTTGTGGAACAAAGCCCTAGAGTGAAGCCTAGGTTGCCTGGAACGTAGAAATGACCATCACTTTCACACGGGTTGCAATTATTCCTGTTATAGGATGGAAAGACTGTTGTATTTTTATTGTATTTTATACTTCAGGCGTCGACTTCTGAGGCCGTAGCTATTCGATGTGGTGGAAGAACGCCATACAGTGGAGCCTAGGTTGCCCGGAACGTAGAAATGACCATAACTTTCACACTGGTTGCAATTATTCGTTTTATACAATGGAAAAGCTGTTGTATTTATATCGTTTTTTATGCTTCTGGCGTTGACTTCTAAGGCCCTAACTATTCCATCTGGTGGAACAACGCCCTAGGGTAAAGCCCAGATTGCGCGGAACGTAGAAATGACCCTAACTTTCACACTGGTAGCAATTTTTCGTTTTATACGATGGAAAAACTGTTTTATTTATATTGTATTTTATGCTTCTGGCGTTCACTTCTTAGGCCCTAACTATTCGATCTGGTGGAACAACGGCCTAGGGTGAAGCCTATGTTGCCCGGAACGTAGAAATGACCATAACTTTTACACTGATAGCAATTATTCGTTTTATACAATGGAAAAACTCTTCTATTTATTTTGTATTTAATGCTTCGGGCGTTGACTTCTAAGGCCCCAACTGTTTGATCTGGTGGAGCAACGCCCTAGAGTGAAGCCTAGGTTGCCGGGAACGTAGAAATGACCATAACTTTCACACTGGTTGCTATCATTCGTTTTATACAATGGAAAAACTGTTCTATTTATTTTGTATTTAATGCTTCGGGCGTCGACTTCTAAGGCCCTAACTGTTTGATCTGGCGGAGCAACGCCCTAGAGTGAAGACTAGGTTGCCCGGAACGTAGAAATGACCATAACTTTTACACTGATAGCAATTATTCGTTTTATACAATGGAAAAACTCTTCTATTTATTTTGTATTTAATGCTTCGGGCGTTGACTTCTAAGGCCCCAACTGTTTGATCTGGTGGAGCAACGCCCTAGAGTGAAGCCTAGGTTGCCGGGAACGTAGAAATGAACATAACTTTCACACTGGTTGCAATTATTTGTTTTATACGATGGAAAAGCTGTTGTATTTATATCGTATTTTATGCTTCTGGCGTTGACTTCTTAGGCCCTAACTATTCCATCTGGTGGAACAATGCCCTAGAGTAAAGCCCAGGTTGCGCGGAACGTAGAAATGAGCATAACCTTCACACTGGTAGCAATTATTCGTTTTATACGATGGAAAAACTGTTCTATATATTTCGTATTTTTTGCTTCGGGCGTTGACTTCTAAGGCCCTAACTATTCGATCTGGTAGAGCAACGCCCTAGAGTGAAGCCTAGGTTGCCCGGATCGTAGAAATGTCCATATCTTTCACACTGTTTGCAATTTTTCGTTTTATACGATGGATAAACTGTTTTATTTATTTTGCATTTTATGCTTCGGGTGTTGACTTCTAACGCCCTAACTATTCGATCTAGTGGAGCAACGCCCTAGAGTGCAGCCTAGGTTGCCCGGAACGTAGAAATGACCATAACTTTCACACTGGTAGCAATTATTCGTTTTATACGATGGAAAAACTGTTTTATTTATTTTGTATTTTATGCTTCGGGCGTTGACTTCTAAGGCCCTAGCTATTCGATCTAGTGGAGCAACGCCCTAGAGTGCAGCCTAGGTTGCCCGAAGCGCCGAAATGATCATTACTTTCACGCTTGTTGCAATTATTCCTGTTATAGGATGGAAAGACTGTTGTGTCTTTATTGTATTTTATACTTCAGGCGTTGACTTCTGAGGCCGTAGCTATTCGATGTGGTGGAAGAACGCCATACAGTGAAGCCTAGGTTGCCCGGAACGTAGAAATGACCATTACTTTCACACTGTTTGCAATTATTCCTTTTGTACGATGGAAAAGCTGTTGTATTTATATCGTATTTTACGCTTCTGGCGTTGACTTCTAAGGACCTAACTGTTTGATCTGGTGGAGCAACGCCCTAGAGTGAAGCCTAGGTTTCGTGGAACGTAGAAATGACCATCCCTTTCACACGGGTTGCAATTAGTCCTGTTATAAGGTGGAAAGACTGTTGTATTTTTATTGTATTTTAAACCTCAGGCGTTGACTTCTGAGGCCGTAGCTATCCGATGTGGTGGAAGAACGCTATACAGTCAAGCCTGGGTTGCCCGGAACGTATAAATGACCATAACTTTCACACTGGTTGCAATTATTTGTTTTATACGATGGAAAAGCTGTTGTATTTATATCGTATTTTATGCTTCTGGCGTTGACTTCTGAGGCCGTTGCTATTCGATGTGGTGGAAAAACGCCATAGAGTGAAGCCTAGGTAGCCCGGATCGTAGAAATGTCTATATCTTTCACACTGTTTGCAATTTTTCGTTTTATACGATGGAAAAACTGTTTTATTTATTTTGTATTTTATGCCTCGGGCGTTGACTTCTTAGGCCCTAACTATTCCATCTGGTGGAACAACGCCCTAGAGTAAAGCGCAGGTTGCGCGGAACGTAGAAATAACCATAACTTTCACACTGGTAGCAATTATTCGTTTGATACAATGGAAAAACTGTTTTATTTATTTTGTATTTAATGCTTCGGGCGTTGACTTCTAAGGCCCTAACTATTCGATCAGGTGGAGCAACGCCCTAGAGTGAAGCCTAGGTTGCCTGGAACGTAGAAATGACCATCACTTTCACACGGGTTGCAATTATTCCTGTTATAGGATAGAAAGACTGTTGTATTTTTATTGTATTTTATACTTCAGGCGTTGACTTCTGAGGCCGTAGTTATTCGATGTGGTGGAAGAACGCCATACAGTGAAGCCTAGGTTGCCCGGAACGTAGAAATGACCATAACCTCCACACTGGTTGCAATTATTTGTTTTATATGATGGAAAAGCTGTTGTATTTATATCGTGTTTTATGCTTCGGGCGTTGACTTCTAAGGCCCTAACTATTCGATCTAGTGGAGCAACGCCCTAGAGTGCAGTCTAGCTTGCCCGGAACGTAGAAATGAGCATAACTTTCACACTGGTAGCAATTATTCGTTTTATACGATGGAAAAACTGTTCTATTTATTCTGTATTTTATGCTTCGGGCGTTGACTTCTAAGGCCCTAACTATTCGATCGGGTAGAGCAACGCCCTAGAGTGAAGCCTAGGTTGCCCGGTACGTAGAAATGACCATAAGTTTCATACTGGTTGCAATTATTCGTTTTATACGATGGAAAAACTGTTGTATTTATATTGTATTTTATGCTTCTGGCGTTGACTTCTTAGGCCATAACTATTCGATCTGGTGGTACAACGCCCTAGGGTGAAGCGTAGGTTGCCCGGAACGTAGAAATGACCATAACCTTTACACTTGCAGCAATTATACGTTTTATACAGTGGAAAAACCGTTCTATTTATTTTGTATTTTATGCTTCGGGCGCTGACTTCTAAGGCCCTAACTGTTTGATCTGGTAGGGCATCGCCGTAGAGTGAAGCCTAGATTGCCCGGAACGTAGAAATGACCATAACTTTCACACTGGTTGCTATCATTCGTTTTATACAATGGAAAAACTGTTCTATTTCTTTTGTATTTAATGCTTCGGGCGTCGACTTCTAAGGCCCTAACTGCTTCATCTGGTGGAGCAACGCTCCAGAGTGAAGCCTAGGTTGCCCGCAACGTAGAAATGACCATAACTTTCACACTGGAAGCAATTATTCGTTTGATACAATGGAAAAACTGTTCTATTTATTTTGTATTTAATGCTTCGGGCGTTGACTTCTAAGGCTCTAAATATTCGATCAGGTGGAGCACCGCCCTAGAGTGAAGCCTAGGTTGCCCGGAACGTGGAAATGACCATAACTTTCACACTGGTAGCAGTTATTCGTTTTATACGATGGAAAAACTGTTGTATTTATATCGTATTTTACGCTTCTGGCGTTGACTTCTAAGGACCTAACTGTTTGATCTGGTGGAGCAACGCCCTAGAGTGAAGCCTAGGTTGCGTGGAACGTAGAAATGACCATCCCTTTCACACGGGTTGCAATTATTACTGTTATAGGGTGGAAAGACAGTTGTATTTTTATTGTATTTTATACTTCAGGCGTTGACTTCTGAGGCAGTAGCTATCCGATGTGGTGGAAGAACGCCATACAGTCAAGCCTAGGTTGCCCGGAACGTATAAATGACCATAACTTTCACACTGGTTGCAATTATTTGTTTTATATGATGGAAAAGCTGTTGTATTTATATCGTATTTTATGCTTCGGGCGTTGACTTCTAAGGCCCTAACTATTCGATCTAGTGGAGCAACGCCCTAGAGTGCAGCCTAGGTTGCCCGGAACGTAGAAATGAGCATAACTTTCACACTGGTAGCAATTATTCGTTTTATACGATGGAAAAACTGTTCTATTTATTTTGTATTTTTTGCTTCGGGCGTTGACTTCTAAGGCCCTAACTATTCGATCTGGTAGAGCAACGCCCTAGAGTGAAGCCTAGGTTGCCCGGATCGTAGAAATGTCCATATCTTTCAAACTGTTTGCAATTTTTCGTTTTATACGATGGAAAAACTGTTCTATTTATTTTGTATTTTATGCGTCGGGCGTTGACTTCTAAGGCCCTAACTATTCGATCTGGTAGAGCAACGTCCTAGAGTGAAGCCTAGGTTGCCCGGTACGTAGAAATGACCATAAGTTTCATACTGGTTGCAATTATTCGTTTTATACGATGGAAAAACTGTTGTATTTATATTGTATTTTATGCTTCTGGCGTTGACTTCTTAGGCCCTAACTATTCGATTTGGTGGTACAACGCCCTAGGGTGAAGCGTAGGTTGCCCGGAACGTAGAAATGACCATAACCTTTACACTTGCAGCAATTATTCGTTTTATACAGTGGAAAAACCGTTCTATTTATTTTGTATTTTATGCTTCGGGCGTTGACTTCTAAGGCCCTAACTGTTTGATCTGGTGGAGCATCGCCGTAAAGTGAAGCCTAGGTTGCCCGGAACGTAGAAATGACCATAACTTTCACACTGGTTGCTATTATTCGTTTTATACGATGGAAAAACTGTTATATTTATATTGTATTTAAGCTTCTGGCGTTGACTTCTGAGGCCGTCGCTATTCGATGTGGTGGAAGAACTCGATAGAGTGAAGCCTAGGTAGCCCGGATCGTAGAAATGTCCATATCTTTCACACTGTTTGCAATTTTTCGTTTTATACGATGGAAAAACTGTTTTATTTATTTTGCATTTTATGCTTCGGGCGTTGACTTCTAAGGCCCTAACTATTCGATCTAGTGGAGCAACGCCCTAGAGTGCAGCCTAGGTTGCCCGGAACGTAGAAATGACCATAACTTTCACACTGGTTGCAATTATTCGTTTTATACAATGGAAAAGCTGTTGTATTTATATCGTTTTTTATGCTTCTGGCGTTGACTTCTAAGGCCCTAACTATTCCATCTGGTGGAACAACGCCCTAGGGTAAAGCCCAGATTGCGCGGAACGTAGAAATGACCCTAACTTTCACACTGGTAGCAATTTTTCGTTTTATACGATGGAAAAACTGTTTTATTTATATTGTATTTTATGCTTCTGGCGTTCACTTCTTAGGCCCTAACTATTCGATCTGGTGGAACAACGGCCTAGGGTGAAGCCTAGGTTGCCCGGAACGTAGAAATGACCATAACTTTTACACTGATAGCAATTGTTCGTTTTATACAATGGAAAAACTCTTCTATTTATTTTGTATTTAATGCTTCTGGCGTTGACTTCTAAGGCCCCAACTGTTTGATCTGGTGGAGCAACGCCCTAGAGTGAAGCCTAGGTTGCCGGGAACGTAGAAATGACCATAACTTTCACACTGTTTGCTATAATTCATTTTATACGATGGAAAAGGTGTTGTATTTATATTGTATTTTATGCTTCTGGCGCTGACTTCTAGGGCACTAACTATTCGATCTGGTGGAGCAGCGCCCTACGGTGAAGCCTAGGTTGCCCGGAACGTAGAAATGACCATTACCTTTCCACTGGTTTCAATTATCGTTTTATACGATGGAAAAACTGTTGCATCTTTATTGTATTTTATGCCTCTGGCGTTGACTTCTAAGGCCCTAACTATTCGATCTGGTGGTGCAACGCCCTAGAGTGAGGCCTAGGTTGCCCGGAACGTAGAAATGACCATAACTTTCACACTGGTTGCTATTATTCGTTTTATACAATGGAAAAACTGTTCTATTTATTTTGTATTTTATGCTTCGGGCGTTGACTTCTAACGCCCTAACTATTCGATCTGGTTTAGCAACACCCTAGGGTGAAGCCAAGCTTGCTCGGAACGAAGGACATACCATTACCTTCACACTGGTTGCAATTATTCGTTTTATACGACGGAAAAGCTGTGGCATTTATATCGTATTTTATGTTTCTGGCGATGACTTCTTAGGCCCTAACTATTCGATCTGGTGGAGCAACGCCCTAGAGTGAAACCTAGTTTGCCCGGAACGTAGAAATGAACATAACTTTCACACTGTTAGCAATTATTTATTTATTCGATGCCAAACCTGTTGTACTTATATTGTATTTTATGCTTCTGGCATTGACTTCTTAGGCCCCAACTATTCGATCTGGAGGAGCAATGCCTTAGAGTTAAGTCTAGAATGCCCGAAACGCCGAAATGATCATTACTTTCACGCTTATTGGAATTATTCCTGTAATACGATGAAACGACTGTTGTATTTTTATTGTATCTTATGCTCCTAGCGTTGACTTCTAAGGCCCTAACTATTCGATCTGGTGGAGCAACACCCTGGAGTGAAGCCTAGGTTGCCCGGAACGTGGAAATGACCAGAACTCTCACACTGGTTGCAATTATTCGTTTTATACGATGGAAAAGCTGTTGTATTTATATCGTATTTTATGCTTCTGGCGTTGACTTCTTATGACATAACTATTCGATCTGGTGGAGCAACGCCCTGGAGTGAAACCTAGGTTGCCCGGAACGTAGAAATGACCGGTACTTTCACACTGTTTGCAGTTATTCCTGTTATACGATGGAAAAAGTATTGCATCATTATTGTATTTTATGCTTCTGGCGTTGACTTCTAAGGCCCTAACTATTCGATCAGGTGGAGCAACGCCCTAGAGTGAAGCCTAGGTTCCTCGGAATGTAGAAATGACCATAACTTTCACACTGGTTGCAATTATTCATTTTACACGATGGAAAAACTGTTGTACTTATATTGTATTTTATTCTTATGGCGTTGAATTCTAAGTCCCTAGCTATTCCATCTGGTGGAACAACGCCCTAGGGTAAAGCCCAGGTTGCGCGGAACGTAGAAATGACCATAACTTTCACACTGGTAACAATTATTCGTTTTATACGATGGAAAAACTGTTTTATTTATTTTGTATTTTATGCTTCGGGCGTTGACTTCTGAGGCCCTAACTATTCGATCTGGTGGAGCAACGCCCTGGAGTGAAACCTGGGTTGCCCGGAACGTAGAAATGATCATAACTTTTACACTGGTAGCAATTATTCGTTTTATGCAATGGAAAAACTGTTCTATTTATTTTGTATTTTATGCTTTGGACGTTGACTTCTAAGGCCCTAACTGTTTGATCTGGTGGAGCAACGCCCTAGAGTGAAGCCTAGGTTGCCCGGAACGTAGAAATGACCATTACTTTCACACTGTTTGCAATTATTCCTTTTATACGATGGAATAACTGTTGTATTTATATCGTATTTTATGCTTCTGGCGTTGACTTCTAAGGCCCTAGCTATTCGATCTAGTGGAGCAACGCCCTAGAGTGAAGCCTAGGTTGCTCGGAACGTAGAAATGACCATTACTTTCATACTGGTTGCTATTATTCGTTTTATACGATGGAAAAACTGTTATATTTATATTGTATTTTATGCTTCTGGCGTTGACCTCTTAGGCCCTAACAATTCGATCTTGTGGAACAACGCCCTAGAGTGAAGCCTAGGTTGCCTGGAACGTAGAAATGACCATCACTTTCACACGGGTTGCAATTATTCCTGTTATAGGATGGAAAGACTGTTGTATTTTTATTGTATTTTATACTTCAGGCGTCGACTTCTGAGGCCGTAGCTATTCGATGTGGTGGAAGAACGCCATACAGTGGAGCCTAGGTTGCCCGGAACGTAGAAATGACCATAACTTTCACACTGGTTGCAATTATTCGTTTTATACAATGGAAAAGCTGTTGTATTTATATCGTTTTTTATGCTTCTGGCGTTGACTTCTAAGGCCCTAACTATTCCATCTGGTGGAACAACGCCCTAGGGTAAAGCCCAGATTGCGCGGAACGTAGAAATGACCCTAACTTTCACACTGGTAGCAATTTTTCGTTTTATACGATGGAAAAACTGTTTTATTTATATTGTATTTTATGCTTCTGGCGTTCACTTCTTAGGCCCTAACTATTCGATCTGGTGGAACAACGGCCTAGGGTGAAGCCTAGGTTGCCCGGAACGTAGAAATGACCATCACTTTCACACTGGTTGCAATTATTCGTTTTATACGATGGATAAACTGTTGCACCTTTTTTGTATTTTATGCTTCTGGCGTTGACTCCGTAGGCCCTAACTATTCGATCTGTGGAGCAACGTCCTGGAGTGAAGCCTAGGTTGACCGGAACGTAGAAATGACCATATCTTTCACACTGGTTACCATTATTCGTTTTATACGATGGAAAAGCTGTTGTATTTATATCGTGTTTGATGCTTCTGGCGTTCACTTTTAAGGCCGTAGCTATTAGATGTGGTGGAGCAACGCCTTAGAGTGTCGCATAGGTTGCCCGGAACGTAGAAATGACCATTACTTTCACAATTTTTGCAAATATTCATTTTATACGATGGAAAAACTGTTGTACTTATATTGTATTTTATTCTTCTGGCGTTGAATTCTAAGTCCCTAGCTATTCTATCTGGTGGAGCAACGCCTTAGAGTGTCGCATAGGTTGCCCGGATCGTAGAAATGACCATTACTTTCACAATTTTTGCAAATATTCATTTTATACGATGGAAAAACTGTTGTACTTATATTGTATTTTATTCTTCTGGCATTGAATTCTAAGTCCCTAGCTATTCTATCTGGTGGAGCAACGCCCTAGAGTGAAGCCTAGGTTGCCCGGAACGTAGAAATGACCATTACTTTCAGACTGTTTGCAAATATACATTATATACGATGGAAAAGCTGTTGTATTTAATTGTATTTTATACTTCTGGCGTTGACTTCTTAGGCCCTAACTATTTAATCTGGTAGAGCACCGCCCTAGAGCGAAGCCTAGGTAGCCCGGATCGTAGAAATGTCCATATCTTTCACACTGTTTGCAATTTTTCGTTTTATACGATGGAAAAACTGTTTTATTTATTTTGTATTTTATGCTTCGGACGTTGACTTCTAAGGCCCTAACTATTCGATCTGGTGGAGCAACGCCCTAGAGTGTAGCCTAGATTGCCCGGAACGTAGAAATGACCATAACTTTCACACTGGTTGCTATCATTCGTTTTATACAATGGAAAAACTGTTCTATTTATTTTGTATTTAATGCTTCGGGCGTCGACTTCTAAGGCCCTAACTGTTTGATCTGGCGGAGCAACGCCCTAGAGTGAAGACTAGGTTGCCCGGAACGTAGAAATGACCATAACTTTTACACTGATAGCAATTATTCGTTTTATACGATGGAAAAGCTGTTGTATTTATATCGTATTTTATGCTTCTGGCGTTGACTTCTTAGGCCCTAACTATTCCATCTGGTGGAACAACGCCCTAGAGTAAAGCCCAGGTTGCGCGGAACGTAGAAATGAGCATAACCTTCACACTGGTAGCAATTATTCGTTTTATACGATGGAAAAACTGTTCTATATATTTCGTATTTTTTGCTTCGGGGGTTGACTTCTAAGGCACTAACTATTCGATCTGGTAGAGCAACGCCCTAGAGTGAAGCCTAGGTTGCCCGGATCGTAGAAATGTCCATATCTTTCACACTGTTTGCAATTTTTCGTTTTATACGATGGAAAAACTGTTTTATTTATTTTGCATTTTATGCTTCGGGCGTTGACTTCTAAGGCCCTAACTATTCGATCTAGTGGAGCAACGCCCTAGAGTGCAGCCTAGGTTGCCCGGAACGTAGAAATGACCATAACTTTCACACTGGTAGCAATTATTCGTTTTATACGATGGAAAAACTGTTTTATTTATTTTGTATTTTATGCTTCGGGCGTTGACTTCTAAGGCCCTAGCTATTCGATCTAGTGGAGCAACGCCCTAGAGTGCAGCCTAGGTTGCCCGAAACGCCGAAATGATCATTACTTTCACGCTTGTTGCAATTATTCCTGTTATAGGATGGAAAGACTGTTGCGTTTTTAATGTATTTTATACTTCAGGCGTTGACTTCTGAGGCCGTAGCTATTCGATGAGGTGGAAGAACGCCATACAGTGAAGCCTAGGTTGCCCGGAACGTAGAAATGACCGTTACTTTCACACTGTTTGCAATTATTCCCTTTATACGATGGAAAAGCTGTTGTATTTATATCGTATTTTACGCTTCTGGCGTTGACTTCTCAGGACCTAACTGTTTGATCTGGTGGAGCAACGCCCTAGAGTGAAGCCTAGGTTGCGTGGAACGTAGAAATGACCATCCCTTTCACACGGGTTGCAATTATTCCTGTTATAGGGTGGAAAGACTGTTGTATTTTTATTGTATTTTATACTTCAGGCGTTGACTTCTGAGGCCGTAGCTATCCGATGTGGTGGAAGAACGCTATACAGTCAAGCCTGGATTGCCCGGAACGTATAAATGACCATAACTTTCACACTGGTTGCAATTATTTGTTTTATACGATGGAAAAGCTGTTGTATTTATATCGTATTTTATGCTTCTGGCGTTGACTTCTGAGGCCGTTGCTATTCGATGTGGTGGAAGAACGCCATAGAGTGAAGCCTAGGTAGCCCGGATCGTAGAAATGTCCATATCTTTCACACTGGTAACAATTATTCGTTTTATACGATGGAAAAACTGTTTTATTTATTTTGTATTTTATGCTTCGGGCGTTGACTTCTGAGGCCCTAACTATTCGATCTGGTGGAGCAACACCCTGGAGTGAAACCTGGGTTGCCCGGAACGTAGAAATGATCATAACTTTTACACTGGTAGCAATTATTCGTTTTATGCAATGGAAAAACTGTTCTATTTATTTTGTATTTTATGCTTTGGACGTTGACTTCTAAGGCCCTAACTGTTTGATCTGGTGGAGCAACGCCCTAGAGTGAAGCCTAGGTTGCCCGGAACGTAGAAATGACCATTACTTTCACACTGTTTGCAATTATTCCTTTTATACGATGGAATAACTGTTGTATTTATATCGTATTTTATGCTTCTGGCGTTGACTTCTAAGGCCCTAGCTATTCGATCTAGTGGAGCAACGCCCTAGGGTGAAGCCTAGGTTGCTCGGAACGTAGAAATGACCATTACTTTCATACTGGTTGCTATTATTCGTTTTATACGATGGAAAAACTGTTATATTTATATTGTATTTTATGCTTCTGGCGTTGACCTCTTAGGCCCTAACAATTCGATCTTGTGGAACAAAGCCCTAGAGTGAAGCCTAGGTTGCCTGGAACGTAGAAATGACCATCACTTTCACACGGGTTGCAATTATTCCTGTTATAGGATGGAAAGACTGTTGTATTTTTATTGTATTTTATACTTCAGGCGTCGACTTCTGAGGCCGTAGCTATTCGATGTGGTGGAAGAACGCCATACAGTGGAGCCTAGGTTGCCCGGAACGTAGAAATGACCATAACTTTCACACTGGTTGCAATTATTCGTTTTATACAATGGAAAAGCTGTTGTATTTATATCGTTTTTTATGCTTCTGGCGTTGACTTCTAAGGCCCTAACTATTCCATCTGGTGGAACAACGCCCTAGGGTAAAGCCCAGATTGCGCGGAACGTAGAAATGACCCTAACCTTCACACTGGTAGCAATTTTTCGTTTTATACGATGGAAAAACTGTTTTATTTATATTGTATTTTATGCTTCTGGCGTTCACTTCTTAGGCCCTAACTATTCGATCTGGTGGAACAACGGCCTAGGGTGAAGCCTAGGTTGCCCGGAACGTAGAAATGACCATAACTTTTACACTGATAGCAATTATTCGTTTTATACAATGGAAAAACTCTTCTATTTATTTTGTATTTAATGCTTCGGGCGTTGACTTCTAAGGCCCCAACTGTTTGATCTGGTGGAGCAACGCCCTAGAGTGAAGCCTAGGTTGCCGGGAACGTAGAAATGACCATATCTTTCACACTGTTTGCAATTTTTCGTTTTATACGATGGATAAACTGTTTTATTTATTTTGCATTTTATGCTTCGGGCGTTGACTTCTAACGCCCTAACTATTCGATCTAGTGGAGCAACGCCCTAGAGTGCAGCCTAGGTTGCCCGGAACGTAGAAATGACCATAACTTTCACACTGGTAGCAATTATTCGTTTTATACGATGGAAAAACTGTTTTATTTATTTTGTATTTTATGCTTCGGGCGTTGACTTCTAAGGCCCTAGCTATTCGATCTAGTGGAGCAACGCCCTAGAGTGCAGCCTAGGTTGCCCGAAGCGCCGAAATGATCATTACTTTCACGCTTGTTGCAATTATTCCTGTTATAGGATGGAAAGACTGTTGTGTCTTTATTGTATTTTATACTTCAGGCGTTGACTTCTGAGGCCGTAGCTATTCGATGTGGTGGAAGAACGCCATACAGTGAAGCCTAGGTTGGCCGGAACGTAGAAATGACCATTACTTTCACACTGTTTGCAATTATTCCTTTTGTACGATGGAAAAGCTGTTGTATTTATATCGTATTTTACGCTTCTGGCGTTGACTTCTAAGGACCTAACTGTTTGATCTGGTGGAGCAACGCCCTAGAGTGAAGCCTAGGTTTCGTGGAACGTAGAAATGACCATCCCTTTCACACGGGTTGCAATTAGTCCTGTTATAGGGTGGAAAGACTGTTGTATTTTTATTGTATTTTAAACTTCAGGCGTTGACTTCTGAGGCCGTAGCTATCCGATGTGGTGGAAGAACGCTATACAGTCAAGCCTGGGTTGCCCGGAACGTATAAATGACCATAACTTTCACACTGGTTGCAATTATTTGTTTTATACGATGGAAAAGCTGTTGTATTTATATCGTATTTTATGCTTCTGGCGTTGACTTCTGAGGCCGTTGCTATTCGATGTGGTGGAAAAACGCCATAGAGTGAAGCCTAGGTAGCCCGGATCGTAGAAATGTCTATATCTTTCACACTGTTTGCAATTTTTCGTTTTATACGATGGAAAAACTGTTTTATTTATTTTGTATTTTATGCCTCGGGCGTTGACTTCTATGGCCCTAACTATTCGATCTAGTGGAACAACGCCCTAGAGTGCAGCCTAGGTTGCCCGGAACGTAGAAATGAGCATAACTTTCACACTGGTAGCAATTATTCGTTTTAGACGATGGAAAAACTGTTCTATTTATTTTGTATTTTTTGCTTCGGGCGTTGACTTCTAAGGCCCTAACTATTCGACCTGGTAGAGCAACGCCCTAGAGTGAAGCCTAGGTTGCCCGGATCGTAGAAATGTCCATATCTTTCACACTGTTTGCAATTTTTCGTTTTATACGATGGAAAAACTGTTTTATTTATTTTGCATTTTATGCTTCGGGCGTTGACTTCTAAGGCCCTAACTATTCGATCTAGTGGAGCAACGCCCTAGAGTGCAGCCTAGGTTGCCCGTAACGTAGAAATGACCATAACTTTCACACTGGTAGCAATTATTCGTTTTATACGATGGAAAAACTGTTCTATTTATTTTGTATTTTATGCTTCGGGCGTTGACTTCTAAGGCCCTAACTATTCGATCTAGTGGAGCAACGCCCTAGAGTGCAGCCTAGGCTGCCCGGAACGTAGAAATGACCATAACTTTCACACTGGTAGCAATTATTCGTTTTATACGATGGAAAAACTGTTCTATTTATTTTGTATTTTATGCGTCGGGCGTTGACTTCTAAGGCCCTAACTATTCGATCTGGTAGAGCAACGCCCTAGAGTGAAGCCTAGGTTGCCCGGTACGTAGAAATGACCATAAGTTTCATACTGGTTGCAATTATTCGTATTATACGATGGAAAAACTGTTGTATTTATATTGCATTTTATGCTTCTGGCGTTGACTTCTTAGGCCCTAACTATTCGATTTGGTGGTACAACGCCCTAGGGTGAAGCGTAGGTTGCCCGGAACGTAGAAATGACCATAACCTTTACACTTGCAGCAATTATTCGTTTTATACAGTGGAAAAACCGTTCTATTTATTTTGTATTTTATGCTTCGGGCGTTGACTTCTAAGGCCCTAACTGTTTGATCTGGTGGAGCATCGCCGTAAAGTGAAGCCTAGGTTGCCCGGAACATAGAAATGACCATAACTTTCACACTGGTTGCTATTATTCGTTTTATACGATGGAAAAACTGTTATATTTATATTGTATTTAAGATTCTGGCGTTGACTTCTGAGGCCGTTGCTATTCGATGTGGTGGAAGAACGCCATAGAGTGAAGCCTAGGTAGCCCGTATCGTAGAAATGTCCATATCTTTCACACTGTTTGCAATTTTTCGTTTTATACGATGGAAAAACTGTTTTATTTATTTTGCATTTTATGCTTCGGGCGTTGACTTCTAAGGCCCTAACTATTCGATCTAGTGGAGCAACGCCCTAGAGTGCAGCCTAGGTTGCCCGGAACGTAGAAATGACCATAACTTTCACACTGGTAGCAATTATTCGTTTTATACAATGGATAAACTGTTTTATTTATTTTGTATTTTATGCTTCGGGCGTTGACTTCTAAGGCCCTAGCTATTCGATCTAGTGGAGCAACGCCCTAGAGTGCAGCCTAGGTTGCCCGAAACGCCGAAATGATCATTACTTTCACTCTTGTTGCAATTATTCCTGTTATAGGATGGAGAGACTGTTGTGTTTTTATTGCATTTTATACTTCAGGCGTCGACTTCTGAGGCCGTAGCTATTCGATGTGGTGGAAGAACGCCACACAGTGAAGCCTAGGTTGCCCGGAACGTAGAAATGACCATTACTTTCACACTGTTTGCAATTATTCCTTTTATACGATGGAAAAGCTGTTGTATTTATATCGTATTTTACGCTTCTGGCGTTGACTTCTAAGAACCTAACTGTTTGATCTGGTGGAGCAACGCCCTAGAGTGCAGTCTAGGTTGCCCGGAACGTAGAAATGACCATAACTTTCACACTGGTTGCTATCATTCGTTTTATATGAAGGAAAAACTGTTGTATTTATATCGTATTTTATGCTTCTGGCGTTCACTTCTTCGGCCCTAACTATTCGATCTGGTGGAACAACGGCCTAGGGTGAAGCCTAGGTTGCCCGGAACGTAGAAATGACCATTACTATTACACTGGTAGCAATTATTCGTTTTATACAATGGAAAAACTGTTCTATTTATTTTGTATTTAATGCTTCGGGCGTTGACTTCTAAGGCCCTAACTGTTTGATCTGGTGGAGCAATGCCCTAGAGTGAAGCCTAGGTTGCCTCGAACGTAGAAATGACCATCCCTTTCACACGGGTTGCAATTATTCCTGTTATAGGATGCAAAGACTGTTGTATTTTTATTGTATTTTATACTTCAGGCGTTGACTTCTGAGGCCGTAGCTATCCGATGTGGTGGAAGAACGCCATACAGTGCAGCCTAGGTTGCCGGGACCGTAGAAATGACCATAACTTTCACACTGGTTGCAATTATTTGTTTTATACGATGGAAAAGCTGTTGTATTTATATTGTATTGTACGCTTCTGGCGTTGACTTCTAAGAACCTAACTGTTTGATCTGGTGGAGCAACGCCCTAGAGTGCAGTCTAGGTTGCCCGGAACGTAGAAATGACCATAACTTTCACACTGGTTGCTATCATTCGTTTTATATGAAGGAAAAACTGTTGTATTTATATCGTATTTTATGCTTCGGGCGTTGACTTCTAAGGCCCTAACTATTCGATCTAGTGGAGCAACGCCCTAGAGTGCAGTCTAGGTTGCCCGGAACGTAGAAATGAGCATAACTTTCACACTGGTAGCAATTATTCGTTTTATACGATGGAAAAACTGTTCTATTTATTCTGTATTTTATGCTTCGGGCGTTGACTTCTAAGGCCCTAACTATTCGATCTGGTAGAGCAACGCCCTAGAGTGAAGCCTAGGTTGCCCGGTACGTAGAAATGACCATAAGTTTCATACTGGTTGCAATTATTCGTTTTATACGATGGAAAAACTGTTGTATTTATATTGTATTTTATGCTTCTGGCGTTGACTTCTTAGGCCATAACTATTCGATCTGGTGGTACAACGCCCTAGGGTGAAGCGTAGGTTGCCCGGAACGTAGAAATGACCATAACCTTTACACTTGCAGCAATTATACGTTTTATACAGTGGAAAAACCGTTCTATTTATTTTGTATTTTATGCTTCGGGCGCTGACTTCTAAGGCCCTAACTGTTTGATCTGGTAGAGCATCGCCGTAGAGTGAAGCCTAGATTGCCCGGAACGTAGAAATGACCATAACTTTCACACTGGTTGCTATCATTCGTTTTATACAATGGAAAAACTGTTCTATTTCTTTTGTATTTAATGCTTCGGGCGTCGACTTCTAAGGCCCTAACTGCTTGATCTGGTGGAGCAACGCTCCAGAGTGAAGCCTAGGTTGCCCGGAACGTAGAAATGACCATAACTTTCACACTGGAAGCAATTATTCGTTTGATACAATGGAAAAACTGTTCTATTTATTTTGTATTTAATGCTTCGGGCGTTGACTTCTAAGGCTCTAAATATTCGATCAGGTGGAGCACCGCCCTAGAGTGAAGCCTAGGTTGCCCGGAACGTGGAAATGACCATAACTTTCACACTGGTAGCAATTATTCGTTTTATACGATGGAAAAACTGTTTTATTTATTTTGTATTTTATGCTTCGGGCGTTGACTTCTAAGGCCCTAGCTATTCGATCTAGTGGAGCAACGCCTTAGAGTGCAGCCTAGGTTGCCCGAAACGCCGAAATGATCATTACTTTCACGTTTGTTGCAATTATTCCTGTTATAGGATGGAAAGACTGTTGTGTTTTTATTGTATTTTATACTTCAGGCGTTGACTTCTGAGGCCGTAGCTATTCGATGTGGTGGAAGAACGCAATACAGTGAAGCCTAGGTTGCCCGGAACGTATAAATGACCATTACTTTCACACTGTTTGCAATTATTCCTTTTATGCGATGGAAAAACTGTTGTATTTATATCGTATTTTACGCTTCTGGCGTTGACTTCTAAGGACCTAACTGTCTGATCTGGTGGAGCAACGCCCTAGAGTGAAGCCTAGGTTGCGTGGAACGTAGAAATGACCATCCCTTTCACACGGGTTGCAATTATTCCTGTTATAGGGTGGAAAGACAGTTGTATTTTTATTGTATTTTATACTTCAGGCGTTGACTTCTGAGGCAGTAGCTATCCGATGTGGTGGAAGAACGCCATACAGTCAAGCCTAGGTTGCCCGGAACGTATAAATGACCATAACTTTCACACTGGTTGCAATTATTTGTTTTATATGATGGAAAAGCTGTTGTATTTATATCGTATTTTATGCTTCGGGCGTTGACTTCTAAGGCCCTAACTATTCGATCTAGTGGAGCAACGCCCTAGAGTGCAGCCTAGGTTGCCCGGAACGTAGAAATGAGCATAACTTTCACACTGGTAGCAATTATTCGTTTTATACGATGGAAAAACTGTTCTATTTATTTTGTATTTTTTGCTTCGGGCGTTGACTTCTAAGGCCCTAACTATTCGATCTGGTAGAGCAACGCCCTAGAGTGAAGCCTAGGTTGCCCGGATCGTAGAAATGTCCATATCTTTCACACTGTTTGCAATTTTTCGTTTTATACGATGGAAAAACTGTTCTATTTATTTTGTATTTTATGCGTCGGGCGTTGACTTCTAAGGCCCTAACTATTCGATCTGGTAGAGCAACGTCCTAGAGTGAAGCCTAGGTTGCCCGGTACGTAGAAATGACCATAAGTTTCATACTGGTTGCAATTATTCGTTTTATACGATGGAAAAACTGTTGTATTTATATTGTATTTTATGCTTCTGGCGTTGACTTCTTAGGCCCTAACTATTCGATTTGGTGGTACAACGCCCTAGGGTGAAGCGTAGGTTGCCCGGAACGTAGAAATGACCATAACCTTTACACTTGCAGCAATTATTCGTTTTATACAGTGGAAAAACCGTTCTATTTATTTTGTATTTTATGCTTCGGGCGTTGACTTCTAAGGCCCTAACTGTTTGATCTGGTGGAGCATCGCCGTAAAGTGAAGCCTAGGTTGCCCGGAACGTAGAAATGACCATAACTTTCACACTGGTTGCTATTATTCGTTTTATACGATGGAAAAACTGTTATATTTATATTGTATTTAAGCTTCTGGCGTTGACTTCTGAGGCCGTTGCTATTCGATGTGGTGGAAGAACTCCATAGAGTGAAGCCTAGGTAGCCCGGATCGTAGAAATGTCCATATCTTTCACACTGTTTGCAATTTTTCGTTTTATACGATGGAAAAACTGTTTTATTTATTTTGCATTTTATGCTTCGGGCGTTGACTTCTAAGGCCCTAACTATTCGATCTAGTGGAGCAACGCCCTAGAGTGCAGCCTAGATTGCCCGGAACGTAGAAATGACCATAACTTTCACACTGGTTGCTATCATTCGTTTTATACAATGGAAAAACTGTTCTATTTATTTTGTATTTAGTGCTTCGGGCGTCGACTTCTAAGGCCCTAACTGTTTGATCTGGTGGAGCAACGCCCTAGAGTGAAGACTAGGCTGCCCGGAACGTAGAAATGACCATAACTTTTACACTGGTAGCAATTATTCGTTTTATACAATGGAAAAACTGTTCTATTTATTTTGTATTTAATGCTTCGGGCGTTGACTTCTAAGGCCCCAACTGTTTGATCTGGTGGAGCAACGCCCTAGAGTGAAGCCCAGGTTGCCGGGAACGTAGAAATGACCATAACTTTCACACTGGTTGCAATTATTTGTTTTATACGATGGAAAAGCTGTTGTATTTATATCGTATTTTATGCTTCTGGCGTTGACTTCTTAGGCCCTAACTATTCCATCTGGTGGAACAACGCCCTAGAGTAAAGCCCAGGTTGCGCGGAACGTAGAAATGAGCATAACCTTCACACTGGTAGCTATTATTCGTTTTATACGATGGAAAAACTGTTCTATATATTTCGTATTTTTTGCTTCGGGCGTTGACTTCTAAGGCCCTAACTATTCGATCTGGTAGAGCAACGCCCTAGAGTGAAGCCTAGGTTGCCCGGATCGTAGAAATGTCCATATCTTTCACACTGTTTGCAATTTTTCGTTTTATACGATGGAAAAACTGTTTTATTTATTTTGCATTTTATGCTTCGGGCGTTGACTTCTAACGCCCTAACTATTCGATCTAGTGGAGCAACGCCCTAGAGTGCAGCCTAGGTTGCCCGGAACGTAGAAATGACCATAACTTTCACACTGGTAGCAATTATTCGTTTTATACGATGGAAAAACTGTTTTATTTATTTTGTATTTTATGCTTCGGGCGTTGACTTCTAAGGCCCTAGCTATTCGATCTAGTGGAGCAACGCCCTAGAGTGCAGCCTAGGTTGCCCGAAACGCCGAAATGATCATTACTTTCACGCTTGTTGCAATTATTCGTTTTATACGATGGAAAAACTGTTCTATTTATTTTGTATTTTATGCCTCGGGCGTTGACTTCTATGGCCCTAACTATTCGATCTAGTGGAGCAACGCCCTAGAGTGCAGCCTAGGTTGCCCGAAACGCCGAAATGATCATTACTTTCACTCTTGTTGCAATTATTCCTGTTATAGGATGGAGAGACTGTTGTGTTTTTATTGCATTTTATACTTCAGGCGTCGACTTCTGAGGCCGTAGCTATTCGATGTGGTGGAAGAACGCCACACAGTGAAGCCTAGGTTGCCCGGAACGTAGAAATGACCATTACTTTCACACTGTTTGCAATTATTCCTTTTATACGATGGAAAAGCTGTTGTATTTATATCGTATTTTACGCTTCTGGCGTTGACTTCTAAGAACCTAACTGTTTGATCTGGTGGAGCAACGCCCTAGAGTGAAGCCTAGGTTGCGTGGGACGTAGAAATGACCATCCCATTCACACGGGTTGCAATTATTCCTGTTATAGGATAGAAAGACTGTTGTATTTTTATTGTATTTTATACTTCAGGCGTTGACTTCTGAGGCCGTAGTTATTCGATGTGGTGGAAGAACGCCATACAGTGAAGCCTAGGTTGCCCGGAACGTAGAAATGGCCATAACCTCCACACTGGTTGCAATTATTTGTTTTATATGATGGAAAAGCTGTTGTATTTATATCGTATTTTATGCTTCGGGCGTTGACTTCTAAGGCCTTAACTATTCGATCTAGTGGAGCAACGCCCTAGAGTGCAGTCTAGGTTGCCCGGAACGTAGAAATGACCATAACTTTCACACTGGTTGCTATCATTCGTTTTATATGATGGAAAAACTGTTGTATTTATATCGTATTTTATGCTTCTGGCGTTCACTTCTTCGGCCCTAACTATTCGATCTGGTGGAACAACGGCCTAGGGTGAAGCCTAGGTTGCCCGGAACGTAGAAATGACCATTACTATTACACTGGTAGCAATTATTCGTTTTATACAATGGAAAAACTGTTCTATTTATTTTGTATTTAATGCTTCGGGCGTTGACTTCTAAGGCCCTAACTGTTTGATCTGGTGGAGCAATGCCCTAGAGTGAAGCCTAGGTTGCCTCGAACGTAGAAATGACCATCCCTTTCACACGGGTTGCAACTATTCCTGTTATAGGATGGAAAGACTGTTGTATTTTTATTGTATTTTATACTTCAGGCGGTGACTTATGAGGCCGTAGCTATCCGATGTGGTGGAAGAACGCCATACAGTGCAGCCTAGGTTGCCGGGACCGTAGAAATGACCATAACTTTCACACTGGTTGCAATTATTTGTTTTATACGATGGAAAAGCTGTTGTATTTATATCATATTTTATGCTTCTGGCGTTGACTTCTTAGGCCCTAACTATTCCATCTGGTGGAACAACGCCCTAGAGTAAAGCGCAGGTTGCGCGGAACGTAGAAATAACCATAACTTTCACACTGGTAGCAATTATTCGTTTGATACAATGGAAAAACTGTTTTATTTATTTTGTATTTAATGCTTCGGGCGTTGACTTCTGAGGCCCTAGCTATTCGATCTAGTGGAGCAACGCCCTAGAGTGCAGCCTAGGTTTCCCGAAACGCCGAAATGATCATTACTTTCACGCTTGTTGCAATTATTCCTGTTATAGGATGGAAAGACTGTTGTGTTTTTATTGTATTTTATACTTCAGGCGTTGACTTCTGAGGCCGTAGCTTTTCGATGTGGTGGAAGAACGCCATACAGTGAAGCCTAGGTTGCCCGGAACGTAGAAATGGCCATAACCTCCACACTGGTTGCAATTATTTGTTTTATATGATGGAAAAGCTGTTGTATTTATATCGTATTTTATGCTTCGGGCGTTGACTTCTAAGGCCTTAACTATTCGATCTAGTGGAGCAACGCCCTAGAGTGCAGTCTAGGTTGCCCGGAACGTAGAAATGACCATAACTTTCACACTGGTTGCTATCATTCGTTTTATATGATGGAAAAACTGTTGTATTTATATCGTATTTTATGCTTCTGGCGTTCACTTCTTCGGCCCTAACTATTCGATCTGGTGGAACAACGGCCTAGGGTGAAGCCTAGGTTGCCCGGAACGTAGAAATGACCATTACTATTACACTGGTAGCAATTATTCGTTTTATACAATGGAAAAACTGTTCTATTTATTTTGTATTTAATGCTTCGGGCGTTGACTTCTAAGGCCCTAACTGTTTGATCTGGTGGAGCAATGCCCTAGAGTGAAGCCTAGGTTGCCTCGAACGTAGAAATGACCATCCCTTTCACACGGGTTGCAACTATTCCTGTTATAGGATGGAAAGACTGTTGTATTTTTATTGTATTTTATACTTCAGGCGGTGACTTATGAGGCCGTAGCTATCCGATGTGGTGGAAGAACGCCATACAGTGCAGCCTAGGTTGCCGGGACCGTAGAAATGACCATAACTTTCACACTGGTTGCAATTATTTGTTTTATACGATGGAAAAGCTGTTGTATTTATATCATATTTTATGCTTCTGGCGTTGACTTCTTAGGCCCTAACTATTCCATCTGGTGGAACAACGCCCTAGAGTAAAGCGCAGGTTGCGCGGAACGTAGAAATAACCATAACTTTCACACTGGTAGCAATTATTCGTTTGATACAATGGAAAAACTGTTTTATTTATTTTGTATTTAATGCTTCGGGCGTTGACTTCTGAGGCCCTAGCTATTCGATCTAGTGGAGCAACGCCCTAGAGTGCAGCCTAGGTTTCCCGAAACGCCGAAATGATCATTACTTTCACGCTTGTTGCAATTATTCCTGTTATAGGATGGAAAGACTGTTGTGTTTTTATTGTATTTTATACTTCAGGCGTTGACTTCTGAGGCCGTAGCTTTTCGATGTGGTGGAAGAACGCCATACAGTGAAGCCTAGGTTGCCCGGAACGTAGAAATGGCCATAACCTCCACACTGGTTGCAATTATTTGTTTTATATGATGGAAAAGCTGTTGTATTTATATCGTATTTTATGCTTCGGGCGTTGACTTCTAAGGCCTTAACTATTCGATCTAGTGGAGCAACGCCCTAGAGTGCAGTCTAGGTTGCCCGGAACGTAGAAATGACCATAACTTTCACACTGGTTGCTATCATTCGTTTTATATGATGGAAAAACTGTTGTATTTATATCGTATTTTATGCTTCTGGCGTTCACTTCTTCGGCCCTAACTATTCGATCTGGTGGAACAACGGCCTAGGGTGAAGCCTAGGTTGCCCGGAACGTAGAAATGACCATTACTATTACACTGGTAGCAATTATTCGTTTTATACAATGGAAAAACTGTTCTATTTATTTTGTATTTAATGCTTCGGGCGTTGACTTCTTAGGCCCTAACTATTCCATCTGGTGGAACAACGCCCTAGAGTAAAGCGCAGGTTGCGCGGAACGTAGAAATAACCATAACTTTCACACTGGTAGCAATTATTCGTTTGATACAATGGAAAAACTGTTTTATTTATTTTGTATTTAATGCTTCGGGCGTTGACTTCTGAGGCCCTAGCTATTCGATCTAGTGGAGCAACGCCCTAGAGTGCAGCCTAGGTTTCCCGAAACGCCGAAATGATCATTACTTTCACGCTTGTTGCAATTATTCCTGTTATAGGATGGAAAGACTGTTGTGTTTTTATTGTATTTTATACTTCAGGCGTTGACTTCTGAGGCCGTAGCTTTTCGATGTGGTGGAAGAACGCCATACAGTGAAGCCTAGGTTGCCCGGAACGTAGAAATGGCCATAACCTCCACACTGGTTGCAATTATTTGTTTTATATGATGGAAAAGCTGTTGTATTTATATCGTATTTTATGCTTCGGGCGTTGACTTCTAAGGCCTTAACTATTCGATCTAGTGGAGCAACGCCCTAGAGTGCAGTCTAGGTTGCCCGGAACGTAGAAATGACCATAACTTTCACACTGGTTGCTATCATTCGTTTTATATGATGGAAAAACTGTTGTATTTATATCGTATTTTATGCTTCTGGCGTTCACTTCTTCGGCCCTAACTATTCGATCTGGTGGAACAACGGCCTAGGGTGAAGCCTAGGTTGCCCGGAACGTAGAAATGACCATTACTATTACACTGGTAGCAATTATTCGTTTTATACAATGGAAAAACTGTTCTATTTATTTTGTATTTAATGCTTCGGGCGTTGACTTCTAAGGCCCTAACTGTTTGATCTGGTGGAGCAATGCCCTAGAGTGAAGCCTAGGTTGCCTCGAACGTAGAAATGACCATCCCTTTCACACGGGTTGCAACTATTCCTGTTATAGGATGGAAAGACTGTTGTATTTTTATTGTATTTTATACTTCAGGCGGTGACTTATGAGGCCGTAGCTATCCGATGTGGTGGAAGAACGCCATACAGTGCAGCCTAGGTTGCCGGGACCGTAGAAATGACCATAACTTTCACACTGGTTGCAATTATTTGTTTTATACGATGGAAAAGCTGTTGTATTTATATCATATTTTATGCTTCTGGCGTTGACTTCTTAGGCCCTAACTATTCCATCTGGTGGAACAACGCCCTAGAGTAAAGCGCAGGTTGCGCGGAACGTAGAAATAACCATAACTTTCACACTGGTAGCAATTATTCGTTTGATACAATGGAAAAACTGTTTTATTTATTTTGTATTTAATGCTTCGGGCGTTGACTTCTGAGGCCCTAGCTATTCGATCTAGTGGAGCAACGCCCTAGAGTGCAGCCTAGGTTTCCCGAAACGCCGAAATGATCATTACTTTCACGCTTGTTGCAATTATTCCTGTTATAGGATGGAAAGACTGTTGTGTTTTTATTGTATTTTATACTTCAGGCGTTGACTTCTGAGGCCGTAGCTTTTCGATGTGGTGGAAGAACGCCATACAGTGAAGCCTAGGTTGCCCGGAACGTAGAAATGGCCATAACCTCCACACTGGTTGCAATTATTTGTTTTATATGATGGAAAAGCTGTTGTATTTATATCGTATTTTATGCTTCGGGCGTTGACTTCTAAGGCCTTAACTATTCGATCTAGTGGAGCAACGCCCTAGAGTGCAGTCTAGGTTGCCCGGAACGTAGAAATGACCATAACTTTCACACTGGTTGCTATCATTCGTTTTATATGATGGAAAAACTGTTGTATTTATATCGTATTTTATGCTTCTGGCGTTCACTTCTTCGGCCCTAACTATTCGATCTGGTGGAACAACGGCCTAGGGTGAAGCCTAGGTTGCCCGGAACGTAGAAATGACCATTACTATTACACTGGTAGCAATTATTCGTTTTATACAATGGAAAAACTGTTCTATTTATTTTGTATTTAATGCTTCGGGCGTTGACTTCTAAGGCCCTAACTGTTTGATCTGGTGGAGCAATGCCCTAGAGTGAAGCCTAGGTTGCCTCGAACGTAGAAATGACCATCCCTTTCACACGGGTTGCAACTATTCCTGTTATAGGATGGAAAGACTGTTGTATTTTTATTGTATTTTATACTTCAGGCGGTGACTTATGAGGCCGTAGCTATCCGATGTGGTGGAAGAACGCCATACAGTGCAGCCTAGGTTGCCGGGACCGTAGAAATGACCATAACTTTCACACTGGTTGCATTATTTGTTTTATACGATGGAAAAGCTGTTGTATTTATATCATATTTTATGCTTCTGGCGTTGACTTCTTAGGCCCTAACTATTCCATCTGGTGGAACAACGCCCTAGAGTAAAGCGCAGGTTGCGCGGAACGTAGAAATAACCATAACTTTCACACTGGTAGCAATTATTCGTTTGATACAATGGAAAAACTGTTTTATTTATTTTGTATTTAATGCTTCGGGCGTTGACTTCTGAGGCCCTAGCTATTCGATCTAGTGGAGCAACGCCCTAGAGTGCAGCCTAGGTTTCCCGAAACGCCGAAATGATCATTACTTTCACGCTTGTTGCAATTATTCCTGTTATAGGATGGAAAGACTGTTGTGTTTTTATTGTATTTTATACTTCAGGCGTTGACTTCTGAGGCCGTAGCTTTTCGATGTGGTGGAAGAACGCCATACAGTGAAGCCTAGGTTGCCCGGATCGTAGAAATGTCCATATCTTTCACACTGTTTGCAATTTTTCGTTTTATACGATGGAAAAACTGTTTTATTTATTTTGCATTTTATGCTTCGGGCGTTGACTTCTAACGCCCTAACTATTCGATCTAGTGGAGCAACGCCCTAGAGTGCAGCCTAGGTTGCCCGGAACGTAGAAATGACCATAACTTTCACACTGGTAGCAATTATTCGTTTTATACGATGGAAAAACTGTTTTATTTATTTTGTATTTTATGCTTCGGGCGTTGACTTCTAAGGCCCTAGCTATTCGATCTAGTGGAGCAACGCCCTAGAGTGCAGCCTAGGTTGCCCGAAACGCCGAAATGATCATTACTTTCACGCTTGTTGCAATTATTCCTGTTATAGGATGGAAAGACTGTTGTGTCTTTATTGTATTTTATACTTCAGGCGTTGACTTCTGAGGCCGTAGCTATTCGATGTGGTGGAAGAACGCCATACAGTGAAGCCTAGGTTGCCCGGAACGTAGAAATGACCATTACTTTCACACTGTTTGCAATTATTCCTTTTGTACGATGGAAAAGCTGTTGTATTTATATCGTATTTTACGCTTCTGGCGTTGACTTCTAAGGACCTAACTGTTTGATCTGGTGGAGCAACGCCCTAGAGTGAAGCCTAGGTTTCGTGGAACGTAGAAATGACCATCCCTTTCACACGGGTTGCAATTAGTCCTGTTATAGGGTGGAAAGACTGTTGTCTTTTTATTGTATTTTAAACTTCAGGCGTTGACTTCTGAGGCCGTAGCTATCCGATGTGGTGGAAGAACGCTATACAGTCAAGCCTGGGTTGCCCGGAGCGTATAAATGACCATAACTTTCACACTGGTTGCAATTATTTGTTTTATACGATGGAAAAGCTGTTGTATTTATATCGTATTTTATGCTTCTGGCGTTGACTTCTGAGGCCGTTGCTATTCGATGTGGTGGAAAAACGCCATAGAGTGAAGCCTAGGTAGCCCGGATCGTAGAAATGTCTATATCTTTCACACTGTTTGCAATTTTTCGTTTTATACGATGGAAAAACTGTTTTATTTATTTTGTATTTTATGCCTCGGGCGTTGACTTCTATGGCCCTAACTATTCGATCTAGTGGAGCAACGCCCTAGAGTGCAGCCTAGGTTTCCCGAAACGCCGAAATGATCATTACTTTCACGCTTGTTGCAATTATTCCTGTTATAGGATGGAAAGACTGTTGTGTTTTTATTGTATTTTATACTTCAGGCGTTGACTTCTGAGGCCGTAGCTTTTCGATGTGGTGGAAGAACGCCATACAGTGAAGCCTAGGTTGCCCGGAACGTAGAAATGGCCATAACCTCCACACTGGTTGCAATTATTTGTTTTATATGATGGAAAAGCTGTTGTATTTATATCGTATTTTATGCTTCGGGCGTTGACTTCTAAGGCCTTAACTATTCGATCTAGTGGAGCAACGCCCTAGAGTGCAGTCTAGGTTGCCCGGAACGTAGAAATGACCATAACTTTCACACTGGTTGCTATCATTCGTTTTATATGATGGAAAAACTGTTGTATTTATATCGTATTTTATGCTTCTGGCGTTCACTTCTTCGGCCCTAACTATTCGATCTGGTGGAACAACGGCCTAGGGTGAAGCCTAGGTTGCCCGGAACGTAGAAATGACCATTACTATTACACTGGTAGCAATTATTCGTTTTATACAATGGAAAAACTGTTCTATTTATTTTGTATTTAATGCTTCGGGCGTTGACTTCTAAGGCCCTAACTGTTTGATCTGGTGGAGCAATGCCCTAGAGTGAAGCCTAGGTTGCCTCGAACGTAGAAATGACCATCCCTTTCACACGGGTTGCAACTATTCCTGTTATAGGATGGAAAGACTGTTGTATTTTTATTGTATTTTATACTTCAGGCGGTGACTTATGAGGCCGTAGCTATCCGATGTGGTGGAAGAACGCCATACAGTGCAGCCTAGGTTGCCGGGACCGTAGAAATGACCATAACTTTCACACTGGTTGCAATTATTTGTTTTATACGATGGAAAAGCTGTTGTATTTATATCATATTTTATGCTTCTGGCGTTGACTTCTTAGGCCCTAACTATTCCATCTGGTGGAACAACGCCCTAGAGTAAAGCGCAGGTTGCGCGGAACGTAGAAATAACCATAACTTTCACACTGGTAGCAATTATTCGTTTGATACAATGGAAAAACTGTTTTATTTATTTTGTATTTAATGCTTCGGGCGTTGACTTCTGAGGCCCTAGCTATTCGATCTAGTGGAGCAACGCCCTAGAGTGCAGCCTAGGTTTCCCGAAACGCCGAAATGATCATTACTTTCACGCTTGTTGCAATTATTCCTGTTATAGGATGGAAAGACTGTTGTGTTTTTATTGTATTTTATACTTCAGGCGTTGACTTCTGAGGCCGTAGCTTTTCGATGTGGTGGAAGAACGCCATACAGTGAAGCCTAGGTTGCCCGGATCGTAGAAATGTCCATATCTTTCACACTGTTTGCAATTTTTCGTTTTATACGATGGAAAAACTGTTTTATTTATTTTGCATTTTATGCTTCGGGCGTTGACTTCTAACGCCCTAACTATTCGATCTAGTGGAGCAACGCCCTAGAGTGCAGCCTAGGTTGCCCGGAACGTAGAAATGACCATAACTTTCACACTGGTAGCAATTATTCGTTTTATACGATGGAAAAACTGTTTTATTTATTTTGTATTTTATGCTTCGGGCGTTGACTTCTAAGGCCCTAGCTATTCGATCTAGTGGAGCAACGCCCTAGAGTGCAGCCTAGGTTGCCCGAAACGCCGAAATGATCATTACTTTCACGCTTGTTGCAATTATTCCTGTTATAGGATGGAAAGACTGTTGTGTCTTTATTGTATTTTATACTTCAGGCGTTGACTTCTGAGGCCGTAGCTATTCGATGTGGTGGAAGAACGCCATACAGTGAAGCCTAGGTTGCCCGGAACGTAGAAATGACCATTACTTTCACACTGTTTGCAATTATTCCTTTTGTACGATGGAAAAGCTGTTGTATTTATATCGTATTTTACGCTTCTGGCGTTGACTTCTAAGGACCTAACTGTTTGATCTGGTGGAGCAACGCCCTAGAGTGAAGCCTAGGTTTCGTGGAACGTAGAAATGACCATCCCTTTCACACGGGTTGCAATTAGTCCTGTTATAGGGTGGAAAGACTGTTGTATTTTTATTGTATTTTAAACTTCAGGCGTTGACTTCTGAGGCCGTAGCTATCCGATGTGGTGGAAGAACGCTATACAGTCAAGCCTGGGTTGCCCGGAGCGTATAAATGACCATAACTTTCACACTGGTTGCAATTATTTGTTTTATACGATGGAAAAGCTGTTGTATTTATATCGTATTTTATGCTTCTGGCGTTGACTTCTGAGGCCGTTGCTATTCGATGTGGTGGAAAAACGCCATAGAGTGAAGCCTAGGTAGCCCGGATCGTAGAAATGTCTATATCTTTCACACTGTTTGCAATTTTTCGTTTTATACGATGGAAAAACTGTTTTATTTATTTTGTATTTTATGCCTCGGGCGTTGACTTCTATGGCCCTAACTATTCGATCTAGTGGAGCAACGCCCTAGAGTGCAGCCTAGGTTGTCCGGAACGTAGAAATGAGCATAACTTACACACTGGTAGCAATTATTCGTTTTATACGATGGAAAAACTGTTCTATTTATTTTGTATTTTTTGCTTCGGGCGTTGACTTCTAAGGCCCTAACTATTCGATCTGGTAGAGCAACGCCCTAGAGTGAAGCCTAGGTTGCCCGGATCGTAGAAATGTCCATATCTTTCACACTGTTTGCAATTTTTCGTTTTATACGATGGAAAAACTGTTTTATTTATTTTGCATTTTATGCTTCGGGCGTTGACTTCTAAGGCCCTAACTATTCGATCTAGTGGAGCAACGCCCTAGAGTTCAGCCTAGGTTGCCCGTAACGTAGAAATGACCATAACTTTCACACTGGTAGCAATTATTCGTTTTATACGATGGAAAAACTGTTCTATTTATTTTGTATTTTACGCCTCGGGCGTTGACTTCTATGGCCCTAACTATTCGATCTAGTGGAGCAACGCCCTAGAGTGCAGCCTAGGTTGCCCGAAACGCCGAAATGATCATTACTTTCACTCTTGTTGCAATTATTCCTGTTATAGGATGGAGAGACTGTTGTGTTTTTATTGCATTTTATACTTCAGGCGTCGACTTCTGAGGCCGTAGCTATTCGATGTGGTGGAAGAACGCCACACAGTGAAGCCTAGGTTGCCCGGAACGTAGAAATGACCATTACTTTCACACTGTTTGCAATTATTCCTTTTATACGATGGAAAAGCTGTTGTATTTATATCGTATTTTACGCTTCTGGCGTTGACTTCTAAGAACCTAACTGTTTGATCTGGTGGAGCAACGCCCTAGAGTGAAGCCTAGGTTGCGTGGGACGTAGAAATGACCATCCCATTCACACGGGTTGCAATTATTCCTGTTATAGGATAGAAAGACTGTTGTATTTTTATTGTATTTTATACTTCAGGCGTTGACTTCTGAGGCCGTAGTTATTCGATGTGGTGGAAGAACGCCATACAGTGAAGCCTAGGTTGCCCGGAACGTAGAAATGGCCATAACCTCCACACTGGTTGCAATTATTTGTTTTATATGATGGAAAAGCTGTTGTATTTATATCGTATTTTATGCTTCGGGCGTTGACTTCTAAGGCCTTAACTATTCGATCTAGTGGAGCAACGCCCTAGAGTGCAGTCTAGGTTGCCCGGAACGTAGAAATGACCATAACTTTCACACTGGTTGCTATCATTCGTTTTATATGATGGAAAAACTGTTGTATTTATATCGTATTTTATGCTTCTGGCGTTCACTTCTTCGGCCCTAACTATTCGATCTGGTGGAACAACGGCCTAGGGTGAAGCCTAGGTTGCCCGGAACGTAGAAATGACCATTACTATTACACTGGTAGCAATTATTCGTTTTATACAATGGAAAAACTGTTCTATTTATTTTGTATTTAATGCTTCGGGCGTTGACTTCTAAGGCCCTAACTGTTTGATCTGGTGGAGCAATGCCCTAGAGTGAAGCCTAGGTTGCCTCGAACGTAGAAATGACCATCCCTTTCACACGGGTTGCAACTATTCCTGTTATAGGATGGAAAGACTGTTGTATTTTTATTGTATTTTATACTTCAGGCGGTGACTTATGAGGCCGTAGCTATCCGATGTGGTGGAAGAACGCCATACAGTGCAGCCTAGGTTGCCGGGACCGTAGAAATGACCATAACTTTCACACTGGTTGCAATTATTTGTTTTATACGATGGAAAAGCTGTTGTATTTATATCATATTTTATGCTTCTGGCGTTGACTTCTTAGGCCCTAACTATTCCATCTGGTGGAACAACGCCCTAGAGTAAAGCGCAGGTTGCGCGGAACGTAGAAATAACCATAACTTTCACACTGGTAGCAATTATTCGTTTGATACAATGGAAAAACTGTTTTATTTATTTTGTATTTAATGCTTCGGGCGTTGACTTCTGAGGCCCTAGCTATTCGATCTAGTGGAGCAGCGCCCTAGAGTGAAGCCTAGGTTGCGTGGAACGTAGAAATGACCATCACTTTCACACGGGTTGCAATTATTCCTGTTATAGGGTGGAAAGACTGTTGTATTTTTATTGTATTTTATACTTCAGGCGTTGACTTCTGAGGCCGTAGATATCCGATGTGGTGGAAGAACGCCATACAGTCAAGCCTAGGTTGCCCGGAACGTATAAATGACCATAACTTTCACACTGGTTGCAATTACTTGTTTTATATGATGGAAAAGCTGTTGTATTTATATCGTATTTTATGCATCGGGCGTTGACTTCTAAGGCCCTAACTATTCGATCTAGTGGAGCAACGCCCTAGAGTGCAGCCTAGGTTGCCCGGAACGTAGAAATGACCATAACTTTCACACTGGTAGCAATTATTCGTTTTATACGATGGAAAAACTGTTCTATTTATTCTGTATTTTATGCTTCGGGCGTTGACTTCTAAGGCCCTAACTATTCGATCTGGTAGAGCAACGCCCTAGAGTGAAGCCTAGGTTGCCCGGTACGTAGAAATGACCATAAGTTTCATACTGGTTGCAATTATTCGTTTTATACGATGGAAAAACTGTTGTATTTATATTGTATTTCATGCTTCTGGCGTTGACTTCTTAGGCCCTAACTATTCGATCTGGTGGTACAACGCCCTAGGGTGAAGCGTAGGTTGCCCGGAACGTAGAAATGACCATAACCTTTACACTTGCAGCAATTATTCGTTTTATACAGTGGAAAAACCGTTCTATTTATTTTGTATTTTATACTTCGGGCGTTGACTTCTAAGGCCCTAACTGTTTGATCTGGTGGAGCATCGCCGTAGAGTGAAGCCTAGGTTGCCCGGAACGTAGAAATGACCATAACTTTCACCCTGGTTGCTATTACTCGTTTTATACGATGGAAAAACTGTTATATTTATATTGTATTTAAGCTTCTGGCGTTGACTTCTGAGGCCGTTGCTATTCGATGTGGTGGAAGAACGCCATAGAGTGAAGCCTAGGTAGCCCGGATCGTAGAAATGTCCATATCTTTCACACTGTTTGCAATTTTTCGTTTTATACGACGGAAAAACTGTTTTATTTATTTTGTATTTTATGCTTCGGGCGTTGACTTCTAAGGCCCTAACTATTCGATCTGGTGGAGCAACGCCCTAGAGTGCAGCCTAGATTGCCCGGAACGTAGAAATGACCATAACTTTCACACTGGTTGCTATCATTCGTTTTATATGATGGAAAAACTGTTGTATTTATATTGTATTTTATGCTTCGGGCGTTGACTTCTAAGGCCCTAACTATTCGATCTGGTGGTACATCGCCCTAGGGTGAAGCGTAGGTTGCCCGGAACGTAGAAATGACCATAATCTTTACACTTGCAGCAATTATTCGTTCTATACAGTGGAAAAACCGTTCTATTTATTTTGTATTTTATACTTCAGGCGCTGACTTCTGAGGCCGTAGCTATTCGATGTGGTGGAAGAACGCCATACAGTGAAGCCTAGGTTGCCCGGAACGTAGAAATGAACATAACTTTCACACTGGTTGCAATTATTTGTTTTATACGATGGAAAAGCTGTTGTATTTATATCGTATTTTATGCTTCTGGCGTTGACTTCTGAGGCCGTTGCTATTCGATGTGGTGGAAGAACGCCATAGAGTGAAGCCTAGGTAGCCCGGATCGTAGAAATGTCCATATCTTTCACACTGTTTGCAATTTTTCGTTTTATACGATGAAAAACTGTTTTATTTATTTTGTATTTTATGCCTCGGGCGTTGACTTCTAAGGCACTAACTATTCGATCTAGTGGAGCAACGCCCTAGAGTGCAGCCTAGGTTGCCCGGAACGTAGAAATGACCATAACTTTCACACTGGTAGCAATTATTCGTTTTATACGATGGAAAAACTGTTCTCTTTATTTTGTATTTTTTGCTTCGGGCGTTGACTTCTAAGGCCCTAGCTATTCGATCTAGTGGAGCAACGCCCTAGAGTGCAGCCTAGGTTGCCCGAAACGCCGAAATGATCATTACTTTCACGCTTGTTGCAATTATTCCTGTTATAGGATGGAAAGACTGTTGTGTTTTTATTGTATTTTATACTTCAGGCGTTGATTTCTGAGGCCGTAGCTATTCGATGTGGTGGAAGAACGCCATACAGTGAAGCCTAGGTTGCCCGGAACGTAGAAATGACCATTACTTTCACACTGTTTGCAATTATTCCTTTTGTACGATGGAAAAGCTGTTGTATTTATATCGTATTTTACGCTTCTGGCGTTGACTTCTAAGGACCTAACTATTCGATCTGGTGGAGCAACGCCCTAGAGTGCAGCCTAGATTGCCCGGAACGTAGAAATGACCATAACTTTCACACTGGTTGCTATCATTCGTTTTATATGATGGAAAAACTGTTGTATTTATATTGTATTTTATGCTTCGGGCGTTGACTTCTAAGGCCCTAACTATTCGATCTGGTGGTACATCGCCCTAGGGTGAAGCGTAGGTTGCCCGGAACGTAGAAATGACCATAATCTTTACACTTGCAGCAATTATTCGTTCTATACAGTGGAAAAACCGTTCTATTTATTTTGTATTTTTTGCTTCGGGCGTTGACTTCTAAGGCCCTAACTATTCGATCTAGTGGAGCAACGCCCTAGAGTGCAGCCTAGGTTGCCCGGAACGTAGAAATGACCATAACTTTCACACTGGTAGCAATTATTCGTTTTATACGATGGAAAGACTGTTGTATTTTTATTGTATTTTATACTTCAGGCGCTGACTTCTGAGGCCGTAGCTATTCGATGTGGTGGAAGAACGCCATACAGTGAAGCCTAGGTTGCCCGGAACGTAGAAATGAACATAACTTTCACACTGGTTGCAATTATTTGTTTTATACGATGGAAAAGCTGTTGTATTTATATCGTATTTTATGCTTCTGGCGTTGACTTCTGAGGCCGTTGCTATTCGATGTGGTGGAAGAACGCCATAGAGTGAAGCCTAGGTAGCCCGGATCGTAGAAATGTCCATATCTTTCACACTGTTTGCAATTTTTCGTTTTATACGATGAAAAACTGTTTTATTTATTTTGTATTTTATGCCTCGGGCGTTGACTTCTAAGGCACTAACTATTCGATCTAGTGGAGCAACGCCCTAGAGTGCAGCCTAGGTTGCCCGGAACGTAGAAATGACCATAACTTTCACACTGGTAGCAATTATTCGTTTTATACGATGGAAAAACTGTTCTCTTTATTTTGTATTTTTTGCTTCGGGCGTTGACTTCTAAGGCCCTAGCTATTCGATCTAGTGGAGCAACGCCCTAGAGTGCAGCCTAGGTTGCCCGAAACGCCGAAATGATCATTACTTTCACGCTTGTTGCAATTATTCCTGTTATAGGATGGAAAGACTGTTGTGTTTTTATTGTATTTTATACTTCAGGCGTTGATTTCTGAGGCCGTAGCTATTCGATGTGGTGGAAGAACGCCATACAGTGAAGCCTAGGTTGCCCGGAACGTAGAAATGACCATCCCTTTCACACGGGTTGCAATTATTCCTGTTATAGGGTGGAAAGACTGTTGTATTTTTATTGTATTTTATACTTCAGGCGTTGACTTCTGAGGCCGTAGCTATCCGATGTGGTGGAAGAACGCCATACAGTCAAGCCTAGGTTGCCCGGAACGTATAAATGACCATAACTTTCACACTGGTTGCAATTATTTGTTTTATATGATGGAAAAGCTGTTGTATTAATATCGTATTTTATGCTTCGGCCGTTGACTTCTAAGGCCCTAACTATTCGATCTAGTGGAGCAACGCCCTAGAGTGCAGCCTAGGTTTCCCGGAACGTAGAAATGACCATAACTTTCACACTGGTAGCAATTATTCGTTTTATACGATGGAAAAACTGTTCTATTTATTTTGTATTTTATGCTTCGGGCGTTGACTTCTAAGGCCCTAGCTATTCGATCTAGTGGAGCAACGCCCTAGAGTGCAGCCTAGGTTGCCCGAAACGCCGAAATGATCATTACTTTCACGCTTGTTGCAATTATTCCTGTTATAGGATGGAAAGACAGTTGTGTTTTTATTGTATTTTATACTTCAGGCGTTGACTTCTGAGGCCGTAGCTATTCGATGTGGTGGAAGAACGCCATACAGTGAAGCCTAGGTTGCCCGGAACGTAGAAATGAGCATTACTTTCACACTGTTTGCAATTATTCCTTTTATACGAATGAAATGCTGTTGTATTTATATCGTATTTTACGCTTCTGGCGTTGACTTCTAAGGACCTAACTGTTTGATCTGGTGGAGCAACGCCCTAGAGTGAAGCCTAGGTTGCGTGGAACGTAGAAATGACCATCCCTTTCACACGGGTTGCAATTATTCCTGTTATAGGGTGGAAAGACTGTTGTATTTTTATTGTATTTTATACTTCAGGCGTTGACTTCTGAGGCCGTAGCTATCCGATGTGGTGGAAGAACGCCATACAGTCAAGCCTAGGTTGCCCGGAACGTATAAATGACCATAACTTTCACACTGGTTGCAATTATTTGTTTTATATGATGGAAAAGCTGTTGTATTTATATCGTATTTTATGCTTCGGGCGTTGACTTCTAAGGCCCTAACTATTCGATCTAGTGGAGCAACGCCCTAGAGTGCAGCCTAGGTTGCCCGGAACGTAGAAATGACCATAACTTTCACACTGGTAGCAATTATTCGTTTTATACGATGGAAAAACTGTTCTATTTATTTTGTATTTTATGCTTCGGGCGTTGACTTCTAAGGCCCTAACTATTCGATCTAGTGGAGCAACGCCCTAGAGTGCAGCCTAGGTTGCCCGGAACGTAGAAATGACCATAACTTTCACACTGGTAGCAATTATTCGTTTTATACGATGGAAAAACTGTTCTATTTATTTTGTATTTTATGCTTCGGTCGTTGACTTCTAAGGCCCTAACTATTCGATCTGGTAGAGCAACGCCCTAGAGTGAAGCCTAGGTTGCCCGGTACGTAGAAATGACCATAAGTTTCATACTGGTTGCAATTATTCGTTTTATACGATTGAAAAACTGTTGTATTTATATTGTATTTTAAGCTTCTGGCGTTGACTTCTTAGGCTCTAACTATTCGATCTGGTGGTACAACGCCCTAGGGTGAAGCGTAGGTTGCCCGGAACGTAGAAATGACCATAATCTTTACACTTGCAGCAATTATTCGTTTTATACAGTGGAAAAACCGTTCTATTTATTTTGTATTTTATGCTTCGGGCGTTGACTTCTAAGGCCCTAACTATTCGATCTAGTGGAGCAACGCCCTAGAGTGCAGCCTAGGTTGCCCGGAACGTAGAAATGACCATAACTTTCACTCTGGTAGCAATTATTCGTTTTATACGATGGAAAGACTGTTGTATTTTTATTGTATTTTATACTTCAGGCGCTGACTTCTGAGGCCGTAGCTATTCGATGTGGTGGAAGAACGCCATACAGTGAAGCCTAGGTTGCCCGGAACGTAGAAATGAACATAACTTTCACACTTGTTGCAATTATTTGTTTTATACGATGGAAAAGCTGTTGTATTTATATCGTATTTTATGCTTCTGGCGTTGACTTCTGAGGCCGTTGCTATTCGATGTGGTGGAAGAACGCCATAGAGTGAAGCCTAGGTAGCCCGGATCGTAGAAATGTCCATATCTTTCACACTGTTTGCAATTTTTCGTTTTATACGATGGAAAAACTGTTTTATTTATTTTGTATTTTATGCCTCGGGCGTTGACTTCTAAGGCACTAACTATTCGATCTAGTGGAGCAACGCCCTAGAGTGCAGCCTAGGTTGCCCGCAACGTAGAAATGAGCATAACTTTCACACTGGTAGCAATTATTCGTTTTATACGATGGAAAAACTGTTCTATTTATTTTGTACTTTTTGCTTCGGGCGTTGACTTCTAAGGCCCTAGCTATTCGATCTAGTGGAGCAACGCCCTAGAGTGCAGCCTAGGTTGCCCGAAACGCCGAAATGATCATTACTTTCACGATTGTTGCAATTATTCCTGTTATAGGATGGAAAGACTGTTGTGTTTTTATTGTATATTATACTTCAGTCGTTGATTTCTGAGGCCGTAGCTATTCGATGTGGTGGAAGAACGCCATACAGTGAAGCCTAGGTTGCCCGGAACGTAGAAATGACCATTGCTTTCACACTGTTTGCAATTATTCCTTTTATACGATGGAAAAGCTGTTGTATTTATATCGTATTTTACGCTTCTGGCGTTGACTTCTAAGGACCTAACTGTTTGATCTGGTGGAGCAACGGCCTAGAGTGAAGCCTAGGTTGCCCGGAACGTAGAAATGACCATAGCTTTCACACTGGTAGCACTTATTCGTTTTATACGATGGAAAAACTGTTCTATTTATTTTGTATTTTATGCTTCGGTCGTTGACTTCTAAGGCCCTAACTATTCGATCTGGTAGAGCAACGCCCTAGAGTGAAGCCTAGGTTGCCCGGTACGTAGAAATGACCATAAGTTTCATACTGGTTGCAATTATTCGTTTTATACGATTGAAAAACTGTTGTATTTATATTGTATTTTAAGCTTCTGGCGTTGACTTCTTAGGCTCTAACTATTCGATCTGGTGGTACAACGCCCTAGGGTGAAGCGTAGGTTGCCCGGAACGTAGAAATGACCATAATCTTTATACTTGCAGCAATTATTCGTTTTATACAGTGGAAAAACCGTTCTATTTATTTTGTATTTTATGCTTCGGGCGTTGACTTCTAAGGCCCTAACTATTCGATCTAGTGGAGCAACGCCCTAGAGTGCAGCCTAGGTTGCCCGGAACGTAGAAATGAGCATAGCTTTCACACTGGTAGCAATTATTCGTTTTATACGATGGAAAAACTGTTTTATTTATTTTGTATTTTTTGCTTCGGGCGTTGACTTCTAAGGCCCTAGCTATTCGATCTAGTGGAGCAACTCCCTAGAGTGCAGCCTAGGTTGCCCGAAACGCCGAAATGATCATAACTTTCACACTGGTAGCAATTATTCGTTTTATACGATGGAAAAACTGTTCTATTGATTTTGTATTTTTTGCTTCTGGCGTTCACTTCTTAGGCCCTAACAATTCGATCTGGTGGAACAATGGCCAAGGGTGAAGCCTAGGTTGCCCGGAACGTAGAAATGACCATCACTTTCACACTGGTTGCAATTATTCGTTTTATACGATGGAAAAACTGTTGCATCTTTATCGTATTTTATGCTTCGGGCGTTGACTTCTAAGGCCCTAGCTGTTTGATGTGGTGGAGCATCGCCGTAGAGTGAAGCCTATGTTGCCCGGAACGTAGAAATGACCATAACTTTCACACTGGTTGCTATTATTCGTTTTATACGATGGAAAAACTGTTATACTTATATTGTATTTAAGCTTCTGGCGTTGACTTCTGAGGCCGTTGCTATTCGATGTGGTGGAAGAACGCCATAGAGTGAAGCCTAGGTAGCCCGGATCGTAGAAATGTCCATATCTTTCACACTGTTTGCAATTTTTCGTTTTATACGATGGAAAAACTGTTTTATTTATTTTGTATTTTATGCTTCGGGCGTTGACTTCTAAGGCCCTAACTATTCGATCTGGTGGAGCAACGCCGTAGAGTGCAGCCTAGATTGCCCGGAACGTAGAAATGACCATAACTTTCACACTGGTTGCTATCATTCGTTTTATATGATGGAAAAACTGTTGTATTTATATTGTATTTTATGTTTCTGGCGTTCACTTCTTAGGCCCTAACTATTCGATCTGGTGGAACAACGGCGTAGGGTGAAGCCTAGGTTGCCCGGAACGTAGAAATGACCATAACTTTTCCACTGGTATACAATTATTCGTTTTATACAATGGAAAAACTTTTCTATTTATTTTGTGTTTAATGCTTCGGGCGTTGACTTCTAAGGCCCTAACTGTTTGATCTGGTGGAGCAACGCCCTAGAGTGAAGCCTAGGTGGCCTGGAACGTAGAAATGACCATCCCTTTCACACGGGTTGCAATTATTCCTGTTATAGGATGGAAAGACTATTGTAATTTTATTGTATTTTATACTTCAGGCGTTGACTTCTGAGGCCGTAGCTATCCGATGTGGTGGAAGAACGCCATACAGTGAAGCCTAGGTTGCCGGGAACGTAGAAATGACCATAACTTTCACACTGGTTGCAATTATTTGTTTTATACGATGGAAAAGCTGTTGTATTTTTATCGTATTTTATGCTTCTGGCGTTGACTTCTTAGGCCCTAACTATTCCATCTGGTGGAGCAACGCCCTGGAGTGAAACCTAGGTTGCCCGGAACGCAGAAATGACCACTACTATCACACTGGTTGCAAATTATTCCTGCTATACGATGGAAAAACTGTTGTATTCTTATTGCATTTTATGCTTCTGGCGTTCACTTCTAAGACCCTAACTGTTTGATCTGGTGGAGCAACGCCCTAGAGTGAAGCCTAGGTTGCCCGGAACGTAGAAATGACCAACTCTTTGACACTGGTAGCAATTATTCGTTTTATACATGGAAAATCTGTTGTATTTATTTTGTATTTTATGCTTCGGGCGTTGACTTCTAAGGCACTAACTATTCGATCTGGTGGAGCAACGCCCTAGAGTGAAGCCTAGGTTGTCCGGAACGTACAAATGACCATTACATTCACACTGGCTGCAATTACTCCTGTTATACGATGGAAAAACTGTTGCACCTTTATTGTATTTTATGCTTCTGGCGTTGACTTCTTAGGCCCTAACTATTCGATCTGGTGGAGCAACGTCCTAGAGTGAAGCCTAGGTTGCCCGGAACATAGAAATGACCATAACCTTAACACTGGTTACCATTATTCGTTTTATACGATGGAAATGCTGTTGTATTTATATCGTATTTCATGCTTCTGGCGTTGACTTCTTGGGCCCTAACTATTCCACCTGGTGGAACAACGCACTAGGGTGAAGCCTAGGTTGCCCGGAACGTAGAAATGACCATAACTTTCACACTGGTAGCAATTATTCGTTTTATACATGTAAGAACTGTTCTATTTATTTTGTATTTTATGTTTCTGGCGTTGACTTCTAAGGCCCTAACTATTCGATCTGGTGGTACAACGCCCTAGAGTGAAGCCTAGTTTGCCCGGAACGTAGAAATGACCATCACTTTCACACTGGTTGCAATTATTCCTGTTATACGATAGAAAAACTCTTGTATATTTATCGTATTTTATGCTCGGGCGTTGACTTCTATGGCCCTACCTATTCGATCTGGTGGAGCAACAACCTACAGTGAAGCCTAGTTTGCCTGGAACGTAGATATGACCATAACCTTCACACAGGTTGCAATTATTCGTTTTATACGATTGCAAGACTGTTGTATTTATTTTGTATTTTATGCTTCTGGCGTTGAATTCCAAGTCCCTAACACTTCGACCTGGTGGAGCAATGCCTCAGAGTTAAGTCTAGGATGCCCGGAACGTCGAAATGATCGTTACTTTCACACTGGTTGCAATTATTCATGCTTTACGATTGAAGAACTGTTGCATTTTTATTGTATTTTCTGCTTCTGTATTTGAATTCTAAGGTCCTAGCTATTCGATCTGGTGGGGCAACGTCCAAGAGTGAAGCCTAGGTTGCCCGGAACGTAGTTATGAACATATCTTTCACACTGGTTGCAATTATTCCTGTTATGCGATGGAAAAACTGTTGCATCTTTATTGTATTTTATGCTTCTGGTGTTGTCTTCTAAGGCCCTAACTATTCGATCTCGTGGAGCAACGTCCACGAGCGATGCCTAGGATGCCCGGAACGTAGAAATGACCATAACTTTCGCACTGGTAGCAATTATTCGTTTTATACATGGAAAAACTGTTCTACTTATTTTGTATTTTATGCTTCTGGCGTTGACTTCTAAGGCCCTACCTATTCGATCTGGCGGAGCAACACCCTACAGTGAAGCCTAGGTTGCCCGGAACGTAGAAATGACCATTACTTTCACACTGTTTGGCAATATACATTACATACGATGGAACGGCTGTTGTATTTATATTTTATTTTATGCTTATGGCGTTGACTTCTTAGGCTCTAACTATTTAACCTGGTGGAGCACCGCCCTAGAGTGAAGAGTAGGTTGCCCGGAACGTAGAACATACCATTACCTTCACACTGGTTGCAATAATTCCTGTTATACGATGGAAAAACTGCTGCATCTTTATTGTATTTTATGCTTCTGGCGTTTAGTTCTTAGGCCCCAACTATTCCATCTGGTGGAACAACGCCCTAGGGTGAAGCCTAGGTTGCCCGGAACGTAGAAATGACCAACCCTTTGACACTGGTAGCAATTATTCGTTTTACACATGGAAAAACTGTTGTATTTATTTTGTATTTTATGCTTCTGGCGTTGACTTCTAAGGCACTAACTATTCGATCTGGTGGAGCAACGCCCTAGAGTGAAGCCTAGGTTGTCCGGAACGTACAAATGACCATTACATTCACACTGGTTGCAATTATTCCTGTCATACGATGGAAAAACTGTTGCACCTTTATTGTATTTTATGCTTCTGGCGTTGACTTCTTAGGCCCAAACTATTCGATCTGGTGGAGCAACGTCCTAGAGTGAAGCCTAGGTTGCCCGGAACATAGAAATGACCATAACATTCACACTGGTTACCATTATTCGTTTTATACGATGGAAAAGCTGTTGTATTTATATCGTATTTTATGCTTCTGGCGTTGACTTCTTAGCCCTAACTATTCCATCTGGTGGAACAACGCACTAGGGTGAAGCCTAGGTTGCCCGGAACGTAGAAATGACCATAACTTTCACACTGGTTGCAATTATTCCTGTTATGCGATGGAAAAACTGTTGCATCTTTATTGTATTTTATGCTTCTGGTGTTGTCTTCTAAGGCCCTAACTATTCGATCTCGTGGAGCAACGTCCACGAGCGATGCCTAGGATGCCCGGAACGTGGAAATGACCATAACTTTCGCACTGGTAGCAATTATTCGTTTTATACATGGAAAAACTGTTCTACTTATTTTGTATTTTATGCTTCTGGCGTTGACTTCTAAGGCCCTACCTATTCGATATGGCGGAGCAACACCCTACAGTGAAGCCTAGGTTGCCCGGAACGTAGAAATGACCATTACTTTCACACTGTTTGGTAATATACATTACATACGATGGAACGGCTGTTGTATTTATATTTTATTTTATGCTTATGGCGTTGACTTCTTAGGCTCTAACTATTTAACCTGGTGGAGCACCGCCCTAGAGTGAAGAGTAGGTTGCCCGGAACGTAGAACATACCATTACCTTCACACTGGTTGCAATAATTCCTGTTATACGATGGAAAAACTGTTGCATCTTTATTGTATTTTATGCTTCTGGCGTTTAGTTCTTAGGCCCCAACTATTCCATCTGGTGGAACAACGCCCTAGGGTGAAGCCTAGGTTGCCCGGAACGTAGAAATGACCAACCCTTTGACACTGGTAGCAATTATTCGTTTTACACATGGAAAAACTGTTGTATTTATTTTGTATTTTATGCTTCGGGCGTTGACTTCTAAGGCACTAACTATTCGATCTGGTGGAGCAACGCCCTAGAGTGAAGCCTAGGTTGTCCGGAACGTACAAATGACCATTACATTCACACTGGTTGCAATTATTCCTGTCATACGATGGAAAAACTGTTGCACCTTTATTGTTTTTTATGCTTCTGGCGTTGACTTCTTAGGCCCAAACTATTCGATCTGGTGGAGCAACGTCCTAGAGTGAAGCCTAGGTTGCCCGGAACATAGAAATGACTATAACATTCACACTGGTTACCATTATTCGTTTTATACGATGGAAAAGCTGTTGTATTTATATCGTATTTTATGCTTCTGGCGTTGACTTCTTAGCCCTAACTATTCCATCTGGTGGAACAACGCACTAGGGTGAAGCCTAGGTTGCCCGGAACGTAGAAATGACCATAACTTTCACACTGGTAGCAATTATTCGTTTTATACATGTAAGAACTGTTCTATTTATTTTGTATTTTATGCTTCTGGCGTTGACTTCTAAGGCCCTAACTATTCGATCTGGTGGTACAACGCCCTAGAGTGAAGCCTAGTTTGCCCGGAACGTAGAAATGACCATCACTTTCACACTGGTTGCAATTATTCCTGTTGTACGATGGAAAAACACTTTTATATTTATCGTATTTTTAGATTCGGGCGTTGACTTCTATGGCCCTACCTATTCGATCTGGTGGAGCAACACCCTACAGTGAAGCCTAGGTTGTCCGGAACGTAGATATGACCATAACCCTCACACCGGTTGCAATTATTCCTGTCATACGATGGAAAAACTGTTGCACCTTTATTGTATTTTATGCTTCTGGCGTTGACTTCTTAGGCCCAAACTATTCGATCTGGTGGAGCAACGTCCTAGAGTGAAGCCTAGGTTGCCCGGAACATAGAAATGACCATAACATTCACACTGGTTACCATTATTCGTTTTATACGATGGAAAAGCTGTTGTATTTATATCGTATTTTATGCTTCTGGCGTTGACTTCTTAGCCCTAACTATTCCATCTGGTGGAACAACGCACTAGGGTGAAGCCTAGGTTGCCCGGAACGTAGAAATGACCATAACTTTCACACTGGTAGCAATTATTCGTTTTATACATGTAAGAACTGTTCTATTTATTTTGTATTTTATGCTTCTGGCGTTGACTTCTAAGGCCCTAACTATTCGATCTGGTGGTACAACGCCCTAGAGTGAAGCCTAGTTTGCCCGGAACGTAGAAATGACCATCACTTTCACACTGGTTGCAATTATTCCTGTTGTACGATGGAAAAACACTTTTATATTTATCGTATTTTTAGATTCGGGCGTTGACTTCTATGGCCCTACCTATTCGATCTGGTGGAGCAACACCCTACAGTGAAGCCTAGGTTGTCCGGAACGTAGATATGACCATAACCCTCACACCGGTTGCAATTATTCGTTTTATACGATGGAAAAGCTATTGTATTTATATTGTATTTTATGCTTCTGGCGTTGACTTCTTAGGCCCTAACTATTCCATCTTGTGGAGCAATGCATCAGAGTTAAGTCTAGGATGCCCGAAACGTCGAAATGATCGTTACTTTCACACTGGTTGCAATTATTCATGCTATACGATTGAAGAACTGTTACATTTTTATTGTATTTTCAGCTTCTGTATTTGAATTCTAAGGTCCTAGATATTCGATCTGGTGCGGCAACGCCTCAGAGTTAAGCCTAGGACGCCCGAAACGTCGAAATGGTCATTACTTTCGCACTGGTTGCAATTATTCCTGTTATACGATGGTAAGACTGTTGTATTTTTATTGTATTGTATGCTTCAGGCGATGACTTCTAAGGCCCTAACTATTCGATCTGGTGCAACAAGGCCCTGGAGCGAAGCCTAGGTTGCCCGGAACGTAGAAATGACCATAACTTTCGCACTTGTAACAATTATTCGTTTTATACATGGAAAAACTCTTCTACTTATTTTGTATTTTATGCTTCTGGCGTTGACTTCCAAGGCCCTACCTATTCGATCTGGCGGAGCAGCACGCTACAGTGAAGCCTAGGTTGCCCGGAACGTAGAACATACCATTACCATCACACTGGTTGCAATAATTCCTGTTATGCGATGGAGAAACTGTTGCATCTTTATAGCATTTTATGCTTCAGGCGTTGACTTCTACGGCCGTAGCTATTCGATGTGGCGGAGTAACGCCCTAGAGTGAAACCTGGGTTACCCGGAACGTAGAAATGACCATAACTTTCACACTGGTAGCAATTATTCGTTTTATACATGTAAGAACTGTTCTATTTATTTTGTATTTTATGTTTCTGGCGTTGACTTCTAAGGCCCTAACTATTCGATCTGGTGGTAGAACGCCCTAGAGTGAAGCCTGGGTTGCCCGGAACGTAGAAATGACCATCACCTTCACACTGGTTGCAATTATTCCTGTTGTACGATGGAAAAACTCTTTTATATTTATCGTATTTTTAGCTTCGGGCGTTGACTTCTATGGCCCTACCTATTCGATCTGGTGCAGCAACACCCTACAGTGAAGCCTAGGTTGTCCGGAACGTAGATATGACCATAACCTTCACACAGGTTGCAAATATTCGTTTTATACGATTGAAAGACTGTTGTATTTATTTTGTAGTTTACGCTTCTGGCGTTGAATTCCAAGGCCCTAACACTTCGACCTGCTGGAGCAATGTCTCAGAGTTAAGTCTAGGATGCCCGAAACGTCGAAATGATCATTAATTTCTCACTGGTTGCAACTATTCATGCCATACGATGGAAAAACTGTTGCATTTTTATTGGTTTTTCTGCTTCTGGCTTTGACTTCTAAGGTCCTAGCTATTCGATCAGGTGAGGCAACGTCCAAGAGGGAAGCCTATGTTGCCTGGAACGTAGAAATGACCATAACTTTCACACTGGGTGCTATTATTCGTTTTATACGATGGAAAAGCTATTGTATTTATATTGCATTTTATGCTTCTGGCGTTGACTTCTTAGGCCCTAACTATTCGATCTTGTGGAGCAATGCCTCAGAGTTAAGTCTAGGATGCCCGAAACGTCGAAATGATCGTTACTTTCACACTGGTTAAAATTATTCATGCTATACGATTGAAGAACTGTTGCATTTTTATTGTATTTTCTGCTTCTGTATTTGAATTCTGAGGTCCTAGCTATTCGATCTGGTGGGGCAACGCCTCAGAGTTAAGCCTAGGATGCCCGAAACGTCGAAATGGTCATTACTTTCGCACTGGTTGCAATTATTCCTGTTATACGATGGTAAAACTGTTGTATTTTTATTGTATTGAATGCTTCAGGCGTTGACTTGTTAGGCCCTAACTATTCGATCTGGTGGAGCAACGTCCTAGAGTGAAGCCTAGGTTGCCCGGAACGTAGAAATGACCATAACTTTCACACTGGTTACCATTATTCGTTTTATATGATGGAAAAGCTGTTGTATTTATATCGTATTTTATGCTTCTGGCGTTGACTTCTTAGGCCCTAGCTCTTCGATTTGGTGGAGCAACGCCTCAGAGTTAAGCCTAGAATGCCCGAAACGTCGAAATGGTCATTACTTTCGCACTGGTTGCAATTAGACATGCTATACGATGGAAAATCAGTTGCATATTTACTGTATTTTATGCTCCTGGCGTTGCCTTCCAAGGCCGTAGCTTTTAGCTGTGGTGGAGCAACGCCCTAGAGTGACGCCTAGGTTGCCCGGCACGTAGAAATGACCATTACTTTCACAATGTTTGCAATTATTCAGTTTATACGATGGTAAACTGTTGTACTTATATTGCATTTTATTCTTCTGGCGTTGACTTCTTAGGCCCTAACTATTCGATCTGGTGGGACAACGCCCTAGAGTGAAGCATAGGTTACCAGGAACGTAGAAATGACCATTACTTTCACACTGTTTGCAAATATACATTATATACGATGGAAAGGCTGTTGTATTTATATTGTATTTTATGCTTCTGGCGTTGACTTCTTAGGCCCTAGCTATTTAACCTCGTGGAGCACCGCCCTAGAGTGAAGCCTAGGTTGCCCGGAACGTAGAACATACCATTACCTTCACACTGGTTGCAATTATTCCTGTTATACGATGGAAAAACTGTTGCATCTTTATTGTATTTTATGCTTCTGGCGTTGACTTCTTAGGCCCTAACTATTCCATCAGGTGGAACAACGCCCTAGGGTGAAGCCCAGGTTGCCCGGAACGTAGAAATGACCAACTCTTTCACACTGGTAGCAATTATTCGTTTTATACATGGAGAAGCTGTTATATATATATTGCATTTTATGCTTCTGGCATTGAATTCTAAGTCCCTAGCTATTCGATCTGGTGGAGCAACGCCCTAGAGTGAAACCTGGATTACCCGGAACGTAGAAATGACCATAACTTTCACACTGGTTACCATTATTGGTTTTATACGATGGAAAAGCTGTTGTATTTATATCATATTTTATGCTTCTGGCGTTGACTTCTTAGGCCCTAACTATTCCATCCGGTGGAACAACGCCCAAGAGTGATGCCTAGGGTGCCCGGAACGTAGAAATGACCTGTACCTTCACGCTTGCTGCAACTATTCCTGTTATACGATGAAAAAACTGTTGTATTTTTATTGCATTTTATGCTCCAGGCGATGACTTCTAAGGCCCTAACTATTCGATCTCGTGGAGCAACGTCCACGAGCGATGCCTAGGATGCCCGGAACGTAGAAATGACCATAACTTTCGCACTGGTTGCAATTATTCGTTTTATACAATGAAAAAACTGTTGTATTTATTTTGTAGTTTTTGCTTCGGGCGTTGACTTCCAAGGCCCTAACTATTCGATCTGGTGGAGCAACGCCCTAGAGTGAAGCCTAGGTTGCCCGGAACGCAGAAGTGACCATTACTTTCACAGTGTTTGCTATAATTCATTTTATACGATGGAAAAGGTGTTGTATTTATATTGTATTTTATGCTTCTGGCGTTGACTTCTAAGGCCGTAGCTATTAGATGTGGTGGAGTAACGCCCTAGAGTGACGCCTAGGTTGCCCGGAACGTAGAAATGACCATTACTTTCACAATGATTCCAATTATTCATTTTATACGATGGAAAAACTGTTGTACTTATATTGTATTTTATTCTTATGGCGTTGACTACTAAGGCCCTAACTATTCAATCTGTTGGAACGACGCCCTAGGGTGAAGCCTAGGTTGCCCGGAAAGTAGAAATGACCATAACTTTCATACTGGTTGCAATTATTCGTTTTATACGATGGAGAAACTGTTGTATTTATATTGTATTTTATGCTTCTGGCGTTGACTTCTTAGGCCCTAACTATTCGATCTGGTGGAACGACGCCCTAGAGTGTAGCCTAGGTTGCCCAGAACATAGAAATGACCATCACTTTCACGCTGGTTGCAATTATTCCTGTTATACGATGGAAATACTCTTGTATATTTATTGATTTTATGCTTCGGGCGTTGACTTCTATGGCCCTAACTGTTCGATCTGGTGGAACAACGCCCTAGGGCGAAGCCTAGGTTGCCGGAACGTAGAAATGACCATAACTTTCACACTGGTAGCAATTATTCGTTTTATACAATGAAAAAACTGTTCTATTTATTTTGTAGTTTTTGCTTCGGGCGTTGACTTCCAAGGCCCTAACTATTCGATCTGGTGGAGCAACGCCCTAGAGTGAAGCCTAGGTTGCCCGGAACGCAGAAGTGAACATAACATTCACACTGGTAGCAATTATTCGTTTTTTACAATGGAAAAACTGTTCTATTTATGTTGTATTTTATGCTTCGGGCGTTGACTTCTATGGCCCTACCTATTCGATCTGGTGGAGCAACACCATACAGTCAAGCCTAGGTTGCCCGGAACGTAGAAATGAAAATAACATTCACACCGGTTGCAATTATTCATGCTATACGATGGAAAAACTGTTGCATTTTTATTGTATTTTATGCTTCTAGCGTTGACTTCTAAGGCCGTAGCTGTTCGATGTGGTGGAGCAACGCAGTAGAGTGAAGCCTAGGTTGTCCGGAACGTAGAAATGACCATTACTTTCACACTCTTTGCTATTATTCATTTTATACGATGGAAAAGGTGTTGTATTTATATTGTATTTTATGCTTCTGGCGTTGACTTCTAAGGCCGTAGCTATTAGATGTGGTGGAGTAACGCCCTAGAGTGACGCCTAGGTTGCCCGGAACGTAGAAATGACCATTACTTTCACAATGATTCCAATTATTCATTTTATACGATGGAAAAACTGTTGTACTTATATTGTATTTTATTCTTATGGCGTTGACTACTAAGGCCCTAACTATTCAATCTGTTGGAACGACGCCCTAGGGTGAAGCCTAGGTTGCCCGGAAAGTAGAAATGACCATAACTTTCATACTGGTTGCAATTATTCGTTTTATACGATGGAAAAACTGTTGTATTTATATTGTATTTTATGCTTCTGGCGTTGACTTCTTAGGCCCTAACTATTCGATCTGGTGGAACGACGCCCTAGAGTGTAGCCTAGGTTGCCCAGAACATAGAAATGACCATCACTTTCACGCTGGTTGCAATTATTCCTGTTATACGATGGAAATACTCTTGTATATTTATTGATTTTATGCTTCGGGCGTTGACTTCTATGGCCCTAACTGTTCGATCTGGTGGAACAACGCCCTAGGGTGAAGCCTAGGTTGCCGGAACGTAGAAATGACCATAACTTTCACACTGGTAGCAATTATTCGTTTTTTACAATGGAAAAACTGTTCTATTTATGTTGTATTTTATGCTTCGGGCGTTGACTTCTATGGCCCTACCTATTCGATCTGGTGGAGCAACACCATACAGTCAAGCCTAGGTTGCCCGGAACGTAGAAATGAAAATAACATTCACACCGGTTGCAATTATTCATGCTATACGATGGAAAAACTGTTGCATTTTTATTGTATTTTATGCTTCTAGCGTTGACTTCTAAGGCCGTAGCTATTCGATGTGGTGGAGCAACGCAGTAGAGTGAAGCCTAGGTTGTCCGGAACGTAGAAATGACCATTACTTTCACACTCTTTGCTATTATTCATTTTATACGATGGAAAAGGTGTTGTATTTATATTGTATATTATGCTTCTGGCGTTGACTTCTAAGGCCGTAGCTATTAGATGTGGTGGAGTAACGCCCTAGAGTGACGCCTAGGTTGCCCGGAACGTAGAAATGACCATTACTTTCACAATGATTCCAATTATTCGTTTTATACGATGGAAAAACTGTTGTATTTATATTGTATTTTATGCTTCTGGCGTTGACTTCTTAGGCCCTAACTATTCGATCTGGTGGAACGACGCCCTAGAGTGTAGCCTAGGTTGCCCAGAACATAGAAATGACCATCACTTTCACGCTGGTTGCAATTATTCCTGTTATACGATGGAAATACTCTTGTATATTTATTGATTTTATGCTTCGGGCGTTGACTTCTATGGCCCTAACTGTTCGATCTGGTGGAACAACGCCCTAGGGTGAAGCCTAGGTTGCCGGAACGTAGAAATGACCATAACTTTCACACTGGTAGCAATTATTCGTTTTATACAATGAAAAAACTGTTCTATTTATTTTGTAGTTTTTGCTTCGGGCGTTGACTTCCAAGGCCCTAACTATTCGATCTGGTGGAGCAACGCCCTAGAGTGAAGCCTAGGTTGCCCGGAACGCAGAAGTGAACATAACATTCACACTGGTAGCAATTATTCGTTTTTTACAATGGAAAAACTGTTCTATTTATGTTGTATTTTATGCTTCGGGCGTTGACTTCTATGGCCCTACCTATTCGATCTGGTGGAGCAACACCATACAGTCAAGCCTAGGTTGCCCGGAACGTAGAAATGAAAATAACATTCACACCGGTTGCAATTATTCATGCTATACGATGGAAAAACTGTTGCATTTTTATTGTATTTTATGCTTCTAGCGTTGACTTCTAAGGCCGTAGCTATTCGATGTGGTGGAGCAACGCAGTAGAGTGAAGCCTAGGTTGTCCGGAACGTAGAAATGACCATTACTTTCACACTCTTTGCTATTATTCATTTTATAAGATGGAAAAACTGTTGTACTCATATTGTATTTTATTCTTATGGCGCTGAATTCTAAGTCCCTAGCTATGCGATCTGGTGGAGCAACGCCCTAGAGTGAAACCGAGGTTGCCCGGAACGTAGAAATTACCATAAGTTTCACACTGATAGCAATTATTCGTTTTATACGATGGAACAACTGTTCTATTTATTTTGTATTTCATGCTTCGGGCGTTGACTTCTATGGCCCTAACTATTCAATCTGTTGGAACAACGCCCTAGGGTGAAGCCTAGGTTGCCCGGAAAGTAGAAATGACCATAACTATCATACTTGTTGCAATTATTCGTTCTATACGATGGAAAAACTGTTGTATTTATATTGTATTTTATACTTCTGGCGCTGACTTCTAGGGCACTAACTATTCGATCTGGTGGAGCAGCGCCCTAGGGTGAAGCCTAGGTTGCCCGGAACGTAGAAATACCATTACTTTTCCACTGGTTTCAATTACTCGTTTTATACGATGGAAAAACTGTTGCATCTTTATTGTATTTTATGCCTCTGGCGTTGACTTCTAAGGTCCGAACTATTCGATCTGGTCTAGCAATGCCCTAGAGTGAAGCCTAGGTTGCCGGGCACGTAGAAATGACCATAACTTTCACACTGGTAGCAATTATTCGTTTTATACAATGGAAAAACTGTTCTATTTATTTTGTAGTTTATGCTTCGGGCGTTGACTTCTAAGTCCCTATCTATTCGATCTGGTGGAGCAACGCCCCAGAGTGAAGCCTAGGTTGCCCGGAACGTAGAAATGACCATAACTTTCGCACTGGTTGCAATTATTCGTTTTATACGACGGAAAAGCTGTGGTATTTATATCGTATTTTATGTTTCTGGCGTTGACTTCTTAGGCCCTAACTATTCGATCTGGTGGAGCAACGCCCTAGATTTAAATCTAGTTTGCCCGGAACGTAGAACTGACCATTACTTTCACACTGGTTGCAATTATTCCTGTTATACGGTGGAAAAACTGCTGCATCTTTATTGTATTTTATGCTACTGGCGTTGTCTTCTAAGTCCCTAACTATTCGATCTGCTGGAGCAACGCACTAGAGTGAAGCCTAGGTTGCCCGGAACGTAGAAATGAGCATAACTTTCACACTGGTTGCTATTATTCGTTCTATACGATGGAAAAACTGTTATATTTATATTGTATCTTATGCTTCTGGCGTTGACTTCTTAGGCCCTAACAATTCGATCTGGTGGAACAACGCCCTAGAGTGAAGCCTAGGTTGCCTGGATCGTACAAATGACCATCACTTTCACACGGGTTGCAATTATTCCTGTTATAGGATGGAAAGACTGTTGTATTATTATTGTATTTTATGCTTCAGGCGTTGACTTCTGAAGCCGTAGCTATTCGATGTGGTGGAAGAACGCCATAGAGTGAAGCCTAGGTTGCCCGGAACGTAGAAATGACCATAACTTTCATACTGGTGGCAATTTTTCGTTTTATGTGATGGAAAAACTGTTGTAATTATATTGTATTTTATGCTGCTGGCGTTCAGTTCTTAGGCCCTAACTATTCGATCTGGTGGCACAACGCCCTGGGGTGAAGCCTAGGTTGCCCGGAACGTAGAAGTGACCATAACTTTCACACTGGTTGCTATTATTCGTTGTATACGATGGAAAAACTGTTGTATTTATATTGTATTTTATGCTTCTGGCGTTGACTTCTAAGGCACAAACTATTCCATCTGGTGGAGCAATGCCCTAGAGTGAAGCCTAGGTTGCCCGGAACGTAGAAATTACCATCACTTTCAAACTGGTTGCAATTATTCCTGTTATATGATGGAAAAACTGTTGTATTTTTATTGCATTTTATGCTTCGGGCATTGACTTCTAAGGTCCTAACTATTCAATCTGTTCGAGCAACGCCCTAGGGTGTAGCCTAGGTTGCCCGGAAAGTGGAAAAGACAATAACTTTGACACTGGTTGCAATTATTCGTTTTATACGATGGAAAAGCTGTTGCATCTTTATTGTATTTTATGCTTCTGTCGTTGAAGTCTAAGGCCATAGCTATTCGATGTGGTGGAGCAACGCCCTAGAGTGACGCCTAGGTTGCCTGGAACGTAGAAATGACCATTACTTTCACACTGGTTGCTATTATTCGTTCTATACGATGGAAAAACTGTTATATTTATATTGTATCTTATGCTTCTGGCGTTTACTTCTTAGGCCCTAACAATTCGATCTGGTGGAACAACGACCTAGAGTGAGGCCTAGGTTGCCCGGAACGTAGAACTGACCATACCTTTTACACTGGTAGCAATTATTCGTTTTATACAATGGAAAAACTGTTCTATTTATTTTGTATTTTATGCTTCGGGCGTTGACTTCTAAAGCCCTAGCTGTTTGATCTGGTGGAGCAACGCCCTAGAGTGAAGCCTAGGTTGCCCGGAACGTAGAAATGACGTTAACTTTCATACTGGTTGCAATTACTCGTGTTATACGATTGAAAAGCTGTTGTATTTATATTGTATTTTATGCTTCTGGCGTTGACTTCTTATGCCCTAACTATTCCATCTGGTGGAGCAACGCCCTATGGTGAAGCCTAGGTTGCCCGGAACGTAGAAATGACCATAACTTTCACACCGGTAGCAATTATTCCTTTTATACGATGGAAAAACTGTTCTATTTATTTTGTATTTTATGCTTCGGGCGTTGACTTCTATGGCCCTAACTATTCAATCTGTTGAAGCAACGCCCTAGGGTGAAGCCTAGGTTGCCCGGAAAGTAGAAATGACCATAACTTTCATACTGGTTGCAATTATTCGTTTTATACGATGGAAAAACTGTTGTATTTATATTGTATTTTATGCTTCTGGCGTTGACTTCTTAGGCCCTAACTATTCGATCTGGTGGAACGACGCCCTACAGTCAAGCCTAGGTTGCCCGGAACGTAGAAATGACCATAACATTCACACCGGTTGCAATTATTCATGCTATGCGATGGCAAAACTGTTGAATTTTTATTGTATTTTATGCTTCTAGCGTTGACTTCTAAGGCCGTAGCTATTCGATGTGGTGGAGCAACGACCTAGAGTGAAGCCTAGGTTGCCCGGAACGTAGAAATGACCATAACTTTCACACTGGTTGCAATTATTCGTTTTATATGACGGAAAAGCTGTGGCATTTATATCGTATTTTATGTTTCTGGCGATGACTTCTTAGGCCCTAACTATTCGATCTGGTGGAGCAACGCCCTAGAGTGAAACCTAGTTTGCCCGGAACGTAGAAATGACCATCACTTTCACCCTGGTAGCAATTATTCGTTTTATAGAATGGAAAAACTGTTCTATTTATTTTGTATTTTATGCTTCGGGCGTTGACTTCTAAGGCCCTATCTATTCGATCTGGTGGAGCAACGCCCTAGAGTGAAGCCTAGGTTGCCCGGAACGTAGAAATGAACATAACTTTCACACTGGTAGCAATTATTCGTTTTATACAATGGAAAAACCGTTCTATTTATTTCGTATTTTATGCTTCGGGTGTTGACTTCTATGGCCCTACCTATTCGATCTAGTGGAGCAACACCCTACAGTCAAGCCTAGGTTGCCCGCAACGTAGAAATGACCATAACATTCACACCGGTTGCAATTATTCATGCTATACGATGGAAAAACTGTTGCATTTTTATTGTATTTTATGCTTCTAGCGTTGACTTCTAAGGCCGTAGCTATTCGATGTGGTGGAGCAACGACCTAGAGTGAAGCCTAGGTTGTCCGGAACGTAGAAATGACCATTACTTTCACACTGTTTGCTATAATTCATTTTATACGATGGAAAAGGTGTTGTATTTATATTGTATTTTATGATTCTGGCGTTGACTTCTAAGGCCGTAGCTATTAGATGTGGTGGAGTAACGCCCTAGAGTGACGCCTAGGTTGCCCGGAACGTAGAAATGACCATTTCTTTCACAATGATTCCAATTATTCATTTTATACGATGGAAAAACTGTTGTACTTATATTGTATTTTATTCTTATGGCGTTGACTTCTAAGGCCCTAACTATTCAATCTGTTGGAACAACGCCCTAGGGTGAAGCCTAGGTTGCCCGGAAAGTAGAAATGACCATAACTTTCATACTGGTTGCAATTATTCGTTTTATACGATGGAAAAACTGTTGTATTTATATTGTATTTTATGCTTCTGGCGTTGACTTCCTAGGCCCTAACTATTCGATCTGGTGGAACGACGCCCTAGAGTGTAGCCTAGGTTGCCCAGAACATAGAAATGACCATCACTTTCACGCTGGTTGCAATTATTCCTGTTATACGATGGAAATACTCTTGTATATTTATTGATTTTATGCTTCGGGCGTTGACTTCTATGGCCCTAACTATGCGATCTGGTGGAACAACGCCCTAGGGTGAAGCCTAGGTTGCCGGAACGTAGAAATGACCATAACTTTCACACTGGTAGCAATTATTCGTTTTTTACAATGGAAAAACTGTTGTACTCATATTGTATTTTATTCTTATGGCGTTGAATTCTAAGTCCCTAGCTATGCGATCTGGTGGAGCAACGCCCTAGAGTGAAACCGAGGTTGCCCGGAACGTAGAAATTACCATAAGTTTCACACTGATAGCAATTATTCGTTTTATACGATGGAACAACAGTTCTATTTATTTTGTATTTCATGCTCCGGGCGTTGACTTCTAAGGCCCTAACTATTCAATCTATTGGAACAACGCCCTAGGGTGAAGCCTAGGTTGCTCGGAATGTAGAAATGACCATAACATTCACACTGGTTGAAATTATTCGTTTTATACGATGGAAAAGCTATTGTATTTATATTGTATTTTATGCTGCTGGCGTTCACTTCTTAGGCCCTAACTATTTGATCTGGTGGAACAACGCCCTGGGGTGAAGCCTAGGTTGCCGGGAACGTAGAAATGACCATAACTTTCACACCGGTAGCAATTATTCGTTTTACACGATGGAAAAACTGTTCTATTTATTTTGTATTTTATGCATCGGGCGTTGACTTCTAAGGCCATAACTATTCAATCTGTTGGAGCAACGCCCAGGGTGAAGTCTAGGTTGCCCGGAAAGTAGAAATGACGTTAACTTTCACACCGGTAGCAATTATTCGTTTTACGCGATGGAAAAACTGTTATATTTATATTGTATCTTATGCTCCTGGCGTTGACTTCTTAGGCCCTAACAACTCGATCTGGTGGAACAACGACCTAAAGTGAGGCCTAGGTTGCCCGGAACGTAGAACTCACCATAACTTTTACACTGGTAGCAATTATTCGTTTTATACAATGCAAAAAATGTTGTATTTATATTGTATTTTATGCTTCTGGCGTTGACTTCTAAGGCCCTATCAATTCGATCTGGTGGGACAACGACCTAGAGTGAGGTCTAGGTTGCCCGGAACGAAGAAATGACCATCGCTTTCAAACTGGTTGCAATAATTCCTGTTATATGATGGATAACTGTTGTATTTTTATTGCATTTTATGCTACGGGCACTGACTTCTAAGGTCCTACCTATTCAATCTGTTGGAGCAACGCCCTAGGGTGAAGCCTAGGTTGCGCGGGAAGTAGAAATGACAATAACTTTCACACTGGTTGCAATTATTCGTTTTATACGATAGAAAAACAGTTCTATTTATTTTGTATTTTACGCTTCGGCCGTTGACCTCTAAGGCCCTAACTATTTAATCTGTTGGAGCAACGCCCTAGGGTGAAGCCTAGGTTGCCCGGAAAGTAGAAATGACCAAAACATTCATACTGCCTGCAATTATTCGTTTTATACGATGGAAAAGCTGTTGTATTTATATTGTATTTTATACTTCGGGCGTTGATTTCTAAGGCCCTAACTATTCAATCTGTTGGATCAACGCCCTAGAGTGAAGCCAAGGTTGCTCGGAATGTAGAAATGACCATAACATTCACACTGGTTGAAATTATTCGTTTTATACGATGGAAAAGCTGTTGTATTTATATTGTATATTATGCTGCTGGCGTTCACTTCTTAGGCCCTAACTATTCAATCTGTTGGATCAACGCCCTAGAGTGAAGCCAAGGTTGCTCGCAATGTAGAAATGACCATAACTTTCACACTGGTCGCTATTATTCGTTCCATACGATGGAGAAACTGTTATATTTATATTGTATCAGATGCTTCTGGCGTTGACTTCTTAGGCCCTAACAATTCGATCTGGTGGAACAACGCCCTAGGGTGAAGCCTAGGTTGCCCGGATTGTAGAAATGACCATAACTTTCATAGTGGTTGCAATTATTCGCTTTATACGATGGAAAAACTGTTGTATTTATATTGTATTTTATGCTTCTGGCGTTCACTTCTTAGGCCTTAACTATTCGATCTGATGGAACAACGCACTAGGGTGAAGCCTAGGTTGCCCGGAACGTAGAAAAGACCATAACCTTCACACTGGTATAAATTATTCGATTTATACAATAGAAAAACTGTTCTATCTATTTTGTGTTTTATGTATCGCGCGTTGACTTCTAAGGCCCTAACTATTGGATCTGGTGGAGCATCGCCATAGGGTGAAGCCTAGGTTGCCCGGAAAGTAGAAATGTCCATAACTTTCATAGTGGTTGCAATTATTCGTTTTATACGATGGAAAAACTTTTGTATTTATACTGTATTTTATGCTTCTGACGTTGACTTCTAACGCACTAACTATTCGATCTGGTGGAGCAACGCCCTAGAGTGAAGCCTAGGTTGCCCGGAAAGTAGAAATGTCCATAACTTTCGGACAGGTTGCAATTATTCGTTTTATACGATGGAAAAACTGTTGTATTTATACTGTATTTTATGCTTCTGACGTTGACTTCTAAGGCACTAACTATTCGGTCTGGTGGAGCAACGCCCTAGAGTGAAACCTAGGTTGCCCGGAACGTAGAACTGACCATTACTTTCAAACTCTTTGCAATTATTCATTTTATACGATGGAAGAGCTGTTGCATTTATATTGTATTTTATGCTTCTGGCGTTGACTTCTTAGGCCCTAACTATTCGATCTGGTGGCGTAACGCCACAGAGTGACGCCTTGGTTTCCCGGGACGTAGAAATGACCATCACTTTCATACTGGTTGCAAATATTCGTTTTATACGATGGAAAAACTGTAGTGCTTATATTGTATTTTATGCTTGTGGCGTTGAATTCTAAGGCACTAACTATTCGATCTGTTGGGGCAACGCCCTAGAGTGAAGCCTAGGTTGCCCGGAACGTAGAAATGACCATAACTTTCACACTGGTTGCAATTATTCGTTTTATACGATGGAAAAACTGTTGTATTTATATCGTATTTTACGCTTCTGGCGTTGACTTCTAAGGACCTATCTATTCGGTCTAGTGGAGCAACGCCCTAGGGTGAAGCCTAGGTTGCCTGGAAAGTAGAAATGTCCATAACTTTCATACTGGCTGCAATTATTCGTTTTATTCGATGGAAGAACTGCTGTATTTATACTGTATTTTATGCTTCTGACCTTGACTTCTAAGGCACTAAGTATTCGATATGGTGGAGCAACGCCCTAGAGTGAAGCCTAGTGTGCCCGGAACGTAGAAATGACCATCACTCTCAAACTGGTTGCAATTACTCCTGTTATATGATGGAAAAACTGTTGTATTTTTATTGCATTTTATGCTTCGGGCGTTGACTTCTCAGGCACTAACTATTCAATCTGTTGGAGCAACGCCCTAGGGTGAATCCTAGGTTGCCCGGAAAGTAGAAATGACCATAACTTTCATAATGGTTGCAATTATCCGGTTTATACGATGGAAAAACTGTTGTATTTATATTGTATTTTATGCTTCTGGCGTTCACTTCTTAGGCCTCAACTATTCGATCTGGTGGAACAACGCACTAGGGTGAAGCCTAGGTTTCCCGCAACGTAGAAATGGCCATAACTTTCACACTGGTAGCAATTATTCGATTTATACAATGGAAAAACTGTTCTATTTATTTTGTGTTTTATGTTTCGCGCGTTGTCTTCTAAGGCCCTATCTATTCGGTCTAGTGGAGCAACGCCCTAGGGTGAAGCCTAGGTTGCCTGGAAAGTAGAAATGTCCATAACTTTCATACTGGTTGCAATTATTCGTTTTATTCGATGGAAGAACTGCTGTATTTATACTGTATTTTATGCTTCTGACCTTGACTTCTAAGGCACTAAGTATTCGATATGGTGCAGCAACGCCCTAGAGTGAAGCCTAGTGTGCCCGGAACGTAGAAATGACCATCACTCTCAAACTGGTTGCAATTACTCCTGTTATATGATGGAAAAACTGTTGTATTTTTATTGCATTTTATGCTTCGGGCGTTGACTTCTCAGGCACTAACTATTCAATCTGTTGGAGCAACGCCCTAGGGTGAATCCTAGGTTGCCCGGAAAGTAGAAATGACCATAACTTTCATACTGGTTGCAATTATCCGGTTTATACGATGGAAAAACTGTTGTATTTATATTGTATTTTATGCTTCTGGCGTTCACTTCTTAGGCCTTAACTATTCGATCTGGTGGAACAACGCACTAGGGTGAAGCCTAGGTTTCCCGCAACGTAGAAATGGCCATAACTTTCACACTGGTAGCAATTATTCGATTTATACAATGGAAAAACTGTTCTATTTATTTTGTGTTTTATATTTCGCGCGTTGACTTCTAAGGCCCTAACTATTCGATCTAGTGGAGCAACGCCCTAGAGTGAAGCCTAGGTTGCCTGGAAAGTAGAAATGTCCATAACTTTCATACTGGTTGCAATTATTCGTTTTATACGATGGAAGAACTGTTGTATTTATACTGTATTTTATGCTTCTGACGTTGACTTCTAAGGCACTAACTATTCGATCTGGTGGAGCTACGCCCTAGAGTGAAACCTAGGTTGCCCGGAACGTAGAAATGACCATAACTTTCACAGTGGTTGCAATTATTCGTTTTATACGATGGAAAAACTTTTGTATTTATATTGTATTTTATGCTTCTGGCGATCACTTCTTAGGCCCTAACTATTCTATCTGGTGGACCAACGCCTTAGAGTGAAGCCTTGGTTTCCCGGAACGTAGAAATGACCATCACTTTCATACTGGTTGCAATTATTCGTTTTATACGATGGAAAAACTGTTGTGCTTATATTGTATTTTATGCTTGTGGCGTTGAATTCTAAGGCACTAACTATTCGATCTGGTGGAGCAACGCCCTAGAGTGAAGCCTAGGTTGCCCGGAACGCAGAAATGACCTTCACTTTCAAACTGGTTACAATTATTCCTGTTATACGATGGAAAAACTGTTGTATTCTTATTGCATTTTATGCTTCGGGCGTTGACTTCTAAGGCCCTAACTATTCAATCTGTTGGAGCAACGCCCTAGGGTGAAGCCTAGGTTTCCCGGAAAGTAGAAATGTCCATAACTTTCATACTTGTTGCAATTATTCGTTTTATACGATGGAAAAACTGTTGTATTTATATTGTATTTTTTGCTTCTGGCGTTCACTTCTTAGGCCTTAACTATTCGATCTGGTGGAACAACGCACTAGGGTGAAGCCTAGGTTGCCCGGAACGTAGAAATGACCATAACTTTCGCACTGGTAGCAATGATTCGATTTATACAATGGAAAAACTGTTCTATTTATTTTGTGTTTTATGTTCCGCGCGTTGACTTCTAAGGCCCTAACTATTCGATCTGGCGCAGCATCGCCCTAGGGTGAAGCCTAGGTTGCCGGAAAGTAGAAATGTCCATAACTTTCATACTGGTTGCAATTATTCGATTTATACAACGGAAAAACTGCTATATTTATATTGTATTTTATGCTTCCGGCGCTGACTTCTTAGGCCCTACCTATTCGATCTGGTGGAACAACGCCCTAGAGTGAAGTCTAGGTTGCCCGAAACGTAGAAATGACCATCACTTTCACACTGGTTGCAGTTATTCATATTATAGGATGGAAAACCTGTTGTATTTATATTGTATTTTATGCTCCTGGTGTTGACTTCTTAGGCCCTAACTATTCGATCTGGTGGAGCAACGCCCTAGAGTGAAGCCTAGGTTGCCCGGAACGTAGAAATGACCATCACTTTCAAACTGGTTACAATTATTCCTGTTATACGATGGAAAAACTGTTGTATTTTTATTGCATTTTATGCTTCGGGCGTTGACTTCTAAGGCCCTAACTATTCAATCTGTTGGAGCAACGCCCTAGGGTGAAGCCTAGGTTGCCCGGAACGTAGAAATGCCCATAACTTTCACACTGGTTGCAATTATTCGTTTTATACGATGGAAAAACTGTTGTATTTATATTGTATTTTATGCTTCTGGCGTTCACTTCTTAGGCCCTAACTATTCGATCGGGTGGAACAACGCCCTAGGGTGAAGCCTAGGTTGCCCGGAAAGTAGAAATGACCATAACTTTCAAACTGGTTGCAATTATTCCTGTTATACGATGGAAAAACTGTTGTATTTATATTGTATTTTATGCTTCTGGCGTTGACTTCTAAGGCACTAAGTATTCGATATGGTGGAGCAACGCCCTAGAGTGAAGCCTAGGATGCCCGGAACGTAGAAATGACCATTACTTTCACACTCTTTGCAATTATTCAATTTATACGATGGAAAAGCTGTTGCATTTATATTGTATTTTATGCTTCTGGCGTTGACTTCTTAGGCCCTAACTATTCGATCTGGTGGACCAACGCCTTAGAGTGAAGCCTTGGTTTCCCGGGACGTAGAAATGACCATCACTTTCATACTGGTTGCAAATATTCGTTTTATACGATGGAAAAACTGTTGTGCTTATATTGTATTTTATGCTTGTGGCGTTGAATTCTAAGGCACTAACTATTCGATCTGTTGGGGCAACGCCCTAGAGTGAAGCCTAGGTTGCCCGGAACGTAGAAATGACCATAACTTTCACACTGGTTGCAATTATTCGTTTTATACGATGGAAAAACTGTTGTATTTATATCGTATTTTACGCTTCTGGCGTTGACTTCTAAGGACCTAACTGTTTGATCTGGTGGATCAACGCCCTGGAGTGAAGCCTAGGGTGCCCGGAACGTAGAAATGACCATCACTTTCAAATTGGTTGCAACTATCCCTGTTATATGATGGAAAAACTGTTGCAGATTTATTGCATTTTATGCTCCGGGCGTTAACTGCTAAGGCACTAACTATTCAGTCTGTTGGAGCAACGCCCTAGGGTGAAGCCTAGGTTGCCCGGAACGTAGAAATGACCATAACTTTCGCACTGGTAGCAATGATTCGATTTATACAATGGAAAAACTGTTCTATTTATTTTGTGTTTTATGTTCCGCGCGTTGACTTCTAAGGCCCTAACTATTCGATCTGGCGCAGCAACGCCCTAGGGTGAAGCCTAGGTTGCCCGGAACGTAGAAATGCCCATAACTTTCACACTGGTTGCAATTATTCGTTTTATACGATGGAAAAACTGTTGTATTTGTATTGTATTTTATGCTTCTGGCGTTCACTTCTTAGGTCCTAACTATTCGATCGGGTGGAACAACGCCCTAGGGTGAAGCCTAGGTTGCCCGGAAAGTAGAAATGACCATAACTTTCAAACTGGTTGCAATTATTCCTGTTATACGATGGAAAAACTGTTGTATTTATATTGTATTTTATGCTTCTGGCGTTGACTTCTAAGGCACTTAGTATTCGATATGGTGGAGCAACGCCCTAGAGTGAAGCCTAGGATGCCCGGAACGTAGAAATGACCATTACTTTCACACTCTTTGCAATTATTCATTTTATACGATGGAAAAGCTGTTGCATTTATATTGTATTTTATGCTTCTGGCGTTGACTTCTTAGGCCCTAACTATTCGATCTGGTGGACCAACGCCTTAGAGTGAAGCCTTGGTTTCCCGGAACGTAGAAATGACCATCACTTTCATACTGGTTGCAAATATTCGTTTTATACGATGGAAAAACTGTTGTGCTTATATTGTATTTTATGCTTGTGGCGTTGAATTCTAAGGCACTAACTATTCGATCTGTTGGGGCAACGCCCTAGAGTGAAGCCTAGGTTGCCCGGAACGTAGAAATGACCATAACTTTCACACTGGTTGCAATTATTCGTTTTATACGATGGAAAAACTTTTGTATTTATATTGTATTTTATGCTTCTGGCGATCACTTCTTAGGCCCTAACTATTCTATCTCGTGGACCAACGCCTTAGAGTGAAGCCTTGGTTTCCCGGAACGTAGAGATGACCATCACTTTCATACTGGTTGCAATTATTCGTTTTATACGATGGAAAAACTGTTGTGCTTATATTGTATTTTATGCTTGTGGCGTTGAATTCTAAGGCACTAACTATTCGATCTGGTGGAGCAACGCCCTAGAGTGAAGCCTAGGGTGCCCGGAACGTAGAAATGACCATCACTTTCAAACTGGTTGCAACTATCCCTGTTATATGATGGAAAAACTGTTGCAGATTTATTGCATTTTATGCTCCGGGCGTTGACTTCTAAGGCACTAACTATTCAGTCTGTTGTAGCAACGCCCTAGGGTGAATCCTAGGTTGCCCGGATAGTAGAAATGACCATAACTTTCATAGTGGTTGCAATTATTCGTTTTATACGATGGAAAAACTGTTGTATTTATATTGTATTTTATGCTTCTGGCGTTGACTTCTGAGGCCCTAACTATTCGATCTGTTGGAGCAACGCCCTAGCGTGAATCCTAGGTTGCCCGGGAAGTAGAAATGACCATAACTTTCATACTGGTTGCAATTATTCGTTTTATACGATGGAAAAACCGTTGTATTTATATTGTATTTTAAGCTTCTGACGTTGACTTCTAAGGCACCAACCATTCGAGCTGGTGGAGCAACGCCCTAGAGTGAAGCCTAGGTTGCCCGGAACGTAGAAATGGCCATAACTTTCACACTGGTAGCAATTATTCGATTTATACAATGGAAAAACTGTTCTATTTATTTTGTGTTTTATGTTTCGCGCGTTGTCTTCTAAGACCCTATCTATTCGGTCTAGTGGAGCAACGCCCTAGGGTGAAGCCTAGGTTGCCTGGAAAGTAGAAATGTCCATAACTTTCATACTGGTTGCAATTAATCGTTTTATTCGATGGAAGAACTGCTGTATTTATACTGTATTTTATGCTTCTGACCTTGACTTCTAAGGCACTAAGTATTCGATATGGTGGAGCAACGCCCTAGAGTGAAGCCTAGTGTGCCCGGAACGTAGAAATGACCATCACTCTCAAACTGGTTGCAATTACTCCTGTTATATGATGGAAAAACTGTTGTATTTTTATTGCATTTTATGCTTCGGGCGTTGACTTCTCAGGCACTAACTATTCAATCTGTTGGAGCAACGCCCTAGGGTGAATCCTAGGTTGCCCGGAAAGTAGAAATGACCATAACTTTCATACTGGTTGCAATTATCCGGTTTATACGATGGAAAAACTGTTGTATTTATATTGTATTTTATGCTTCTGGCGTTCACTTCTTAGGCCTTAACTATTCGATCTGGTGGAACAACGCACTAGGGTGAAGCCTAGGTTTCCCGCAACGTAGAAATGGCCATAACTTTCACACTGGTAGCAATTATTCGATTTATACAATGGAAAAACTGTTCTATTTATTTTGTGTTTTATATTTCGCGCGTTGACTTCTAAGGCCCTAACTATTCGATCTAGTGGAGCAACGCCCTAGAGTGAAGCCTAGGTTGCCTGGAAAGTAGAAATGTCCATAACTTTCATACTGGTTGCAATTATTCGTTTTATACGATGGAAGAACTGTTGTATTTATACTGTATTTTATGCTTCTGACGTTGACTTCTAAGGCACTAACTATTCGATCTGGTGGAGCTACGCCCTAGAGTGAAACCTAGGTTGCCCGGATAGTAGAAATGACCATAACTTTCATAGTGGTTGCAATTATTCGTTTTATACGATGGAAAAACTGTTGTATTTATATTGTATTTTATGCTTCTGGCGTTGACTTCTGAGGCCCTAACTATTCGATCTGTTGGAGCAACGCCCTAGAGTGAAGCCTTGGTTTCCCGGAACGTAGAAATGACCATGACTTTCATACTGGTTGCAATTATTCGTTTTATACGATGGAAAAACTGTTGTATTTATATTGTATTTTATGATTCTGGCGTTGACTTCTAAAGCACTAACTGTTCGACCTGGTGGAGCAACGCCCTAGAGTGAAGCTTAGGTTGCCCGGAACATAGAAATGACCACAACCTTCACACTGGTGGCTATTATTCGTTCTATTCGACGGAAAAACTGTTATATTTATATTGTATTTTATGCTTCTGGCGATGACTTCTTAGGCCATAACTATTCGATTTGGTGGAACACGCCCTAGAGTGAAGCCTAGGTTGCCCGGAACGTAGAAATGACCATAACTTTCACACTGGTTGCAATTATTCGTTTTATACGATGGAAAAACTGTTGTATTTATATTGTATTATATGCTTCTGGCGTTCATTTCTTAGGCCCTAACTATTCGATCGGGTGGAACAACGCCCTAGGGTGAAGCCTAGGTTGCCCGGAAAGTAGAAATGACCATAACTTTCAAACTGGTTGCAATTATTCCTGTTATACGATGGAAACACTGTTGTATTTATATTGTATTTTATGCTTCTGGCGTTGACTTCTAAGGCACTAAGTATTCGATATGGTGGAGCAACGCCCTAGAGTGAAGCCTAGGGTGCCCGGAACGTAGAAATGACCATCACTTTCAAACTGGTTACAATTATTCCGGTTATGCGATGGAAAAAGTGTTGTATTTTTATTGCATTTTATGCTTCGGGCGTTGACTTCTAAGGCCCTAACTATTCAATCTGTTGGATCAACGCCCTAGGGTGAAGCCTAGGTTGCCCGGAAAGTAGAAATGTCCATAACTTTCATACTGGTTGCAATTATTCGTTTTATACGATGGAAGAACTGTTGTATTTATATTGTATTTTATGCTTCTGGCGTTGACTTCTAAGGCGCTAACTGTTCGATCTGGTGGAGCAACGCCCTAGAGTGAAGTCTAGGTTGCCCGAAACGTAGAAATGACCATCACTTTCACACTGGTTGCAATTATTCATATTATAGGATGGAAAACCTGTTATATTTATATTGTATTTTATGCTCCTGGTGTTGACTTCTTAGGCCCTAACTATTCGATCTGGTGGAGCAACGCCCTAGAGTGAAGCCTAGGTTGCCCGGAACGTAGAAATGACCATCACTTTCAAACTGGTTACAATTATTCCTGTTATACGATGGAAAAACTGTTGTATTTTTATTGCATTTTATGCTTCGGGCGTTCACTTCTTAGGCCCTAACTATTCGATCGGGTGGAACAACGCCCTAGGGTGAAGCCTAGGTTGCCCGGAAAGTAGAAATGACCATAACTTTCATACTCGTTGCAATTATACGTTTTATACGATGGAAAAGCTGTTGTATTTATATTGTATATTATGCTTCTTGCGCTCACTTCTTAGGCCCTAACTATTCGATCTGGTGGAACATCGCCCTAGGGTTAAGCATAGGTTTCCCGGAACGTAGAGATGACCATAACTTTCACAGTTGTAGCAATTATTCGATTTATACAACGGAAAAACTGTTCTATTAATTTTGTTTTTTATGTTTCGGGCGTTGACTTCTAAGGCACTAACTATTCAGTCTGTTGGAGCAACGCCCTAGGGTGAAGCCTAGGTTGCCCGGAACGTAGAAATGACCATAACTTTCGCACTGGTAGCAATGATTCGATTTATACAATGGAAAAACTGTTCTATTTATTTTGTATTTTATGTTCCGCGCGTTGACTTCTAAGGCCCTAACTATTCGATCTGGCGCAGCAACGCCCTAGGGTGAAGCCTAGGTTGCCCGGAACGTAGAAATGCCCATAACTTTCACACTGGTTGCAATTATTCGTTTTATACGATGGAAAAACTGTTGTATTTATATTGTATTTTATGCTTCTGGCGTTCACTTCTTAGGCCCTAACTATTCGATCGGGTGGAGCAACGCCCTAGGGTGAAGCCTAGGTTGCCCGGAAAGTAGAAATGACCATAACTTTCAAACTGGTTGCAATTAGTCCTGTTATACGATGGAAAAACTGTTGTATTTATATTGTATTTTATGCTTCTGGCGTTGACTTCTAAGGCACTTAGTATTCGATATGGTGGAGCAACGCCCTAGAGTGAAGCCTAGGATGCCCGGAACGTAGAAATGACCATTACTTTCACACTCTTTGCAATTATTCATTTTATACGATGGAAAAGCTGTTGCATTTATATTGTATTTTATGCTTCTGGCGTTGACTTCTTAGGCCCTAACTATTCGATCTGGTGGACCAACGCCTTAGAGTGAAGCCTTGGTTTCCCGGAACGTAGAAATGACCATCACTTTCATACTGGTTGCAAATATTCGTTTTATACGATGGAAAAACTGTTGTGCTTATATTGTATTTTATGCTTGTGGCGTTGAATTCTAAGGCACTAACTATTCGATCTGTTGGGGCAACGGCCTAGAGTGAAGCCTAGGTTGCCCGGAACGTAGAAATGACCATAACTTTCACACTGGTTGCAATTATTCGTTTTATACGATGGAAAAACTGTTGTATTTATATCGTATTTTACGCTTCTGGCGTTGACTTCTAAGGACCTAACTGTTTGATCTGGTGGAGCAACGCCCTGGAGTGAAGCCTAGGGTGCCCGGAACGTAGAAATGACCATCACTTTCAAATTGGTTGCAACTATCCCTGTTATACGATGGAAAAACTGTTGCAGATTTATTGCATTTTATGCTCCGGGCGTTAACTGCTAAGGCACTAACTATTCAGTCTGTTGGAGCAACGCCCTAGGGTGAAGACTTGGTTGCCTGGAAAGTAGAAATGTCCATAACTTTCATACTGGTTGCAATTATTCGTTTTATACGTTGGAAAAACTGTTGTATTTATATTGTATTTTAAGCTTCTGACGTTGACTTCTAAGGCACCAACCATTCGAGCTGGTGGAGCAACGCCCTAGAGTGAAGCCTAGGTTGCCCGGAACGTAGAAATGGCCATAACTTTCACACTGGTAGCAATTATTCGATTTATACAATGGAAAAACTGTTCTATTTATTTTGTGTTTTATGTTTCGCGCGTTGTCTTCTAAGGCCCTATCTATTCGGTCTAGTGGAGCAACGCCCTAGGGTGAAGCCTAGGTTGCCTGGAAAGTAGAAATGTCCATAACTTTCATACTGGTTGCAATTATTCGTTTTATTCGATGGAAGAACTGCTGTATTTATACTGTATTTTATGCTTCTGACCTTGACTTCTAAGGCACTAAGTATTCGATATCGTGGAGCAACGCCCTAGAGTGAAGCCTAGTGTGCCCGGAACGTAGAAATGACCATCACTCTCAAACTGGTTGCAATTACTCCTGTTATATGATGGAAAAACTGTTGTATTTTTATTGCATTTTATGCTTCGGGCGTTGACTTCTCAGGCACTAACTATTCAATCTGTTGGAGCAACGCCCTAGGGTGAATCCTAGGTTGCCCGGAAAGTAGAAATGACCATAACTTTCATACTGGTTGCAATTATCCGGTTTATACGATGGAAAAACTGTTGTATTTATATTGTATTTTATGCTTCTGGCGTTCACTTCTTAGGCCTTAACTATTCGATCTGGTGGAACAACGCACTAGGGTGAAGCCTAGGTTTCCCGCAACGTAGAAATGGCCATAACTTTCACACTGGTAGCAATTATTCGATTTATACAATGGAAAAACTGTTCTATTTATTTTGTGTTTTATATTTCGCGCGTTGACTTCTAAGGCCCTAACTATTCGATCTAGTGGAGCAACGCCCTAGAGTGAAGCCTAGGTTGCCTGGAAAGTAGAAATGTCCATAACTTTCATACTGGTTGCAATTATTCGTTTGATACGATGGAAGAACTGTTGTATTTATACTGTATTTTATGCTTCTGACGTTGACTTCTAAGGCACTAACTATTCGATCTGGTGGAGCTACGCCCTAGAGTGAAACCTAGGTTGCCCGGAACGTAGAAATGACCAATACTTTCACACTCTTTGCAATTATTCATTTTATACGATGGAAAAGCTGTTGCATTTATATTGTATTTTATGCTTCTGGCTTTGACTTCTTAGGCCCTAACTATTCGATCTGGTGGACCAACGCCTTAGAGTGAAGCCTTGGTTTCCCGGAACGTAGAAATGACCATCACTTTCATACTGGTTGCAAATATTCGTTTTATACGATGGAAAAACTGTTGTGCTTATATTGTATTTTATGCTTGTGGCGTTGAATTCTAAGGCACTAACTATTCGATCTGTTGGAGCAACGCCCTAGAGTGAAGCCTAGGTTGCCCGGAACGTAGAAATGACCATAACTTTCACAGTGGTTGCAATTATTCGTTTTATACGATGGAAAAACTTTTGTATTTATATTGTATTTTATGCTTCTGGCGATCACTTCTTAGGCCCTAACTATTCTATCTGGTGGACCAACGCCTTAGAGTGAAGCCTTGGTTTCCCGGAACGTAGAAATGACCATCACTTTCATACTGGTTGCAATTATTCGTTTTATACGATGGAAAAACTGTTGTGCTTATATTGTATTTTATGCTTGTGGCGTTGAATTCTAAGGCACTAACTATTCGATCTGGTGGAGCAACGCCCTAGAGTGAAGCCTAGGCTGCCCGGAACGTAGAAATGACTATCACTTTCAAACTGGTTGCAACTATCCCTGTTATATGATGGAAAAACTGTTGCAGATTTATTGCATTTTATGCTCCGGGCGTTGACTTCTAAGGCACTAACTATTCAGTCTGTTGGAGCAACGCCCTAGGGTGAAGCCTTGGTTGCCCGGAAAGTAGAAATGTCCATAACTTTCATACTGGTTGCAATTATTCGTTTTATACGATGGAAAAACTGTTGTATTTTTATTGCATTTTATGCTTCGGGCGTTGACTTCTCAGGCACTAACTATTCAATCTGTTGGAGCAACGCCCTAGGGTGAATCCTAGGTTGCCCGGAAAGTAGAAATGACCATAACTTTCATACTGGTTGCAATTATCCGGTTTATACGATGGAAAAACTGTTGTATTTATATTGTATTTTATGCTTCTGGCGTTCACTTCTTAGGCCTTAACTATTCGATCTGGTGGAACAACGCACTAGGGTGAAGCCTAGGTTTCCCGCAACGTAGAAATGGCCATAACTTTCACACTGGTAGCAATTATTCGTTTTATACGATGGAAGAACTGTTGTATTTATACTGTATTTTATGCTTCTGACGTTGACTTCTAAGGCACTAACTATTCGATCTGGTGGAGCTACGCCCTAGAGTGAAACCTAGGTTGCCCGGAACGTAGAAGTGACCATTACTTTCACACTCTTTGCAATTATTCATCTTATACGATGGAAAAGCTGTTGCATTTATATTGTATTTTATGCTTCTGGCTTTGACTTCTTAGGCCCTAACTATTCGATCTGGTGGACCAACGCCTTAGAGTGAAGCCTTGGTTTCCCGGAACGTAGAAATGACCATCACTTTCATACTGGTTGCAAATATTCGTTTTATACGATGGAAAAACTGTTGTGCTTATATTGTATTTTATGCTTGTGGCGTTGAATTCTAAGGCACTAACTATTCGATCTGTTGGAGCAACGCCCTAGAGTGAAGCCTAGGTTGCCCGGAACGTAGAAATGACCATAACTTTCACAGTGGTTGCAATTATTCGTTTTATACGATGGAAAAACTTTTGTATTTATATTGTATTTTATGCTTCTGGCGATCACTTCTTAGGCCCTAACTATTCTATCTGGTGGACCAACGCCTTAGAGTGAAGCCTTGGTTTCCCGGAACGTAGAAATGACCATCACTTTCATACTGGTTGCAATTATTCGTTTTATACGATGGAAAAACTGTTGTGCTTATATTGTATTTTATGCTTGTGGCGTTGAATTCTAAGGCACTAACTATTCGATCTGGTGGAGCAACGCCCTAGAGTGAAGCCTAGGGTGCCCGGAACGTAGAAATGACCATCACTTTCAAACTGGTTGCAACTATCCCTGTTATATGATGGAAAAACTGTTGCAGATTTATTGCATTTTATGCTCCGGGCGTTGACTTCTAAGGCACTAACTATTCAGTCTGTTGGAGCAACGCCCTAGGGTGAAGCCTTGGTTGCCCGGATAGTAGAAATGACCATAACTTTCATAGTGGTTGCAATTATTCGTTTTATACGATGGAAAAACTGTTGTATTTATATTGTATTTTATGCTTCTGGCGTTGACTTCTGAGGCCCTAACTATTCGATCTGTTGGAGCAACGCCCTAGCGTGAATCCTAGGTTGCCCGGGAAGTAGAAATGACCATAACTTTCATACTGGTTGCAATTATTCGTTTTATACGATGGAAAAACTGTTGTATTTGTACTGTATTTTATGCTTGTGACGTTGACTTCTAAGGCACTAACTATTCGATCTGGTGAAGCAACGCCCTAGAGTGAAACCTAGGTTGCCTGGAACGTAGAAATGACCATATCTTTCACACTGGTTGCTATTGTTCCTGTTATACGATGGAAAAGCTGTTGTATTTATATTGTATTTTATGCTTCTGGCGTTGACTTCTGAGGCCCTAACTATTCGATCTGTTGGAGCAACGCCCTAGAGTGAAGCCTTGGTTTCCCGGAACGTAGAAATGACCATGACTTTCATACTGGTTGCAATTATTCGTTTTATACGATGGAAAAACTGTTGTATTTATATTGTATTTTATGATTCTGGCGTTGACTTCTAAAGCACTAACTGTTCGACCTGGTGGAGCAACGCCCTAGAGTGAAGCTTAGGTTGCCCGGAACATAGAAATGACCACAACCTTCACACTGGTGGCTATTATTCGTTCTATTCGACGGAAAAACTGTTATATTTATATTGTATTTTATGCTTCTGGCGATGACTTCTTAGGCCATAACTATTCGATTTGGAGGAACACGCCCTAGAGTGAAGCCTAGGTTGCCCGGAACGTAGAAATGACCATAACTTTCACACTGGTTGCAATTATTCGTTTTATACGATGGAAAAACTGTTGTATTTATATTGTATTATATGCTTCTGGCGTTCATTTCTTAGGCCCTAACTATTCGATCGGGTGGAACAACGCCCTAGGGTGAAGCCTAGGTTGCCCGGAAAGTAGAAATGACCATAACTTTCAAACTGGTTGCAATTATTCCTGTTATACGATGGAAAAACTGTTGTATTTATATTGTATTTTATGCTTCTGGCGTTGACTTCTAAGGCACTAAGTATTCGATATGGTGGAGCAACGCCCTAGAGTGAAGCCTAGGGTGCCCGGAACGTAGAAATGACCATCACTTTCAAACTGGTTACAATTATTCCTGTTATGCGATGGAAAAACTGTTGTATTTTTATTGCATTTTATGCTTCGGGCGTTGACTTCTAAGACCCTAACTATTCAATCTGTTGGATCAACGCCCTAGGGTGAAGCCTAGGTTGCCCGGAAAGTAGAAATGTCCATAACTTTCATACTGGTTGCAATTATTCGTTTTATACGATGGAAGAACTGTTGTATTTATATTGTATTTTATGCTTCTGGCGTTGACTTCTAAGGCGATAACTGTTCGATCTGGTGGAGCAACGTCCTAGAGTGAAGTCTAGGTTGCCCGAAACGTAGAAATGACCATCACTTTCACACTGGTTGCAATTATTCATATTATAGGATGGAAAACCTGTTATATTTATATTGTATTTTATGCTCCTGGTGTTGACTTCTTAGGCCCTAACTACTCGATCTGGTGGAGCAACGCCCTAGAGTGAAGCCTAGGTTGCCCGGAACGTAGAAATGACCATCACTTTCAAACTGGTTACAATTATTCCTGTTATACGATGGAAAAACTGTTGTATTTTTATTGTATTTTATGCTTGTGGCGTTGAATTCTAAGGCACTAACTATTCGATCTGTTGGAGCAACGCCCTAGAGTGAAGCCTAGGTTGCCCGGAACGTAGAAATGACCATAACTTTCACAGTGGTTGCAATTATTCGTTTTATACGATGGAAAAACTTTTGTATTTATATTGTATTTTATGCTTCTGGCGATCACTTCTTAGGCCCTAACTATTCTATCTGGTGGACCAACGCCTTAGAGTGAAGCCTTGGTTTCCCGGAACGTAGAAATGACCATCACTTTCATACTGGTTGCAATTATTCGTTTTATACGATGGAAAAACTGTTGTGCTTATATTGTATTTTATGCTTGTGGCGTTGAATTCTAAGGCACTAACTATTCGATCTGGTGGAGCAACGCCCTAGAGTGAAGCCTGGGCTGCCCGGAACGTAGAAATGACTATCACTTTCAAACTGGTTGCAACTATCCCTGTTATATGATGGAAAAACTGTTGCAGATTTATTGCATTTTATGCTCCAGGCGTTGACTTCTAAGGCACTAACTATTCAGTCTGTTGGAGCAACGCCCTAGGGTGAAGCCTTGGTTGCCCGGAAAGTAGAAATGTCCATAACTTTCATACTGGTTGCAATTATTCGTTTTATACGATGGAAAAACTGTTGTATTTTTATTGCATTTTATGCTTCGGGCGTTGACTTCTCAGGCACTAACTATTCAATCTGTTGGAGCAACGCCCTAGGGTGAATCCTAGGTTGCCCGGAAAGTAGAAATGACCATAACTTTCATACTGGTTGCAATTATCCGGTTTATACGATGGAAAAACTGTTGTATTTATATTGTATTTTATGCTTCTGGCGTTCACTTCTTAGGCCTTAACTATTCGATCTGGTGGAACAACGCACTAGGGTGAAGCCTAGGTTTCCCGCAACGTAGAAATGGCCATAACTTTCACACTGGTAGCAATTATTCGATTTATACAATGGAAAAACTGTTCTATTTATTTTGTGTTTTATATTTCGCGCGTTGACTTCTAAGGCCCTAACTATTCGATCTAGTGGAGCAACGCCCTAGAGTGAAGCCTAGGTTGCCTGGAAAGTAGAAATGTCCATAACTTTCATACTGGTTGCAATTATTCGTTTTATACGATGGAAAAACTGTTGTATTTTTATTGCATTTTATGCTTCGGGCGTTGACTTCTAAGGCCCTAACTATTCGATCTGGTGGAGCTACGCCCTAGAGTGAAACCTAGGTTGCCCGGAACGTAGAAATGACCATTACTTTCACACTCTTTGCAATTATTCATCTTATACGATGGAAAAGCTGTTGCATTTATATTGTATTTTATGCTTCTGGCTTTGACTTCTTAGGCCCTAACTATTCGATCTGGTGGACCAACGCCTTAGAGTGAAGCCTTGGTTTCCCGGAACGTAGAAATGACCATCACTTTCATACTGGTTGCAAATATTCGTTTTATACGATGGAAAAACTGTTGTGCTTATATTGTATTTTATGCTTGTGGCGTTGAATTCTAAGGCACTAACTATTCGATCTGTTGGAGCAACGCCCTAGAGTGAAGCCTAGGTTGCCCGGAACGTAGAAATGACCATAACTTTCACAGTGGTTGCAATTATTCGTTTTATACGATGGAAAAACTTTTGTATTTATATTGCATTTTATGCTTCTGGCGATCACTTCTTAGGCCCTAACTATTCTATCTGGTGGACCAACGCCTTAGAGTGAAGCCTTGGTTTCCCGGAACGTAGAAATGACCATCACTTTCATACTGGTTGCAATTATTCGTTTTATACGATGGAAAAACTGTTGTGCTTATATTGTATTTTATGCTTGTGGCGTTGAATTCTAAGGCACTAACTATTCGATCTGGTGGAGCAACGCCCTAGAGTGAAGCCTAGGGTGCCCGGAACGTAGAAATGACCATCACTTTCAAACTGGTTGCAACTATCCCTGTTATATGATGGAAAAACTGTTGCAGATTTATTGCATTTTATGCTCCGGGCGTTGACTTCTAAGGCACTAACTATTCAGTCTGTTGGAGCAACGCCCTAGGGTGAAGCCTTGGTTGCCCGGATAGTAGAAATGACCATAACTTTCATAGTGGTTGCAATTATTCGTTTTATACGATGGAAAAACTGTTGTATTTATATTGTATTTTATGCTTCTGGCGTTGACTTCTGAGGCCCTAACTATTCGATCTGTTGGAGCAACGCCCTAGCGTGAATCCTAGGTTGCCCGGGAAGTAGAAATGACCATAACTTTCATACTGGTTGCAATTATTCGTTTTATACGATGGAAAAACTGTTGTATTTGTACTGTATTTTATGCTTGTGACGTTGACTTCTAAGGCACTAACTATTCGATCTGGTGAAGCAACGCCCTAGAGTGAAACCTAGGTTGCCTGGAACGTAGAAATGACCATATCTTTCACACTGGTTGCTATTGTTCCTGTTATACGATGGAAAAGCTGTTGTATTTATATTGTATTTTATGCTTCTGGCGTTGACTTCTGAGGCCCTAACTATTCGATCTGTTGGAGCAACGCCCTAGAGTGAAGCCTTGGTTTCCCGGAACGTAGAAATGACCATGACTTTCATACTGGTTGCAATTATTCGTTTTATACGATGGAAAAACTGTTGTATTTATATTGTATTTTATGATTCTGGCGTTGACTTCTAAAGCACTAACTGTTCGACCTGGTGGAGCAACGCCCTAGAGTGAAGCTTAGGTTGCCCGGAACATAGAAATGACCACAACCTTCACACTGGTGGCTATTATTCGTTCTATTCGACGGAAAAACTGTTATATTTATATTGTATTTTATGCTTCTGGCGATGACTTCTTAGGCCATAACTATTCGATTTGGAGGAACACGCCCTAGAGTGAAGCCTAGGTTGCCCGGAACGTAGAAATGACCATAACTTTCACACTGGTTGCAATTATTCGTTTTATACGATGGAAAAACTGTTGTATTTATATTGTATTATATGCTTCTGGCGTTCATTTCTTAGGCCCTAACTATTCGATCGGGTGGAACAACGCCCTAGGGTGAAGCCTAGGTTGCCCGGAAAGTAGAAATGACCATAACTTTCAAACTGGTTGCAATTATTCCTGTTATACGATGGAAAAACTGTTGTATTTATATTGTATTTTATGCTTCTGGCGTTGACTTCTAAGGCACTAAGTATTCGATATGGTGGAGCAACGCCCTAGAGTGAAGCCTAGGGTGCCCGGAACGTAGAAATGACCATCACTTTCAAACTGGTTACAATTATTCCTGTTATGCGATGGAAAAACTGTTGTATTTTTATTGCATTTTATGCTTCGGGCGTTGACTTCTAAGACCCTAACTATTCAATCTGTTGGATCAACGCCCTAGGGTGAAGCCTAGGTTGCCCGGAAAGTAGAAATGTCCATAACTTTCATACTGGTTGCAATTATTCGTTTTATACGATGGAAGAACTGTTGTATTTATATTGTATTTTATGCTTCTGGCGTTGACTTCTAAGGCGCTAACTGTTCGATCTGGTGGAGCAACGCCCTAGAGTGAAGTGTAGGTTGCCCGAAACGTAGAAATGACCATCACTTTCACACTGGTTGCAATTATTCATATTATAGGATGGAAAACCTGTTATATTTATATTGTATTTTATGCTCCTGGTGTTGACTTCTTAGGCCCTAACTACTCGATCTGGTGGAGCAACGCCCTAGAGTGAAGCCTAGGTTGCCCGGAACGTAGAAATGACCATCACTTTCAAACTGGTTACAATTATTCCTGTTATACGATGGAAAAACTGTTGTATTTTTATTGCATTTTATGCTTCGGGCGTTCACTTCTTAGGCCCTAACTATTCGATCGGGTGGAACAACGCCCTAGGGTGAAGCCTAGGTTGCCCGGAAAGTAGAAATGACCATAACTTTCATACTCGTTGCAATTATACGTTTTATACGATGGAAATGCTGTTGTATTTATATTGTATATTATGCTTCTTGCGCTCACTTCTTAGGCCCTAACTATTCTATCTGGTGGAACATCGCCCTAGGGTGAAGCCTAGGTTGCCCGGAAAGTAGAAATGACCATAACTTTCATACTCGTTGCAATTATACGTTTTATACGATGGAAAAACTGTTGTATTTATATTGTATTTTATGCTTCTGGCGTTCACTTCTTAGGCCCTAACTATTCGATCGGGTGGAACAACGCCCTAGTGTGAAGTCTAGGTTGCCTGAAACGTAGAAATGACCATCACTTTCACACTGGTTGCAATTATTCATATTATAGGATGGAAAACCTGTTGTATTTATATTGTATTTTATGCTCCTGGTGTTGACTTCTTAGGCCCTAACTATTGGATCTGGTGGTGCAACGCCTTAGAGTGACGCCTACGTTGCCCGGAACGTAGAAATGACCATATCTTTCACACTGGTTGCTATTGTTCCTGTTATACGATGGAAAAGCTGTTGTATTTATATTGTACCTTATGCTTCTGGCGTTGACTTCTAAGGCACTAACTATTCGATCTGGTGGAGCTACGCCCTAGAGTGAAACCTAGGTTGCCCGGAACGTAGAAATGACCATTACTTTCACACTCTTTGCAATTATTCATTTTATACGATGGAAAAGCTGTAGCATTTATATTGTATTTTATGCTTCTGGCGTTGACTTCTTAGGCCCTAACTATTCGATCTGGTGGAGCAACGCCCTAGAGTGAAGACTACGTTGCCCGGAACGTAGAAATGACCATCACTTTCAAACTGGTTACAATTATTCCTGTTATACGATGGAAAAACAGTTGTATTTTTATTGTATTTTATGCTTCTGGCGTTGACTTCTAAGGCACTAAGTATTCGATATGGTGGAGCAACACCCTAGAGTGAAGCCTAGGTTGCCCGGAACGTAGAAATGACCATCACTTTCAAACTGGTTACAATTATTCCTGTTATACGATGGAAAAACTGTTGTATTTTTATTGCATTTTATGCTTCGGGCGTTGACTTCTAAGGCCCTAACTATTCAATCTGTTGGAGCAACGCCCTAGGGTGAAGCCTAGGTTGCACGGAAAGTAGAAATGTCCATAACTTTCATACTGGTTACAATTATTCGTTTTATACGATGGAAAAACTGTTGTATTTATATTGTATTTTATGCTTCTGACGTTGACTTCTAAGGCACCAGCTATTCGATCTGTTGGAGCAACGCCCTAGAGTGTAGCCTACATTGCCCGGAACGTAGAAATGACCATAACTTTCACACTGGTTGCAATTATTCGTTTTATACGATGGAAAAACTGTTGTATTTATATTGTATTTTATGCTTCTTGCGTTCACTTCTTAGGCCCTAACTATTCGATCGGATGGAACAACGCCCTAGGGTGAAGCCTAGGTTGCCGGAAAGTAGAAATGTCCATAACTTTCATACTGGTTGCAATTATTCGTTTTATACGATGGAAAAACTGTTGTATTTATACTGTATTTTATGCTTCTGACGTTGACTTCTAACGCACTAACTATTCGATCTGGTGGAGCAGCGCCCTAGAGTGAAATCTAGGTTGCCCGGAACGTAGAAATGACCATTACTTTCACACTCTTTGCAATTTGTCATTTTATACGATGGAAAAGATGTTGCATTTATATTGTATTTTATGCTTCTGGCGTTGACTTCTTAGGCCCTAACTATTCGATCTGGTGGAGCAACGCCTTAGAGTGATTCCTAGGTTGCCCGGAACGTAGAAATGACCATATCTTTCACACTGGTTGCTATTGTTCCTGTTATACGATGGAAAAGCTGTTGTATTTATATTGTACCTTATGCTTCTGGCCTTGACTTCTAAGGCCCTAACCATTCGGTCTGGTGGAGCAACGCCCTAGGGTGAAGCCTTGGTTGCCCGGATAGTAGAAATGACCATAACTTTCATAGTGGTTGCAATTATTCGTTTTATAGGATTGAAAAACTGTTGTATTTATATTGTATTTTATGCTTCTGGCGTTGACTTCTGAGGCCCTAACTATCCGATCTGTTGGAGCAACGCCCTAGAGTGAAGCCTTGGTTTCCCGGAACGTAGAAATGACCATGACTTTCATACTGGTTGCAATTATCCGTTTTATACGATGGAAAAACTGTTGTATTTATATTGAATTTTATGCTTCTGGCGTTGACTTCTGAGGCACTAACTGTTCGATCTGGTGGAGCAACGCCCTAGAGTGAAGCTTAGGTTGCCCGGAACATAGAAATGACCATAAACTTCACACTGGTGGCTATTATTCGTTTTATTCGATGGAAAAAATGTTATACTTATATTGTATTTTATGCTTCCGGCGCTGACTTCTTAGGCCCTACCTATTCGATCTGGTGGAACAACGCCCTAGAGTGAAGTCTAGGTTGCCCGAAACGTAGAAATGACCATCACTTTCACACTGGTTGCAATTATTCATATTATAGGATGGAAAACCTTTTGTATTTATATTGTATTTTATGCTCCTGGTGTTGACTTCTTAGGCCCTAACTATTCGATCTGGTGGAGCAACGCCCTAGAGTGAAGCCTAGGTTGCCCGGAACGTAGAAATGACCATCACTTTCAAACTGGTTACAATTATTCCTGTTATACGATGGAAAAACTGTTGTATTTTTATTGCATTTTATGCTTCGGGCGTTGACTTCTAAGGCCCTAACTATTCAATCTGTTGGAGCAACGCCCTAGGGTGAAGCCTAGGTTGCCCGGAACGTAGAAATGCCCATAACTTTCACACTGGTTGCAATTATTCGTTTTATACGATGGAAAATCTGTTGTATTTATATTGTATTTTATGCTTCTGGCGTTGACTTCTGAGGCCCTAACTATCCGATCTGTTGGAGCAACGCCCTAGAGTGAAGCCTTGGTTCCCTGGAACGTAGAAATGACCATGACTTTCAAACTGGTTGCAATTATTCGTTTTATACGATGGAAAAACTGTTGTATTTATATTGTATTTTATGCTTCTGGCGTTGACTTCTAAGGCACTAACTGTTCGATCTGGTGGAGCAACGCCCTAGAGTGAAGCTTAGGTTGCCCGGAACATAGAAATGACCATAACCTTCACACTGGTGGCTATTATTCGTTTTATTCGATGGAAAAACTGTAATATTTATATTGTATTTTATGCTTCCGGCGCTGACTTCTTAGGCCCTAACTTTTCGATCTGGTGGAACAACGCCCTAGAGTGAAGTCTAGGTTGCCCGAAACGTAGAAATGACCATCACTTTCACAGTTGTAGCAATTATTCGATTTATACAATGGAAAAACTGTTCTATCAATTTTGTTTTTTATGTTTCGGGCGTTGACTTCTAAGGCACTAACTACTCGATCTGGTGGAGCAACGCCCTAGAGTGAAGCCTAGGTTGCCCGGAACGTAGAAATGACCATAACTTTCACACTGGTAGCAATTATTCGATTTATACGATGGAAAAACTGTTCTATTTATTTTGTGTTTTATGTTTCGCCCGTTGACTTCTAAGGCCCTAACAATTCGATCTGGTGGAGCATCGCCCTAGGGTGAAGCCTAGGTTGAACGGAAAGTAGAAATGTCCATAACTTTCATGCTGGTTGCAATTATTCGTTTTATACGATGGAAAAACTGTTGTGTTTATACTGTATTTTATGCTTCTGACGTTGACTTCTAACGCACTAACTATTCGATCTGGTGGAGCAACGCCCTAGAGTGAAACCTAGGTTGCCCGGAACGCAGAAATGACCATTACTTTCACACTCTTTGCAATTATTCATTTTAACCGATGGAAAAGCTGTAGCATTTATATTGTATTTTATGCTTCTGGCGTTGACTTCTTGGGCCCTAACTATTCGATCTGGTGGTGCAACGCCTTAGAGTGACGCCTAGGTTGCACGGAACGTAGAAATGACCATATCTTTCACCATGGTTGCTATTGTTCCTGTTATACGATGGAATAACTGTTGTATTTTTATTGCATTTTATGGTTCTGACGTTGACTTCTAAGGCACCAACTATTCGATCTGTTGGAGCAACGCCCTAGGGTCAATCCTTGGTTGCCCGGGAAGTAGAAATGACCATAACTTTCATACTGGTTGCAATTATCCGGTTTATACGATGGAAAAACTGTTGTATTTATATTGTATTTTATGCTTCTGGCGTTCTCTTCTTAGCCACCAACTTTTCAATCTGTTGGAGCAACGCCCTAAGGTGAATCCTAGATTGCCCGGGAAGTAGAAATGACCATAACTTTCATACTGGTTACAATTATCCGTTTTATACGATGGAACAACTGTTGTATTTATATTGTATTTTATGCTTCTGGCGTTCACTTCTTAGGCCTTAACTATTCGATCTGGTGGAACAACGCACTAGGGTGAAGCCTAGGTTGCCCGGAACGTAGAAATGACCATAACTTTCACACTGGTAGCAATTATTCTATTTATACAATGGAAAAACTGTTCTATTTATTTTGTGTTTTATGTTTCGCGCGTTGACTTCTAAGGCCCTAACTATTCGATCTGGTGGAGCATCGCCCTAGGGTGAAGCCTAGGTTGCCCGGAAAGTAGAAATGTCCATAACTTTCACACTGGTTGCAATTATTCGTTTTATACGATGGAAAAACTGTTGTATTTATATTGTATTTTATGCTTCTGGCGTATACTTCTTAGGCCCTAACTATTCGATCGGGTGGAACAACGCCCTAGGGTGAAGCCGAGGTTGCCCGGAAAGTAGAAATGACCATCACTTTCAAACTGGTTACAATTATTCCTGTTATACGATGGAAAAGCTGTTGTATTTATATTGTACCTTATGCTTCTGGCGTTGACTTCTAAGGCACTAACTATTCGATCTGGTGGAGCTACGCCCTAGAGTGAAACCTAGGTTGCCCGGAACGTAGAAATGACCATTACTTTCACACTCTTTGAAATTATTCATTTTATACGATGGAAAAGCTGTTGCATTTATATTGTATTTTATGCTTCTGGCGTTGACTTCTTAGGCCCTAACTATTCGGTCTGGTGGAGCAACGCCTTAGAGTGAAGCCTTGGTTTCCCGGAACGTAGAAATGACCATCACTTTCATACTGGTTGCAATTATTCGTTTTATACGATGGAAAAACTGTTGTACTTATATTGTATTTTATGCTTGTGGCGTTGAATTCTAAGGCACTAACTATTCGATCTGGTGGACCAACGCCCTGGAGTGAAGCCTAGGGTGCCCGGAACGTAGAAATGACCATCACTTTCAAACTGGTTGCAACTATCCCTGTTATATGATGGAAAAACTGTTGCATTTTTGTTGCATTTTATGCTTCGGGCGTTGTCTTCCAAGGCCCTAACTGTCCAATCTGTTGGACCAACGACCTAGGGTGAAGCCTAGGTTGCCCGGAAAGTAGATATGACCATAACTTTCATACTCGTTGCAATTATACGTTTTATACGATGGAAAAGCTGTTGTATTTATATTGTATTTTATGCTTCTTGCGCTCACTTCTTAGGCCCTAACTATTCGATCTGGTGGAACATCGCCCTAGGGTGAAGCCTAGGTTTCCCGGAACGTAGAGATGACCATAACTTTCACAGTTGTAGCAATTATTCGATTTATACAATGGAAAAACTGTTCTATTAATTTTGTTTTTTATGTTTCGAGCGTTGACTTCTAAGGCACTAACTATTCGACCTGGTGGAGCAACGATCTAGAGTGAAGCCTAAGATGCCCGGAACGTAGAAATGACCATAGCTTTCACACTGGTTGCAATTATTCGTTTTATACGATGGAAAAGCTGTTGTATTTATATTGTATTTTATGCTTCTGGTGTTGACTTCTTAGGCCCTAACTATTCGATCTGGTGGAGCAACGCCCTAGAGTGAAGCCTAGGTTGCCCGGAACGTAGAAATGACCTTCACTTTCAAACTGGTTACAATTATTCCTGTTATACGATGGAAAAACTGTTGAATTCTTATTGCATTTTATGCTTCGGGCGTTGACTTCTAAGGCCCTAACTATTCAATCTGTTGCAGCAACGCCCTAGGGTGAAGCCTAGGTTGCCCGGAAAGTAGAAATGTCCATAACTTTCATACTGGTTGCAATTATTCGTTTTATACGATGGAAAAACTGTTGCATTTATATTGTGTTTTATGCTTCTGGCGTTCACTTCTTAGGCCTTAACTATTCGATCTGGTGGAACAACGCACTAGGGTGAAGCCTAGGTTGCCCGGAACGTAGAAATGACCATCACTTTCATACTGGTTGCAATTATTCGTATTATACGATGGAAAAACTGTTGTACTTATATTGTATTTTATGCTTGTGGCGTTGAATTCTAAGGCACTAACTATTCGATTTGGTGGAGCAACGCCCTAGAGTGAAGCCTAAGGTGCCCGGAACGTAGAAATGACCATCACTTTCAAACTGGTTGCAACTATCCCTGTTATATGATGGAAAAACTGTTGCATTTTTGTTGCATTTTATGCTTCGGGCGTTGACTTCCAAGGCCCTAACTGTCCAATCTGTTGGAGAAACGCCCTAGGGTGAAGCCTAGGTTGCCCGGAAAGTAGAAATGACCATAACTTTCATACTCGTTGCAATTATACGTTTTATACGATGGAAAGGCTGTTGTATTTATATTGTATTTTATGCTTCTGGCGTTGACTTCTTAGGCCCTAACTATTCGATCTGGTGGAGCAACGCCCTAGGGTGAAGCCTTGGTTGCCCGGATAGTAGTAATGGTCATAACTTTCATAGTGGTTGCAATTATTCGTTTTATAGGATGGAAAAACTGTTGTATTTATATTGTATTTTATGCTTCTGGCGTTCACTTCTTAGGCCCTAACTATTCGATCGGGTGGAACAACGCCCTAGTGTGAAGTCTAGGTTGCCTGAAACGTAGAAATGACCATCACTTTCACACTGGTTGCAATTATTCATATTATAGGATGGAGAACCTGTTGTATTTATATTGTATTTTATGCTCCTGGTGTTGACTTCTTAGGCCCTAACTATTCGATCTGGTGGAGCAACGCCCTAGAGTGAAGACTACGTTGCCCGGAACGTAGAAATGACCATCACTTTCAAACTGGTTACAATTATTCCTGCTATACGATGGAAAAACAGTTGTATTTATATTGTATTTTATGCTTCTGGTGTTGACTTCTTAGGCCCTAACTATTCGATCTGGTGGAGCAACGCCCTAGAGTGAAGCCTAGGTTGCCCGGAACGTAGAAATGACCTTCACTTTCAAACTGGTTGCAATTATTCCTGTTATACGATGGAAAAACTGTTGTATTCATATTGCATTTTATGCTTCGGGCGTTGACTTCTAAGGCCCTAACTATTCAATCTGTTGCAGCAACGCCCTAGGGTGAAGCCTAGGTTGCCCGGAAAGTAGAAATGTCCATAACTTTCATACTGGTTGCAATTATTCGTTTTATACGATGGAAAAACTGTTGTATTTATATTGTATTTTATGCTTCTGGCGTTCACTTCTTAGGCCCTAACTATTCGGTCTGGTGGAGCAACGCCTTAGAGTGAAGCCTTGGTTTCCCGGAACGTAGAAATGACCATCACTTTCATACTGGTTGCAATTATTCGTTTTATACAATGGAAAAATTGTTGTACTTATATTGTATTTTATGCTTGTGGCGTTGACTTCTAAGGCCCTAACTATTCAATCTGTTGGAGCAACGCCCTAGGGTGAAGCCTAGGTTGCCCGGAACGTAGAAATGCCCATAACTTTCACACTGGTTGCAATTATTCGTTTTATACGATGGAAAAACTGTTGTATTTATATTGTATTTTATGCTTCTGGCGTTCACTTCTTAGGCCCTAACTATTCGATCGGGTGGAACAACGCCCTAGGGTGAAGCCTAGGTTGCCGGAAAGTAGAAATGTCCATAACTTTCATACTGGTTGCAATTATTCGTTTTATACGATGGAAATACTGTTGTATTTATACTGTATTTTATGCTTCTGACGTTGACTTCTAACGCACTAAGTATTCGATCTGGTGGAGCAGCGCCCTAGAGTGAAATCTAGGTTGCCCGAAACGTAGAAATGACCATCACTTTCACACTGGTTGCAATTATTCATATTATAGGATGGAAAACCTGTTGTATTTATATTGTATTTTATGCTCCTGGCGTTCACTTCTTAGGCCCTAACTATTCGGTCTGGTGGAGCAACGCCTTAGAGTGAAGCCTTGGTTTCCCGGAACGTAGAAATGACCATCACTTTCATACTGGTTGCAATTATTCGTTTTATACAATGGAAAAATTGTTGTACTTATATTGTATTTTATGCTTGTGGCGTTGACTTCTAAGGCCCTAACTATTCAATCTGTTGGAGCAACGCCCTAGGGTGAAGCCTAGGTTGCCCGGAACGTAGAAATGCCCATAACTTTCACACTGGTTGCAATTATTCGTTTTATACGATGGAAAAACTGTTGTATTTATATTGTATTTTATGCTTCTGGCGTTCACTTCTTAGGCCCTAACTATTCGATCGGGTGGAACAACGCCCTAGGGTGAAGCCTAGGTTGCCGGAAAGTAGAAATGTCCATAACTTTCATACTGGTTGCAATTATTCGTTTTATACGATGGAAATACTGTTGTATTTATACTGTATTTTATGCTTCTGACGTTGACTTCTAACGCACTAAGTATTCGATCTGGTGGAGCAGCGCCCTAGAGTGAAATCTAGGTTGCCCGAAACGTAGAAATGACCATCACTTTCACACTGGTTGCAATTATTCATATTATAGGATGGAAAACCTGTTGTATTTATATTGTATTTTATGCTCCTGGTGTTGACTTCTTAGGCCCTAACTATTCGATCTGGTGGAGCAACGCCCTAGAGTGGAGCCTAGGTTGCCCGGAACGTAGAAATGACCATCACTTTCAAACTGGTTACAATTATTCCTGTTATGCGAAGGAAAAACTGTTGTATTTTTATTGCATTTTATGCTTCCGGCGTTGACTTCTAAGGCCCTAACTATTCAATCTGTTGGAGCAACGCCCTAGGGTGAAGCCTAGGTTGCACGGAAAGTAGAAATGTCCATAACTTTCATACTGGTTCCAATTATTCGTTTTATACGATGGAAAAACTGTTGTATTTATATTGTATTTTATGCTTCTGACGTTGACTTCTAAGGCACCAGCTATTCGATCTGTTGGAGCAACGCCCTAGAGTGTAGCCTACATTGCCCGGAACGTAGAAATGACCATAACTTTCACACTGGTTGCAATTATTCGTTTTATACGATGGAAAAACTGTTGTATTTATATTGTATTTTATGCTTCTTGCGTTCACTTCTTAGGCCCTAACTATTCGATCGGGTGGAACAACGCCCTAGGGTGAAGCCTAGGTTGCCGGAAAGTAGAAATGTCCATAACTTTCATACTGGTTACAATTATTCGTTTTATACGATGGAAAAACTGTTGTATTTATACTGTATTTTATGCTTCTGACGTTGACTTCTAACGCACTAAGTATTCGATCTGGTGGAGCAGCGCCCTAGAGTGAAATCTAGGTTGCCCGGAACGTAGAAATGACCATTACTTTCACACTCTTTGCAATTTGTCATTTTATACGATGGAAAAGATGTTGCATTTATATTGTATTTCATGCTTCTGGCGTTGACTTCTTAGGCCCTAACTATTCGATCTGGTGGAGCAACGCCTTAGAGTGACTCCTAGGTTGCCCGGAACGTAGAAATGACCATATCTTTCACACTGGTTGCTATTGTTCCTGTTATACGATGGAAAAGCTGTTGTATTTATATTGTACCTTATGCTTCTGGCGTTGACTTCTAAGGCCCTAACCATTCGGTCTGGTGGAGCAACGCCCTAGGGTGAAGCCTTGGTTGCCCGGATAGTAGAAATGACCATAACTTTCATAGTGGTTGCAATTATTCGTTTTATAGGATGGAAAAACTGTTGTATTTATATTGTATTTTATGCTTCTGGCGTTGACTTCTGAGGCCCTAACTATCCGATCTGTTGGAGCAACGCCCTAGAGTGAAGCCTTGGTTTCCCGGAACGTAGAAATGACCATGACTTTCATACTGGTTGCAATTATCCGTTTTATACGATGGAAAAACTGTTGTATTTATATTGAATTTTATGCTTCTGGCGTTGACTTCTGAGGCACTAACTGTTCGATCTGGTGGAGCAACGCCCTAGAGTGAAGCTTAGGTTGCCCGGAACATAGAAATGACCATAAACTTCACACTGGTGGCTATTATTCGTTTTATTCGATGGAAAAAATGTTATATTTATATTGTATTTTATGCTCCTGGTGTTGACTTCTTAGACCCTAACTATTCGATCTGGTGGAGCAACGCCCTGGAGTGAAGCCTAGGTTGCCCGGAACGTAGAAATGACCATCACTTTCAAACTGGTTACAATTATTCCTGTTATACGATGGAAAAACTGTTGTATTTTTATTGCATTTTGTGCTTCGGGCGTTGACTTCTAAGGCCCTAACTATTCAATCTGTTGGAGCAACGCCCTAGGGTGAAGCGTAGGTTGCCCGGAACGTAGAAATGCCCATAACTTTCACACTGGTTGCAATTATTCGTTTTATACGATGGAAAAACTGTTGTATTTATATTGTATTTTATGCTTCTGGCGTTCACTTCTTAGGCCCTAACTATTCGATCGGGTGGAACAACGCCCTAGGGTGAAGCCTAGGTTGCCCGGAAAGTAGAAATGACCATAACTTTCAAACTGGTTGCAATTATTCCTGTTATACGATGGAAAAACTGTTGTATTTATATTGTATTTTATGCTTCTGGCGTTGACTTCTAAGGCACTAAGTATTCGATATGGTAGAGCAACGCCCTAGGGTGAAGCCTAGGTTGCCCGGAAAGTAGAAATGACCATAAATTTCAAACTGGTTGCAATTATTCCCGTTATACGATGGAAAAACTGTTGCATTTATATTGTATTTTATGCTTCTGGCGTTGATTTCTTAGGCCCTAACTATTCGATCTGGTGGAGCAGCGCCTTAGAGTGACGCCTAGGTTGCCCGGAACATAGAAATGACCATATCTTTCACACTGGTTGGTATTGTTCCTGTTATACGATGGAAAAGCTGTTGTATTTATATTGTACCTTATGCTTCTGGCGTTGACTTCTAAGGCCCTAACTATTCGATCTGGTGGAGCAACGCCCTAGGGTGAAGCCTTCGTTGCCCGGATAGTAGAAATGACCATAACTTTCATAGTGGTTGCAATTATTCGTTTTATAGGATGGAAAATCTGTTGTATTTATATTGTATTTTATGCTTCTGGCGTTGACTTCTGAGGCCCTAACTATCCGATCTGTTGGAGCAACGCCCTAGAGTGAAGCCTTGGTTCCCTGGAACGTAGAAATGACCATGACTTTCAAACTGGTTGCAATTATTCGTTTTATACGATGGAAAAACTGTTGTATTTATATTGTATTTTATGCTTCTGGCGTTGACTTCTAAGGCACTAACTGTTCGATCTGGTGGAGCAACGCCCTAGAGTGAAGCTTAGGTTGCCCGGAACATAGAAATGACCATAACCTTCACACTGGTGGCTATTATTCGTTTTATTCGATGGAAAAACTGCAATATTTATATTGTATTTTATGCTTCCGGCGCTGACTTCTTAGGCCCTAACTATTCGATCTGGTGGAACAACGCCCTAGAGTGAAGTCTAGGTTGCCCGAAACGTAGAAATGACCATCACTTTCACAGTTGTAGCAATTATTCGATTTATACAATGGAAAAACTGTTCTATTAATTTTGTTTTTTATGTTTCGGGCGTTGACTTCTAAGGCACTAACTACTCGATCTGGTGGAGCAACGCCCTAGAGTGAAGCCTAGGTTGCCCGGAACGTAGAAATGACCATAACTTTCACACTGGTAGCAATTATTCGATTTATACGATGGAAAAACTGTTCTATTTATTTTGTGTTTTATGTTTCGCCCGTTGACTTCTAAGGCCCTAACAATTCGATCTGGTGGAGCATCACCCTAGGGTGAAGCCTAGGTTGAACGGAAAGTAGAAATGTCCATAACTTTCATGCTGGTTGCAATTACTCGTTTTATACGATGGAAAAACTGTTGTGTTTATACTGTATTTTATGCTTCTGACGTTGACTTCTAACGCACTAACTATTCGATCTGGTGGAGCAACGCCCTAGAGTGAAACCTAGGTTGCCCGGAACGCAGAAATGACCATTACTTTCACACTCTTTGCAATTATTCATTTTATACGATGGAAAAGCTGTAGCATTTATATTGTATTTTATGCTTCTGGCGTTGACTTCTTGGGCCCTAACTATTCGATCTGGTGGTGCAACGCCTTAGAGTGACGCCTAGGTTGCCCGGAACGTAGAAATGACCATATCTTTCACCATGGTTGCTATTGTTCCTGTTATACGATGGAAAAGCTGTTGTATTTATATTGTACCTTATGCTTCTGGCGTTGACTTCTAAGGCACTAACTATTCGATCTGGTGGAGCTACGCCCTAGAGTGAAACCTAGGTTGCCCGGAACGTAGAAATGACCATTACTTTCACACTCTTTGCAATTATTCATTTTATACGATGGAAAAGCTGTTGCATTTATATTGTATTTTATGCTTCTGGCGTTGACTTCTTAGGCCCTAACTATTCGGTCTGGTGGAGCAACGCCTTAGAGTGAAGCATTGGTTTCCCGGAACGTAGAAATGACCATCACTTTCATACTGGTTGCAATTATTCGTTTTATACGATGGAAAAGCTGTTGTACTTATATTGTATTTTATGCTTGTGGCGTTGAATTCTAAGGCACTAACTATTCGATTTGGTGGAGCAACGCCCTAGAGTGAAGCCTAAGGTGCCCGGAACGTAGAAATGACCATCACTTTCAAACTGGTTGCAACTATCCCTGTAATATGATGGAAAAACTGTTGCATTTTTGTTGCATTTTATGCTTCGGGCGTTGACTTCCAAGGCCCTAACTGTCCAATCTGTTGGAGAAACGCCCTAGGGTGAAGCCTAGGTTGCCCGGAAAGTAGAAATGACCATAACTTTCATACTCGTTGCAATTATACGTTTTATACGATGGAAAGGCTGTTGTATTTATATTGTATTTTATGCTTCTGGCGTTGACTTCTTAGGCCCTAACTATTCGATCTGGTGGAACAACGCCCTAGGGTGAAGCCTTGGTTGCCCGGATAGTAGTAATGGTCATAACTTTCATAGTGGTTGCAATTATTCGTTTTATAGGATGGAAAAACTGTTGTATTTATATTGCATTTTATGCTTCTGGCGTTCACTTCTTAGGCCCTAACTATTCGATCGGGTGGAACAACGCCCTAGTGTGAAGTCTAGGTTGCCCGAAACGTAGAAATGACCATCACTTTCACACTGGTTGCAATTATTCATATTATAGGATGGAAAACCTGTTGTATTTATATTGTATTTTATGCTCCTGGTGTTGACTTCTTAGGCCCTAACTATTCGATCTGGTGGAGCAACGCCTTAGAGTGACTCCTAGGTTGCCCGGAACGTAGAAATGACCATATCTTTCACACTGGTTGCTAGTGTTCCTGTTATACGATGGAAAAGCTGTTGTATTTATATTGTACCTTATGCTTCTGGCGTTGACTTCTAAGGCCCTAACCATTCGGTCTGGTGGAGCAACGCCCTAGGGTGAAGCCTTGGTTGCCCGGATAGTAGAAATGACCATAACTTTCATAGTGGTTGCAATTATTCGTTTTATAGGATGGAAAAACTGTTGTATTTATATTGTATTTTATGCTTCTGGCGTTGACTTCTGAGGCCCTAACTATCCGATCTGTTGGAGCAACGCCCTAGAGTGAAGCCTTGGTTTCCCGGAACGTAGAAATGACCATGACTTTCATACTGGTTGCAATTATCCGTTTTATACGATGGAAAAACTGTTGTATTTATATTGAATTTTATGCTTCTGGCGTTGACTTCTGAGGCACTAACTGTTCGATCTGGTGGAGCAACGCCCTAGAGTGAAGCTTAGGTTGCCCGGAACATAGAAATGACCATAAACTTCACACTGGTGGCTATTATTCGTTTTATTCGATGGAAAAAATGTTATATTTATATTGTATTTTATGCTCCTGGTGTTGACTTCTTAGACCCTAACTATTCGATCTGGTGGAGCAACGCCCTGGAGTGAAGCCTAGGATGCCCGGAACGTAGAAATGACCATCACTTTCAAACTGGTTACAATTATTCCTGTTATACGATGGAAAAACTGTTGTATTTTTATTGCATTTTGTGCTTCGGGCGTTGACTTCTAAGGCCCTAACTATTCAATCTGTTGGAGCAACGCCCTAGGGTGAAGCGTAGGTTGCCCGGAACGTAGAAATGCCCATAACTTTCACACTGGTTGCAATTATTCGTTTTATACGATGGAAAAACTGTTGTATTTATATTGTATTTTATGCTTCTGGCGTTCACTTCTTAGGCCCTAACTATTCGATCGGGTGGAACAACGCCCTAGGGTGAAGCCTAGGTTGCCCGGAAAGTAGAAATGACCATAACTTTCAAACTGGTTGCAATTATTCCTGTTATACGATGGAAAAACTGTTGTATTTATATTGTATTTTATGCTTCTGGCGTTGACTTCTAAGGCACTAAGTATTCGATATGGTAGAGCAACGCCCTAGGGTGAAGCCTAGGTTGCCCGGAAAGTAGAAATGACCATAAATTTCAAACTGGTTGCAATTATTCCCGTTATACGATGGAAAAACTGTTGCATTTATATTGTATTTTATGCTTCTGGCGTTGACTTCTTAGGCCCTAACTATTCGATCTGGTGGAGCAGCGCCTTAGAGTGACGCCTAGGTTGCCCGGAACATAGAAATGACCATATCTTTCACACTGGTTGGTATTGTTCCTGTTATACGATGGAAAAGCTGTTGTATTTATATTGTACCTTATGCTTCTGGCGTTGACTTCTAAGGCCCTAACTATTCGATCTGGTGGAGCAACGCCCTAGGGTGAAGCCTTCGTTGCACGGATAGTAGAAATGACCATAACTTTCATAGTGGTTGCAATTATTCGTTTTATAGGATGGAAAATCTGTTGTATTTATATTGTATTTTATGCTTCTGGCGTTGACTTCTGAGGCCCTAACTATCCGATCTGTTGGAGCAACGCCCTAGAGTGAAGCCTTGGTTCCCTGGAACGTAGAAATGACCATGACTTTCAAACTGGTTGCAATTATTCGTTTTATACGATGGAAAAACTGTTGTATTTATATTGTATTTTATGCTTCTGGCGTTGACTTCTAAGGCACTAACTGTTCGATCTGGTGGAGCAACGCCCTAGAGTGAAGCTTAGGTTGCCCGGAACATAGAAATGACCATAACCTTCACACTGGTGGCTATTATTCGTTTTATTCGATGGAAAAACTGCAATATTTATATTGTATTTTATGCTTCCGGCGCTGACTTCTTAGGCCCTAACTATTCGATCTGGTGGAACAACGCCCTAGAGTGAAGTCTAGGTTGCCCGAAACGTAGAAATGACCATCACTTTCACAGTTGTAGCAATTATTCGATTTATACAATGGAAAAACTGTTCTATTAATTTTGTTTTTTATGTTTCGGGCGTTGACTTCTAAGGCACTAACTACTCGATCTGGTGGAGCAACGCCCTAGAGTGAAGCCTAGGTTGCCCGGAACGTAGAAATGACCATAACTTTCACACTGGTAGCAATTATTCGATTTATACGATGGAAAAACTGTTCTATTTATTTTGTGTTTTATGTTTCGCCCGTTGACTTCTAAGGCCCTAACAATTCGATCTGGTGGAGCATCACCCTAGGGTGAAGCCTAGGTTGAACGGAAAGTAGAAATGTCCATAACTTTCATGCTGGTTGCAATTATTCGTTTTATACGATGGAAAAACTGTTGTGTTTATACTGTATTTTATGCTTCTGACGTTGACTTCTAACGCCCTAACTATTCGATCTGGTGGAGCAACGCCCTAGAGTGAAACCTAGGTTGCCCGGAACGCAGAAATGACCATTACTTTCACACTCTTTGCAATTATTCATTTTATACGATGGAAAAGCTGTAGCATTTATATTGTATTTTATGCTTCTGGCGTTGACTTCTTGGGCCCTAACTATTCGATCTGGTGGTGCAACGCCTTAGAGTGACGCCTAGGTTGCCTGGAACGTAGAAATGACCATATCTTTCACCATGGTTGCTATTGTTCCTGTTATACGATGGAAAAGCTGTTGTATTTATATTGTACCTTATGCTTCTGGCGTTGACTTCTAAGGCACTAACTATTCGATCTGGTGGAGCTACGCCCTAGAGTGAAACCTAGGTTGCCCGGAACGTAGAAATGACCATTACTTTCACACTCTTTGCAATTATTCATTTTATACGATGGAAAAGCTGTTGTATTTATATTGTATTTTATGCTTCTGGCGTTGACTTCTTAGGCCCTAACTATTCGGTCTGGTGGAGCAACGCCTTAGAGTGAAGCATTGGTTTCCCGGAACGTAGAAATGACCATCACTTTCATACTGGTTGCAATTATTCGTTTTATACGATGGAAAAGCTGTTGTACTTATATTGTATTTTATGCTTGTGGCGTTGAATTCTAAGGCACTAACTATTCGATTTGGTGGAGCAACGCCCTAGAGTGAAGCCTAAGGTGCCCGGAACGTAGAAATGACCATCACTTTCAAACTGGTTGCAACTATCCCTGTAATATGATGGAAAAACTGTTGCATTTTTGTTGCATTTTATGCTTCGGGCGTTGACTTCCAAGGCCCTAACTGTCCAATCTGTTGGAGAAACGCCCTAGGGTGAAGCCTAGGTTGCCCGGAAAGTAGAAATGACCATAACTTTCATACTCGTTGCAATTATACGTTTTATACGATGGAAAGGCTGTTGTATTTATATTGTATTTTATGCTTCTGGCGTTGACTTCTTAGGCCCTAACTATTCGATCTGGTGGAGCAACGCCCTAAGGTGAAGCCTTGGTTGCCCGGATAGTAGTAATGGTCATAACTTTCATAGTGGTTGCAATTATTCGTTTTATAGGATGGAAAAACTGTTGTATTTATATTGCATTTTATGCTTCTGGCGTTCACTTCTTAGGCCCTAACTATTCGATCGGGTGGAAAAACGCCCTAGTGTGAAGTCTAGGTTGCCCGAAACGTAGAAATGACCATCACTTTCACACTGGTTGCAATTATTCATATTATAGGATGGAAAACCTGTTGTATTTATATTGTATTTTATGCTCCTGGTGTTGACTTCTTAGGCCCTAACTATTCGATCTGGTGGAGCAACGCCTTAGAGTGACTCCTAGGTTGCCCGGAACGTAGAAATGACCATATCTTTCACACTGGTTGCTATTGTTCCTGTTATACGATGGAAAAGCTGTTGTATTTATATTGTACCTTATGCTTCTGGCGTTGACTTCTAAGGCCCTAACCATTCGGTCTGGTGGAGCAACGCCCTAGGGTGAAGCCTTGGTTGCCCGGATAGTAGAAATGACCATAACTTTCATAGTGGTTGCAATTATTCGTTTTATAGGATGGAAAAACTGTTGTATTTATATTGTATTTTATGCTTCTGGCGTTGACTTCTGAGGCCCTAACTATCCGATCTGTTGGAGCAACGCCCTAGAGTGAAGCCTTGGTTTCCCGGAACGTAGAAATGACCATGACTTTCATACTGGTTGCAATTATCCGTTTTATACGATGGAAAAACTGTTGTATTTATATTGAATTTTATGCTTCTGGCGTTGACTTCTGAGGCACTAACTGTTTGATCTGGTGGAGCAACGCCCTAGAGTGAAGCTTAGGTTGCCCGGAACATAGAAATGACCATAAACTTCACACTGGTGGCTATTATTCGTTTTATTCGATGGAAAAAATGTTATATTTATATTGTATTTTATGCTCCTGGTGTTGACTTCTTAGACCCTAACTATTCGATCTGGTGGAGCAACGCCCTGGAGTGAAGCCTAGGTTGCCCGGAACGTAGAAATGACCATCACTTTCAAACTGGTTACAATTATTCCTGTTATACGATGGAAAAACTGTTGTATTTTTATTGCATTTTGTGCTTCGGGCGTTGACTTCTAAGGCCCTAACTATTCAATCTGTTGGAGCAACGCCCTAGGGTGAAGCGTAGGTTGCCCGGAACGTAGAAATGCCCATAACTTTCACACTGGTTGCAATTATTCGTTTTATACGATGGAAAAACTGTTGTATTTATATTGTATTTTATGCTTCTGGCGTTCACTTCTTAGGCCCTAACTATTCGATCGGGTGGAACAGCGCCCTAGGGTGAAGCCTAGGTTGCCCGGAAAGTAGAAATGACCATAACTTTCAAACTGGTTGCAATTATTCCTGTTATACGATGGAAAAACTGTTGTATTTATATTGTATTTTATGCTTCTGGCGTTGACTTCTAAGGCACTAAGTATTCGATATGGTAGAGCAACGCCCTAGGGTGAAGCCTAGGTTGCCCGGAAAGTAGAAATGACCATAAATTTCAAACTGGTTGCAATTATTCCCGTTATACGATGGAAAAACTGTTGCATTTATATTGTATTTTATGCTTCTGGCGTTGACTTCTTAGGCCCTAACTATTCGATCTGGTGGAGCAGCGCCTTAGAGTGACGCCTAGGTTGCCCGGAACATAGAAATGACCATATCTTTCACACTGGTTGGTATTGTTCCTGTTATACGATGGAAAAGCTGTTGTATTTATATTGTACCTTATGCTTCTGGCGTTGACTTCTAAGGCCCTAACTATTCGATCTGGTGGAGCAACGCCCTAGGGTGAAGCCTTCGTTGCCCGGATAGTAGAAATGACCATAACTTTCATAGTGGTTGCAATTATTCGTTTTATAGGATGGAAAATCTGTTGTATTTATATTGTATTTTATGCTTCTGGCGTTGACTTCTGAGGCCCTAACTATCCGATCTGTTGGAGCAACGCCCTAGAGTGAAGCCTTGGTTCCCTGGAACGTAGAAATGACCATGACTTTCAAACTGGTTGCAATTATTCGTTTTATACGATGGAAAAACTGTTGTATTTATATTGTATTTTATGCTTCTGGCGTTGACTTCTAAGGCACTAACTGTTCGATCTGGTGGAGCAACGCCCTAGAGTGAAGCTTAGGTTGCCCGGAACATAGAATTGACCATAACCTTCACACTGGTGGCTATTATTCGTTTTATTCGATGGAAAAACTGCAATATTTATATTGTATTTTATGCTTCCGGCGCTGACTTCTTAGGCCCTAACTATTCGATCTGGTGGAACAACGCCCTAGAGTGAAGTCTAGGTTGCCCGAAACGTAGAAATGACCATCACTTTCACAGTTGTAGCAATTATTCGATTTATACAATGGAAAAACTGTTCTATTAATTTTGTTTTTTATGTTTCGGGCGTTGACTTCTAAGGCACTAACTACTCGATCTGGTGGAGCAACGCCCTAGAGTGAAGCCTAGGTTGCCCGGAACGTAGAAATGACCATAACTTTCACACTGGTAGCAATTATTCGATTTATACGATGGAAAAACTGTTCTATTTATTTTGTGTTTTATGTTTCGCCCGTTGACTTCTAAGGCCCTAACAATTCGATCTGGTGGAGCATCACCCTAGGGTGAAGCCTAGGTTGAACGGAAAGTAGAAATGTCCATAACTTTCATGCTGGTTGCAATTATTCGTTTTATACGATGGAAAAACTGTTGTGTTTATACTGTATTTTATGCTTCTGACGTTGACTTCTAACGCACTAACTATTCGATCTGGTGGAGCAACGCCCTAGAGTGAAACCTAGGTTGCCCGGAACGCAGAAATGACCATTACTTTCACACTCTTTGCAATTATTCATTTTATACGATGGAAAAGCTGTAGCATTTATATTGTATTTTATGCTTCTGGCGTTGACTTCTTGGGCCCTAACTATTCGATCTGGTGGTGCAACGCCTTAGAGTGACGCCTAGGTTGCCCGGAACGTAGAAATGACCATATCTTTCACCATGGTTGCTATTGTTCCTGTTATACGATGGAAAAGCTGTTGTATTTATATTGTACCTTATGCTTCTGGCGTTGACTTCTAAGGCACTAACTATTCGATCTGGTGGAGCTACGCCCTAGAGTGAAACCTAGGTTGCCCGGAACGTAGAAATGACCATTACTTTCACACTCTTTGCAATTATTCATTTTATACGATGGAAAAGCTGTTGCATTTATATTGTATTTTATGCTTCTGGCGTTGACTTCTTAGGCCCTAACTATTCGGTCTGGTGGAGCAACGCCTTAGAGTGAAGCATTGGTTTCCCGGAACGTAGAAATGACCATCACTTTCATACTGGTTGCAATTATTCGTTTTATACGATGGAAAAGCTGTTGTACTTATATTGTATTTTATGCTTGTGGCGTTGAATTCTAAGGCACTAACTATTCGATTTGGTGGAGCAACGCCCTAGAGTGAAGCCTAGGTTGCCCGGAACGGAGAAATGACCATAACTTTCACACTGGTAGCAATTATTCGATTTATACAATGGAAAAACTGTTCTATTTATTTTGTGTTTTATGTTCCGCGCGTTGACTTCTAAGGCCCTAACTATTCGATCTGGCGCAGCATCGCCCTAGGGTGAAGCCTAGGTTGCCGGAAAGTAGAAATGTCCATAACCTTCACACTGGTTGCAATTATTCGTTTTATACGATGGAAAAACTGTTGTATTTATACTGTATTTCATGCTTCTGACGTTGACTTCTAACGCACTAACTATTCGATCTGGTGGAGCAGCGCCCTAGAGTGAAATCTAGGTTGCCCGGAACGTAGAAATGACCATTACCTTCACAATGGTTGCAATTATTCGTTTTATACGATGGAAAAACTGTTGTATTTATATTGTATTTTATGCTTCTGGCGTTCACTTCTTAGACCCTAACTATTCTCATCGGGTGGAACAACGCCCTAGGGTGAAGCCTAGGTTGCCCGGAAAGTAGAAATGACCATAACTTTCAAACTGGTTGCAATTATTCCTGTTATACGATGGAAAAACTGTTGTATTTATATTGTATTTTATGCTCCTGGTGTTGACTTCTTAGGCCCTAACTATTCGATCTGGTGGAGCAACGCCCTAGTGTGAAGCCTAGGTTGCCCGGAACGTAGAAATCACCATCACTTTCAAACTGGTTACAATTCTTACTGTTATACGAAGGAAAAACTGTTGTATTTTTATTGCATTTTATGCTTCGGGCGTTGGCTTCTAAGGCCCTAACTATTCAATCTGTTGGAGCAACGTCCTAGGGTGAAGCCTAGGTTGCACGGAAAGTAGAAATGTCCATAACTTTCATACTGGTTGCAATTATTCGTTTTATACGATGGAAAAACTGTTGTATTTATATTGTATTTTATGCTTCTGACGTTGACTTCTAAGGCACCAACTATTCAATCTGTTGGAGCAACGCCCTAGGGTGAAGCTTAGGTTGCCGGAAAGTAGAAATGTCCATAACCTTCACACTGGTTGCAATTATTCGTTTTATACGATGGAAAAACTGTTGTATTTATATTGTATTTTATGCTTCTGACGTTGACTTCTAAGGCACCAACTATTCAATCTGGTGGAGCAGCGCCCTAGAGTGAAATCTAGGTTGCCCGGAACGTAGAAATGACCATTACTTTCACAATGGTTGCAATTATTCGTTTTATACGATGGAAAAACTGTTGTATTTATATTGTATTTTATTCTTCTGGCGTTCACTTCTTAGGCCCTAACTATTCTCATCGGGTGGAACAACGCCCTAGGGTGAAGCCTAGGTTGCCCGGAAAGTAGAAATGACCATAACTTTCAAACTGGTTGCAATTATTCCTGTTATACGATGGAAAAACTGTTGTATTTATATTGTATTTTATGCTCCTGGTGTTGACTTCTTAGGCCCTAACTATTCGATCTGGTGGAGCAACGCCCTAGAGTGAAGCCTAGGTTGCCCGGAACGTAGAAATCACCATCACTTTCAAACTGGTTACAATTCTTACTGTTATACGATGGAAAAACTGTTGTATTTTTATTGCATTTTATGCTTCGGGCGTTGGCTTCTAAGGCCCTAACTATTCAATCTGTTGGAGCAACGCTCTAGGGTGAAGCCTAGGTTGCACGGAAAGTAGAAATGTCCATAACTTTCATACTCGTTGCAATTATTCGTTTTATACGATGGAAAAACTGTTGTATTTATATTGTATTTTATGCTTCTGACGTTGACTTCTAAGGCACCAACTATTCGATCTGTTGGAGCAACGCCCTAGTGTGAAGCCTACATTGCCCGGAACGTAGAAATGACCATAACTTTCACACTGGTTGCAATTATTCGTTTTATACGATGGAAAAACTGTTGTATTTATATTGTATTTTATGCTTCTGGCGTTCACTTCTTAGGCCCTAACTATTCGATCGGGTGGAACAACGCCCCAGGGTGAAGCCTAGGTTGCCCGGAAAGTAGAAATGACCATAACTTTCAAACTGGTTGCAAGTATTCCTGTTATACGATGGAAAAACTGTTGTATTTATATTGTATTTTATGCTTCTGGCATTATACTTTTAAGGCACTAAGTATTCGATATGGTGAAGCAACGCCCTAGAGTGAAGCCTAGGGTGCCCGGAACGTAGAAATGACCATCACTTTCAAACTGGTTGCAATTACTCCTGTTATATGATGTAAAAACTGTTGTATTTTTATTGCATTTGATGCTTCGGGCGTTGACTTCTAAGTCACTAACTATTCAATCTGTTGGAGCAACGCCCTAGGGTGTATCCTGGGTTGCCCGGAAAGTAGAAATGACCATAACTTTCATACTGGTTGCAATTATCCGGTTTATACGATGGAAAAACTGTTGTATTTATATTGTATTTTATGCTTCTGGCGTTCACTTCTTAGGCACTAACTTTTCAATCTGTTGGAGCAACGCCCTAGGGTGAATCCTAGGTTGCCCGGGAAGTAGAAATGACCATAACTTTCACACTGGTAGCAATTATTCGATTTATACAATGGAAAAACTGTTCTATTTATTTTGTGTTTTATGTTCCGCGCGTTGACTTCTAAGGCACTAACTATTCGATCTGGCGCAGCATCGCCCTAGGGTGAAGCCTAGGTTGCCGGAAAGTAGAAATGTCCATAACTTTCATACTGGTTGCAATTATTCGTTTTATACGATGGAAAAACTGTTGTATTTATACTGTATTTTATGCTTCTGACGTTGACTTCTAACGCACTAACTATTCGATCTGGTGGAGCAGCGCTCTAGAGTGAAGCTTAGGTTGCCCGGAACATTGAAATGACCATAACCTTCACACTGGTGACTATTATTCGTTTTATTCGATGGAAAAACTGTTATATTTATATTGTATTTTATGCTTCTTGCGCTCACCTCTTAGGCCCTAACTAATCGATCTGGTGGAACATCGCCCTAGGGTGAAGCCTAGGTTTCCCGGAACGTAGAGATGACCATAACTTTCACAGTTGTTGCAATTATTCGATTTATACAATGGAAAAACTGTTCTATTAATATTGTTTTTTATGTATCGGGCGTTGACTTCTAGGGCACTAACTACTCGATCTGCTGGAGCAACGCCCTAGAGTGAAGCCTAGGTTGCCCGGAAAGTAGAAATGACCATAACTTTCACACTGGTTGCAATTAATCGTTTTATACGATGGAAAAACTGTTGTATTTATATTGTATTTTATGCTTCTGGCGTTCACTTCTTAGGCCCTAACTATTCGATCGGGTGGAACAACGCCCTAGGGTGAAGCCTAGGTTGCCCGGAAAGTAGAAGTCACCATTACTTTCATACTGGATGCAATTATCCGTTTTATACGATGGAAAAACTGTTGTATTTATATTGCATTTTATGCTTCTGGCGTTCACTTCTTAGGCCTTAACCATTCGATCTGGTGGAAGAACGCACTAGGGTGAAGCCTAGGTTGCCCGGAACGTAGAAATGACCATAACTTTCACACTGGTAGCAATTATTCGATTTATACAACGGAAAAACTGTTCTGTTTATTTTGTGTTTTATGTTTCGCGTGTTGACTTCTAAGGCCGGGCAATCTGGACTTCACCCTAGGGCGTTCCTCCACTAGATCGAATAGTTAGGGCCTTAAAAGACAACGCCAGAAGCATAAAATACAATATAAATACAACAGTTTTTCCATCGTATAACAGGAATAATTGCACCCAGTGTGAAATCGATGTTCATTTCTACGTTCCTGCCAACCTAGGCTTCACTCTACGGCGTTAGTCCACCAGATCCAATAGTTAGGGCGTAAGAAATCAACGCCAGCAGCATAAACTATTAAATAAATAGAACAGTTTTACCATTGTATAAAACGAATAATTGCAACCAGTATGAAAGTTATGGTCATTTATACGTTCCGGGCAACCTAGGCTTCACTTTAGGGCGTCGCTCCACCACATCGAGTTGCTACGGCCTTAGAAGTCATCGCCAGAAGCATAAAATACAATATAGATGCAACAGTTTTTACATCGTATAACAGGAATAATTGCAGCCAGTGTGAAAGTGATGGTCATTTCTACGCTCCGGGCAACCTAGGCTTCACTCTAGGATGTTGCACCACCAGGTCGAATAGTTGCGGCCTTAGAAAACAACTTCAGGCGCATAAAATACAATAAAAATACAACAGCTTTTCCATCGTATAAAAAGAATAATTGCAACCAGTGTGAAAGTATTGGTCATTTCTACGGTTCGGGCAACATACGCTTCACTCTTGGACGTTGCCCAACGAGATCGAATAGTTAGGGCCTAAGAAGTCAATGCTAGAAGCATAAAATATAATAAAAAAACAACAGTTTTTCCATCGTATAAAACGAATGATTGCCACCAGTGTGAAAGTTATGATCATTTCTACGTTCCGGGCAATCTAGGCTTCACTCTAGGGCGTGGCTCCACCATATCGAATAGTTAGGGTCTAAGAAGTCAACGCCAGAAGCATAAAATACAATATAAATACAACAGCTTTTCCATCGCATAAAATGAATAATTGCAATCAGTGTGAATGTAATGGTCATTTCTACGCTCCGGTCAACCTAGGCTTCACTCTAGGGCGTTGCTCCACCAGATCGAAGAGTTAGGGCCTTAGAAGACAACGCCCGAAGCATAAAATACAAAATAAATACAACAGTCTTTCCATCGTATAAAACGAATAATTGCTGCCAGTGTGAAAGTTATGGTCATTTCTACGTTCCGTGCAACCTAGGCTTCAATCTAGGGCGTTGCTCCGCCAGATCGAATAGTTATGGCCTAAGAAGTCAACGCCAGAAGCATAAAATACAGTATAAATAGAACAGTTTTTCCATTGTATAAAACGAATAATTGCAACCAGTGTGAACGTTATGGTCATTTCTACGTTCCGGGCAACCCAGCCGTCCCTCTAGGGCGTTGCTCCACCACATCCAATAGCTACGGCCTTTGAAGACAACGCCAGAAGCATAAAATGCAAGATAAATGCAAAAGCTTCGCCATCGTATAAAATGGATAATTGCAAACAGTGTGAAAGTTATGGTCATGTCTACGTTCCGGGCAACCTAGGCTTCTCTCTAGGGCGTTGCTCCACGAGATCGAATAGTTAGGGCCTATGAAGACAACGCCAGAAGCATAAAATACAATAAAAATACAACAGTTTTGCCATCGTATAACAGGAATAATTGCAACCAGTTTGAAAGTGATGGTCATTTCTACGTTCCGTGCAACCTAGGCTTCACTCTAGGGTGTTGCTCGACCAGATCGAATGGGTAGGGCCTTAGAAGTCAACGCCAGAAGCATAAAATACAATATAAATACAACAGGTTTTCCATTGTATAAAACGAATAACTGCAACAAGTATGAACGTTATGGCCATTTCTACGTACCGGGCAACCTAGGCTTCACCCTAGGACGTGGCTCCACCATATCGAATAGTTAGGGCCTTAGAAGTTAACGCCCGAAGCATAAAATACAATAAAAATACAACAGTTTTTCCATCGTATAACAGGAATAATTTTAAACAGTGTGAAGGTAATGGTCATTTCTACGCTCCGGTCAACCTAGGCTTCACTCTAGGGCGTTGCTCCGACAGATCGAATAGTTAGGGCCTCATAAGGCAACGCCCGAGGCATAAAATACAAAATAAATAGAACAGTTTTTCCATTGAATAAAACGAATTATTAAAACCGGTGTGAAAGTTATGGTCATTTCTACGTTCCGTACAACATAGGCTTCACTCCAGGGCGTTGATCCACCAGATGGAATAGTTATGGCCTAAGAACTCAACGCCAGAAGCATAAAATACAATATAAATACAACAGTTTTTCCATTGTATAAAACGAATAATTGCAACCAGTATGAACGTTATGGTCATTTCTACGTTCCGGGCAACCTAGGCTTCACCCTAGGGCGTTGCTCCACCAGATCGAATAGTTAGGGCCTAAGGAGTCAACGCCAGAAGCATAAAATACAATATAAATACAACAGTTTTTCCGTCGTATAACAGGAATAATTGCAACCAGTATGAAAGTAATGGTCATTTCTACGTTCCCGCCAACCTAGGCTTCACTCTAGGGCGTTGCTCCACCAGATCGAAAAGTTAGGGCCTAAGAAGTCAATGCTAGAAGCATAAAATATAGTAAAAATACAACAGTTTTTCCATCGTATAAAACGAATGATTGCCACCAGTGTGAAAGTTATGATCATTTCTACGTTCCGGGCAATCTAGGTCTGACTCTAGGGCGTTGCTCCACCAGATCGAATAGTTAGGGCCTCAGAAGTCAACGCCAGAGGCATAAAATACAAATAAATAGAACAGTTTTTCCATTGTATAAAACGAATTATTGCAACCGGTGTGAAAGTTATGGCCACTTCTACGTTCCGGGCAACCTAGGCGTCACTCTAGTGCGTTGCTCCAACAGATCGAATAGTTAGGGCCTTAGAAGTCAAAGCTCGAAGCATAAAATACAATAAAGATACACAGTTTTTCCATCGTATAACAGGAGTAATTGCAACCAGTGTGAAAGGGATGGTCATTTCTACGTTCCGAGCAACCTAGGCTTCACTCTATGGCGTTGTTCCACCAGATCGAATAGTTACGGCCTAAGAAGTCTACGCCAGATGCATAAAATACGATAAAGATGCATCAGTTTTTTCATCGTATAAAACGAATAATTGCAACCAGTGTGAAAGTTATGGTCATTTCTACATTCCGAGCAACCTAGGCTTCACTACAGGGCATTGCTCCACCAGATCGAATAGCTAGGGCCTTAGAAGTCAACGCCCGAAGCATAAAATACAAAATAAATAGATCAGTTTTTCCATCGTATAAAAGGAATAATTGCAAACAGTGTGAAAGTAACGGTCATTTCTACGTTCTGGCAACCTAGGCTTCACTCTACGGCGTTGTTCCGCCAGATCGAATAGTTAGGGCCTAAGAAGTGAACGCCAGAAGCATAAAATACAATATAAATACAACAGTTTTTCCATCATATAAAACGAATGATAGCAACCAGTGAGAAAGTAATGGTCATTTCTACGTTCCGGGCAACCTAGGCTGCACTCTAGGGTGTTGCTCCACAAGATGGCATAGCTAGGGCCTTAGAAGTCAACGCCCGAAGCATAAAATGCAAAATAAATATAACAGCTTTGCCATCGTATGAAACGAATAACAGCAACCAGTCTGAAAGTACTGGACATTTCTACGTTCCGGGTAACCTAGGTTTCACACTAGGGCGTTGCTCCACCAGATCGAATAGCTAGGGACTTAGAATTCAACGCCGGAAGGATAAAATACAATATAAGTACAACAGTTTTTCCATCGTATAAAATGAATAATTGCAGACATTGTGAAAGTAATGGTCATTTCTACGTTCCGGTTAGCATAGGTGTCACTCTAGGGCGTTGCTCCACAACATCTAATAGCTACGGCCTTAGAAGTCAACGCCAGGAGCATAAAATACAATATAAATACAACAGCTTTTCCATTGTATAAAACGAATAACTGTAACCAGTGTGAAAGTACTGGTCATTTCTACGTTCCGGGCAACCTAGGCTTCACTGTAGGGCGTTCCTCCACCAAATCGAATAGTTAGGGCCTTAGAAGTCAACGCCCGAAGCATAAAATACAATATAAGTACAACAGTTTTTCCATCGTATAAAATGAATGATTGCGAAGATTGTGAAAGTAATGGTCATTTCTACGTGCCTGGCAACCTACGTGTCACTCTAGGGCGTTGCTGCTCCACATCTGATAGCTACGGCCTTAGAAGTTAACGCCGGAAGCATAAAATACAGTATAAATACAACAGCTTTGCCATCGTATAAAATGAATGATTGCAAACAGTGTGAAGGTAATGGCCATTTCTACGTTCCGAGCAACCTAGGCTTCACTCTAGGCCGTTGCTCCTCCAGATCGAATAGTTAGGGCCTAAGAAGTCAACGCCAGAAGCATAAAATACGATATAAATACAACAGCTTTTCCATCGTAGAAAACGATTAATGGCAACCAGTATGAAAGTTCTGGTCATTTCTACGTTCCGGGCAACCTAGGCTTCACCCTAGGGCATTGTTCCATCAGACCGAATAGTTACGGCCTAAGAAGTGAACGTCAGAATCATAAAATACAATATAAATGCAACAGTTTTTCCATCATATAAAACGAGTAATTGCAACCAGTATGAAAGTTATGGTCATTTCCACTTTCCGGGCAACCTAGGCTACGCCCTAGGGCGTTGCTGCAGCAGATTGAATAGTTAGGGCCTTAGAAGTCAATGCCCGAAGCATAAAATGCATTAAAAATACAACAGTTTTTCCATCATATAACAGGAATAATTGCAACCAGTTTGAAAGTGATGGTCATTTATACGCTCCGGGCAACCTCGGCTTCACTATAGGGCGTTGCTCCACCAGATCAAGCAGTTAGGGCCTTAGAAGTCAACGCCCGAAACATAAAATACAAAATAAATAGAACAGTTTTTCCATCGTATAAAACGAATAATAGCAACCAGTGTGAAAGTTATGGTCATTTCTACGTTCCGGGCAACCTAGGCTTCACCCCAGGGCGTTGTTCCACCAGATCGAATGGTTAGGGCCTAAGAAGTGAACGCCAGCAGCATAAAATACAATATAAATACAACAGTTCTTCCATCATATAAAACGAATCATTGCACCCAGTATGAAAGTTATGGTCATTTCTACGTTCCGGGCAACCTAGGCTTCACTCTATGGCGTTCATCCACCACATCGAATAGCTACGGCCTCAGAAGTCAACACCCGAAGCATGAAATGCAATAAAAGTACAACAGTGTTTCCATCATATAACAGGAATAATTGCAACCAGTTTGAAAGTGATGGCCGATTCTACTTTCCGAGCAACCTAGGCTTCACCCTAGGGCGTTGCTCCAACAGATTGAATGGTTAGGGCCTTAGAAGTCAACGCCCGTACCATAAAATGCAAAAAAAATACAACAGTGTTTCCATCGTATAACAGGAATAATTGCAACCAGTTTGAAAGTGATGGCCAATTCTACGTTCCGGGCAACCTAGGTTTCACTCCAGGGCGTTGCTCCACCAGATCGAATAGTTACGGCCTAAGAAGTCAACGCAAGAAGCATAAAATACGATATAAATGCAACAGCTTTTCCATCGTATAAAACGAATAATTGCAACCAGTGTGACAGTAATGGTCATTTCTACGTTCAGAGCACCCTAGGCGTCACTACGGAGCGTTGCTCCACCACATCTAATAGCTACGGCCTTAGAAGTCAACGCCAGAGGCATAAAATACGATATAAATACAAAAGCTTTTCCATCGTACAAAATGATTAATTGCAACCAGTGTGAAAGTAATGGTCATTCCGACGTACCGGGCAACCTAGGCTTCACTCTAGGGCGTTGCTCCACCAGATCGAATAGTTAGGGCCTTAGAAGTCAACGCCAGAAGCATAAGATACAATATAAATGTAACAGTTTTTCCTTCGTATAAAACGAGTAATTGCCTCCTGTGTGAAAGTAATGGTCATTTCTACGTTCCGGGCAACCTAGGATTCGCCATAGGGCGTTGCTCCACCAGAGGGAATAGCTAGGGACTTCGAATTCAGCGCCAGAAGGTTAAAATACAATATAAGTACAACAGTTTTTCCATCGTATATAATGTATATTTGCAAACAGTGTGAAAGTAATGGTCATTTCCATGTTCCGGGCAACCTAGGCTTCACTCTAGGGCGTTGTTCCACCAGATCGAATAGTTAGGGCCTAAGAGGTCAACGCCAGAAGCATAAAATATGATATAAATACAACAGCTTTTCCATCGTATAAAACGAATAATTGCAACCAGTGTGGAAGTTATGGTCATCTCTACGTTCCGGGCAACCTAGGCTTCACTCTAGGGCGTTGCTCGACCAGATCGAATAGCTAGGGCCTTAGAAGTCAACGCCCGAAGCATAAAATACAAAATAAATAGAACAGTTTTTCCATCGTATAAAACGAATAATTGCTACCAGTGTGAAAGTTATAGCCATTGCTACGTACCGTGCAACCTAGGCTTCACCCAAGGGCGTTGCTCCACCAGATCGAATAGTTACGGCCTAAGAAGTCTACGCCAGATGCATAAAATACGATAAAGATGCATCAGTTTTTTCATCGTATAAAACGAATAATTGCAACCAGTGTGAAAGTTATGGTCATTTCTACATTCCGAGCAACCTAGGCTTCACTACAGGGCATTGCTCCACCAGATCGAATAGCTAGGGCCTAAGAAGTCAACACCAGAAGAATAAAATACAAAATAAATACAACAGACTTTACACCGTATAAAACGAATAATGGCAACCTGTGTGAAGGGTATGGTCATATCTACGTTCCGGACAACCTAGGCTTCACTGTAGGGCGTTGCTCCACTAGATCGATATGTTAGGGCCTAAGAAGTCAACGCCCGAAGCATAAAATACGATATAAATACAACAGCTTTTCCATCGTATTAAATGAATAATTGCAAACAGTGTGAAAGTAGTGGTCATTTCTACGTTCCGAGCAACCTAGGCTTCACTCTAGGGCGGTGCTCCACCATATCGAATAGCTACGGATTAAGAAGCCTACGCCTGTAGCATAAAATACAATAGAAATACAACAGTGTTTCCATCATATAGCAGGAATAATTGCAACCAGTTTGAGAGTGATGGCCAATTCTACGTTCCGGGCATCCTAGGCTTCACTCTAGGGCGTTGCTCCACCATATCGAATAGTTAGTGCCTTAGAAGTCAACGCCAGAAGCATAAAATACAATATAAATACAACAGCTTTTCCATCGTATAAAACGAATAATTGCAACCAGTATGAAACTTATGGCCATTTCTACCTTCCGAGCTACCTAGGCTTCACCCTAGGGCGTTGCTCCAACAGATTGAATAGTTAGGGCCTTACGAGTCAGCGCCCGAACCATAAAATGCAAAAAAAATACAACAGTGATTACATCATATAACAGGAACAATTGCAACCAGTTTGAAAGTGATGGCCAATTCTACGTTCCGGGCAAACTAGGTTTCACTCCAGGGCGTTGCTCCACCAGATCGAATAGTTACGGCCTAAGAAGTCAACGCCAGAAGCATAAAATACGATATAAATACAACAGCTTTTCCATCGTATAAATCGAATAATTGCAACCAGTGTGAAAGTAATGGTCATTTCTACGTTCCGAGCACCCTAGGCGTCACTGTAGGGCGTTGCTCCACCACATCTAATAGCTACGGCCTTAGAAGTCAACGCCAGAGGCATAAAATACAATATAAATACAACAGCTTTTCCATCGTATAAAACGAATAATTGCAACCAGTGTGAAAGTTATGGTCATATCTACGTTCCGGGCAACCTAGGCGTCACTCTATGGCGTTCATCCACCACATCGAATAGCTACGGCCTCAGAAGTCACCGCCCGAAGTATAAAATACAATAAAAACACAACAGTCTTTCCACCCTATAACAGGAATAATTGCAACCCGTGTCAAAGTGATGGTCATTTCTACGTTCCAGGCAACCTAGGCTTCACTCTAGGGCGTTGTTCCACCAGATAGAATAGCTAGGGCCTAAGAAGTCAACGCCAGAAGCATAAAACACAATATAAATATAACAGTTTTTCCATCGTCTAAAACGAATAATAGCAACCAGTGTGAAAGTTATGGTCATTTCTACTTTCCGGGCAACCTAGGCTACGCCCTAGGGCGTTGCTCTAGCAGATTGAATAGTTAGGGCCTTAGAAGTCAATGCCCGAAGCATAAAATGCATTAAAAATACAACAGTTTTTCCATCATATACCAGGAATAATTGCAACCAGTTTGAAAGTGATGGTCATTTATACGCTCCGGGCAACCTCGGCTTCACTCTAGGGCGTTGCTCCACCAGATCAAGCAGTTAGGGCCTTAGAAGTCAACGCCCGAAACATAAAATACAAAATAAATAGAACAGTTTTTCCATCGTATAAAACGAATAATAGCAACCAGTGTGAAAGTTATGGTCATTTCTACGTTCCGGGCAACCTAGGCTTCACCCCAGGGCGATGTTCCACCAGATCGAATTGTTAGGGCCTAAGAAGTGAACGCCAGCAGCATAAAATACAATATAAATACAACAGTTCTTCCATCATATAAAACGAATGATTGCAACCAGTATGAAAGTTATGGTCATTTCTACGTTCCGGGCAACCTAGGCTTCACTCTATGGCGTTCATCCACCACATCGAATAGCTACGGCCTCAGAAGTCAACACCCGAAGCATAAAATGCAATAAAAGTACAACAGTGTTTCCATCATATAACAGGAATAATTGCAACCAGTTTGAAAGTGATGGCCGATTCTACGTTCCGGGCAACCTAGGCTTCACTCCAGGGCGTTGCTCCACCAGATCGAATAGTTAGTGCCTTAGAAGTCAACGCCAGAAGCATAAAATACAATATAAACACAACAGTTTTTCCATCGTATAAAACGAATAATTGCATTCAGTAAGAAAGTTATGGACATTTCTACGTTCCGGATAACCTAGGCTTCACTCTATGGCGTTCTTCCACCACATCGAATAGCTACGGCCTCAGATGTCAACGCCCGAAGCATAAAATACAATAAAAGTACAACAGCGTTTCCATCATATAACAGGAATAATTGCAACCAGTTTGAAAGTGATGGCCGATTCTACTTTCCGAGCAACCTAGGCTTCACCCTAGGGCGTTGCTCCAACAGATTGAATGGTTAGGGCCTTAGAAGTCAACGCCCGTACCATAAAATGCAAAAAAAATACAACAGTGTTTCCATCGTATAACAGGAATAATTGCAACCAGTTTGAAAGTGATGGCCAATTCTACGTTCCGGGCAACCTAGGTTTCACTCCAGGGCGTTGCTCCACCAGATCGAATAGTTACGGCCTCAGAAGTCAACGCAAGAAGCATAAAATACGATATAAATGCAACAGCTTTTCCATCGTATAAAACGAATAATTGCAACCAGTGTGAAAGTTATGGTCATTTCTACGTTCCGGGCAACCTAGGCTTCAGCCTAGGGCATTGCTCCAACAGATTGAATAGTTAGGGCCTTAGAAGTGAACGCCAGAAGCATAAAATACAATATAAATACAACAGTTGTTCCATCGTATAACAGGAATAATTGCAACCAGTGTGAAGGTAATGGTATGTTCTACGTTCCGGGGAACCCATGCTTCACCCTAGGGCGGTGCTCTACCAGATTAAATAGTTAGGTCGTAAGAAGTCAACGCCAGAAGCATAAAATACAATATAAATACAACAGTTTTTCCATCGTATAAAATGAATAATTGCAAACATTGTGAAAGTAATGGTCATTTCCTTGTTCCGGGCAACCTAGGCTTCACTCTAGGGCGTTGTTCCACCAGATCGAATAGTTAGGGCCTAAGAGGTCAACCCCAGATGAATAAAATACAATAAAAATGGAACAGCTTTTCCATCGTATAAAACGAATAATTGCAACCAGTGTGAAAGTTATGGTCATTTATACTTTCCGGGCAACCTAGGCTTCACCCTAGGACGTTGCTCCAACAGATTGAATAGTTAGGAGCTTAGAAGTCAACGCCTGAAGCATAAAATACCAAATAAATAGAACGGTTTTTCCATTGTATAAAACGAATTATTGCTACCGGTGTAAAAGTTATGGTCATTTCTACGTTCCGGGCAACCTAGGCTTCACCCTTGGCCGTTGTTCCACCAGATCGAATAGTTAGGGCCTAGGAAGTGAACGCCAGAAGCATAAAATACAATATAAATACAACAGCTTTTCCATCCTATAAAACGAATAATTGCAACCAGTTTGAAAGTAATGGTCATTTCTACGTTCCGAGCACCCTAGGCGTCACTCTAGGGCGTTGCTCCGCTAGATCGAATAGCTGGGGCCTTAGAAGTCAACGCCAGAAGCATAAAATACAATATAAATACAACAGTTTTTCCATGGTATAAAACGAATAATTGCAACCAGTATGAAACATATGGTCATTTCTACTTTCGGAGCAACCTAGGCTTCACCCTAGGGCGTTGCTCCAACAGATTGAATAGTTAGGGCCTTAGATGTCAATGCCAGAAGCATAAAATACAATACAAATACAACAGTTTTTCCATCGCATAAAACGCATAATTGCAACCAGTATGAAACTTATGGACATTTCTACGTTCCGGGCAACCTAGGCTTCACCCTAGGGCGTTGCTCCACCAGATCGAATAGTTAGGGCCTAAGAAGTGAACGCCAGAAGCATAAAATAGCATATAAATACAACAGTCTTTCCATCGTATAAAACGAATAATTGCAACCAGTAAGAAACTTATGGTCATTTCTACTTTCCGAGCAACCTAGGCTTCACCGTAGGGCGTTGCTCCAACAGATTGAATAGTTAGTGCCTTAGAAGTCAACGCCAGAAGCATAAAATACAATATAAATACAACAGTTTTTCCATCGTATAAAACGAATAATTGCAACCAGTACGAAACTTATGGACATTTCTACTTTCCGAGCAACCAAGGCTTCACCCTAGGGCGTTGCTCCAACAGATTGAATAGTTAGGGCCTTAGAAGTCAACGCCCGAACCATAAAATGCAAAAAAAATACAACAGTGTTTCCATCATATAACAGGAATAATTGCTACCAGTTTGAAAGTGATGGCCAATTCTACGTTCCGGGCAACCTAGGATTCAGTCTAGGGCGTTGCTCTACCAGATCGAATAGATAGTGCCTTAGAAGTCAACGCCAGAAGCATAAAATACAATATAAATACAACAGTTTTTCCATCGTATAAAACGAATAATTGCAACCGGGATGAAACTTATGGTCATTTCTACTTTCCGAGCAACCCTGGCTTCACTCTAGGGCGTTGCTCCACCAGATCGAATAGTTAGGTCCTTAGAAGTCAACGCCAGAAGCATATAATACAATATAAATACAACAGTATTTCCATCGTATAAAACGAATAATTGCAACCAGTATGAAACTTATGGTCATTTCTACTTTCCGAGCAACCTAAGCTTCACCCTAGGGCGTTGCTCTAACGGATTGAATAGTTAGGGCCTTAGAAGTCAACGCCCGAACCATAAAATGCAAAAAAAATACAACAGTGTTCCCAACATATAACAGGAATAATTGCAACCAGTTTGATAGTGATGGCCAGTTCTACGTTCCGGGCAACCTAGGCTTCACTCTATTGCGTTGCTCCACCAGATCGAATAGTTAATGTATTAGAAGTCAACGCCAGAAGCATAAAATACAATATAAATACAACAGTTTTTCCATCGTGTAAAACGAATAATTGCAACCAGTATGAAACTTATGGTCATTTCTACTTTCCGAGCAACCTAGGCTACACTCTAGGGCGTTGCTCCACCAGATCGAATAGTTAGGTCCTTAGAAGTAAACGCCAGAAGCATAAAATACGATATAAATACAACAGCTTTTCCATCGTATAAAAGGAATAATTGCAAACAGTGTGAAAGTAATGGTCATTTCTACGTTACGGGCAACCTAGGCTTCACTCTAGGCAGTTGCTCCACCAGATCGAATAGCTAGGGCCCTAGAAGTCAACGCCCGAAGCATAAAATACAAAATAAATAGAACAGCTTTTCCGTGTATAAAACGAATAATTGCTTCCTGTGTGAAAGTTATGGTCATTTCTACGTTCCGAGCAACCTAGGCTACACTCTAGGGCGTTGCTCCACCAGATCGAATAGTTAGGTCCTTAGAAGTAAACGCCAGAAGCACAAAATACGATATAAATACAACAGCTTTTCCATCGTATAAAAGGAATAATTGCAAACAGTGTGAAAGTAATGGTCATTTCTACGTTACGGGCAACCTAGGCTTCACTCTAGGCAGTTGGTCCACCAGATCGAATAGCTAGGGCCCTAGAAGTCAACGCCCGAAGCATAAAATACAAAATAAATAGAACAGCTTTTCCGTGTATAAAACGAATAATTGCTTCCTGTGTGAAAGTTATGGTCATTTCTACGTTCCGGGCAACCTAGGTTTCACCCGAGGGCGTTGCTCCACCAGACCGAATAGTTACGGCCTAAGAAGCGAACGCCAGAAGCATAAAATACGATATAAATACAACAGCTTTTCCATCGTATAAAACGAATAATTGCAACCAGTTTGAAAGTAATGGTCATTTCTACGTTCCGAGCACCCTAGGCGTCACTCTAGGGCGTTGCTCCACTAGATCGAATAGCTGGGGCCTTAGAAGTCAACGCCAGAAGCATAAAATACAATATAAATACAACAGTTTTTCCATCGTATAAAACGAATAATTGCAACCAGTATGAAACATATGGTCATTTCTACTTTCCGAGCAACCTAGGCTTCACCCTAGGGCGTTGCTCCAACAGATTGAATAGTTAGGGCCTTAGATGTCAATGCCAGAAGCATAAAATACAATATAAATACAACAGTTATTCCATCGCATAAAACGAATAATTGCAACCAGTATGAAACTTATGGACATTTCTACTTTCCGAGCAACCTAGGCTACACTCTAGGGCGTTGCTCCACCAGATCGAATTGTTAGGTCCTTAGAAGTAAACGCCAGAAGCATAAAATACGATATAAATACAACAGCTTTTCCATCGTATAAAAGGAATAATTGCAAACAGTGTGAAAGTAATGGTCATTTCTACGTTACGGGCAACCTAGGCTTCACTCTAGGCAGTTGCTCCACCAGATCGAATAGCTAGGGCCCTAGAAGTCAACGCCCGAAGCATAAAATACAAAATAAATAGAACAGCTTTTCCGTGTATAAAACGAATAATTGCTTCCTGTGTGAAAGTTATGGTCATTTCTACGTTCCGAGCAACCTAGGCTACACTCTAGGGCGTTGCTCCACCAGATCGAATAGTTAGGTCCTTAGAAGTAAACGCCAGAAGCACAAAATACGATATAAATACAACAGCTTTTCCATCGTATAAAAGGAATAATTGCAAACAGTGTGAAAGTAATGGTCATTTCTACGTTACGGGCAACCTAGGCTTCACTCTAGGCAGTTGGTCCACCAGATCGAATAGCTAGGGCCCTAGAAGTCAACGCCCGAAGCATAAAATACAAAATAAATAGAACAGCTTTTCCGTGTATAAAACGAATAATTGCTTCCTGTGTGAAAGTTATGGTCATTTCTACGTTCCGGGCAACCTAGGCTTCACCCGAGGGCGTTGCTCCACCAGACCGAATAGTTACGGCCTAAGAAGCGAACGCCAGAAGCATAAAATACGATATAAATACAACAGCTTTTCCATCGTATAAAACGAATAATTGCAACCAGTTTGAAAGTAATGGTCATTTCTACGTTCCGAGCACCCTAGGCGTCACTCTAGGGCGTTGCTCCACTAGATCGAATAGCTGGGGCCTTAGAAGTCAACGCCAGAAGCATAAAATACAATATAAATACAACAGTTTTTCCATCGTATAAAACGAATAATTGCAACCAGTATGAAACATATGGTCATTTCTACTTTCCGAGCAACCTAGGCTTCACCCTAGGGCGTTGCTCCAACAGATTGAATAGTTAGGGCCTTAGATGTCAATGCCAGAAGCATAAAATACAATATAAATACAACAGTTATTCCATCGCATAAAACGAATAATTGCAACCAGTATGAAACTTATGGACATTTCTACGTTCCGGGCAACCTAGGCTTCACCCTAGGGCGTTGCTCCACCAGATCGAATAGTTAGGGCCTAAGAAGTGAACGCCAGAAGCATAAAATACAATATAAATACAACAGTCTTTCCATCGTATAAAACGAATAATTGCAACCAGTAAGAAACTTATGGTCATTTCTACTTTCCGAGCAACCAAGGCTTCACCCTAGGGCGTTGCTCCAACAGATTGAATAGTTAGGGCCTTAGAAGTCAACGCCCGAACCATAAAATGCAAAAAAAAATACAACAGTGTTTCCATCATATAACAGGAATAATTGCAACCAGTTTGAAAGTGATGGCCAATTCTACGTTCCGGGCAACCTAGGTTTCACTCCAGAGCGTTGCTCCACCAGACCGAATAGTTACGGCCTAAGAAGTCAACGCCAGAAGCATAAAATACGATATAAATACAACAGCTTTTCCATCGTATAAAACGAATAATAGCAACCAGTGTGAAAGTTATGGTCATTTCTAAGTTCCGGGCAATCTAGGCTTCACTCTAGGGCGTTGCTCCACCAGATCATACTGTTAGGGCCATAGAAGTCAACGCCCGAAGCATAAAACACAAAACAAATAGAACGGTTTTTCCATTGTATAAAACGAATAATTGCTACCAGTGTAAAAGTTATGGTCACTCCTACGTTCCGGGCAACCTAGCCTTCACACTAGGGCGTTGCTCCACCAGATCGGATAGTTAGGTCCTTAGAAGTCAACGCCAGAAGCATAAAATACGATATAAATACAACAGTTTTCCATCGTATAAAAGGAATAATTGCAAACAGTGTGAAAGTAATGGTCATTTCTACGTTCCGGGCAACCTAGGCTTCACTCTACGGCGTTGTTCCACCAGATCGAACAGTTAGGGCCTAAGAAGACAACACCAGAAGAATAAAATACAAAATAAATACAACAGCTTTTACACCGTATAAAACGAATAATTGCAACCTGTGTGAAGATTATGGTCATATCTACGTTCCGGGCAACCTAGGTTTCACTGTAGGGGGCTGCTCCACTAGATCGAAATGTTAGGGCCTAAGAAGTCAACGCCCGAAGCATAAAATACGATACAAATACAACAGCTTTTCCATCGTATTAAATGAATAATTGCAAACAGTGTGAAAGTAGTGGTCATTTCTACGTTCCGAGCAACCTAGGCTTCACTCTAGGGCGGTGCTCCACCATATCGAATGGCTACGGATTAAGAAGCCTACGCCTGAAGCATAAAATACAATAAAAATACAACAGTGTTTCCATCATATAACAGGAATAATTGCAACCAGTTTGAAAGTGATGGTCATTTCTACTTTCTGAGCAAGCTAGGATTCACCCTAGGGCGTTGCTCCACCAGATCGAATAGTTAGTGCCTTAGAAGTCAACGCCAGAAGCATAAAATACAATATAAATACAACAGTTTTTCCATCGTGTCAAACGAATAATTGCAACCAGTATGAAACTTATGGTCATTTCTACTTTCCGAGCAACCTAGGCTTCACCCTAGGGCGTTGCTCCCACAGATTGAATAGTTAGGGCCTTAGAAGTCAACGCCCGAACCATAAAATGCAAAAAAAAATACAACAGTGTTTCCATCATATATCAGGAATAATTGCAACCAGCTTGAAAGTGATGATCAATTCTACGTTCCGGGCAACCTAGGTTTGACTCCAGGGCGTTGCTTGACCAGACCGAATAGTTAATGTCTTAGAAGTCAACGCCAGAAGCATAGAATACAATATAAATACAACAGTTTTTCCATCGTATAAAACGAATAATTGCAACCAGTATGAAACTTATGGTCATTTCTACTTTCCGAGCAACCTAGGCTACACTCTAGGGCGTTGCTCCACCAGATCGAATAGTTAGGTCCTTAGAAGTAAACGCCAGAAGCATAAAATACGATATAAATACAACAGCTTTTCCATCGTATAAAAGGAATAATTGCAAACAGTGTGAAAGTAATGGTCATTTCTACGTTACGGGCAACCTAGGCTTCACTCTAGGCCGTTGCTCCACCAGATCGAATAGCTAGGGCCCTAGAAGTCAGCGACCGAAGCATAAAATACAAAATAAATAGAACAGCTTTTCCGTGTATAAAACGAATAATTGCTTCCTGTGTGAAAGTTATGGTCATTTCTACGTTCCGGGCAACCTAGGCTTCACCCGAGGGCGTTGCTCCACCAGACCGAATAGTTACGGCCTAAGAAGCGAACGCCAGAAGCATAAAATACGATATAAATACAACAGCTTTTCCATCGTATAAAACGAATAATTGCAACCAGTTTGAAAGTAATGGTCATTTCTACGTTCCGAGCACCCCAGGCGTCACTCTAGGGCGTTGCTCCACTAGATCGAATAGCTGGGGCCTTAGAAGTCAACGCCAGAAGCATAAAATACCATATAAATACAACAGTCTTTCCATCGTATAAAACGAATAATTGCAACCAGTAAGAAACTTATGGTCATTTCTACTTTCCGAGCAACCTAGGCTTCACCGTAGGGCGTTGCTCCAACAGATTGAATAGTTAGGGCCTTAGATGTCAATGCCAGAAGCATAAAATACAATATAAATACAACAGTTTTTCCATCGCATAAAACGAATAATTGCAACCAGTATGAAACTTATGGACATTTCTACTTTCCGAGCAACCAAGGCTTCACCCTAGGGCGTTGCTCCAACAGATTGAATAGTTATGGTCTTAGAAATCAACGCCCGAACCATAAAATTGCAAAAAAAATACAACAGTGTTTCCATCATATATCAGGAATAATTGCTACCAGTTTGAAAGTGATGGCCAATTCTACGTTCCGGGCAACCTAGGGGTCACTCTAGGGCGTTTCTCCACCACATCTAATAACTACGGCCTTAGAAGTCAACGCCAGGAGCATAAAATACAATATAAATACAACAGCTTTGCCATCGTATATAATGTGTATTTGCAAACAGTGTGAAAGTAATGGACATTTCTACATTCCGGGCAACCTAGGCTTCACTCTAGGGCGTTGCTCCACTAGATCGAATTCCTAGGGACTTAGAATTCAATGCCAGGAGCATAAAATGCAATATAAATATAACAGTTTTTCCATCGTATAAAACGAATAATTGCAACCAGTATGAAAGTTAACGTCATTTCTAGTTTCCGGTCAACCTAGGCTTCACCCTAGGGCGTCGCTCCATCAGATTGAATAGTTAGGGCCTTAGAAGTCAACGCCAGAAGCATAAACTACAAAATACATACAACAGTCTTTCCATCGTATAAAACGAATAATTGCAACCTGTGTGATGGTTATGGACATATCTACGTTCCGGGAAATCTAGGCTTCACTGTAGGGCGTTGCTCCACCAAATCGAATTGTTAGGGCCTTAGAAGTCAACGCCCGAAGCATAAAATACAATATAAGTACAACAGTTTTTCCATCGTATAAAATGAATGATTGCGAAAATTGTGAAAGTAATGGTCATTTCTACGTGCCTGGCAACCTACGCGTCACTCTAGGGCGTTGCTGCTCCACATCTGACAGCTACGGCCTTAGAAGCTAACGCCGGAAGCATAAAATACAATATAAATACAACAGCTTTGCCATCGTATAAAATGAATAATTGCAAACAGTGTGAAGGTAATGGTCATTTCTACGTTCCGAGCAACCTATGCTTCACTATAGGGCGTTGCACCACCAGATCGAATTGTTAGGGCCTTAGAAGTCAACGCCAGAAGCATAAAATACAATAAAGATGCAACAGCTTTTCCATCGTATAACAGGAATAATTGCAAACAGTGTGAAGGTAATGGTATGTTCTACATTCCGGGCAAACTAGGCTTCACGCTAGCGTGTTGCTCCACCAGATCGAATAGCTAGGGGCTTAGAATTCAACGCCAGAAGGATAAAATACAATATAAGTACAACAGTTTTTCCATCGTATAAAATGAATAATTGCAGACATTGTGAAGGTAATGGTCATTTCTACGTTCCGGTCAACCTAGGCGTCACTCTAATGCGTTGCTCCACCACATCTAATAGCTGCGGCCTTAGAAGTCAACGCCATGAGCATAAAATACAATATAAATACAACAACATTTCCATCGTATAAAATGAATAATTGCAAACAGTGTGAAAGTAATGGTCATTTCTACGTTCCGGGCAACCTAGGCTGCACTCTAGGGTGTTGCTCCACCAGTTGCAATAGATAGGGACTTAGAATTCAATGCCAGAAGCATAAAATGCAAAACAAAAATAGAACAGTTTTTCCATTGTATAAAACGAATAACTGTAACCAGTGTGAAAGTACTGGTCATTTCTACGTTCCGCCAACCTAGGCTTCACTGTAGGGCGTTGCTCCACCAAACCGAATAGTTAGGGCCTTAGAAGTCAACGCCCGAAGCATAAAATGCAATATAAGTACAACAGTTTTTCCATCGTATAAAATGAATGATTGCGAACATTGTGAAAGTAATGGTCATTTCTACGTGCCTGGCAACCTACGTGTCACTCTAGGGCGTTGCTGCTCCACATCTGATAGCTACGGCCTTAGAAGTTAACGCCGAAAGCATAAAATACATTATAAATACAACAGCTTTGCCATCGTATAAAATGAATAATTGCAAACAGTGTGAAGGTAATGGTCATTTCTACGTTCCGAGCAACCTAGGCTTCACTCTAGGTCGTTGCTCCACCAGATCGAATAGTTAGGGCCTAAGAAGTCAACGCCAGAAGCATAAAATACGATAAAGATGCAACAGCTTTCCATCGTATAACAGGTATAACTGCAAACAGTGTGATAGTACTTGTCATTAGTACGTTCCGGGTAATCTAGGCTTCACTCTAGGGCGCTGCTCCACCAGATCGAATAGCTAGGGCCTTAGAAGTTAACGCCCGAAGCATAACATACAAAATAAATAGAACAGCTTTTCCATAGTATAAAACGAATAATAGCAACCAGTGTGAAAGTTATGGTCATTTCTACGTTCCGGGCAACCTAGGCTTCACCCCAGGGCGTTCTTCCACCAGATCGAATAGTTAGGGCCTAAGAAATGAACGCCAGCAGCATAAAATACAATATAAATACAACAGTTCTTCCATCATATAAAACGAATAATTGCAACCAGTATGAAAGTTATGGTCATTTCTACGTTCCGGGCAAGCTAGGCTTCACTCTATGGCGTTCTTCCACCACATGGAATAGCTACGCCCTCAGAAGTCAATGCCCGAAGCATAAAATGCAATAAAAATACAACAGTCTTTCCATCCTATAACAGGAATAATTGCAACCCGTTTGAAAGTGATTGTCATTTCTACGTTCCGGGCAACCTAGGCTTCACCCTAGGGCATTGTTCCATCAGACCGAATAGTTAGGGCCTAAGAAGTGAACGTCAGAATCATAAAATACAATATAAATGCAACAGTTTTTCCATCATATAAAACGAGTAATTGCAACCAGTATGAAAGTTATGGTCATTTCTACTTTCCGGGCAACCTAGGCTACGCCCTAGGGCGTTGCTCTAGCAGATTGAATAGTTAGGGCCTTAGAAGTCAATGCCCGAAGCATAAAATGCATTAAAAGTACAACAGTTTTTCCATCATATAACAGGAATAATTGCAACCAGTTTGAAAGTGATGGTCATTTATACGCTCCGGGCAACCTCGGCTTCACTCTAGGGCGTTGCTCCACCAGATCAAGCAGTTAGGGCCTTAGAAGTCAACGCCCGAAACATAAAATACAAAATAAATAGAACAGTTTTTCCATCGTATAAAACGAATAAGAGCAACCAGTGTGAAAGTTATGGTCATTTCTACGTTCCGGGCAACCTAGGCTTCACTCTATGGCGTTCATCCACCACATCGAATAGCTACGGCCTCAGAAGTCAACACCCGAAGCATAAAATGCAATAAAAGTACAACAGTGTTTCCATCATATAACAGGAATAATTGCAACCAGTTTGAAAGTGATGGCCGATTCTACGTTCCGGGCAACCTAGGCTTCACTCTAGGGCGTTGCTCCACCAGATCGAATAGTTAGTGCCTTAGAAGTCAACGCCAGAAGCATAAAATACAATATAAACACAACAGTTTTTCCATCGTATAAAACGAATAATTGCATTCAGTAAGAAAGTTATGGACATTTCTACGTTCCGGGTAACCTAGGCTTCACTCTATGGCGTTCTTCCACCACATCGAATAGCTACGGCCTCAGATGTCAACGCCCGAAGCATAAAATACAATAAAAGTACAACAGTGTTTCCATCATATAACAGGAATAATTGCAACCAGTTTGAAAGTGATGGCCGATTCTACTTTCCGAGCAACCTAGACGTCACCCTAGGGCGTTGCTCCAACAGATTGAATGGTTAGGGCCTTAGAAGTCTACGCCCGTACCATAAAATGCAAAAAAAATACAACAGTGTTTCCATCGTATAACAGGAATAATTGCAACCAGTTTGAAAGTGATGGCCAATTCTACGTTCCGGGCAACCTAGGTTTCACTCCAGGGCGTTGCTCCACCAGATCGAATAGTTACGGCCTCAGAAGTCAACGCAAGAAGCATAAAATACGATATAAATGCAACAGCTTTTCCATCGTATAAAACGAATAATTGCAACCAGTGTGAAAGTTATGGTCATTTCTACGTTCCGGGCAACCTAGGCTTCAGCCTAGGGCACTGCTCCAACAGATTGAATAGTTAGGGCCTTAGAAGTCAACGCCAGAAGCATAAAATACAATAAAGATGCAACAGTTTTTCCATCGTATAACAGGAATAATTGCAACCAGTGTGAAGGTAATGGTATGTTCTACGTTCCGGGGAACCTATGCTTCACCCTAGGGCGGTGCTCTACCAGATTAAATAGTTAGGTCGTAAGAAGTCAACGCCAGAAGCATAAAATACAATATAAATACAACAGTTTTTCCATCGTATAAATGAATAATTGCAAACATTGTGAAAGTAATGGTCATTTCCTTGTTCCGGGCAACCTAGGCTTCACTCTAGGGCGTTGTTCCACCAGATCGAATAGTTAGGGCCTAAGAGGTCAACCCCAGATGAATAAAATACAATAAAAATGGAACAGCTTTTCCATCGTATAAAACGAATAATTGCAACCAGTGTGAAAGTTATGGTCATTTATACTTTCCGGGCAACCTAGTCTTCACCCTTGGCCGTTGTTCCACCAGATCGAATAGTTAGGGCCTAGGAAGTGAACGCCAGAAGCATAAAATACAATATAAATACAACTGTTTTTCCATCATATAAAACGAATGATAGCAACCAGTGTGAAAGTTATGGTCATATCTACGTTGCGGGCAACATAGGATTCACCCTAGGGCGTTGCTCCACCAGATCGAATAGTTAGTGCCTTAGAAGTCAACGCCAGAAGCATAAAATACAATATAAATACAACAGTTTTTCCATCGTATAAAACGAATAATTGCAACCAGTACGAAACTTATGGACATTTCTACTTTCCGAGCAACCAAGGCTTCACCCTAGGGCGTTGCTCCAACAGATTGAATAGTTAGGGCCTTAGAAGTCAACGCCCGAACCATAAAATGCAAAAAAAATACAACAGTGTTTCCATCATATAACAGGAATAATTGCTACCAGTTTGAAAGTGATGGCCAATTCTACGTTCCGGGCAACCTAGGCTTCAGTCTAGGGCGTTGCTCCACCAGATCGAATAGATAGTGCCTTAGAAGTCAACGCCAGGAGCATAAAATACAATATAAATACAACAGTTTTTCCATCGTATAAAACGAATAATTGCAACCGGGATGAAACTTATGGTCATTTCTACTTTCCGAGCAACCTTGGCTTCACTCTAGGGCGTTGCTCCACCAGATCGAATAGTTAGGTCCTTAGAAGTCAACGCCAGAAGCATATAATACAATATAAATACAACAGTATTTCCATCGTATAAAACGAATAATTGCAACCAGTATGAAACTTATGGTCATTTCTACTTTCCGAGCAACCTAAGCTTCACCCTAGGGCGTTGCTCCAACGGATTGAATAGTTAGGGCCTTAGAAGTCAACGCCCGAACCATAAAATGCAAAAAAAATACAACAGTGTTCCCAACATATAACAGGAATAATTGCAACCAGTTTGATAGTGATGGCCAGTTCTACGTTCCGGGCAACCTAGGCTTCACTCTATTGCGTTGCTCCACCAGATCGAATAGTTAATGTATTAGAAGTCAACGCCAGAAGCATAAAATACAATATAAATACAACAGTTTTTCCATCGTATAAAACGAATAATTGCAACCAGTATGAAACTTATGGTCATTTCTACTTTCCGAGCAACCTAGGCTACACTCTAGGGCGTTGCTCCACCAGATCGAATAGTTAGGTCCTTAGAAGTAAACGCCAGAAGCACAAAATACGATATAAATACAACAGCTTTTCCATCGTATAAAAGGAATAATTGCAAACAGTGTGAAAGTAATGGTCATTTCTACGTTACGGGCAACCTAGGCTTCACTCTAGGGCATGGCTCCACCAGATCAAACAGTTAGGGCCTTAGAAATCAACGCCCGAAGCATAAAATACAAAATAAAAAGAACAGTTTTTCCATTGTATAAAACGAATAATTGCTACCAGTGTAAAAGTTATGGTCATTTCTACGTTCCGGGCAACCTAGGCTTCACCCTAGGGCGTTGTTCCACCAGATCGAATAGTTAGGGCCTAAGAAGTGAACGCCAGAAGCATAAAATACAATATAAATACAACAGCTTTTCCATCGTAGAAAACGAATAATTGCAACCTGTGTGAAGCTTATGGTCATATCTACGTTCCGGGCAACCTAGGCTTCACTGTAGGGTGTTGCTCCACCAGATCGAATAGGTAGGGCCATAGAAGTCTACGCCCGAAGCATAAAATGCAATATATATACAACAGTTTTTCCATCGTATAAAACGAATAATTGAAACCAGTGTAAAAGTAATGGTCATTTCTAAGTTGCCGGCAACCTAGGCATCAGCCTGGGGCGCTGCTCCACCAGATCGAATAGTTAGTGCCCTAGAAGTCAGCGCCAGAAGCATAAAATACAATATAAATACAACAGCTTTTCCATCGTATAAAACGAATAATTTCAACCAGTGTGAATGTTATGGTCATTTCTACATTCCGAGCAACCTAGGCTTCACTCTAGGGCGTTGATCCACCAGATAGAATAGGTAGGGCCATAGAAGTCTACGCCCGAAGCATAAAATACAATAAATATACAAGAGTTATTCCATCGTATATCAGGAATAATTGCAACCAGTGTGAAAGTGATGGTCATTTCTACGTTCCGGGCAACGTAGGCTTCACGCTAGGGCGTTGTTCCACCAGATCGAACACTTAGGGCCTAAGAAGGCACCGCCAGAAGCATAAAATACAATATAAATATAACAGTTTTTCCATCGTATAAAACGAATAATAGCAATCAATGTGAAAGTTATGGTCATTTCTAAGATCCGGGCAACCTAGGCTTCACCCTAGGGCGTTGCTCCAACAGATTGAATAGTTAGGACCTTAGAAGTCAACGCCCGAAGCATGAAATGCAATAAAAATGCATCAGTTTTTCCATCGTATAAAAGGATTAATTGCAACCAGTTTGAAAGTAATGGTCATTTCTACGTTCCGGGCAACCTAGGCTTCACTCTAGGGCGTTGCTCCACCAGATCGAATGGCTAGGGCCTTAGAAGTCAACGCCAGAAGCATGAAATACAATATAAATACAACAGTTTTTCCATCGTATAAAACGAATAATTGTTACCGGTGTGAAAGTTATGGTCTTTTCTACGTTCCGGACAACCTAGGCTACACTCTAGGGCGTTGATCCAACAGATTGAATAGTTAGGGCCTTAGCAGTCAACGCCCGAAGCATAAAATACAATATAAATACAACAGTTTTTCCATCATATAACAGGAATAATTGCAACCAGTTTGAAAGTGATGGCCAATTCTACGTTCCGGGCGACCTAGGCTTCACTCTAGGGCGTTGCTCCACCAGATCGAATAGTTAGTGCCTTAGAAGTCAACGCCAGAAGCATAAAATACAATGTAAATACAACAGTTTTTAAATCGTATAAAACGAATAATTGCTACCAGTATGGAAGTGATGGTCATTTCTACGTTCCGGGCAACCTAGGCCTCACTCTAGGGCGTTGTTCCACCAGATTGAATAGCTAGGGCCTTAGAAGTCAACGCCAGAAGCATAAAATACATTAAAGATGCAACAGTTTTTCCATCGCATATCAGGAATAATTGCAACCAGTGTGAAAGTAATGGCATATCATTGTTCCGGGCAACCTAGGCTTCACTCTAGGGCGGTGCTCCACCAGATCAAACAGTTAGGGCCTTAGAAGTCAACGCCAGATGCATAAAATACAATATAAATACAACAGTCTTTCCATCGTATAAAACGAATAATTGCAACGAGTATGAAAGTAAACGTCATTTCTACGTTCCGGGCAACCTAGGCTTCACCCTAGGGCGTTGTTCCACCAGATCGAATAGTTAGGGCCTAAGAAGTGAACGCCAGAAGCATAAAATACAATATAAATACCACAGTTTTTCCATCATATAGAACGAATAATTGCAACCAGTATGAAAGTTATGGTCATTTCTACTTTACGGGCAACCTAGACTTCACCCTAGGGCGTTGCTCCAACAGACTGAATAGTTAGAACCTCAGAAGTCAATGCCCGATGCATAAAATGCAATAAAAATACAACAGCTTTTCCATCATATAAAACGAATAATTGCAACCAGTATGAAAGTTATGGTCATTTCTACGTTCCGGGCAACCTAGGCTTCACTTTATGGCATTCTTCCACCACATCGAATAGCTACGGCCTCAGAAGTCAACACCTGAAGCATAAAATACAATAAAAATACAACAGTCTTTCCATCCTATAACAGGAATAATTGCAACCCGTGTGAAAGTGATGGTCATTTGTACGTTCCAGGCAACCTAGGCTTCACTCTAGGGCGTTGTTCCACCAGATCGAATTGTTAGGGCCTAAGAAGTCAACTCCAGAAGAATAAGATACAATATAAATATAACAGTTTTTCCATCGTATAGAACGAATAATAGCAACCAGTGTGAAAGTTATGGTCATTTCTACGTTCCGGGCAACCTAGTCTTCAGTCTAGGGCGTTGCTCCACCAGATCAAACAGCTAGGACCTTGGAAGTCAACGCCCGAAGCATAAAACACAAAATAAATAGAACAGTTTTTCCATTGTATAAAACGAATAATTGCTACCAGTGTAAGAGGTATGGTCAGTTCTACGTTCCGGGTAACCTAGGCTTCACCCTAGGCCGTTGTTCCACCAGATCGAATAGTTTGGGCCTAAGAAGTGAACGCCAGAAGCATAAAATACAAAATAAACAGAACAGTTTTTCCATTGTATAAAACGAATAATAGCTACCAGTGTAAAAGTTATGGTCATTTCTACGTTCCGGGCAACCTAGGCTTCACTCTAGGGAGTTGCTCCACCAGATCGAGTAGCTACGACCTTAGGAGTCGAAGCCAGAAGCAGTAAATACAATAAAAATGCAACAGTTTTTCCATCGTATAGCATGACTAATTGCAACCAGTGTGAAAGTAATGATCATTTCGGCGTTTCGGGCATCCTAGACTTAACTGTGAGGCATTACTCCACCAGATCGATTAGTTAGGGCCTAAGAAGTCAACGCCAGAAGCATAAAATGCAATATTAATACAACAGCTTTTCCATCGTATAAAACGAATAATTGCAACCGGTGTGAATGTTATGGTCATTTCTACGTTCCGGGCAAGCTAGGCTTCACTCTAGGGAGTTGCACCACCAGATCGAGTAGCTACGACCTTAGAAGTCGAAGCCAGAAGCAGTAAATAAAATAAAAATGCAACAGTTTTTCCATCGTATAGCATGACTAATTGCAACCAGTGCGATAGTAATGATCATTTCGACGTTTCGGGCATCCCAGACTTAACTCTGAGGCGTTGCTCCACCAGACCGAAGAGTTAGGGCCTTAGAAGTCAACGCCCGAAGCATAGAATACAAAATAAATAGAACAGCTTTTCCATTGTATAAAACGAATAATTGCTACCAGTGTGAAAGTTATGTTCATTTCTACGTTCCGGGCAACCTAGGCTTCACTCTAGGGCGTTGCCCCACCAGATCGAATAGTTAGGGCCTTAGAAGTCAACGCCCGAAGCATAAAATACAAAATAAATAGAACAGTTTTTCCATTGTATTAAACGAAAAATTGCTACCAGTGTGAAAGTGATGGTCATTTCTACGTTCCGGGCGACCTAGGCTTCACTCTATGGCGTTCTTCCGCCACATCGAATAGCTACGGCCTCAGAAGTCAACGCCTGAAGCATAAAATACAATAAAAATACAACAGTCTTTCCATCCTATAACAGGAATAATTGCAACCTGTGTGAAAGTGATGGTCATTTGTACGTTCCAGGCAACCTAGGCTTCACTCTAGGGCGTTGTTCCACCATATCGAATTGTTAGGGCCTAAGAGGTCAACGCCAGAAGCATAAAATACAAAATAAACAGAACAGTTTTTCCATTGTATAAAACGAATAATTGCTACCAGTGTAAAAGTTATGGTCATTTCTACGTTCCGGGCAACCTAGGCTTCACCCTAGGGCGTTGTTCCACCAGATCGAATAGTTAGGGCCTAAGAAGTGAACGCCAGAAGCATAAAATACAATATAAATACAACAGCTTTTCCATCGTAGAAAACGAATAATTGCAACCTGTGTGAAGCTTATGGTCATATCTACGTTCCGGGCAACCTAGGCTTCACTGTAGGGTGTTGCTCCACCAGATCGAATAGGTAGGGCCATAGAAGTCTACGCCCGAAGCATAAAATGCAATATATATACAACAGTTTTTCCATCGTATAAAAGGATTAATTGCAATCAGTTTGAAAGTGATGATCATTTCTACGTTCCGGGCAACCTAGGCTTCACTCTAGGGCGTTGCTCCACCAGATCGAATAGTTAGGGCCTTAGAAGTCAACGCCAGAAGCATAGAATACAATAAAGATGCAACAGTTTTTCCATCGTATATCAGGAATTATTGCAACCAGTGTGGAAGTAATGGCATATCATTGATCCGGGCAACCTAGGTTTCACTCTAGGGCTTTGCTCCACCAGATGGAATAGTTAGGGCCTTAGAAGTCAACGCCCGAAGCATAAAATACAATAAAGATGCAACAGTTTTTCCATCGTATAAAACGAATAATTGAAACCAGTGTAAAAGTAATGGTCATTTCTACGTTCCCGGCAACCTAGGCTTCAGCCTGGGGCGCTGCTCCACCAGATCGAATAGTTAGTGCCCTAGAAGTCAGCGCCAGAAGCATAAAATACAATATAAATACCACAGTTTTTCCATCATATAGAACGAATAATTGCAACCAGTATGAAAGTTATGGTCATTTCAAACTTTACGGGCAACCTAGACTTCACCCTAGGGCGTTGCTCCAACAGACTGAATAGCTAGAACCTCAGAAGTCAATGCCCGAAGCATAAAATGCAATAAAAATACAACAGCTTTTCCATCATATAAAACGAATAATAGCAACCAGTGTGTAAGTTATGGTCATTTCTACGTTCCGGTTAACCTATGCTTCACTCTAGGGCGTTGCTCAACCAGATCCAACAGTTAGGGCCTTAGAAGTCAACGCCCGAAGCATAAAATACAAAATAAATAGAACAGTTATTCCATTGTATAAAACGAATAATTGCTACCAGCGTAAAAGTTATGGTCATTTCTACGTTCCGGGCAACCTAGGCTTCACACTAGGGCGTTGCTCCACCAGATCGAATAGTTAGGGCCTAAGAAGTGAACGCCAGAAGCATAAAATACAATATAAATACAACAGTTTTTCCATCATATAAAACGAGTAATTGCAGCCAGTATGAAAGTTGTGGTCATTTCTACTTTCCGGGCAACCTAGGCAACACCCTAGGGCGTTGCTCCAACAGATTGAATAGTTAGGGCCTTAGAAGTCAATGCCCGTAGCTAAAAATGCAATAAAAATACAACAGTCTTTCCATCATATAACCGGAATAATTGCAACCAGTTTGAAAGTGATGGTCATTTCTACGTTCCGGGCAACCTCGGCTTCACTCTAGGGCGTTGCTCCACCAGATCGAATAGCTAGTGCCTTAGAAGGCAACGCCAGAAGCATAAATTACAATAAAAATGAAACAGTTTTTCCAACGTATAGCATGAATAATTGCAACCGGTGTGAATGTTATGGTCATTTCTACGTTCCGGGCAACCTACGCTTGACTGTAGGGTGCCACTCCACCACATCGAATAGGTAGGTCCATAGAAGTCAACGCCCGAAGCATAAAATACATTAAATATACAAGAGCTTTTCCATCGTATAACAGGAATAGTTGCAACCAGTGTGAAAGTGATGGTCATTTCTACGTTCCGGGCAACCCAGGCTTCACTCTAGGGCGTTGCACCACCAGATCGAATAGTTAGGGCCTTAGAAGTCAACGCCAGAAGCATGAAATACAATATAAATGCAACAGTTTTTCCATCGTATAAAACGAATAATTGCTACCGGTGTGAAGGTTATGGTAATTTCTACGTTCCGGGCAACCTTGGTTTCACTCTATGGCGTTGCTCCACCAGATCGCATAGCTAGGGACTTAGAATTCAACGCCATAAGAATAAAATACAATATAAGTACAACAGTTTTTCCATCGTATAAAATGAATAATTGGAAACATTGTGAAAGTAATGGTCATTTCTACGTTCCAGGAAACCTAGGCGTCACTCTAGGGCGTTACTCCACCACATCTAATAGCTACGGCCTTAGAAGTCAAAGCTAGAAGAATAAAATACAATAAAAATGCAACAGTTTTTCCATCGTATAAAACGAATAATAGCAGCCAGTGTGAAAGTTCTGGTCATTTCTACGTTCCGGGCAACCTAGGCTTCACTCTAGGGCGTTGCTCCACGAGATCGAATAGTTAGGGCCTTAGAAGTCAACGCCCGAAGCGTAAAATACAAAATAAATAGAACAGTTTTTCCATTGTATAAAACGAATAATTGCTACCAGTGTGAATGTTATGTTCATTTCTACGTTTCTGACAACCTAGGCTTCACTGTAGGGTGTTGCTCCACCAAATCGAATAGGTATGGACTTAGAATTCAACGCCAGAAGCATAAAATACAATAAAAATACAACAGTTTTTCCACCGTATAAGAGGAATAATTGCAACCAGTGTGAAAGTAATGGTCATTTCTACGTTCCGGGCAACCTAGGCTTCACTCTAGGGCGCTGCTCCACCAGATCGAATAGCCACGGCCTTAGAAGACAACGCCAGAAGCATAAAATACAATATAGATACAACAGTCTTCCATTGTATAAAACGAGTAATTGCAATCAGTGTGAAAGTTATGGTCATTTCTAGGTTCCGTGCAACCTAGGCTTCACTCTAGGGAGTTGCTCCACCAGATCGGGTAGCTACGACCTTAGAAGTCGAAGCCAGAAGCAGTAAATACAATAAAAATGCAACAGTTTTTCCATCGTATAGCATGACTAATTGCAACCAGTGTGAAAGTAATGATCATTTCGGCGTTTCGGGCATCCTAGACTTAACTGTGAGGCATTACTCCACCAGATCGATTAGTTAGGGCCCAAGAAGTCAACGCCAGAAGCATAAAATGCAATATTAATACAACAGCTTTTCCATCGTATAAAACGAATAATTGCAACCGGTGTGAATGTTATGGTCATTTCTACGTTCCGGACAACCTAGGCTTCACTCTAGGGAGTTGCACCACCAGATCGAGTAGCTACGACCTTAGAAGTCGAAGCCAGAAGCAGTAAATAAAATAAAAATGCAACAGTTTTTCCATCGTATAGCATGACTAATTGCAACCAGTGCGATAGTAATGATCATTTCGACGTTTCGGGCATCCCAGACTTAACTCTGAGGCGTTGCTCCACCAGACCGAAGAGTTAGGGCCTTAGAAGTCAACGCCAGAAGCATAAACTACAAAATAAATACAACAGCCTTTACATCGTATAAAACGAATAACTGCAACCTGTGTGAAGGTTAAGGTCATATCTACGTTCCGGGCAAACTAGGCTTCACTGTAGGGCGTTGCTCCACCAGATCAAATAGGTAGGACCTTAGAAGTCAACGCCACAAGCATAAAATACAATAAAGATGCAACAGTTTATCCATCGTATAACAGGAATAATTGCAACCAGTGTGAAGGTAATGGTATGTCCTACGTTCCGAGCAAGCTTGGCTTCACTCTATGGCGTTGCTCCACCAGATCGCATAGCAAGGGACTTAGAATTCAACGCCATAAGAATAAAATACAATATAAGTACAAGAGTTTTTCCATCGTATAAAATGAATAATTGGAAACATTTGAAAGTAATGGTCATTTCTACGTTCCAGGCATCTTGGGCGTCACTCTAGGGCGTTTCTCCACCACATCTAATAGCTACGGCCTTAGAAGCCAACGCTAGAAGCATAAAATACAATAAAAATGCAACAGTTTTTCCATCGTATAGCATGAATAATTGCAACGGGTGTGAATGTTATGGTCATTTCTACGTTCCGGGCAACCTGGCCTTGACTGTAGGGTGTTGCTCCACCAGATCGAATAGTTAGGGCCTTAGAAGTCAACGCCCGAAGCATAGAATACTAAATAAATAGAACTGCTTTTCCATTGTATAAAACGAATAATTGCTACCAGTGTGAAAGTTATGTTCATTTCTACGTTCCGGGCAACCTAGGTTTCACTCCAGGGCGTTGCTCCACCAGATCGAATAGTTACGGCCTAAGAAGTCAACGCCAGAAGCATAAAATACGATAAAGATGCAACAGTTTTTCCATCGTACAAAACGAATAATTGCAACCAGTGTGAAAGTTATGGTCATTTCTACATTCCGAGCAAGTTAGGCTTCACTCTAGTGCGTTGCTCCACCAGATCGAATAGTTAGGTCCTTAGAAGTCAACGCCAGAAGCATAAAATACGATATAAATACAACAGCATTTCCACCGTATTAAATGAATAATTGCAAACAGTGTGAAAATAGTGGTCATTGCTACGTTCCGCACAACCTAGGTTTCACTCCAGGGCGTTGCTCCACCAGATCGAATAGTTACGGCCTAAGAAGTCAACGCCAGAAGCATAAAATACGATAAAGATGCAACAGTTTTTCCATCGTACAAAACGAATAATTGCAACCAGTGTGAAAGTTATGGTCATTTCTACATTCCGAGCAACTTAGGCTTCACTCTAGGGCATTGCTCCACCAGATGGAATAGTTAGGTCCCTAGAAATCAACGCCAGAAGTATAAAATACGATATAAATACAACAGCATTTCCACCGTATTAAATGAATAATTGCAAACAGTGTGAAAGTAGTGGTCATTTCTACGTTCCGAGCAACCTAGGCTTCACTCTAGGGCGGTGCTCCAACATATCGAGTAGCTACGGCCTTAGAAGTCTACGACTGAAGCATAAAATACAATAAAAATACAACAGTCTTTTCATCGTATAACAGGAATAATTGCAACAAGCGTGATAGCAATGATCATTTCGTCGTTTCGGGCATCCTAGACTTATCTCTGAGGCACAGCTCCACCAGATCGAATAGCTAGGGCCTAAGAAGTCAACGTCAGAAGCATAAAATACAATATAAATACAACAGCTTTGCCATCGTATAAAATGAATAATTGCAAACAGTGCGAAAGATATGGACATTTCTATGTTCCGGGCAACCTAGGCTTCACTGTATGGCGTTCTTCCACCACATCGAATAGCTACGGCCTCAGAAGTCAACGCCTGAAGTATAAAATACAATAAAAATACAACAGTCTTTCCATCCTAGAACAGGAATAATTGCAACTCGTGTGAAAGTGATGGTCATTTCTACGTTCCAGGTAACCTAGGTTTCACTCTATGGCGTAGTTCCACAAGATCGAATAGTTAGGGCCTAAGAAGGCAACGCCAGAAGCATAAAATACAATATAAATATAACAGTTTTTCCATCGTCTAAAACGAATAATAGCAACCAGTGTGAAAGTGATGGTCATTTCTAGGTTCCGGGCAACATAGGCTTCACTCTAGGGCGTTGCTCCACCAGCTCAAACAGTTAGGGCCTTAGAAGACAACGCCCGAAGCATTAAATACAAAATAAATATAACAGTTTTTCCATCGTATAAAACGAATAATAGCAACCAGTGTGAAAGTTATGGTCATTTCTACGTTCCAGGCAACCTAGGCTTCACTCTAGGGCGTTGTTCCACAAGGCCGAATAGTTAGGGCCTAAGAAGGCAACGCCAGAAGCATAAAATACAATATAAATATAACAGTTTTTCCATCGCATAACACGTGTAATTGCAACCAGTGCGAAGGTTATGGTCATTTCAACGTTCCGGGCAATCTAGGCTTCACTCTAGAGCGTTGCTCCACCAGATCAAACAGTTAGGGCCTTAGAAATCAACGCCCGAAGCATAAAATACAAAATAAACAGAACAGTTTTTCCATCATATGAAACGAGTAATTGCTACCAGTGTGAAAGTTATGGTCAATGCTACGTTCCGCGCAACCTAGGCTTCACCCAAGGGCGTTGTTCCGCCAGATGGAATAGTTAGGGCCTAAGAAATCAACGCCAGAAGCATAAAACGCAATATAAATACAACAGCTTTTCCATCGTATATAATGTATATTTGCAAACAGTGTGAAAGTAGTGGTCATTTCCATGTTCCGGGCAACCTAGTCGTCACTCTAGGGCGTTGTTCCATTAGATCGAATAGTTAGGGCCTAAGAAGTCAACGCCAGAAAAATAAAATACAATAAGGATGCAACAGTTTTTCCATCGTATAACAGGGATAACTGCAAACAGTATGAAAGTACTGGTAATTTCTACGTTCCGGGTAACCTAGGTTTCACTCTAGGGCGTTGCCCCACCAGATCGAATAGCTAGGGACTTAGAATTCAACGCCATCAGAATAAAATACAATATAAGTACAACAGTTTTTCCATCGCATAACACGTGTAATTGCAACCAGTGCGAAGGTTATGGTCATTTCAACGTTCCGGGCAATCTAGGCTTCACTCTAGAGCGTTGCTCCACCAGATCAAACAGTTAGGGCCTTAGAAATCAACGCCCGAAGCATAAAATACAAAATAAACAGAACAGTTTTTCCATCATATGAAACGAGTAATTGCAACCAGTATGAAAGTTGTGGTCATTTCTACTTTCCGGGCAACCTAGGCTACACCCTAGGGCGTTGCTCCAACAGATAGAATATTTAGGGCCTTAGAAGTCAATGCCCGAAGCATAAAATGCAATAAAAATACTACAGTTTTTCCATCATATAAACGGAATAATTGCAACCAGTTTGAAAGTGATGTTCATTTCTACGTTCCGGGAAACCTCGGCTTCACTCTAGGAAGTTGCTCCGCCAGATCGAATAGTTAGTGCATTAGAAGTCAACGCCAGAAGCATAAAATACAATATAAATACAACAGTTTCTCCATCGTATAAAACGAATAATTGCAACCAGTATGAAAGTTAACGTCATTTCTTCTTTCCGGGAAACCTAGGCTTCACCCTTGCGCGTTGCTCCAACAGATTGAATAGTTAGGGCCTTAGAAGTCAACGCCGGAAGCATAAAATGCAATAAAAATACAACAGTTTTTCCATCGTATAAAACGAATAATTGCAACCAGTATGAAAGTTAACGTCATTTCTACTTTCCGGGCAACCTAGGCTTCACCATAGGGCGTTGTTCCACCAGATCGAATAGTTAGGGCCTAAGAAGTGAACTCCAGCAGCACAAAATACAATATAAATACAACAGTTCTTCCATCTTATAAAACGAATAATTGCAACCAGTATGAAAGTTATTTTCATTTCTACGTTCCGGGCAACCCAGGCTTCACTCTATGTCGTTCTTCCACCACATCGAATAGCTACGGCCTCAGAAGTCAACGCCTGAAGCATAAAATACAATAAAAATAAAACAGTCTTTCCATCGTATAAAACGAATAATTGCAACCAGTGTGAAAGTGATGGTCATTTCTACGTTCCGGGCAACCTAGGCTTCACGCTAGGGCGTTGTTCCACCAGATCGAACACTTAGGGCCTAAGAAGGCACCGCCAGAAGCATAAAATACAATATAAATATAACAGTTTTTCCATCGTATAAAACGAATAATAGCAATCAATGTGAAAGTTATGGTCATTTCTAAGTTCCGGGCAACCTAGGCTTCACCCTAGTGCGTTGCTCCAACAGATTGAATAGTTAGGGCCTTAGAAGTCAACGCCCGAAGCATAAAATGCAATAAAAATGCATCAGTTTTTCCATCGTATAAAAGGGTTAATTGCAACCAGTTTGAAAGTGATGGTCATTTCTACGTTCCGGGCAACCTAGGCTTCACTCTAGGGCGTTGCTCCACCAGATCGAATGGCTAGGGCCTTAGAAGTCAACGCCAGAAGCATAAAATACAATGTAAATACAACAGTTTTTCCATCGTATAAAACGAATAATTGCTACCAGTATGAAAGTTATGGTCATTTCTACGTTACGGGCAACTTAGGCTTCACTTTATGGCGTTCTTCCACCACATCGAATAGCTACGGCCTCAGAAGCCAACGCCTGAAGCATAAAATACAATAAAAATACAACAGTCTTTCCATCCTATAACAGGAATAGTTGCAACCCGTGTGAAAGTGATGGTCATTTGTACGTTCCAGGCAACCTAGGCTTCACTCTAGGGCGTTGTTCCACCAGATCGAATTGTTAGGGCCTAAGAAGTCAACTCCAGAAGAATAAGATACAATATAAATATAACAGTTTTTCCATCGTATAGAACGAATAATAGCAACCAGTGTGAAAGTTATGGTCATTTCTACGTTCCGGGCAACCTAGGCTTCAGTCTAGGGCGTTGCTCCACCAGATCAAACAGCTAGGACCTTGGAAGTCAACGCCCGAAGCATAAAATACAAAATAAATAGAACAGTTTTTCCATTGTATAAAACGAATAATTGCTACCAGTGTAAGAGGTATGGTCAGTTCTACGTTCCGGGCAACCTAGGCTTCACCCTAGGCCGTTGTTCCACCAGATCGAATAGTTAGGGCCTAAGAAGTGAACGCCAGAAGCATAAAATACAAAATAAACAGAACAGTTTTTCCATTGTATAAAACGAATAATTGCTACCTGTGTGAAGGTTAAGGTCATATCTACGTTCCGGGCAAACTAGGCTTCACTGTAGGGCGTTGCTCCACCAGATCAAATAGGTAGGGCCTTAGAAGTCAACGCCACAAGCATAAAATGCAATATTAATACAACAGCTTTTCCATCGTATAAAACGAATAATTGCAACCGGTGTGAATGTTATGGTCATTTCTACGTTCCGGGCAACCTAGGCTTCACTCTAGGGAGTTGCACCACCAGATCGAGTAGCTACGACCTTAGAAGTCGAAGCCAGAAGCAGTAAATAAAATAAAAATGCAACAGCTTTTCCATCGTATAGCATGACTAATTGCAACCAGTGCGATAGTAATGATCATTTCGACGTTTCGGGCATCCCAGACTTAACTCTGAGGCGTTGCTCCACCAGACCGAAGAGTTAGGGCCTTAGAAGTCAACGCCAGCAGCATAAACTACAAAATAAATACAACAGCCTTTACATCGTATAAAACGAATAACTGCTACCTGTGTGAAGGTTAAGGTCATATCTACGTTCCGGGCAAACTAGGCTTCACTGTAGGGCGTTGCTCCACCAGATCAAATAGGTAGGGCCTTAGAAGCCAACGCCACAAGCATAAAATACAATAAAGATGCAACAGTTTATCCATCGTATAACAGGAATAATTGCAACCAGTGTAAAGGTAATGGTATGTCCTACGTTCCGAGCAAGCTTGGCTTCACTCTATGGCGTTGCTCCACCAGATCGCATAGCTAGGGACTTAGAATTCAACGCCATAAGAATAAAATACAATATAAGTACAAGAGTTTTTCCATCGTATAAAATGAATAATTGGAAACATTTGAAAGTAATGGTCATTTCTACGTTCCAGGCATCTTGGGCGTCACTCTAGGGCGTTTCTCCACCACACCTAATAGCTACGGCCTTAGAAGCCAACGCTAGAAGCATAAAATACAATAAAAATGCAACAGTTTTTCCATCGTATAGCATGAATAATTGCAACGGTTGTGAATGTTATGGTCATTTCTACGTTCCGGGCAACCTAGGCTTGACTGTAGGGTGTTGCTCCACCAGATCGAATAGGTAGGGCCAAAGAAGTCAACGCCCGAAGCATAGAATACAAAATAAATAGAACAGCTTTTCCATTGTATAAAACGAATAATTGCTACCAGTGTGAAAGTGATGGTCATTTCTACGTTCCGAGCGACCTAGGCTTCACTCTAGTGCGTTGTACCACCAGATCGAATAGTTAGGGCCTAAGGAGTCAACGCCAGAAGCATAAAATACAATATAAATATAACAGCTTTTCCATCGTATAAAACGAATAATAGCAACCAGTGTGAAAGTTCTGGTCATTTCTACGTTCCGGGCAACCTGGGCTTCACTCTAGGGCGTTGCTCCACCAGATCGAATAGTTAGGGCCTTAGAAGTCAACGCTCAAAGCATAAAATACAAAAAAAGTAGAACAGTTTTTCCATTGTATAAAACGAATAATTGCTACCAGTGTGAAAGTTATGTCCATCTCTACGTTTCTGACAACCTAGGCTTCACTGTAGTGTGTTGCTCCACCAAATCGAATGGGTAGGGCCATGGAAGTCGACGCCCGAAGCATAAAATACAATAAATATACAATAGTTTTTCCATCGTATAACAGGAATAATTGCAACCAGTGTGAAAGTGATGGTCATTTCTACGGTCTGGGCAACCTCGGCTTCACTCTAGGGCGTCGTTCCACCAGATAGAAGAGTTAGGGTCTAAGAAGGCAACGCCAGAAGCATAAAATACAATATAAATACAACAGCTTTTCCATCGTAGAAAACGAATAATTGCAACCTGTGTGAAGCTTATGGTCATTTCTACGTTCCGGGCAACCTAGGCTTCACTCTAGGGCGTCGCTCCACCAGATCGAATAGTTTGGGCCTTAGAAGTCAACGGCCGAAGCATAAAATACAATAAAAATACCACAGTCTTTCCATCCTATAACAGGAATAATTGCAACCCGTGTGAAAGTGATGGTCATTTGTACGTTCCAGGCAACCTAGGCTTCCCTCTAGTTCGTTGTTCCACCAGATCGAATTGTTAGGGCCTTAGAAGTCAACGCCCGAAGCATAAAATACAAAATAAATAGAACAGTTATTCCATTGTATAAAACGAATAATTGCAACCAGTATGAAAGTTGTGGTCATTTCTACTTTCCGGGCAAACTAGGCAACACCCTAGGGCGTTGGTCCAACAGATTGAATAGTTAGGGCCTTAGAAGTCAATGCCCGTAGCTAAAAATGGAATAAAAATACAACAGTCTTTCCATCATATAACCGGAATAATTGCAACCAGTTTGAAAGTGATGGTCATTTCTACGTTCCGGACAACCTCGGCTTCACTCTAGGGCGTTGCTCCACCAGATCGAATAGCTAGTGCCTTAGAAGGCAACGCCAGAAGCATAAATTACAATAAAAATGAAACAGTTTTTCCAACGTATAGCATGAATAATTGCAACCGGTGTGAATGTTATGGTCATTTCTACGTTCCGGGCAACCTAGGCTTGACTGTAGGGTGTCGCTCCACCAGATCGAATAGGTAGGTCCATAGAAGTCAACGCCCGAAGCATAAAATACATTAAATATACAAGAGCTTTTCCATCGTATAACAGGAATAGTTGCAACCAGTGTGAAAGTGATGGTCATTTCTACGATCCGGGCAACCCAGGCTTGACTCTAGGGCGTTGCACCACCAGATCGAATAGTTAGGGCCTTAGAAGTCAACGCCAGAAGCATGAAATACAATATAAATGCAACAGTTTTTCCATCGTATAAAACGAATAATAGCAACCAGTGTGAAAGTTCTGGTCATTTCTACGTTCCGGGCAACCTAGGCTTCACTCTAGGGCGTTGCTCCACCAGATCGAATAGTTAGGGCCTTAGAAGTCAACGCCCGAAGCGTAAAATACAAAATAAATAGAACAGTTTTTCCATTGTATAAAACGAATAATTGCTACCAGTGTGAATGTTATGTCCATTTCTACGTTACTGACAACCTAGGCTTCACTGTAGGGTGTTGCTCCACCAAATCGAATAGGTATGGACTTAGAATTCAACGCCAGAAGCATAAAATACAATAAAAATACAACAGTTTTTCCACCGTAAAAGAGGAATAATTGCAACCAGTGTGAAGGTAATGGTCATTTCTACGTTCCGGGCAACCTAGGCTTCACTCTAGGGCATTGCTCCACCAGATCGAATAGCTAGGGCCTAAGAAGTCAACGCCAAAAGCATAAAATACAATATAAATACAACAGCTTTGCCATCGTATAAAATGAATAATTGCAAACAGTGCGAAAGATATGGACATTTCTACGTTCCGGGCTACCTAGGCTTCACTCTATGGCGTTCTTCCACCACATCGAATAGCAACGGCCTCAGAGGTCAACGCCAGAAGCATAAAATACAATATAAATATAACAGTTTTTCCATCGTATAAAACGAATAATAGCAACCAGTGTGAAAGTTATGGTCATTTCTACGTACCGGGCAACCTAGGCTTCACTCTACGGTGTTGTTCCACCAAATCGAATAGTTAGGGCCCAAGAAGTCAACAACCGAAGCATAAAATGCAGTAAAAATACAACAGTGTTTCCATCATATAACAGGAATAATTGCAACCAGTTTGAAAGTGATGGCCAATTCTACGTTCCGCGCAACCTAGGCTTCACTCCAGGGCGTTGCTCCACCAGATCGAATAGATACGTCCTACGAAGTCAACGCCAGAAGCATAAAATACGATATAAATACAACAGCTTTTCCATCGTATAAAACGAATAATTGCAACCAGTGTGTAAGTTATGGTCATTTCTACTTTCCGGGCAACCTAGGCTTCACCCTAGGGCGTTGTTCAACCAGACCGAACAGTTAGGGCCTAAGAAGTCAAAGCCAGAAGCATAAAAGACAATATAAATATAACAGTTCTTCCATCGTATAAAACGACTGATAGCAACTAGTGTGAAAGTTATGGTCATTTCTACGTTCCGGGCAACATAGGCTTCACTCTAAGGCGTTGCTCCACCAGATCAAACAGTTAGGGCCTTAGAAGTCAACGCCCGAAGCATAAAATACAAAATAAATAGAACAGTTTTTCCATTGTATAAAACGAATAATTGCTACCAGTGTAAAAGTTATGGTCATTTCTACGTTCCGGGCAACCTAGGCTTCACCCTAGGCGTTGTTCCACCTGATCGAATAGTTAGGGCCTAAGAAGTGAACGCCAGAAGCATAAAATACAATATAAATACAACAGTTTTTCCATTGTATAAAACGAATAATTGCTACCATTGTAAAAGTTATAGTCATTTCTACGTTCCGGGCAACCTAGGCTTCACCCTAGGGCGTTGTTCCACCTGATGGAATAGTTAGGGCCTAAGAAGTCAACGCCAGAAGCATAAAATACGATATAAATACAACAGCTTTTCCATCCTATAAAACGAATAATTGCAACCAGTGTGGAAGTTATGGTCATTTCTACGTTCCGGGCAACCTAGGCTTCACTCCAGGGCGTTGCTCGACCAGATCGAATAGCTAGGGCCTTAGAAGTCAACGCCCCAAGCATAAAATACAAAATAAATAGAACAGTTTTTCCATCGTATAAAACGAATAATTGCTACCAGTGTGAAAATTATGTTCATTTCTACTTTCCGGGCAACCTAGGCTTCACCCTAGGGCGTTGCTCCAACAGATTGAACAGGTAGGGCCTTAGAAGTCAACGCCCGAAGCATAAAATGCAATTAAAATACAACAGTTTTTCCATCGTATAAAACGAATAATTGCAAACAGAGTGAAAGTAATGGCCATTTCTACGTACCGTGCAACCTAGGCTCCACTCTAGGGCGTTGCTCCACCAAATCGAATAGCTAGGGCATAAGGAGTCAACGCCAGAAGCATAAAATGCAATAAAGATGCAAAAGTTTTTCCATCGTATAACAGGAATAACTGCAAACAGTGTGAAAGTACTGGTCATTTCTACGTTCCGGGTAACATAGGTTTCACCCTAGGGCGTTACTCCACCAGATGGGATAGCTAGGGACTTAGAATTCAACGCCATAAGAATAAAATACAATATAAGTACAACAGTTTTTCCATCGTATAAAATGAATAATTGCAACCAGTGTGAAAGTTATGGTCATTTCTACATTCCGAGCAACCTAGGCTTCACTCCAGGGCGATGCTCCACCTGATCGAATAGTTAGGGCCTTAGAAGGCAACGCCGGAAGCATAAAATACAATATAAATGTAACAGTTTTTCCATCGTATAAAACGAATAATAGCAACCAGTGTGAAAGTTATGGTCATTTCAACGTTCCGGGCAATCTAGGCTTCACTCTAGGGCGTTTCTCCACCAGATCAATCAGTTAGGGCCTTAGAAGTCAACGCCCGAAGCATAAAATGCAAAATAAATAGAACAGTTTTTCCATTGTATAAAACGAATAATTGCTACCAGTGTAAAAGTTATGGTCATTTCTACGTTCCGGGCAACCTAGGCTTCACTCTAGGGCGTTGTTCCACCAGATCAAACAGTTAGGGCCTTAGAAGTCAACGCCCGAAGCATAAAACACAAAATAAATAGAACGGTTTTTCCATTGTATAAAACGAATAATTGCTACCAGTGTAAATGTTACGGGCATTTCTACGTTTCGGGCAACCTAGGCTTCACTCTAGGGCGTTGCTCCACCAGATGGAATAGTTAGGGCCTAAGAAGTCAACGCCAGAAGCATAAAATACGATATATATAAAACAGTTTTTCCATCGTATAAAACGAATAATTGCTACCAGTGTGAAAGTTATGGTCATTTCTACGTTCCGCGCAACCTGGGCTTTACCCTAGAGCGTTGTTCCACCAGATGGAATAGTTAGGGTTTGGAAGAAGTCAACGCCAGAAGCATAAAATACGATATAAATACAACAGCTTTGCCATCGTATAAAATGAATAATTGCAAACAGTGTGAAAGATATAGACATTTCTACGTTCCGGGCAACCTAGGCTTCACTCTATGGCGTTCTTCCACGACATCGAATAGCTACGACCTCAGAAGTCAACTCCTGAAGCATAAAATACGATATAAATACAACAGCTTTTCCATCGTATAAAAGGAGTAATTGCAAACAGTGTGAAAGTAATGGTCACTTCTACGTTCCGGGAAACCTAGGCTTCACTCTAGGGCGTCGCTCCACCAGATCGAATAGTAGGAGCCTTAGAAGTCAACGCCAGAAGCATAAAATACAATATAAATAAAACAGTTTTTCCATCGTATAAAACGAATAATTGCTACCAGTATGGAAGTGATGGTCATTTCTACGTTCCGGGCTACCTAGGCCTCACTCTAGGTCGTTGTTGCACCAGATCGAATTGTTAGGGCCTAACAAGTCAACGCCAGAAGCATAAGATACAATATAAATATAACAGTTTTTCCATCGTATAGAACGAATAATAGCAACCAGTGTGAAAGTTATGGTCATTTCTACGTTCCGGACAATCTAGGCTTCACTCTAGGGCGTTGCTCCACCAGATCAAACAGTTAGGGCCTTAGAAGTCAACGCCCGAAGCATAAAATACAAAATAAACAGAACAGTTTTTCCATTGTATAAAACGAATAATTGCTACCAGTGTGAAAGTTATGGTCATTTCTACGTTCCGGGCAACCTAGGCCTCACTCTAGGGTGTTGTTCCACCAGAATGAATAGTTAGGGCCTAAGAAATCAACGCCAGAAGCATAAAATACAATATAAATGCAACAGTTTTTCCATCGTATAAAACGAATAATTGCTACCGGTGTGAAAGTTATGGTCATTTCTACTTTCCGAGCAACCTAGGCTTCACCCTAGGGCGTTGCTCCAACAGATTGAATAGTTAGGGCCGTAGAAGTCAACGCCCGAACCATAAAATGCAAAAAAAATACAACAGTGTTACCATCATATAACAGGAATAATTGCAACCAGTTTGAAAGTGATGGCCAATTCTACGTTCCGGGCAACCTAGGCTTCACTCTATTGCGTTGCTCCACCAGATCGAATAGTTAGTGCCTTAGAAGTCAACGCCAGAAGCATAAAATACAATATAAATTCAACAGTTTTTCCATCGTATAAAACGAATAATTACAACCAGTGTGAATGTTATGGCCATTTTTACATTCCGAGCAACCTAGGCTTCTCTCTAGGGCGTTGATCCACCAGATAGAATAGTTAGGGCCTTAGAAGTCAACGACAGAAGCATAAAATTCAATAAAGATGCAACAGTTTTTCCATCGTATAACAGGAGTAACAGCAAACAGTGTGAAAGTACTTGTCACTTCTACGTTCCGGGTAACATAGGCTTCACTCTAGCGCGTTGTTCCACCAGATCGAACAGTTAGGGCATAAGAAGGCAACGCCAGAAGCATAAAATACAATATAAATACAACAGTTTTTCCATCGTATAAAACGAATAATTGCAACCAGTATGAAAGTTATGGTCATTTCTACTTTCCGGGCAACCTAGGCTTCGCCCTAGGGCGTTGCTTCAACAGATTGAATATTTAGGGCCTTAGAAGTCAACGCCCGAAGCATAAAATACAAAATAAATAGAACAGTTTTTCCATCGTATAAAACGAATAATTGCTACCGGTGTGAAAGTTATGGTCATTTCTACGTTCCGGGCAACCTAGGCTTCACCATATGGCGTTGTTCCACCAGATGGAATAGTTAGGGAATAAGAAGTCAACGCCAGAAGCATAAAATACAATATAAATACAACAGTTTTTCAATCGTATAAAACGAGTAATTGCAACCGCTACGAAAGTTAACGTCATTTCTACGTTCCGGGCAACCTAGGGTTCACCCTAGGGCGTTGCTCCAACAGATTGAATAGTTAGGGCCTTAGAAGTCAACGCCGGAAGTATAAAATGCAATAAAAATGCATCAGTTTTTCCATCGTATAAAAGGATTAGTTGCAACCAGTTTGAAAGTGATGGTCACTTCTACGTTCCGGGCAGCCTAGGCTTTACTCTAGGGCATTGCTCCACCAGATCAAACAGCTAGGGCCTTAGAAGTCTACGCTCGAAGCATAAAATACAAAATAAATAGAACCGTTTTTCCATTGTATAAAACGTATAATTTCTACCGGTGTGAAAGTTATGGTCATTTCTACGTTCCGGGCAACCTAGGCTTCACCCTAGGTCGTTGTTCCACCAGATGGAATAGTTAGGGCCTTAGAAGTCAACGCCAGAAGCATAAAATACAATATAAATACAACAGTTTTTCCATCGTATAAAACGAATAATTGCTACCAGTATGTAAGTGATGGTCATGCCCACGTTCCGGGCAACCTAGGCCTCACTCTAGGGCGTTGTTCCTCCAGATTGAATAGTTAGGGCCTAAGAAATCAACGGCAGAAGCATAAAATACAATATAAATATAACAGTTTTTCCATCGTGTAAATCGAATAATTTCAACCAGTGTGAATGTTATGGTCATTTCTACATTCCGAGCAACCTAGGCTTCACTCTAGGGCGTTGATCCACCAGATAGAATAGTGAGGGCCTTAGAAGTCAACGCCAGAAGCATTAAATTCAATAAAAATGCAACAGTTTTTCCATCGTATAACAGGAATAACTGCAAACAGTGTGAAAGTACTGGTCATTTCTACGTTCCGGGCAACCTAGGCTTCACCCTAGGGCGTTGCTCCAACAGATTGAATAGTTAGGGCCCTAGAAGTCAACGCCGGAAGTATAAAATGCAATAAAAATGCATCAGTTTTTCCATCGTATAAAAGGATTAGTTGCAACCAGTTTGAAAGTGATGGTCACTTCTACGTTCCGGGCAACCTAGGCTTTACTCTAGGGCATTGCTCCACCAGATCAAACAGCTAGGGCCTTAGAAGTCTACGCTCGAAGCATAAAATACAAAATAAATAGAACCGTTTTTCCATTGTATAAAACGTATAATTTCTACCGGTGTGAAAGTTATGGTCATTTCTACGTTCCGGGCAACCTAGGCTTCACCCTAGGTCGTTGTTCCACCAGATGGAATAGTTAGGGCCTTAGAAGTCAACGCCAGAAGCATAAAATACAATATAAATACAACAGTTTTTCCATCGTATAAAACGAATAATTGCTACCAGTATGTAAGTGATGGTCATTCCCACGTTCCGGGCAACCTAGGCCTCACTCTAGGGCGTTGTTCCTCCAGATTGAATAGTTAGGGCCTAAGAAATCAACGGCAGAAGCATAAAATACAATATAAATATAACAGTTTTTCCATCGTGTAAAACGAATAATTTCATCCAGTGTGAATGTTATGGTCATTTCTACATTCCGAGCAACCTAGGCTTCACTCTAGGGCGTTGATCCACCAGATAGAATAGTGAGGGCCTTAGAAGTCAACGCCAGAAGCATTAAATTCAATAAAAATGCAACAGTTTTTCCATCGTATAACAGGAATAACTGCAAACAGTGTGAAAGTACTGGTCATTTCTACGTTCCGGGCAACCTAGGCTTCACCCTAGGGCGTTGCTCCAACAGATTGAATAGTTAGGGCCCTAGAAGTCAACGCCGGAAGTATAAAATGCAATAAAAATGCATCAGTTTTTCCATCGTATAAAAGGATTAGTTGCAACCAGTTTGAAAGTGATGGTCACTTCTACGTTCCGGGCAACCTAGGCTTTACTCTAGGGCGTTGCTCCACCAGATCAAATAGCTAGGGCCTTAGAAGTCTACGCTCGAAGCATAAAATACAAAATAAATAGAACCGTTTTTCCATTGTATAAAACGTATAATTTCTACCGGTGTGAAAGTTATGGTCATTTCTACGTTCCGGGCAACCTAGGCTTCACCCTAGGTCGTTGTTCCACCAGATGGAATAGTTAGGGCCTTAGAAGTCAACGCCAGAAGCATAAAATACAATATAAATATAACAGTTTTCCCATCGTATAAAACGAATAATTACAACCAGTGTGAATGTTATGGCCATTTTTACATTCCGAGCAACCTATGCTTCTCTCTAGGGCGTTGATCCACCAGATAGAATAGTTAGGGCCTTAGAAGTCAACGACAGAAGCATAAAATTCAATAAAGATGCAACAGTTTTTCCATCGTATAACAGGAGTAACAGCAAACAGTGTGAAAGTACTTGTCACTTCTACGTTCCGGGTAACATAGGCTTCACTCTAGCGCGTTGTTCCACCAGATCGAACAGTTAGGGCATAAGAAGGCAACGCCAGAAGCATAAAATACAATATAAATATAACAGTTTTTCAATCGTATAAAGCGAATAATTGCAACCAGAATGAAAGCTATGGTCATTTCTACTTTACGGGCAACCTAGGCTACACCCTAGGGCGTTCCTCCACCAGATCGAATAGTTAGTGCCTTAGAAGTCAACGCCAGAAGCATAAAATACAATAAAAATACAACAGTTTTTCCATCGTATGAAACGAATAATTGCAACCAGTATGAAACTTATGGTCATTTCTACTTTCCGAGCAACCTAGGCTTCAACCCTAGGTCGTTGCACCAACAGATTGAATAGTTAGGGCCTTAGAAGTCAACGCCCGAAGCATAAAATGCAATAAAAATACAACAGTGTTTCCATCATATATCAGGAATAATTGCAACAAGTTTGAAAGTGATGGCCAATTCTACGTTCCGGGCAACCTAGGCCTCACTCTATTCCGTTGCTCCACCAGATCGAATAGTTAGTGCCTTAGAAGTCGACGCCAGAAGCTTAAAATACATTATAAATACAACAGTTTTTCCATCGTATAAAACGAATAATTCCAACCAGTATGAAACTTATGGTCATTTCTACTTTCCGAGCAACCTAGGCTTCACCCTAGGTCGTTGTTCTACCAGATGGAACAGTTAGGGCCTTAGAAGTCAACGCCCGAAGCATAAAATACAAAATAAACAGAACAGTTTTTCCATTGTATAAAACGAATAATTGCTACCAGTGTGAAAGTTATGGTCATTTCTACGTTCCGGGCAACCTAGGCCTCACTCTAGGGTGTTGTTCCACCAGAATGAATAGTTAGGGCCTAGGAAATCAACGCCAGAAGCATAAAATACAATATAAATATAACAGTTTTCCCATCGTATAAAACGAATAATTACAACCAGTGTGAATGTTATGGCCATTTTTACATTCCGAGCAACCTAGGCTTCTCTCTAGGGCGTTGATCCACCAGATAGAATAGTTAGGGCCTTAGAAGTCAACGCCAGAAGCATTAAATTCAATAAAAATGCAACAGTTTTTCCATAGTATAACAGGAATAACTGCAAACAGTGTGAAAGTACTGGTCATTTCTACGTTCCGGGCAACCTAGGCTTCAACCTAGGTCGTTGCTCCAACAGATTGAATAGTTAGGGCCTTAGAAGTCAACGCCGGAAGCATAAAATGCAATAAAAATGCATCAGTTTTTCCATCGTATAAAGAGATTAGTTGCAACCAGTTTGAAAGTGATGGTCACTTCTACGTTCCGGGCAACCTAGGCTTTACTCTAGGGCGTTGCACCACCAGATCAAATAGCTAGGGCCTTAGAAGTCTACGCTCGAAGCATAAAATACAAAATAAATAGAACCGTTTTTCCATTGTATAAAACGTATAATTTCTACCGGTGTGAAAGTTATGGTCATTTCTACGTTCCGGGTAACCTAGGCTTCACCCTAGGTCGTTGTTCCACCAGATGGAATAGTTAGGGAATAAGAAGTCAGCGCCAGAAGCATAAAATACAATATAAATAAAACAGTTTTTCAATCGTATAAAACGAGTAATTGCAACCGGTACGAAAGTTAACGTCATTTCTACGTTCCGGGCAACCTAGGGTTCACCCTAGGGCGTTGCTCCAACAGATTGAATAGTTAGGGCCTTAGAAGTCAACGCCGGAAGTATAAAATGCAATAAAAATGCATCAGTTTTTCCATCGTATAAAAGGATTAGTTGCAACCAGTTTGAAAGTGATGGTCACTTCTACGTTCCGGGCAACCTAGGCTTTACTCTAGGGCGTTGCTCCACCAGATCAAATAGCTAGGGCCTTAGAAGTCTACGCTCGAAGCATAAAATACAAAATAAATAGAACCGTTTTTCCATTGTATAAAACGTATAATTTCTACCGGGGTGAAAGTTATGGTCATTTCTACGTTCCGGGCAACCTAGGCTTCACCCTAGGTCGTTGTTCCACCAGATGGAATAGTTAGGGCCTTAGAAGTCAACGCCAGAAGCATAAAATACAATATAAATACAACAGTTTTTCCATCGTATAAAGGAATAATTGCTACCAGTATGTAAGTGATGGTCATTCCCACGCTCCGGGCAACCTAGGCCTCACTCTAGGGCGTTGTTCCTCCAGATTGAATAGTTAGGGCCTAAGAAATCAACGACAGAAGCATAAAATACAATATAAATATAACAGTATTTCCATCGTGTAAAACGAATAATTTCAACCAGTGTGAATGTTATGGTCATTTCTACATTCCGAGCAACCTAGGCTTCACTCTAGGGCGTTGATCCACCGGATAGAATAGTGAGGGCCTTAGAAGTAAACGCCAGAAGCATTAAATTCAATAAAAATGCAACAGTTTTTCCATCGTATAACAGGAATAACTGCAAGCAGTGTGAAAGTACTGGTCATTTCTACGTTCCGGGCAACCTAGGCTTCACCCTAGGGCGTTGCTCCAACAGATTGAATAGTTAGGGACTTAGAAGTCAACGCCGGAAGTATAAAATGCAATAAAAATGCATCAGTTTTTCCATCGTATAAAAGGATTAGTTGCAACCAGTTTGAAAGTGATGGTCACTTCTACGTTCCGGGCAACCTAGGCTTTACTCTAGGGCGTTGCTACACCAGATCAAATAGCTAGGGCCTTAGAAGTCTACGCTCGAAGCATAAAATACAAAATAAATAGAACCGTTTTTCCATTGTATAAAACGTATAATTTCTACCGGTGTGAAAGTTATGGTCATTTCTACGTTCCGGGCAACCTAGGCTTCACCCTAGGTCGTTGTTCCACCAGATGGAATAGTTAGGGCCTTAGAAGTCAACGCCAGAAGCATAAAATACAATATAAATACAACAGCTTTTCCATCGTATAAAACGAATAATTGCTACCAGTATGTAAGTGATTGTCATTCCCACGCTCCGGGCAACCTAGGCCTCACTCTAGGGCGTTGATCCACCAGATAGAATAGTGAGGGCCTTAGAAGTCAACGCCAGAAGCATTAAATTCAATAAAAATGCAACAGTTTTTCCATCGTATAACAGGAATAACTGCAAACAGTGTGAAAGTACTGGTCATTTCTACGTTCCGGGCAACCTAGGCTTCACCCTAGGGCGTTGCTCCAACAGATTGAATAGTTAGGGCCTTAGAAGTCAACGCCGGAAGTATAAAATGCAATAAAAATGCATCAGTTTTTCCATCGTATAAAGAGATTAGTTGCAACCAGTTTGAAAGTGATGGTCACTTCTACGTTCCGGGCAACCTAGGCTTTACTCTAGCACGTTGCTCCACCAGATGGAATAGTTAGGGCCTTAGAAGTCAACGCCAGAAGCATAAAATACAATATAAATACAACAGTTTTTCCATCGTATAAAACGAATAATAGCAACCAGTGTGAAAGTTATGGTCATTTCTATGTTCCGGGCAACCTAGGCTTCACCACAGGGCGTTGTTCCACCAGATCGAATAGTTAGGGCCTAAGAAGTGAACGCCATCAACATAAAATACAATATAAATACAACAGTTTTTCCTTCATATAAAACGAATAATTGCAACCAGTATGAAAGTTATGGTCATTTCTACTTTCCGGGCAACCTAGGCTACACCCTAGGGCGTTGCTCCAACAGATTGAATAGTTAGGGCCTTAGAAGTCAATGCCCGAAGCATAAAATGCAATAAAAATACAACAGTTTTTCCATCATATAACAGGAATAATTGCAACCAGTTTGAAAGTGATGGTCATTTCTACGTTCCGGGAAACCTCGGCTTCACTCTAGGGCGTTGCTCCGCCAGATCGAATAGTTAGTGCATTAGAAGTCAACGCCAGAAGCATAAAATACAATATAAGTACAACAGTTTTTCCATCGTACAAAACGAATAATTGCAACCAGTATGAAAGTTAACGTCATTTCTACTTTCCGGCAACCTAGGCTTCACCCTTGGGCGCTGATCCAACAGATTGAATAGTTAGGGCCTTAGAAGTCAATGCCGGAAACATAAAATGCAATAAAAATACAACAGTTTTTCCATCGTATAAAAGGATTAATTGCAACCAGTTTGAAAGTGATGGTCATTTCTACGTTCCGGGCAATCTAGGCTTCACTCTAGGGCGTTGCTGCACCAGATCGAATAGTTAGGGCCTTAGAAGTCAACGCCAGAAGCATAAAATACAATAAAGATGCAACAGCTTTTCCATCGTATTAAACGAATGATTTCAACCAGTGTGAATGTTATTGTCATTTCTACATTCCGAGCAACCTAGGCTTCACTCTAGGGCGTTGATCCAACAGATTGAATAGTTAGGGCCTTAGAAGTCAACGCCCGAAGCATAAAATACAATATAAATACATCAGTTTTTCCATCATATAACAGGAATAATTGCAACCAGTATGAAAGTTAACGTCATTTCTACTTTCCGGCAACCTAGGCTTCACCGTTGGGCGCTGATCCAACAGATTGAATAGTTAGGGCCTTAGAAGTCAATGCCGGAAACATAAAATGCAATAAATATACAACAGTTTTTCCATCGTATAAAAGAATTAATTGCAACCAGTTTGAAAGTTATGGTCATTTCTACTTTCCGGGCAACGTAGGCTTCGCCCTAGGGCGTTGCTTCAACAGATTGAATATTTAGGGCCTTAGAAGTCAACGCCCGAAGCATAAAATACAAAATAAATAGAACAGTTTTTCCATCGTATAAAACGAATAATTGCTACCGGTGTGAAAGTTGTGGTCATTTCTACGTTCCGGGCAACCTAGGCTTCACCATATGGAGTTGTTCCACCAGATGGAATAGTTAGGGCATAAGAAGTCAACGCCAGAAGCATAAAATACAATATAAATACAACAGTTTTTCCATCGTATAAAACGAATAATTGCTGCCAGTATGTAAGTGATGGTCATTCCTACGTTCCGGGCAACCTAGGCCTCACTCTAGGGCGTTGTTCCTCCAGATTGAATAGTTAGGGCCTAAGAAATCAACGGCAGAAGCATAAAATACAATATAAATATAACAGCTTGTCCATCGTGTAAAACGAATAATTTCAACCAGTGTGAATGTTATGGTCATTTCTACATTCCGAGCAACCTAGGCTTCACTCTAGGGCGTTGATCCACCAGATAGAATAGTGAGGGCCTTAGAAGTCAACGCCAGAAGCATTAAATTCAATAAAAATGCAACAGTTTTTCCATCGTATAACAGGAATAACTGCAAACAGTGTGAAAGTACTGGTCATTTCTACGTTCCGGGCAACCTAGGCTTCACCCTAGGGTGTTGCTCCAACAGATTGAATAGTTAGGGCCTTAGAAGTCAACGCCGGAGGTATAAAATACAATATAAATACAACAGTTTTTCCATCGTATAAAACGAATAATTGCTACCAGTATGTAAGTGATGGTCATTCCCACGCTCCGGGTAACCTAGGCCTTACTCTAGGGCGTTGTTCCTCCAGATTGAATAGTTAGGGCCTAAGAAATCAACGGCAGAAGCATAAAATACAATATAAATATAACAGTTTTTCCATCGTGTAAAACGAATAATTTCAACCAGTGTGAATGTTATGGTCATTTCTACATTCCGAGCAGCCTAGGCTTCACTCTAGGGCGTTGATCCACCAGATCAAATAGCTAGGGCCTTAGAAGTCTACGCTCGAAGCATAAAATACAAAATAAGTAGAACCGTTTTTCCATTGTATAAAACGTATAATTTCTACCGGTGTGAAAGTTATGGTCATTTCTACGTTCCGGGCAACCTAGTCTTCACCCTAGGTCGTTGTTCCACCAGATGGAATAGTTAGGGCATAAGAAGTCAACGCCAGAAGCATAAAATACAATATAAATACAACAGTTTTTCAATCGTATAAAACGGGTAATTGCAACCGGTACGAAAGTTAACGTCATTTCTACGTTCCGGGCAACCTAGGCTTCACCCTAGGGCGTTGCTCCAACAGATTGAATAGTTAGGGCCTTAGAAGTCAACGCCGGAAGTATAAAATGCAATAAAAATGCATCAGTTTTTCCATCGTATAAAAGGATTAGTTGCAACCAGTTTGAAAGTGATGGTCTCTTCTACGTTCCGGGCAACCTAGGCTTTACTCTAGGGCGTTGCTCCACCAGATCAAATAGCTAGGGCCTTAGAAGTCTACGCTCGAAGCATAAAATACAAAATAAATAGAACCGTTTTTCCATTGTATAAAACGTATAATTTCTACCGGTGTGAAAGTTATGGTCATTTCTACGTTCCGGGCAACCTAGGCTTCACCCTAGGTCGTTGTTCTACCAGATGGAATAGTTCGGGCCTTAGAAGTCAACGCCAGAAGCATAAAATACAATATAAATACAACAGTTTTTCCATCGTATAAAACGAATAATTGCTGCCAGTATGTAAGTGATGGTCATTCCTACGTTCCGGGCAACCTAGGCCTCACTCTAGGGCGTTGTTCCTCCAGATTGAATAGTTAGGGCCTAAGAAATCAACGGCAGAAGCATAAAATACAATATAAATATAACAGTTTTTCCATCGTGTAAAACGAATAATTTCAACCAGTGTGAATGTTATGGTCATTTCTACATTCCGAGCAACCTAGGCTTCACTCTAGGGCGTTGATCCACCAGATAGAATAGTGAGGGCCTTAGAAGTCATCGCCAGAAGCATTAAATTCAATAAAAATGCAACAGTTTTTCCATCGTATAACAGGAATAACTGCAAACAGTGTGAAAGTACTGGTCATTTCTACGTTCCGGGCAACCTAGGCTTCACCCTAGGGCGTTGCTCCAACAGATTGAATAGTTAGGGCCTTAGAAGTCAACGCCGGAAGTATAAAATGCAATAAAAATGCATCAGTTTTTCCATCGTATAAAGAGATTAGTTGCAACCAGTTTGAAAGTGATGGTCACTTCTACGTTCCGGGCAACCTAGGCTTTACTCTAGGGCGTTGCTCCACCAGATCAAATAGCTAGGGCCTTAGAAGTCTACGCTCGAAGCATAAAATACAAAATAAGTAGAACCGTTTTTCCATTGTATAAAACGTATAATTTCTACCGGTGTGAAAGTTATGGTCATTTCTACGTTCCGGGCAACCTAGTCTTCACCCTAGGTCGTTGTTCCACCAGATGGAATAGTTAGGGCATAAGAAGTCAACGCCAGAAGCATAAAATACAATATAAATACAACAGTTTTTCAATCGTATAAAACGAGTAATTGCAACCGGTACGAAAGTTAACGTCATTTCTACGTTCCGGGCAACCTAGGCTTCACCCTAGGGCGTTGCTCCAACAGATTGAATAGTTAGGGCCTTAGAAGTCAACGCCGGAAGTACAAAATGCAATAAAAATGCATCAGTTTTTCCATCGTATAAAAGGATTAGTTGCAACCAGTTTGAAAGTGATGGTCACTTCTACGTTCCGGGCAACCTAGGCTTTACTCTAGGGCGTTGCTCCACCAGATCAAATAGCTAGGGCCTTAGAAGTCTACGCTCGAAGCATAAAATACAAAATAAATAGAACCGTTTTTCCATTGTATAAAACGTATAATTTCTACCGGTGTGAAAGTTATGGTCATTTCTACGTTCCGGGCAACATAGGCTTCACCCTAGGTCGTTGTTCTACCAGATGGAATAGTTAGGGCCTTAGAAGTCAACGCCAGAAGCATAAAATACAATATAAATACAACAGTTTTTCCATCGTATAAAACGAATAATTGCTGCCAGTATGTAAGTGATGGTCATTCCTACGTTCCGGGCAACCTAGGCCTCACTCTAGGGCGTTGTTCCTCCAGATTGAATAGTTAGGGCCTAAGAAATCAACGGCAGAAGCATAAAATACAATATAAATATAACAGTTTTTCCATCGTGTAAAACGAATAATTTCTACCGGTGTGAATGTTATGGTCATTTCTACGTTCAGGGCAACCTAGTCTTCACCCTAGGTCGTTGTTCCACCAGATGGAATAGTTAGGGCCTTAGAAGTCAACGCCAGAAGCATAAAATACAATATAAATACAACAGTTTTTCCATCGTATAAAACGAATAATTGCTACCAGTATGTAAGTGATGGTCATTCCCACGTACCGGGAAACCTAGGCCTCACTCTAGGGCGTTGTTCCTCCAGATTGAATAGTTAGGGCCTAAGAAATCAACGGCAGAAGCATAAAATACAATATAAATATAACAGTTTTTCCATCGTGTAAAACGAATAATTTCAACCAGTGTGAATGTTATGGTCATTTCTACATTCCGAGCAACCTAGGCATCACTCTAGGGCGTTGATCCACCAGATAGAATAGTGAGGGCCTTAGAAGTCAACGCCAGAAGCATTAAATTCAATAAAAATGCAACAGTTTTTCCATAGTATAACAAGAATAACTGCAAACAGTGTGAAAGTACTGGTCATTTCTACGTTCCGCGCAACCTAGGCTTCACCCTAGGGCGTTGCTCCAACAAATTGAATAGTTAGGGCCTTAGAAGTCAACGCCGGAAGTATAAAATGCAATTAAAATGCATCAGTTTTTCCATCGTATAAAGAGATTAGTTGCAACCAGTTTGAAAGTGATGGTCACTTCTACGTTCCGGGCAACCTAGGCTTCACCCTAGGGCGTTGCTCCAACAGATCGAATAGTTAGTGCCTTAGAAGTCAACGGCCGAAGCATAAAATACAAAATAAATACAACTGTTTTTCCATCGTATAAAACGAATAATTGCTACCGGTGTGAAAGTTATTTCCATTTCTACGTTCCGGGCAACCTAGGCTTCACCCTAGTGCGTTGTTCCACCAGATGGAATAGTTAGGGCATAAGAAGTCAACGCCAGAAGCATAAAATACAATATAAATATAACAGTTTTTCCATCGTATAAAACGAATAATAGCAACCAGTGTGAAAGTTATGGTCATTTCTACGTTCCGGGCAGCCTAGGCTTCACCCCAGGTCGTTGTTCCACCGGATCGAATAGTCAGGGCCTAAGAAATGAACGCCAGCAGCATAAAATACAATATAAACACAACAGTTTTTCCAACGTATAAAACGAATAATTGCAACCAGTATGAAAGTTATGGTCATTTCTACGTTCCGGGCAACCTAGGCTTCACTCTATAGCGTTCTTCCACTACATCGAATAGCAACGGCCTCAGAAGTCAACGCCTGAAGCATAAAATACAATAAAAATACAACAGTCTTTCCGTCCTATAACAGGAATAATTGCAACCCGTGTGAAAGTGATGGTCATTTCTACGTTCCGGGCAACCTAGGCTTCACCCCAGGTCGTTGTTCCACCAGATCGAATTGTTAGGGCCTAAGAAGTGAACGCCAGCAGCATAAAATACAATATAAATACAACAGTTCTTCCATCATATAAAACGAATAATTGCAACCAGTATGAAAGTTATGGTCATTTCTACGTTCCGGGCAGCCTAGGCTTCACTCTATGGCGTTCTTCCACCACATCGAATAGCTACGGCCTCAGAAGTCAACGCCTGAAGCATAAAATACAATAAAAATACAACAGTCTTTCCATCCTATAACAGGAATAATTGCAACCCGTGTGAAAGTGATGGTCATTTGTACGTTCCAGGCAACCTAGGCTTCACTCTATGGCGTTCTTCCACTACATCGAATAGCAACGGCCTCAGAAGTCAACGCCTGAAGCATAAAATACAATAAAAATACAACAGTCTTTCCGTCCTATAACAGGAGCAATTGCAACCCGTGTGAAAGTGATGGTCATTTGTACGTTCCAGGTAACCTAGGGTTCACTCTAGGGCGTTGTTCCACCAGATCGAGTTGTTAGGGCCTAAGAAGTGAACGCCAGCAGCATAAAATACAGTATAAATACAACAGTTCTTCAATCATATAAAACGAATAATTGCAACCAGTATGAAAGTTATGGTCATTTCTACGTTCCAGGCAACCTAGGCTTCCCTCTATGGCGTTCTTCCACCACATCGAATAGCTACGGCCTCGGAAGTCAACGCCTGAAGCATAAAATACAATAAAAATACAACAGTCTTTCCTTCAAATAACAGGAATAATTGCAACCCTTGTGAAAGTGATGGTCATTTGTACGTTCCAGGCAACCTAGGCATCACTCTGGGGCGTTGTTCCACCACATCGAATTGTTAATGCCTAATAAGTCAACGCCAGAAGCATAAGATACAATATAAATATAACAGTTTTTCCATCGTATAGAACGAATAATAGCAACCAGTGTGAAAGTTATGGTCATTTCTACGTTCCAGGCAACCTAGGCTTCACGCCTAGGGCGTTGCTCCACCAGATCAAACAGTTAGGGCCTTAGAAGTCAACGCCCGAAGCATAAAATACAAAATAAATAGAACAGTTTTTCCATCGTATAAACCGAATAATTGCAACCAGTATGAAAGTGAACGTCATTTCTACGTTCCGGGCAACCTAGGCTTCACTCTAGGGCGTTGCTCCACCAGATCGAATAGTTAGGGCCTTTGAAGTCAACGCCAGAATCATAAAATACAATAAATATACAACAGCTTTTCCATCGTATTAAACGAATAATTTCAACCAGTGTGAATGTTATGGTCATTTCTTCATTCCGAGCAACCTAGGCTTCACTCTAGGGCGTTGATCCAACAGATTGAATAGTTAGGGCCTTAGCAGTCAACGCCCGAAGCATAAAATACAATATAAATACAACAGTTTTTCCATCGTATAAAACGAATAATTGCAACCAGTATGAAAGTTATGGTCATTTCTACGTTCCGGGCAACCTAGGCTTCACTCTATGGCGTTCTTCCACTACATCGAATGGCAACGGCCTCAGAAGTCAACGCCAGCAGCATAAAATACAATAAATATTCAACAGCTTTTCCATCGTATTAAACGAATAATTTCAACCAGTGTGAATGTTATGGTCATTTCTACATTCCGAGCAACCTAGGCTTCACTCTAGGGCGTTGATCCAACAGATTGAATAGTTAGGGCGTTAGCAGTCAACGCCCGGAGCATAAAATACAATATAAATACAACAGTTTTTCCATCATATAACAGGAATAATTGCAACCAGTTTGAAGATGATGGGCATTTCTACGTTCCGGGCAAATTAGGCTTCACTCTAGAGCGTTGCTCCACCAGATCGAATAGTTAGTGCCTTAGAAGTCAACGCCAGAAGCATAAAATACAATATAAATACAACAGTTTTTCCATCGTATAAAACGAATAATTGCAACCAGTATGAAAGTTATGGTCATTTCTACGTTCCGGGCAACCTAGGCTTCACTCTATGGCGTTCTTCCACTACATCGAATGGCAACGGCCTCAGAAGTCAACGCCTGAAGCATAAAATACAATAAAAATACAACAGTCTTTCCGTCCTATAACAGGAATAATTGCAACCCGTGTGAAAGTGATGGTCATTTGTACGTTCCAGGCAACCTAGGCTTCACTCTAGGGCGTTGTTCCACCAGATCGAATTGTTAGGGCCTAAGAAGTCAACGCGAAAAGCATAAGATACAAAATAAATATAACAGTTTTTCCATTGTATAAAACGAATAATAGCAACCAGTGTGAAAGTTATAGACATTTCTACGTTCCGGGCAACCTAGGCTTCACTCTACGGCGTTGCTCCACCAGATCAAACAGCTAGGGCGTTAGAAGTCAACGCCCGAGGCATAAAATACAATATAAATATAACAGTTTTTCCATCGTATAAAACGAATAATAGCAACCGGTGTGAGAGTTATGGCCATTTCTACGTTCCGGGCAACCTAGGCTTCACTCTAGGGCGTTGCCCCACCAGATCAAACAGTTAGTTCCTTAGAAGTCAACGCCCGAAGCATAAAATACAAAATAAATAGAACAGTTTTTCCATCGTATAAAACGAATAATTGCAACCAGTATGAAAGTTAACGTCATTTATACGTTCCGGGCAACCTAGGCTTCACTCTAGGGCGTTGCTCCACCAGATCGAATAGTTAGGGCCTTAGAAGTCAACGCCAGAATCATAAAATACAATAAATATACAACAGCTTTTCCATCGTATTAAACGAATAATTTCAACCAGTGTGAATGTTATGGTCATTTCTACATTCCGAGCAACCTAGGCTTCACTCTAGGGCGTTGATCCAACAGATTGAATAGTTAGGGCGTTAGCAGTCAACGCCCGCAGCATAAAATACAATATAAATACAACAGTTTTTCCATCATATAACAGGAATAATTGCAACCAGTTTGAAGATGATGGGCATTTCTACGTTCCGGGCAAATTAGGCTTCACTCTAGAGCGTTGCTCCACCAGATCGAATAGTTAGTGCCTTAGAAGTCAACGCCAGAAGCATAAAATACAATATAAATACAACAGTTTTTCCATCGTATAAAACGAATAATTGCAACCAGTATGAAAGTTATGGTCATTTCTACGTTCCGGGCAACCTAGGCTTCACTCTATGGCGTTCTTCCACTACATCGAATGGCAACGGCCTCAGAAGTCAACGCCTGAAGCATAAAATACAATAAAAATACAACAGTCTTTCCGTCCTATAACAGGAATAATTGCAACCCGTGTGAAAGTGATGGTCATTTGTACGTTCCAGGCAACCTAGGCTTCACTCTAGGGCGTTGTTCCACCAGATCGAATTGTTAGGGCCTAAGAAGTCAACGCGAAAAGCATAAGATACAAAATAAATATAACAGTTTTTCCATCGTGTAGAACGAATAATAGCAACCAGTGTGAAAGTTATGGTCACTTCTACGTTCCGGGCAACCTAGGCTTCACTCTAGGGCGTTGCTCCACCAGATCAAACAGATAGGGCCTTAGAAGTCAACGCCCGAAGCATAAAATACAAAATAAATAGAACAGTTTTTCCATTGTATAAAACGAATAATAGCAACCAGTGTGAAAGTTATAGACATTTCTACGTTCCGGGCAACCTAGGCTTCACTCTACGGCGTTGCTCCACCAGATCAAACAGCTAGGGCGTTAGAAGTCAACGCCCGAAGCATAAAATACAATATAAATATAACAGTTTTTCCCTCGTATAGATTGAATAATAGCAACCAGTGTGAAAGTTATCGTCATTTCTACTTTCCGGGCAACCTAGGCTTCACCCTAGGGCGTTGCTCCAACAGATTGAATAGTTAGGGCCTTAGAAGTCAACGCCCGATGCATAAAATACAAAATAAATAGAACAGTTTTTCCATCGTGTAAAACGAATAATTGCTACCGGTGTGAAAGTTATGGTCATTTCTACGTTCCGGTCAACCTAGGCTTCACCATAGGGCGTTGTTCCACCAAATCGAATAGTTAGGGCCTCAGAAGTGAACACCAGATGCATAAAATACAATATAAATACAACAGTTTTTCCATCATACAAAACGAACAATTGCAACCAGTATGAAAGCTATGGTCACTTCTACTTTACGGGCAACCTCGGCTACACCCTAGGGCGTTGCTCTTACAGATTGAATAGTTAGGACCTTAGAAGTTAATGCCCGAAGCATAAAACGCAATAAAAATACAACAGTTTTTCCTTCATATAACAGGAATATTTGTAACCAGTTTGAAAGTGATGGTAATTGCTACGTTCCGGGCAACTTAGGCTTCACTCTAGGGCGCTGCTCCACCAGATCGAATAGTTAGTGCCTTAGAAGTCAACGCCAGAAGCATAAAATACAATATAAATACAACAGTTTTTCCATCGTATAAAACGAATAATAGCAACCAGTATGAAAGTTAACGTCATTTCTACTTTCCGGGCAACCTATGCTTCACTCTAGGGCGTTGATTCAACAGATTGAATAGTTAGGGCCTTAGAAGTCAACGCCCGATGCATAAAATACAAAATAAATAGAACAGTTTTTCAATCGTGTAAAACGAATAATTGCTACCGGTGTGAAAGTTATGGTCATTTCTACGCTCCGGTCAACCTAGGCTTCACCATAGGGCGTTATTCCACCAGATCGAATAGTTAGGGCCTAAGAAGTGAACGCCAGAAGCATAAAATACAATATAAATACAACAGTTTTTCCATCATACAAAACGAATAATTGCAACCAGTATGAAAGTTAACGTCATTTCTACTTTCCGGGCAACCCAGGCTTCACCCTAGGGCGTTGTTCCAACAGATTGAATAGTTAGGGCCTTAGAAGTCAACGCCGGAAGCATAAAATGCAATAAAAATACAACAGTTTTTCCATCGTATAAAAGGATTAATTGCAACCAGTTTGAAAGTGATGGTCATTTCTGCGTTCCGGGAAACCTAGGCTTCACTCTAGGGCGTTGCTCCACCAGATCGAATAGTTAGGGCCTTAGAGGTCAACGCCAGAAGCATAAAATACAATATAAGTACAACAGTTTTTCCATCGTATAAAATGAATAATTGCAAACATTGCGAAAGTAATGGTCATTCCACGCTCCGGGCAACCCAGGCGTCACTCTAGTGCGTTGCTCCACCACATCTAATTGCTACGGCCTTAGACGTCAACGACAGAAGCATAAAATACAATAAAGATGCAACAGCCTTTCCATCGTATAAAACGAATAATTGCACCCAGTGTGAAAGTTATTGTCATTTCTACTTTCCGCGCAACCTAGGCTTCACCCTAGGGCGTTGCTCCAACAGATTGAATAGTTAGGGCCTTAGAAGTCAACGCCCGACGCAGAAAATGCATTTAGAATACAACAGTGTTTCCATCATATAACAGGAATAATAGCAACCAGTTTGAAAGTGATGGCCAATTCTACGTTCCGCGCAACCTAGGCTTCACTCCAGGGCGTTGCTCCACCAGATCGAATTGTTAGGGCCTAAGAAGTCAACGCCAGTAGCATAAGATTCAATATAAATATAACAGTTTTTCCATCGTATAGAACGAATAATAGCATCCAGTGTGAAAGTTATTGTCATTTCTACGTTCCGTGCAATCTAGGCTTCACTCTAGGGCGTTGCTCTACCAGATCAAACAGTTAGTTCCTTAGAAGTCAACGCCCGAAGCATAAAATACAAAATAAATATAACAGTTTTTCCATCGTATAAAACGAATAATAGCAACCAGTGTGAAAGTTACGATCATTTCTACGTTCTGGCAACCTAGGCTTCACCCCAGGGCGTTGTTCCACCAGATCGAATAGTTAGGGCCTAAGAAGTGAACGCCCGAAGCATAAAATACAAAATAAATAGAACAGTTTTTCCATCGTATAAAACGAATAATAGCAACCAGTGTGAAAGTTATGGTCATTTCTACGTTCCGGGCAACCTAGGCTTCACTCTATGGCGTTCTTCCACTACATCGAATGGCAACGGCCTCAGAAGTCAACGCCTGAAGCATAAAATACAATAAAAATACAACAGTCTTTCCGTCCTATAACAGGAATAATTGCAACCCGTGTGAAAGTGATGGTCATTTGTACGTTCCAGGCAACCTAGGCATCACTCTAGGGCGTTGTTCCACCAGATCGAATTGTTAGGGCCTAAGAAGTCAACGCGAGAAGCATAAGATACAATATAAATATACCAGCTTTTCCATCGTATAGAACGAATAATAGCAAACAGTGTGAAAGTTATGGTCACTTCTACGTTCCGGGCAACCTAGGCTTCACTCTAGGGCGTTGCTCCACCAGATCAAACAGTTAGGGCCTTAGAAGTCAACGCCCGAAGCATAAAATACAAAATAAATAGAACAGTTTTTCCATCGTATAAAACGAATAATAGCAACCAGTGTGAAAGTTATAGACATTTCTACGTTCCGGGCAACGTAGGCTTCACTCTACGGCGTTGCTCCACCAGATCAAACAGCTAGGGCCTTAGAAGTCAACGCCCGAAGCATAAAATACAATATAAATATAACAGTTTTTCCATCGTATAGATTGAATAATAGCAACCAGTGTGAAAGTTATCGTCATTTCTACTTTCCGGGCAACCTAGGCTTCACCCTAGGGCGTTGCTCCAACAGATTGAATAGTTAGGGCCTTAGAAGTCAACGCCCGATGCATAAAATACAAAATAAATAGAACAGTTTTTCCATCGTGTAAAACGAATAATTGCTACCGGTGTGAAAGTTATGGTCATTTCTACGTTCCGGTCAACCTAGGCTTCACCATAGGGCGTTGTTCCACCAGATCGAATAGTTAGGGTCTCAGAAGTGAACACCAGATGCATAAAATACAATATAAATACAACAGTTTTTCCATCATACAAAACGAACAATTGCAACCAGTATGAAAGCTATGGTCACTTCTACTTTACGGGCAACCTAGGCTACACCCTAGGGCGTTGCTCTTACAGATTGAATAGTTAGGACCTTAGACGTTAATGCCCGAAGCATAAAATGCAATAAAAATACAACAGTTTTTCCTTCATATAACAGGAATATTTGCAACCAGTTTGAAAGTGATGGTAATTGCTACGTTCCGGGCAACTTAGGCTTCACTCTAGGGCGCTGCTCCACCAGATCGAATAGTTAGTGCCTTAGAAGTCAACGCCAGAAGCATAAAATACAATATAAATACAACAGTTTTTCCATCGTATAAAACGAATAATAGCAACCAGTATGAAAGTTAACGTCATTTCTACTTTCCGGGCAACCTATGCTTCACTCTAGGGCGTTGATTCAACAGATTGAATAGTTAGGGCCTTAGAAGTCAACGCCCGATGCATAAAATACAAAATAAATAGAACAGTTTTTCAATCGTGTAAAATGAATAATTGCTACCGGTGTGAAAGTTATGGTCATTTCTACGCTCCGGTCAACCTAGGCTTCACCATAGGGCGTTATTCCACCAGATCGAATAGTTAGGGCCTAAGAAGTGAACGCCAGAAGCATAAAATACAATATAAATACAACAGTTTTTCCATCATACAAAACGAATAATTGCAACCAGCATGAAAGTTAACGTCATTTCTACTTTCCGGGCAACCCAGGCTTCACCCTAGGGCGTTGTTCCAACAGATTGAATAGTTAGGGCCTTAGAAGTCAACGCCGAAAGCATAAAATGCAATAAAAATACAACAGTTTTTCCATCGTATAAAAGGATTAATTGCAACCAGTTTGAAAGTGATGGTCATTTCTACGTTCCGGGAAACCTAGGCTTCACTCTCGGGCGTTGCTCCACCAGATCGAATAGTTAGGGCCATAGAAGTCAACGCCAGAAGCATAAAATACAATATAAGTACAACAGTTTTTCCATCGTATAAAATGAATAATTGCAAACCTTGCGAAAGTAATGGTCATTCCACGCTCCGGACAACCCACGCGTCACTCTAGTGCGTTGCTCCACCACATCTAATTGCTACGGCCTTAGGCGTCAACGACAGAAGCATAAAATACAATAAAGATGCAACAGCTTTTCCATCGTATAAAACGGATAATTGCACCCAGTGTGAAAGTGATGGTCATTTGTACGTTCCAGGCAACCTAGGCTTCACTCTAGGGCGTTGTTCCACCAGATCGAATTGTTAGGGCCTAAGAAGTCAACGCCAGTAGCATAAGATTCAATATAAATATAACAGTTTTTCCATCGTATAGAACGAATAATAGCATCCAGTGTGAAAGTTATGGTCATTTCTACGTTCCGTGCAATCTAGGATTCACTCTAGGGCGTTGCTCCACCATATCAAACAGTTAGTTCCTTAGAAGTCAACGCCCGAAGCATAAAATACAAAATAAATATAACAGTCTTTCCATCGTATAAAACGAATAATAGCAACCAGTGTGAAAGTTACGATCATTTCTACGGTCTGGCAACCTAGGCTTCACCCCAGGGCGTTGTTCCACCAGATCGAATAGTTAGGGCCTAAGAAGTGAACGCCAGCAGCATAAAATACAATATAAATACAACAGTTTTTCCATCGTATAAAACGACTAAGTGCAACCAGTATGAAAGTTAACGTCATTTCTACTTTCCGGGCAACCCAGGCTTCACCCTAGGGCGTTGTTCCAACAGATTGAATAGTTAGGGCCTTAGAAGTCAACGCCGGAAGCATAAAATGCAATATAAATACAACAGTTTTTCCATCGTATAAAATGAATAAATGCAAACATTGCGAAAGTAATGGTCATTCCACGTTCCGGGCAACCTAGGCGTCACTCTAGTGCGTTGCTCCACCACATATAATTGCTACGGCCTTAGCCGTCAACGACAGAAGCATAAAATACAATAAAGATACAACAGCTTTTCCATCGTATAAACCGAATAATTGCACCCAGTGTGAAAGTTATTGTCATTTCTACTTTCCGCGCAACCTAGGCTTCACCCTAGGGCGTTGCTCCAACAGATTGAATTGTTAGGACCTTAGAAGTCAATGCCCGAAGCATAAAATACAAAATCAATAGAACAGTTTTTCCATCGTATAAAACTAATAATTGCAACCAGTGTGAAAGTAATGGGCATTTCTACGTTCCGGGCAACCTAGGCTTCACTGTAGGGCGTTGCTCCACCACATCGAATATCTACGGCCTTAGAAGTCAACGCCAGAAGCATAAAATACAGTATAAATAGAACAGTTTTTCCATTGTATAGCATGACCAATTGCACCCAGTGCGAAAGTAACGATCATTTCGACGTTTCGGGCATCCTAGACTTAACTCTGAGGCGTTGCTCCACCAGGTCGAAGAGTTAGGGTCTAAGAAGTCAACACCGGAAGCATAAAATTCAATATAAATACAACAGCTTTTCCATCGTAGAAAACGAATAATTGCAACCTGTGTGAAGGTTATGGTCATTTCTATGTTCCGGGCAACGTAGGCTTCACTCTAGGGCGTTGTTCCACCAGATCGAACACTTAGGGTCTAAGAAGGCAACGCCAGAAGCATAAAATACAATATAAATATAACAGTTTTTCCATCGTGTAAAACGAATAATAGCAATCAGTGTGAAAGTTATGGTCATTTCTAAGTTCCGGGCAACCTAGGCTTCACCCCAGGTCGTTGTTCCACCAGATCGAATTGTTAGGGCCTAAGAAGTCAACGCGAGAAGCATAAGATACAATATAAATATAACAGTTTTTCCATCGTATAAAACGAATAATAGCAACCAGTGTGAAAGTTATGGTCATTTCTACGTTCCGGGCAACCTAGGCTTCACTCTACGGCGTTGCTCCACCAGATCAAACAGCTAGGGCCTTAGAAGTCAACGCCCGAAGCATGAAATACAATATAAATATAACAGTTTTTCCATCGTATAGATTGAATAATAGCAACCAGTGTGAAAGTTATCGTCATTTCTACTTTCCGGGCAACCTAGGCTTCACCCTAGGGCGTTGCTCCAACAGATTGAATAGTTAGGGCCTTAGAAGTCAACGCCCGATGCATAAAATACAAAATAAATAGAACAGTTTTTCCATCGTGTAAAACGAATAATTGCTACCGGTGTGAAAGTTATGGTCATTTCTACGTTCCGGTCAACCTAGGCTTCACCATAGGGCGTTGTTCCACCAGATCGAATAGTTAGGGTCTCAGAAGTGAACACCAGATGCATAAAATACAATATAAATACAACAGTTTTTCCATCATACAAAACGAACAATTGCAACCAGTATGAAAGCTATGGTCACTTCTGCTTTACGGGCAACCTAGGCTACACCCTAGGGCGTTGCTCTTACAGATTGAATAGTTAGGACCTTAGAAGTTAATGCCCGAAGCATAAAATGCAATAAAAATACAACAGTTTTTCCTTCATATAACAGGAATATTTGCAACCAGTTTGAAAGTGATGGTAATTGCTACGTTCCGGGCAACTTAGGCTTCACTCTAGGGCGCTGCTCCACCAGATCGAATAGTTAGTGCCTTAGAAGTCAACGCCAGAAGCATAAAATACAATATAAATACAACAGTTTTTCCATCGTATAAAACGAATAATAGCAACCAGTACGAAAGTTAACGTCATTTCTACTTTCCGGGCAACCTATGCTTCACTCTAGGGCGTTGATTCAACAGATTGAATAGTTAGGGCCTTAGAAGTCAACGCCCGATGCATAAAATACAAAATAAATAGAACAGTTTTTCAATCGTGTAAAACGAATAATTGCTACCGGTGTGAAAGTTATGGTCATTTCTACGCTCCCGTCAACCTAGGCTTCACCATAGGGCGTTATTCCACCAGATCGAATAGTTAGGGCCTAAGAAGTGAACGCCAGAAGCATAAAATACAATATAAATACAACAGTTTTTCCATCATACAAAACGAATAATTGCAACCAGCATGAAAGTTAACGTCATTTCTACTTTCCGGGCAACCTAGGCTTCACCCTAGGGCGTTGCTCCAACAGATTGAATAGTTAGGGCTTTAGAAGTCACCGCCCGATGCATAAAATACAAAATAAATGGAACAGTTTTTCCATCGTGTAAAACGAATAAATTCTACCGGTCTGAAAGTTACGGTCATTTCTACGTTCCGGTCAACCCAGGCTTCACCATAGTGCGTTGTTCCACCAGATCGAATAGTTAGGGCCTAAGAAGTGAACACCAGACGCATAAAATACAATATAAATACAACAGTTTTACCATCATACAAAACGAATAATTGCAACCAGTATGAAAGCTATGGTCATTTCTACTTTACGGGCAACCTAGGCTACACCCTAGGGCGTTGCTCTTACAGATTGAATAGTTAGGGCCTTAGAAGTCAACGCCCGAAGCATAAAATTCAATAAAAATACAACAGTCTTTCCATCATATAACAGGAATATTTGTAACCAGTTTGAAAGTGATGGTAATTGCTACGTTCCGGGAAACTTAGGCTTCACTCTAGGGCGTTGCTCCACCAGATCGAATAGTTAGTGCCTTAGAAGTCAACGCCAGAAGCATAAAATACAATATAAATACAACAGTTTTTCCATCGTATAAAACGAATAATTGCAACCAGTATGAAAGTTAACGTCATTTCTACTTTCCGGGCAACCTAGGCTTCACTCTAGGGCGTTGATCCAACAGATTGAATAGTTAGGGCCTTAGAAGTCAACGCCAGAAGCATAAAATACAAAATAAATAGAACAGTTTTTCAATCGTGTTAAACGAATAATTGCTACCGGTGTGAAAGTTATGGTCATTTCTACGCTCCGGTCAACCTAGGCTTTACCATAGGGCGTTATTCCACCAGATCGAATAGTTAGGGCCTAAGATGTGAACGCCAGAAGCATAAAATACAATATAAATACAACAGTTATTCCATCGTATAAAAGGATTAATTGCAACCAGTTTGAAGGTGATGGTCATTTCTACGTTCCGGGCAGCCTACGCTTCACTCTAGGGCGTTGCTCCACCTGATCGAATAGTTAGGGCCTTAGAAGTCAACGCCAGAAGCATAAAATACAATATAAGTACAACTGTTTTTCCATCGTATAAAATGAATAAATGCAAACATTGCGAAAGTAATGGTCATTCCACGTTCCGGGCAACCTAGACGTCACTCTAGTGCGTTGCTCCACCACATATAATTGCTACGGCCTTAGCCGTCAACGACAGAAGCATAAAATACAATAAAGATACAACAGCTTTTCCATCGTATAAACCGAATAATTGCACCCAGTGTGAAAGTTATTGTCATTTCTACTTTCCGCGCAACCTAGGCTTCACCCTAGGGCGTTGCTCCAACAGATTGAATTGTTAGGATCTTAGAAGTCAATGCCCGAAGCATAAAATACAAAATCAATAGAACAGTTTTTCCATCGTATAAAACTAATAATTGCAACCAGTGCGAAAGTAATGGGCATTTCTACGTTCCGGGCAACCTAGGCTTCACTGTAGGGCGTTGCTCCACCACATCGAATAGCTACGGCCTTAGAAGTCAACGCCAGAAGCATAAAATACAGTATAAATAGAACAGTTTTTCCATTGTATAGCATGACCAATTGCAACCAGTGCGAAAGTAACGATCATTTCGACGTTTTGGGCATCCTAGACTTAACTCTGAGGCGTTGCTCCACCAGGTCGAAGAGTTAGGGTCTAAGAAGTCAACACCGGAAGCATAAAATTCAATATAAATACAACAGCTTTTCCATCGTAGAAAACGAATAATTGCAACCTGTGTGAAAGTTATGGTCATATCTACGTTCCGGGCAACCTTGGCTTCACTGTAGGGTGTTGCTCCACCAGATCGAATAGGTAGGGCCATAGAAGTCTATGCCCGAAGCATAAAATACAATAAATATACAAGAGTTTTTTCATCGTATATCAGGAATAATAGCAACCAGTGTGAAAGTGATGGTCATTTCTATGTTCCGGGCAACGTAGGCTTCACTCTAGGGCGTTGTTCCACCAGATCGAACACTTAGGGTGTAAGAAGCCAACGCCAGAAGCATAAAATACAATATAAATATAACAGTTTTTCCATCGTGTAAAACGAATAATAGCAATCAGTGTGAAAGTTATGGTCATTTCTAAGTTCCGGGCAACCTAGGCTTCACCCCAGGTCGTTGTTCCACCAGATCGAATTGTTAGGGCCTAAGAAGTCAACGCGAGAAGCATAAGATACAATATAAATATAACAGTCTTTCCATCGTATAAAACGAATAATAGCAACCAGTGTGAAAGTTACGATCATTTCTACGGTCTGGCAACCTAGGCTTCACCCCAGGGCGTTGTTCCACCAGATCGAATAGTTAGGGCCTAAGAAGTGAACGCCAGCAGCATAAAATACAATATAAATACAACAGTTTTTCCATTGTATAAAACGACTAAGTGCAACCAGTATGAAAGTTAACGTCATTTCTACTTTCCGGGCAACCCAGGCTTCACCCTAGGGCGTTGTTCCAACAGATTGAATAGTTAGGGCCTTAGAAGTCAACGCCGGAAGCATAAAATGCAATATAAATACAACAGTTTTTCCATCGTATAAAAGGATTAATTGCAACCAGTTTGAAGGTGATGGTCATTTCTACGTTCCGGGCAACCTAGGCTTCACTCTAGGGCGTTGCTCCACCTGATCGAATAGTTAGGGCCTTAGAAGTCAACGCCAGAAGCATAAAATACAATATAAGTACAACTGTTTTTCCATCGTATAAAATGAATAAATGCAAACATTGCGAAAGTAATGGTCATTCCACGTTCCGGGCAACCTAGGCGTCACTCTAGTGCGTTGCTCCACCACATATAATTGCTACGGCCTTAGCCGTCAACGACAGAAGCATAAAATACAATAAAGATACAACAGCTTTTCCATCGTATAAACCGAATAATTGCACCCAGTGTGAAAGTTATTGTCATTTCTACTTTCCGCGCAACCTAGGCTTCACCCTAGGGCGTTGCTCCAACAGATTGAATTGTTAGGACCTTAGAAGTCAATGCCCGAAGCATAAAATACAAAATCAATAGAACAGTTTTTCCTTCGTATAAAACTAATAATTGCAACCAGTGTGAAAGTAATGGGCATTTCTACGTTCCGGGCAACCTAGGCTTCACTGTAGGGCGTTGCTCCACCACATCGAATATCTACGGCCTTAGAAGTCAACGCCAGAAGCATAAAATACAGTATAAATAGAACAGTTTTTCCATTGTATAGCATGACCAATTGCACCCAGTGCGAAAGTAACGATCATTTCGACGTTTCGGGCATCCTAGACTTAACTCTGAGGCGTTGCTCCACCAGGTCGAAGAGTTAGGGTCTAAGAAGTCAACACCGGAAGCATAAAATTCAATATAAATACAACAGCTTTTCCATCGTAGAAAACGAATAATTGCAACCTGTGTGAAGGTTATGGTCATTTCTATGTTCCGGGCAACGTAGGCTTCACTCTAGGGCGTTGTTCCACCAGATCGAACACTTAGGGTCTAAGAAGGCAACGCCAGAAGCATAAAATACAATATAAATATAACAGTTTTTCCATCGTGTAAAACGAATAATAGCAATCAGTGTGAAAGTTATGGTCATTTCTAAGTTCCGGGCAACCTAGGCTTCACCCCAGGTCGTTGTTCCACCAGATCGAATTGTTAGGGCCTAAGAAGTCAACGCGAGAAGCATAAGATACAATATAAATATAACAGTTTTTCCATCGTATAAAACGAATAATAGCAACCAGTGTGAAAGTTATGGTCATTTCTACGTTCCGGGCAACCTAGGCTTCACTCTACGGCGTTGCTCCACCAGATCAAACAGCTAGGGCCTTAGAAGTCAACGCCCGAAGCATAAAATACAATATAAATATAACAGTTTTTCCATCGTATAGATTGAATAATAGCAACCAGTGTGAAAGTTATCGTCATTTCTACTTTCCGGGCAACCTAGGCTTCACCCTAGGGCGTTGCTCCAACAGATTGAATAGTTAGGGCCTTAGAAGTCAACGCCCGATGCATAAAATACAAAATAAATAGAACAGTTTTTCCATCGTGTAAAACGAATAATTGCTACCGGTGTGAAAGTTATGGTCATTTCTACGTCCCGGTGAACCTAGGCTTCACCATAGGGCGTTGTTCCACCAGATCGAATAGTTAGGGTCTCAGAAGTGAACACCAGATGCATAAAATACAATATAAATACAACAGTTTTTCCATCATACAAAACGAACAATTGCAACCAGTATGAAAGCTATGGTCACTTCTGCTTTACGGGCAACCTAGGCTACACCCTAGGGCGTTGCTCTTACAGATTGAATGGTTAGGACCTTAGAAGTTAATGCCCGAAGCATAAAATGCAATAAAAATACAACAGTTTTTCCTTCATATAACAGGAATATTTGCAACCAGTTTGAAAGTGATGGTAATTGCTACGTTCCGGGCAACTTAGGCTTCACTCTAGGGCGCTGCTCCACCAGATCGAATAGTTAGTGCCTTAGAAGTCAACGCCAGAAGCATAAAATACAATATAAATACAACAGTTTTTCCATCGTATAAAACGAATAATAGCAACCAGTATGAAAGTTAACGTCATTTCTACTTTCCGGGCAACCTATGCTTCACTCTAGGGCGTTGATTCAACAGATTGAATAGTTAGGGCCTTAGAAGTCAACGCCCGATGCATAAAATACAAAATAAATAGAACAGTTTTTCAATCGTGTAAAACGAATAATTGCTACCGGTGTGAAAGTTATGGTCATTTCTACGCTCCGGTCAACCTAGGCTTCACCATAGGGCGTTATTCCACCAGATCGAATAGTTAGGGCCTAAGAAGTGAACGCCAGAAGCATAAAATACAATATAAATACAACAGTTTTTCCATCATACAAAACGAATAATTGCAACCAGCATGAAAGTTAACGTCATTTCTACTTTCCGGGCAACCCAGGCTTCACCCTAGGGCGTTCTTCCAACAGATTGAATAGTTAGGGCCTTAGAAGTCAACGCCGGAAGCATAAAATGCAATAAAAATACAACAGTTTTTCCATCGTATAAAAGGATTAATTGCAACCAGTTTGAAAGTGATGGTCATTTCTACGTTCCGGGAAACCTAGGCTTCACTCTCGGGCGTTGTTCCACCAGATCGAATTGTTAGGGCCTAGGAAGTCAACGCCAGTAGCATAAGATTCAATATAAATATAACAGTTTTTCCATCGTATAGAACGAATAATAGCATCCAGTGTGAAAGTTATGGTCATTCCACGTTCCGGGCAACCTAGGCGTCACTCTAGTGCGTTGCTCCACCACATATAATTGCTACGGCCTTAGCCGTCAACGACAGAAGCATAAAATACAATAAAGATACAACAGCTTTTCCATCGTATAAACCGAATAATTGCACCCAGTGTGAAAGTTATTGTCATTTCTACTTTCCGCGCAACCTAGGCTTCACCCTAGGGCGTTACTCCAACAGATTGAATTGTTAGGACCTTAGAAGTCAATGCCGGAAGCATAAAATACAAGATCAATAGAACAGTTTTTCCATCGTATAAAACTAATAATTGCAACCAGTGCGAAAGTAATGGGCATTTCTACGTTCCGGGCAACCTAGGCTTCACTGTAGGGCGTTGCTCCACCACATCGAATAGTTACGGCCTTAGAAGTCAACGCCAGAAGCATAAAATACAGTATAAATAGAACAGTTTTTCCATTGTATAGCATGTCCAATTGCAACCAGTGCGAAAGTAACGATCATTTCGACGTTTCGGGCATCCTAGACTTAACTCTGAGGCGTTGCTCCACCAGGTCGAAGAGTTAGGGTCTAAGAAGTCAACACCGGAAGCATAAAATTCAATATAAATACAACAGCTTTTCCATCGTAGAAAACGAATAATTGCAACCTGTGTGAAAGTTATGGTCATATCTACGTTCCGGGCAACCTTGGCTTCACTGTAGGGCGTTGCTCCACCAGATCCAATAGGTAGGGCCATAGAAGTCTATGCCCGAAGCATAAAATACAATAAATATACAAGAGTTTTTTCTTCGTATATCAGGAATAATAGCAACCAGTGTGAAAGTGATGGTCATTTCTATGTTCCGGGCAACGTAGGCTTCACTCTAGGGCGTTGTTCCACCAGATCGAACACTTAGGGTGTAAGAAGGCAACGCCAGAAGCATAAAATACAATATAAATATAACAGTTTTTCCATCGTGTAAAACGAATAATAGCAATCAGTGTGAAAGTTATGGTCATTTCTAAGTTCCGGGCAACCTAGGCTTCACCCCAGGTCGTTGTTCCACCAGATCGAATTGTTAGGGCCTAAGAAGTCAACGCGAGAAGCATAAGATACAATATAAATATAACAGTTTTTCCATCGTATAAAACGAATAATAGCAACCAGTGTGAAAGTTATGGTCATTTCTACGTTCCGGGCAACCTAGGCTTCACTCTACGGCGTTGCTCCACCAGATCAAACAGCTAGGGCCTTAGAAGTCAACGCCCGAAGCATAAAATACAATATAAATATAACAGTTTTTTTCATCGTATAGAACGAATAATAGCAACCAGTGTGAAAGTTATCGTCATTTCTACTTTCCGCGCAACCTAGGCTTCACCCTAGGGCGTTGCTCCAACAGATTGAATAGTTAGGGCCTTAGAAGTCAACGCCCGATGCATAAAATACAAAATAAATAGAACAGTTTTTCCATCGTGTAAAACGAATAAATGCTACCGTTCTGAAAGTTATGGTCATTTCTACGTTCCGGTCAACCCAGGCTTCACCATAGGGCGTTGTTCCACCAGATCGAATAGTTAGGGCCTAAGAAGTGAACACCAGACGCATAAAATACAATATAAATACAACAGTTTTTCCATCATACAAAACGAATAATTGCAGCCAGTATGAAAGCTATGGTCATTTCTACTTTACGGGCAACCTAGGCTACACCCTAGGGCGTTGCTCTTACAGATTGAATAGTTAGGGCCTTAGAAGCCAATGCCCGAAGCATAAAATGCAATAAAAATACAACAGTTTTTCCATCATATAACAGGAATAATAGCAACCAGTGTGAAAGTGATGGTCATTTCTATGTTCCGGGCAACGTAGGTTTCACTCTAGGGCGTTGTTCCACCAGATCGAACACTTAGGGTCTAAGAAGGCAACGCCAGAAGCATAAAATACAATATAAATATAACAGTTTTTCCATCGTGTAAAACGAATAATAGCAATCAGTGTGAAAGTTATGGTCATTTCTAAGTTCCGGGCAACCTAGGCTTCACCCCAGGTCGTTGTTCCGCCAGATCGAATTGTTAGGGCCTAAGAAGTCAACGCGAGAAGCATAAGATACAATATAAATATAACAGTTTTTCCATCGTATAAAACGAATAACAGCAACCAGTGTGAAAGTTATGGTCATTTCTACGTTCTGGCAACCTAGGCTTCACCCCAGGGCGTTGTTCCACCAGATCGAATAGTTAGGGCCTAAGAAGTGAACGCCAGCAGCATAAAATACAATATAAATACAACAGTTTTTCCATCGTATAAAACGACTAAGTGCAACCAGTATGAAAGTTAACGTCATTTCTACTTTCCGGGCAACCCAGGCTTCACCCTAGGGCGTTGTTCCAACAGATTGAATAGTTAGGGCCTTAGAAGTCAACGCCGGAAGCATAAAATGCAATATAAATACAACAGATTTTCCATCGTATAAAAGGATTAATTGCAACCAGTTTGAAGGTGATGGTCATTTCTACGTTCCGGGCAACATAGGCTTCACTCTAGGGCGTTGCTCCACCAGATCGAATAGTTAGGGCCTTAGAAGTCAACGCCAGAAGCATAAAATACAGTATAAATAGAACAGTTTTTCCATTGTATAGCATGACCAATTGCAACCAGTGCGAAAGTAACGATCATTTCGACGTTTCGGGCATCCTAGACTTAACTCTGAGGCGTTGCTCCACCAGATCGAATAGTTAGTGCCTTAGAAGTCAACGCCAGAAGGATAAAATACAATATAAATACAACAGTTTTTCCATCGTATAAAACGAATAATTGCAACCAGTATGAAAGTTAACGTCATTTCTACTTTCCGGGCAACCTAGGCTTCACTCTAGGGCGTTGATCCAACAGATTGAATAGTTAGGGCTTTAGAAGTCAACGCCCGATGCAAAAAATACAAAATAAATAGAGCAGTTTTTCAATCGTGTTAAACGAATAATTGCTACCGGTGTGAAATTTATGGTCATTTCTACGCTCCGGTCAACCTAGGCTTTACCATAGGGCGTTATTCCACCAGATCGAATAGTTAGGGCCTAAGAAGTGAACGCCAGAAGCATAAAATACAATATAAATACAACTGTTATTCCATCATACAAAACGAATAATTGCAACCAGTATGAAAGCTATGGTCATTTCTACTTTACGGGCAACCTAGGCTACACCCTAGGGCGTTGCTCTTACAGATTGAATAGTTAGGGCCTTAGAAGTCAACGCCCGAAGCATAAAATTCAATAAAAATACAACAGTCTTTCCATCATATAACAGGAATATTTGTAACCAGTTTGAAAGTGATGGTAATTGCTACGTTCCGGGCAACTTAGGCTTCACTCTAGGGCGTTGCTCCACCAGATCGAATAGTTAGTGCCTTAGAAGTCAACGCCAGAAGCATAAAATACAATATAAATACAACAGTTTTTCCATCGTATAAAACGAATAATTGCAACCAGTATGAAAGTTAACGTCATTTCTACTTTCCGGGCAACCTAGGCTTCACTCTAGGGCGTTGATCCAACAGATTGAATAGTTAGGGCCTTAGAAGTCAACGCCCGATGCAAAAAATACAAAATAAATAGAACAGTTTTTCAATCGTGTTAAACGAATAATTGCTACCGGTGTGAAAGTTATGGTCATTTCTACGCTCCGGTCAACCTAGGCTTTACCATAGGGCGTTATTCCACCAGATCGAATAGTTAGGGCCTAAGATGTGAACGCCAGAAGCATAAAATACAATATAAATACAACAGTTATTCCATCGTATAAAAGGATCAATTGCAACCAGTTTGAAGGTGATGGTCATTTCTACGTTCCGGGCAGCCTAGGCTTCACTCTAGGGCGTTGCTCCACCTGATCGAATAGTTAGGGCCTTAGAAGTCAACGCCAGAAGCATAAAATACAATATAAGTACAACTGTTTTTCCATCGTATAAAATGAATAAATGCAAACATTGCGAAAGTAATGGTCATTCCACGTTCCGGGCAACCTAGGCGTCACTCTAGTGCGTTGCTCCACCACATACGATTGCTACGGCCTTAGCCGTCAACGACAGAAGCATAAAATACAATAAAGATACATCAGCTTTTCCATCGTATAAACCGAATAATTGCACCCAGTGTGAAAGTTATTGTCATTTCTACTTTCCGCGCAACCTAGGCTTCACCCTAGGGCGTTGCTCCAACAGATTGAATTGTTAGGACCTTAGAAGTCAATGCCCGAAGCATAAAATACAAAATCAATAGAACAGTTTTTCCATCGTATAAAACTAATAATTGCAACCAGTGTGAAAGTAATGGGCATTTCTACGTTCCGGGCAACCTAGGCTTCACTGTAGGGCGTTGCTCCACCACATCGAATAGCTACGGCCTTAGAAGCCAACGCCAGAAGCATAAAATACAGTATAAATAGAACAGTTTTTCCATTGTATAGCATGACCAATTGCAACCAGTGCGAAAGTAACGATCATTTCGACGTTTCGGGCATCCTAGACTTAACTCTGAGGCGTTGCTCCACCAGGTCGAAGAGTTAGGGTCTAAGAAGTCAACACCGGAAGCATAAAATTCAATATAAATACAACAGCTTTTCCATCGTAGAAAACGAATAATTGCAACCTGTGTGAAAGTTATGGTCATATCTACGTTCCGGGCAACCTTGGCTTCACTGTAGGGTGTTGCTCCACCAGATCGAATAGGTAGGGCCATAGAAGTCAATGCCCGAAGCATAAAATACAATAAATATACAAGAGTTTTTCCATCGTATATCAGGAATAATAGCAACCAGTGTGAAAGTGATGGTCATTTCTATGTTCCGGGCAACGTAGGCTTCACTCTAGGGCGTTGTTCCACCAGATCGAACACTTAGGGTGTAAGAAGGCAACGCCAGAAGCATAAAATACAATATAAATATAACAGTTTTTCCATCGTGTAAAACGAATAATAGCAATCAGTGTGAAAGTTATGGTCATTTCTAAGTTCCGGGCAACCTAGGCTTCACCCCAGGTCGTTGTTCCACCAGATCGAATTGTTAGGGCCTAAGAAGTCAACGCGAGAAGCATAAGATACAATATAAATATAACAGTTTTTCCATCGTATAAAACGAATAATAGCAACCAGTGTGAAAGTTATGGTCATTTCTACGTTCCGGGCAACCTAGGCTTCACTCTACGGCGTTGCTCCACCAGATCAAACAGCTAGGGCCTTAGAAGTCAACGCCCGAAGCATAAAATACAATATAAATATAACAGTTTTTTTGATCGTATAGAACGAATAATAGCAACCAGTGTGAAAGTTATCGTCATTTCTACTTTCCGCGCAACCTAGGCTTCACCCTAGGGCGTTGCTCCAACAGATTGAATAGTTAGGGCCTTAGAAGTCAACGCCCGATGCATAAAATACAAAATAAATAGAACAGTTTTTCCATCGTGTAAAACGAATAAATGCTACCGTTCTGAAAGTTATGGTCATTTCTACGTTCCGGGCAACCTAGGCTTTACCCTAGGGCGTTGTTCCACCAGATCGAATAGTTAGGGCCTAGGAAGTGAACGCCAGAAGCATAAAATACAATATAAATACAACAGTTTTTCCATCATATAAAACGAGTAATTGCAACCTGTATGAAGGTTGTGGTCATTTCTACTTTCCGGGCAACCCAGGCTACACCCTAGGGCGTTGCTCCAACAGATCGAATAGTTAGTGCCTTAGAGGTCCATGGACGAAGCATAAAATACAAAATAAATAGAACTGTTTTTCCGTCGTATAAAACGAATAATTGCAACCAGTATGAAAGTTAACGTCATTTCTACGTTCCGGGCAACCTAGGCTTCACACTAGGCCGTTGATCCACCAGATAGAATAGTTAGGGCCTTAGAAGTCAACGCCAGAAGCATAAAATTCAATAAGAATGCAACAGTTTTTCCATCGTATAGCAGGAATAACTGCAAACAGTGTGAAAGTACTGGTCATTTCTACGTTCCGGGTAACCTAGGCTTCACTCTAGGGCGTTGTTCCACCAGATCGAACAGTTAGGGCCTAAGAAGGCAACGCCAGAAGCATAAAGTACAATATAAATATAACAGTTTTTCCATCGTATAAAACGAATAATAGCAACCAGTGTGAAAGTTATGGTCATTTCTACGTTCCGGGCAACCTAGGCTTCACCCCAGGTAGTTGTTCCACCAGATCGAATAGTTAGGGCCTAAGAAGTCAACGCCCGGAGCATAAAATACAAAATAAATGGAACAGTTCGTCCATGGTATAAAACGAACACTTGCTACCAGTGTAAAAGTTATGGTCATTTCTACGTTCCGGGCAACCTAGGCTTCACCCTAGGGCGTTGTTCCACCAGATCGAATTGTTGGGGCCTAAGAAGTGAACGCCAGAAGCATAGAATACAATAAAAATACAACAGTCTTTCCATTCTGTAACTGGAACAATTGCAACCCGTGTGAAAGTGATGGTCATTTGTACGTTCCAGGCAACCTAGGCTTCACTCTAGGGCGTTGTTCCACCAGATCGAATTGCTAGGGCCTAAGAAGTCAACGCCAGAAGCATAAGATACAATATGAATATAACAGTTTTGCCATCGTATAGAACGAATAATAGCATCCAGTGTGAAAGTTATGGTCATTTCTACGTTCCGGGCAACCTAGGCTTCACTCTAGGGCGTTGCTCCACCAGATCAAACAGTTAGTTCCTTAGAAGTCAACGCCCGAAGCATAAAATACAAAATAAATAGAACAGTTTTTCCATAGTATAAAACGTATAATAGCAACCAGTGTGAAAGTTATGCTCATTTCTACGTTCCGGCAACCTAGGCTTCACCCCAGGGCGTTGTTCCACCAGATCGAATAGTTAGGGGCTAAGAAGTGAAAGACAGCAGCATAAAATACAATATAAATACAACAGTTCTTCCATCATATAAAACGAATAATTGCAACCAGTATGAAAGTTATGGTCATTTCTACGTTCCGGGCAACCTAGGCTTCACTCTATGGCGTTCTTCCACCACATCGAATAGCTGCGGCCTCAGAAGTCAACGCCTGAAGCATAAAATACAATAAAAATACAACAGTCTTTCCATCCTATAACAGGAATGATTGCAACCAGTTTGAAAGTGATGGTCATTTCTACTTTCCGGGCAACCTAGGCTTCACCCTAGGGCGTAGCTCCAACAGATTGAATAGTTAGGGCCTTAGAAGTCAACGCCCGATGCATAAAATACAAAATAAATAGAACAGTTTTTCCATCGTGTAAAACGAATAATTGCTACCGGTGTGAAAGTTATGGTCATTTCTACGTTCCGGTCAACCTAGGCTTCACCATAGGGCGTTATTCCACCAGATCGAATAGTTAGGGCCTAAGAAGTCATCGCCCGAAGCATCAAATACAAAATAAATAGATCAGTTTTTCCATGGTATAAAACGAACACTTGCTACCAGTGTAAAAGTTATGGCCATTTCTACGTTCCGAGCAACCTAGGCTTCACCCTAGGGCGTTGTTCCACCAGATCGAATAGTTAGGGCCTAAGAAGTGAACGCCAGAAGCATAGAATACAATAAAAATACAACAGTCTTTCCATCCTATAACTGGAATAATTGCAACGCGTGTGAAAGTGATGGTCATTTGTACGTTCCAGGCAACCTAGGCTTCACTCTAGGGCGTTGCTCCACCAGATCGAATAGTTAGGGCCTTAGAAGTCAACGCCCGAAGCATAAAATACAAAATAAATAGAATAGTTTTTCCATTGTATAAAACGAATAATTGCTACCAGTGTGAAAGTTATGTCCATTTCTACGTTTCTGACAACCTAGGCTTCACTGTAGTGTGTTGCTCCACCAAATCGAATAGGTAGGGCCATGGAAGTCAACGCCCGAAGCATAAAATACAAAATAAATAGAACAGTTTTTCCATTGTATAAAACGAATAATTGCTACCAGTGTGAAAGTTATGTCCATTTCTACGTTTCTGATAACCTAGGCTTCACTGTAGTGTGTTGCTCCACCAAATCGAATAGGTAGGGCCATGGAAGTCAACGCCCGAAGCATAAAGTACAATAAGTATACAAGAGTTTTTCCATCATATAACAGGAATAATTGCAACCAGTGTGAAAGTGATGGTCATTTCTACGTTCTGGGCAACCTAGGCTTCACTCCAGGGCGTCGTTCCACCAGATCGAATAGCTAGGGCCTAAGAAGTCAACGCCAGAAGCATAAAATACAATACAAATATAACACCTTTTCCATCCTATAAACCGTATAATTGCAACAAGTATGAAAGTTGTGGTTATTTCTACTTTCCGGGCAACCTAGGCTTCTCCCTAGGGCGATGCTCCAACAGATTGAGTAGTTAGGGCCTTAGAAGTCGACGCCCGAAGCATAAAATACAAAATAAATAGAACAGTTTTTCCATCGTATAAAACGAATAATTGCTGCCGGTGTGAAAGTTATGGTCATTTCTACGTTCCGGGCAACCCAGGCTTCACCCTAGGGCGTTGTTCCACCAGATGGAATAGTTAGGGCATAAGAAGTCAACGCCAGAAGCGTAAAATACGGTATAAATACAACAGCTTTTTCATCGTATAAAACAAATAATTGCAACCAGTATGAAAGGTATGGTCATTTCTACTTTCCGGGCAACCTAGGCTTCACCCTAGGGCGTTGCTCCAACAGATTGAATAGTTAGGGCCTTAGAAGTCAACGCCCGAAGCATAAAATACAAAATAAATAGAACAGTTTTTCCATCGTATAAAACTAATAATTGCTACCAGTGTGAAAGTTATGTTCATTTCTACGTTTCTGACAACCTAGGCTTCACTGTAGGGTGTCGGTCCACCACATCGAATAGCTACGGCCTTAGAAGTCAACGCCAGAAGCATAAAATACAGTATAAATACAACAATTTTTCCATTGTATAGCATGACTAATTGCAACCAGTGCGAAAGTAACGATCATTTCGACGTTTCGGGCATCCTAGACTTAACTCTGAGGCGTTGCTCCACCAGATCGAAGAGTTAGGGTCTAAGAAGTCTACACCGGAAGCATAAAATACAATTTAAATACAACAGCTTTTCCATCGTAGAAAACGAATAATTGCAACCTGTGTGAAGGTTATGGTCATATCTACATTCCGGGCTACCTAGGCTTCACTGTAGCGTGTTGCTCCACCAGATCGAATAGGTAGGGCCATAGAAGTCTACGCCCGAAGCATAAAATGCAATATAAATACAACAGTCTTTCCATCGTATAAAAGGATTAATTACAACCAGTTTGAAAGTGATGATCATTTCTACGTTCCGGGCAACCTAGGCTTCACTCTAGGGCGTTGCTCCACCAGATAGAACACTGAGGGCCTAAGAAGTCAACGCCAGAAGCATAAAATACAATATAAATATAACAGTTTTTCCATTGTGTAAAACGAATAATAGCAACCAGTGTCAAAGTTCTGGTCATTTCTACGTTCCGGGCACCCTCGGCTTCACTCTAGGGCGTTGTTCCACCAGATCGAATAGTTAGGGCCTAAGAAGTGAACGCCAGCAGCATAAAATACAATAAAAATGCAACAGTTTTTCCATCATATAACAGGAATAATTGCAACCAGTTTGAAAGTGATGGTCATTTCTACGTTCCGGGCAACCTCGGCTTCACTCTAGGGCGTTGCTCCACCAGATCGAATAGTTAGGGCCTTAGAAGTCAACACCCGAAGCATAAAATACAAAATAAATAGAACAGCTTTTCCATCGTATAAAACGAATAATTGCTACCGGTGTGAAAGTTGTGGTCATTTCTACGTTCCGGGCAGCCCAGGCTTCACCTTAGGGCATTGTTCCACCAGATGGAATAGTTAGGGCGTAAGAAGTCAATGCCAGAAGCATAAAATACGGTATAAAAGCAACAGCTTTTCCATCGTATAAAACAAATAATTGCAACCAGTATGAAAGGTATGGGCATTTCTACGTTCCGGGCAACCTAAGCTTCACTCTAGGGCGTTGCTCCACCACATCGGATAGCTACGGTCTTAGAAGTCAACGCCAGAAGCATAGAATACAGTATAAATACAACAGTGTTTCCATTGAATAGCATGACTAATTGCAACCAGTGCGAAAGTAACGATCATTTCGACGTTTCGGGCATCCTAGACTTAACTCTGAGGCGTTGCTCCACCAGATCGATGAGCTAGGGTCTAAGAATTCAACACCGGAAGCATAAAATACAATATAAATACAACAGCTTTTCCATCGTAGAAAACGAATAATTGCAACCTGTGTGAAGGTTATGGTCATATCTACGTTCCGGGCATCCTAGACTTCACTGTAGGGTGTTGCTCCACCAGATCGAATAGGTAGGGCCATAGAAGTCTACGTCCGAAGCATAAAATACAATAAAGATGCAACAGTTTTTCCATCGTATATCAGGAATTATTGCAACCAGTGTGAAAGTAATGGCATATCATTGTTCCGGGCAACCTAGGCTTCTCTCTAGGGCGTTGCTCCACCATATGGAATAGTTAGGGCCTAAGAAGTCAACGCCAGAAGCATAAAATACAATATAAATATAACAGTTTTTCCATCGTATAAAACGAGTAATTGCAACAAGTATGAAAGTTGTGGTTATTTCTACTTTCCGGGCAACCTAGGCTTCACCCTAGGGCGTTGTTCCACCAGATGGAATAGTTATGGCATAAGAGGTCAACGCCAGAAGCATAAAATACAATTTAAGAACAACAGCTTTCCAACGTATGAATTGAGTAATTGCAAACGTTGCGAAAGTAATGGTCATTTCTACGATCCGGACAACCTAGGCTTCACTCTAGGGCATTGCTCCACCATATCGAATAGCTAGGGACTTGGAATTAAACGCCAGAAGCATAAAATACAATAAAAATACAACAGTTTTTCCATTGTATAACAGGAATAATTGCAACCAGTGTGAAAGTAATGGTTATTTCTACGTTCCGGGCAACCTAGGCTTCACCCTAGGGCGTTGCTCCAACAGATTGAATAGTTAGGACCTTAGTAGTCAATGCCCGAAGCATAAAATGCAATAAAAATACAACAGTTTTTCCATCATATAACAGGAATAATTGCAACCAGTTTGAAAGTGATGGTCATTTGTACGTTCCAGGCAACCTCGGCTTCACTCTAGGGCGTTGTTCCACCAGATCAAATTGCTAGGGCCTAAGAAGTCAACGCCAGAAGCATAAGATACAATATAAATAAAACAGTTTTCCATCGTATAGCACGAATAATAGCAACCAGTGTGAAAGGTTATGGTCATTTCTACGTTCCGGGCAACCTAGGCTTCACTCTAGGGCGTTGTTCCACCAGATCGAACAGCTAGGGCCTAAGAAGTCAACACCGGAAGCATAAAATACAATTTAAATACAACAGCTTTTCCATCGTAGAAAGCGAATAATTGCAACCTGTGTGAAGGTTATGGTCATATCTACGTTCCGGGCAACCTAGGCTTCACTCTAGGGTGTTGCTCCACCAAGTCGAACAGGTGGGGCCATGGAAGTCAACGCCCGAAGCATAAAATACAATAAATATACAAGAGTTTTTCCATCGTATAACAGGAATAATTGCAACCAGTGTGAAAGTGATGGTCATTCCTACGTTCTGGGCAACCTAGGCTTCACTCTAGGGCGTCGTTCCACCAGATCGAATAGTTAGGGCCTAAGAAGTCAACGCCAGAAGCATAAAATACAATATAAATATAACAGTTTTTCCATCGTATAAAACGAATAATTGCAACCTGTGTGAAGGTTATGGTCATATCTACGTTCCGGTCCACCTAGACTTCACTGTAGGGTGCTGCTCCACCAGATCGAATAGGTAGGGCCATAGAAGTCTACGTCCGAAGCATAAAATACAATAAAGATGCAACAGTTTTTCCATCGTATATCAGGAATTATTGCAACCAGTGTGAAAGTAATGGCATATCATTGTTCCGGGCAACCTAGGCTTCTCTCTAGGGCGTTGCTCCACAAGATGGAATAGTTAGGGCCTAAGAAGTCAACGCCAGAAGCATAAAATACAATATAAATATAACAGTTTTTCCATCGTATAAAACGAGTAATTGCAACAAGTATGAAAGTTGTGGTCATTTCTACTATCCGCGCAACCTAGACTTCACCCTAGGGCGTTGCTCCAACAGATTGAATAGTTAGGGCCTTAGAAGTCAACGCCCGAAGCATAAAATACAAAATAAATAGAACAGTTTTTCCATCGTATAAAATTAAAAATTGCAACCAGTGTGAAAGTAATGGGCATTTCTACATTCCGGGCAACCTAGGCTTCACTCTAGGGCGTTGCTCCACCACATCGAATAACTACGGACTTAGAAGTCAACGCCAGAAGCATAAAATACAGTATAAATACAACAGTGTTTCCATTGTATAGCATGACTAATTGCAGCCAGTGCGAAAGTAACGATCATTTCGACGTTTCGGGCATCCTAGACTTAACTCTGAGGCGTTGCTCCACCAGATCGATGAGTTAGGGTCTAAGAATTCAACACCGGAAGCATAAAATACAATATAAATACAACAGCTTTTCCATCGTAGAAAACGAATAATTGCAACCTGTGTGAAGGTTATGGTCATATCTACGTTCCGGGCAACCTAGACTTCACTGTAAGGTGTTGCTCCACCAGCTGGAATAGTTAGGGCCTAAGAAGTCAACGCCAGAAGCATAAAATACAATATAAATATAACAGTTTTTCCATCGTATAAAACGAATAATTGCAACAAGTATGAAAGTTGTGGTTATTTCTACTTTCCGAGCAACCTAGGCTTCACCCTAGGGCGTTGCTCCAACAGATTGAATAGTTAGGGCCTTAGAAGTCAACGCCCGAAGCATAAAATACAAAATAAATAGAACAGCTTTTCCATCGTATAAAACGAATAATTGCTACCGGTGTGAAAGTTATGGACATTTCTGCGTTCCGGGCAGCCCAGGCTTCACCCTAGGGCGTTGTTCCACCAGATGGAATAGTTATGGCATAAGAAGTCAATGCCAGAAGCATAAAATACGGTATAAAAGCAACAGTTTTTCCATCGTATAAAACAAATAATTGCAACCAGTATGAAAGGTATGGTCATTTCTACTTTCCGGGCAACCTAGACTTCACCCTAGGGCGTTGCTCCTACAGATTGAATAGTTAGGGCCTTAGAAGTCAACGCTCGAAGCATAAAATACAAAATAAATAGAACAGTTTTTGCATTATATAAAACGAATAATTGCTACGAGTGTGAAAGTTATGTTCATTTCTGCGTTTCTGACAACCTAGGCTTCACTGTAGGGTGTTGCTACACCAAATCGAATAGGTAGGGCCATAGAAGCCAACGCCAGAAGCATAAAATACAATATAAATATAACAGTTTTTCCATCGTATAAAACGAATAATAGCAACCAGTGTGAAAGTTCTGGTCATTTCTACGTTCCGAGCAACCTAGGCTTCACTCTAGGGCGTTGCACCACCGGATCGAATAGTTAGGGCCTTAGAAGTCAACGCCCGAAGCATAAAATACAAAATAAATAGAACAGCTTCTCCATTGTATAAAACGAATAATTGCTACCAGTGTGAAAGTTATGTTCATTTCTACGTTTCTGACAACCTAGGCTTCACTGTAGGGTGTTGCTCCACCAAGTCGAATAGGTAGGGCCATGGAAGTCAACGCCCGAAGCATAAAATACAATAAATATACAAGAGTTTTTCCATCGTATAACAGGAATAATTGCAACCAGTGTGAAAGTGATGGTCATTTCTACGTTCCGGGCTACATAGGCTTCACTCTAGGGCGTTGTTCCACCAGATCGAATGGTTAGGGCCTAAGAAGTCAACGCCAGAAGCATAAAATACAATATAAATATAACAGTTTTTCCATCGTGTAAAACGAATAATAGCAACCAGTGTGAAAGTTCTGGTCATTTCTACGTTCCGGGTAACCTAGGCTTCACTCTAGGGCGTTGCTCCACCAGATCGAATAGTTAGGGCCTTAGAAGTCAACGCCCGAAGCATAAAATACAATAAAAATACAACAGCCTTTCCATCCTATAACAGGAATAATTGCAACCCGTGTGAAAGTGATGGTCATTTGTACGTTCCAGGCAACCTAGGCTTCACTCTACGTCGTTGTTCCACCAGATCGAATTGTTAGGGCCTAAGAAGTCAACGCCAGAAGCATAAGATACAATATAAATATAACAGTTTTTCCATCGTATAGAACGAATAATAGCAACCAGTGTGAAAGTTATGGTCATTTCTACGTTCCGGGCAACCTAGGCTTGACTGTAGGGTGTTGCTCCACCAGATCGAATAGGTAGGGCCATAGAAGTCAACGCCCGAAGCATAAAATACAAAATAAATAGGACAGTTTTTCCATTGTATAAAACGAATAATTGCTACCAGTGTGAAAGTTATGTTCATTTCTACGTTCCAGGCAACCTAGGCTTGACTGTCGGTCGTTGCTCCATCAGATCGAATAGGTAGGGCCATAGATGTCAACGCCCGAAGCATAAAATACATTAAATATACAAGAGCATTTCCTTCGTATAACAGGAATAATTGCAACCAGTGTGAAAGTGATGGTCATTGCTACGTTCCGGGCAACCTAGGCTTCACTCTAGGGCGTTGTTCCACCAGATCGAACAGTTAGGGCCTAAGAAGGCAACGCCAGAAGCATAAAGTAAAATATAAATATAACAGTTTCTCCATCGTATAAAACGGATAATAGCGACCAGTGTGAAAGTTATGGTCATTTCTACGATCCCGGCAACCTATACTTCACCCCAGGGCGTTGTTCCACCAGATCGAATAGTTAGGGCCTAAGAAGTGAACGCCAGCAGCATGAAATACAATATAAATACAACAGTTTTTCCATCATATAAAACGAATAATTGCAACCAGTATGAAAGTTGTGGTCATTTCTACTTTCCGGGCAACCTAGGCTACACGCTAGGGCGTTGCTCCAACAGATTGAATGGTTAGGGCCTTAGAAGTCAACGCCAGAATAATAAAAAACAATATAAACACAACAGTTTTTCCATCGTATAAAACGAATAATTGCAACAAGTATGAAAGTTGTGGTTATTTCTACGTTCCGGGCAACCTAGGTTTCACTCTAGGGCGTTGCTCCACCAGATCGAATAGTGAGGGCCTTAGAAGTAAACGCCCGAAGCACAACATACGATACAAAATACAACAGCTTTTCCATCGTATAAAACGAATAATTGGGACCAGTGTGAAAGTTAAAGTCATTTCAACGTTCCGAGCAACCTAGGTTTCACTCTAGGGCGTTGCTCCACCATATCGAATAGCTACGGACTTAGAAGTCAACGCCAGAAGCATAAAATACAGTATAAATACAACAGTGTTTCCATTGTATAGCATGACTAATTGCAACCAGTGCGAAAGTAACGATCATTTCGACGTTTCGGGCATCCTAGACTTAACTCTGAGGCGTTGCTCCACCAGATCGATGAGTTAGGGTCTAAGAATTCAACATCGGAAGCATAAAATACAATATAAATACAACAGCTTTTCCATCGTATAAAACGAATAATAGCGGCCAGTGTGAAAGTTATGGTCATTTCTACTTTCCGGGCTACCTAGACTTCACCCTAGGGCGTTGCTCCAACAGATTGAATAGTTAGGGCCTTAGAAGTCAACGCCCGAAGCATAAAATACAAAATAAATAGAACAGTTTTTCCATCGTATAAAATTAAAAATTGCAACCAGTGTGAAAGTAATGGCCATTTCTACGTTCCGGGCAACCTAGGCTTCACTCTAGGTCGTTGCTCCAACAGATTGAATAGTTAGGGCCTTAGAAGTCAACGCCCGAAGCATAAAATACAAAATAAATAGAACAGCTTGTCCATCGTATAAAACGAATAATTGCTACCGGTGTGAAAGTTATGGTCATTTCTACGTTCCGGGCAACCTAGGCTTCACTCTATTGCGTTGTTCCACCAGATCGAATAGTTAGTGCCTTAGAAGTCGACGCCAGAATCTTAAAATACAATATAAATACAACAGTTTTTCCATCGTTTAAAACGAATAATTGCAACCAGTATGAAACCTATGGTCATTTCTACATTCCGAGCAACCTAGGCTTCACTCTAGGGCGTTGCTCCACCAGATCGAATAGTTAGGTCCTTAGAAGTCAACGCCAGGAGCATAAAATACGATATAAATACAACAGCTTTTCCATCGTATAAAAGGAATAATTGCAACCAGTGTGAAAGTAATGGCATATCATTGTTCCGGGCAACCTAGGCTTCACTCTATGGCGTTCTTCCACCACATCGAATAGCCACGGCCTCATAAGTCAACGCCTGAAGCATAAAATACAATAAAAATAAAACAGTCTTTCCATCCTGTAACAGGAATAATTGCAACCCGTGTGAAAGTGATGGTCATTTGTACGTTCAAGGCAACCTAGGCTTCACTCTAGGGCGTTGTTCCACCAGATCAAATTGCTAGGGCCTAAGAAGTCAACGCCAGAAGCATAAAACACAATATAAATATAACAGTTTCTCCATCGTATAAAACGAATAATAGCGACCAGTGTGAAAGTTATGGTCATTTCTACTTTCCGGGCTACCTAGACTTCACCCTAGGGCGTTGCTCCAACAGATTGAATAGTTAGGGCCTTAGAAGTCAACGCCCGAAGCATAAAATACAAAATAAATAGAACAGTTTTTCCATCGTATAAAATTAAAAATTGCAACCAGTGTGAAAGTTATGGTCATTTCTACGTTCCGGGCAACCTAGACATCACTGTAGGGTGTTGCTCCACCAGATCGAATAGGTAGGGCCATAGAAGTCTACGTCCGAAGCATAAAATGCAATAAAGATGCAACAGTTTTTCCATCGTATATCAGGAATTATTGCAACCAGTGTGAAAGTAATGGCATATCATTGTTCCGGGCAACCTAGGCTTCACCCTAGGGCGTTGTTCCACCAGATGGAATAGTTATGGCACAAGAAGTCAATGCCAGAAGCATAAAATACGGTATAAAAGCAACAGCTTTTCCATCGTATAAAACAAATAATTGCAACCAGTATGAAAGGTATGGTCATTTCTACTTTCCGGGCAACCTAGACTTCACCCTAGGGCGTTGCTCCAACAGATTGAATAGTTAGGGCCTTAGAAGTCAACGCCCGAAGCATAAAATACAAAATTAATAGAACAGTTTTTCCATCGTATAAAATTAAAAATTGCAACCAGTGTGAAAGTAATGGGCACTTCTACGTCCCGGGCAACCTAGGCTTCACTCTAGGGCGTTGCTACACCACATCGAATAGCTACGGCCTTAGAAGTCAACGCCAGAAGCATAACATACAGTATAAATACAACAGTGTTTCCATTGTATAGCATGACTAATTGCAACCAGTGCGAAAGTAACGATCATTTCGACGTTTCGGGCATCCTAGACTTAACTCTGAGGCGTTGCTCCACCAGATCGATGAGTTAGGGTCTAAGAATTCAACACCGGAAGCATAAAATACAATATAAATACAACAGCTTTTCCATCGTAGAAAACGAATAATTGCAACCTGTGTGAAGGTTATAGTCACATCTACGTTCCGGGCAACCTAGACTTCACTGTAAGGTGATGCTCCACCAGATGGAATAGTTAGGGCCTAAGAAGTCAACGCCAGAAGCATAAAATACAATATAAATATAACATGTTTTCCATCGTATAAAACGAATAATTGCAACAAGTATGAAAGTTGTGGTTATTTCTACTTTCCGGGCAACCTAGGCTTCACCCCAGGGCGTTGCTCCAACAGATTGAATAGTTAGTGCCTTAGAAGTCAACGCCCGAAGCATAAAATACAAAATAAATAGAACAGCTTTTCCATCGTATAAAACGAATAATTGCTACCGGTGTGAAAGTTATGGTCATTTCTGCGTCCCGGGCAGCCCAGGCTTCACCCTAGGGCGTTGTTCCACCAGATGGAATAGTTATGGCATAAGAAGTCAATGCCAGAAGCATAAAATACGGTGTAAAAGCAACAGCTTTTCCATCGTATAAAACAAATAATTGCAACCAGTATGAAAGGTATGGTCATTTCTACTTTCCGGGCAACCTAGACTTCACCCTAGGGCGTTGCTCCAACAGATTGAATAGTTAGGGCCTTAGAAGTCAACGCCCGAAGCATAAAATACAAAATTAATAGAACAGTTTTTCCATCGTATAAAATTAAAAATTGCAACCAGTTTGAAAGTAATGGGCATTTCTACGTTCCGGGCAACCTAGGCTTCACTCTAGGGCGTTGCTCCACCACATCGAATAGCTACGGCCTTAGAAGTCAACGCCAGAAGCATAAAATACAGTATAAATACAACAGTGTTTCCATTGTATAGCATGACTAATTGCAACCAGTGCGAAAGTAACGATCATTTCGACGTTTCGGGCATCCTAGACATAACTCTGAGACGTTGCTCCACCAGATCGATGAGTTAGGGTCTAAGAATTCAACACCGGAAGCATAAAATACAATATAAATACAACAGCTTTTCCATCGTAGAAAACGAATAATTGCAACCTGTGTGAAGGTTATAATCATATCTACGTTCCGGGCAACCTAGACTTCACTGTAAGGTGTTGCTCCAACAGATGGAATAGTTAGGGCCTAAGAAGTCAACGCCAGAAGCATAAAATACAGTATAAATATAACAGTTTTTCCATCGTATAAAACGAATAATTGCAACAAGTATGAAAGTTGTGGTTATTTCTACTTTCCGGGCAACCTAGGCGTCACCCTAGGGCGTTGCTCCAACAGATTGAATAGTTAGGGCCTTAGAAGTCAACGCCCGAAGTATAAAATACAAAATAAATAGAACAGCTTTTCCATCGTATAAAACGAATAATTGCTACCGGTGTGAAAGTTATGGTCATTTCTACGTTCCGGGCAGCCCAGGCTTCAGCCTAGGGCGTTGTTCCACCAGATGGAATAGTTATGGCATAAGAAGTCAATGCCAGAAGCATAAAATACGGTATAAAAGCAACAGCTTTTCCATCGTATAAAACAAATAATTGCAACCAGTATGAAAGGTATGGTCATTTCTACTTTCCGGGCAACCTAGACTTCACTCTAGGGCGTTGCTCCAACAGATTGAATAGTTAGGGCCTTAGATGTCAACGCCCGAAGCATAAAATACAAAATAAATAGAACAGTTTTTCCATCGTATAAAATTAAAAATTGCAACCAGTGTGAAAGTAATGGCCATTTCTACGTTCCGGGCAACCTAGGCTTCACCCTAGGGCGTTGCTCCAACAGATTGAATAGTTAGGGCCTTAGAAGTCAACGCCCGAAGCATAAAATACAAAATAAGTAGAACAGCTTGTCCATCGTATAAAACGAATAATTGCTACCGGTGTGAAAGTTATGGTCATTTCTACGTTCCGGGCAACCTAGACTTCACTGTAGGGTGTTGCTCCACCAGATCGAATAGGTAGGGCCATAGAAGTCTACATCCGAAGCATAAAATACAATAAAGATGCAACAGTTTTACCATCGTATATCAGGAATTATTGCAACCAGTGTGAAAGTAATGGCATATCATTGTTCCGGGCAACCTAGGCTTCACCCTAGGGCGTTGTTGCACCAGATGGAATAGTTATGGCACAAGAAGTCAATGCCAGAAGCATAAAATACGGTATAAAAGCAACAGCTTTTCCATCGTATAAAACAAATAATTGCAACCAGTTTGAAAGGTATGGTCATTTCTACTTTCCCGGCAACCTAGACTTCACCCTAGGGCGTTGCTCCAACAGATTGAATAGTTAGGGCCTTAGAAGTCAACGCCAGAAGCATAAAATACAAAATAAATAGAACAGTTTTTCCATCGTATAAAATTAAAAATTGCAACCAGTGTGAAAGTAATGGGCATTTCTACGTTCCGGGCAACCTAGGCTTCACTCTAGGGCGTTGCTCCACCACATCGAATAGCCACGGACTTAGAAGTCAACGCCAGAAGCATAAAATACAGTATAAATACAACAGTGTTTCCATTGTATAGCATGACTAATTGCAACCAGTGCGAAAGTAACGATCATTTCGACGTTTCGGGCATCCTAGACTTAACTCTGAGGCGTTGCTCCGCCAGATCGATGAGTTAGGGTCTAAGAATTCAACACCGGAAGCATAAAATACAATATAAATACAACAGCTTTTCCATCGTAGAAAACGAATAATTGCAACATGTGTGAAGGTTATGGTCATATCTACGTTCCCGGCAACCTAGACTTCACTGTAAGGTGTTGCTCCACCAGATGGAATAGTTAGGGCCTAAGAAGTCAACGCCAGAAGCATAAAATACAATATAAATATAACAGTTTTTCCATCGTATAAAACGAATAATTGCAACAAGTATGAAAGTTGTGGTTATTTCTACTTTCCGGGCAACCTAGGCTTCACCCTAGGGCGTTGCTCCAACAGATTGAATAGTTAGGGCCTGAGAAGTCAACGCCCGAAGCATAAAATACAAAATAAATAGAACAGCTTTTCCATCGTATAAAACGAATAATTGCTACCGATGTTAAAGTTATGGTCATTTCTGCGTTCCGGGCAGCCCAGGCTTCAGCCTAGGGCGTTGTTCCACCAGATGGAATAGTTATGGCATAAGAAATCAATGCCAGAAGCATAAAATACGGTATAAAAGCAACAGCTTTACCATCGTATAAAACAAATAATTGGAACCAGTATGAAAGGTATGGTCATTTCTACTTTCCGGGCAACCTAGACTTCACCCTAGGGCGTTGCTCCAACAGATTGAATAGTTAGGGCCTTAGAAGTCAACGCCCGAAGCATACAATACAGTATAAATACAACAGTGTTTCCATTGTATAGCATGACTAATTGCAACCAGTGCGAAAGTAACGATCATTTCGACGTTTCGGGCATCCTAGACTTAACTCTGAGACGTTGCTCCACCAGATCGATGAGTTAGGGTCTAAGAATTCAACACCGGAAGCATAAAATACAATATAAATACAACAGCTTTTCCATCGTAGAAAACGAATAATTGCAACCTGTGTGAAGGTTATAGTCATATCTACGTTCCGGGCAACCTAGACTTCACTGTAAGGTGTTGCTCCACCAGATGGAATAGTTAGGGCCTAAGAATTCAACACCGGAAGCATAAAATACAATATAAATACAACAGTTTTTCCATCGTATAAAACGAATAATTGCAACAAGTATGAAAGTTGTGGTTATTTCTACTTTCCGGGCAACCTAGGCTTCACCCTAGGGCGTTGCTCCAACAGATTGAATAGTTAGGGCCTGAGAAGTCAACGCCCGAAGCATAAAATACAAAATAAATAGAACAGCTTTTCCATCGTATAAAACGAATAATTGCTACCGGTGTTAAAGTTATGGTCATTTCTGCGTTCCGGGCAGCCCAGGCTTCAGCCTAGGGCGTTGTTCCACCAGATGGAATTGTTATGGCATAAGAAATCAATGCCAGAAGCATAAAATACGGTATAAAAGCAACAGCTTTTCCATCGTATAAAACAAATAATTGCAACCAGTATGAAAGGTATGGTCATTTCTACTTTCCGGGCAACCTAGACTTCACTCTAGGGCGTTGCTCCAACAGATTGAATAGTTAGGGCCTTAGATGTCAACGCCCGAAGCATAAAATACAAAATAAATAGAACAGTTTTTCCATCGTATAAAATTAAAAATTGCAACCAGTGTGAAAGTAATGGCCATTTCTACGTTCCGGGCAACCTAGGCTTCACCCTAGGGCGTTGCTCCAACAGATTGAATAGTTAGGGCCTTAGAAGTCAACGCCCGAAGCATAAAATACAAAATAAGTAGAACAGCTTGTCCATCGTATAAAACGAATAATTGCTACCGGTGTGAAAGTTATGGTCATTTCTACGTTCCGGGCAACCTAGACTTCACTGTAGGGTGTTGCTCCACCAGATCGAATAGGTAGGGCCATAGAAGTCTACATCCGAAGCATAAAATACAATAAAGATGCAACAGTTTTTCCATCGTATATCAGGAATTATTGCAACCAGTGTGAAAGTAATGGCATATCATTGTTCCGGGCAACCTAGGCTTCACCCTAGGGCGTTGTTGCACCAGATGGAATAGTTATGGCACAAGAAGTCAATGCCAGAAGCATAAAATACGGTATAAAAGCAACAGCTTTTCCATCGTATAAAACAAATAATTGCAACCAGTATGAAAGGTATGGTCATTTCTACTTTCCCGGCAACCTAGACTTCACCCTAGGGCGTTGCTCCAACAGATTGAATAGTTAGGGCCTTAGAAGTCAACGCCAGAAGCATAAAATACAAAATAAATAGAACAGTTTTTCCATCGTATAAAATTAAAAATTGCAACCAGTGTGAAAGTAATGGGCATTTCTACGTTCCGGGCAACCTAGGCTTCACTCTAGGGCGTTGCTCCACCACATCGAATAGCCACGGACTTAGAAGTCAACGCCAGAAGCATAAAATACAGTATAAATACAACAGTGTTTCCATTGTATAGCATGACTAATTGCAACCAGTGCGAAAGTAACGATCATTTCGACGTTTCGGGCATCCTAGACTTAACTCTGAGGCGTTGCTCCGCCAGATCGATGAGTTAGGGTCTAAGAATTCAACACCGGAAGCAAAAAATACAATATAAATACAACAGCTTTTCCATCGTAGAAAACGAATAATTGCAACATGTGTGAAGGTTATGGTCATATCTACGTTCCCGGCAACCTAGACTTCACTGTAAGGTGTTGCTCCACCAGATGGAATAGTTAGGGCCTAAGAAGTCAACGCCAGAAGCATAAAATACAATATAAATATAACAGTTTTTCCATCGTATAAAACGAATAATTGCAACAAGTATGAAAGTTGTGGTTATTTCTACTTTCCGGGCAACCTAGGCTTCACCCTAGGGCGTTGCTCCAACAGATTGAATAGTTAGGGCCTGAGAAGTCAACGCCCGAAGCATAAAATACAAAATAAATAGAACAGCTTTTCCATCGTATAAAACGAATAATTGCTACCGGTGTTAAAGTTATGGTCATTTCTGCGTTCCGGGCAGCCCAGGCTTCAGCCTAGGGCGTTGTTCCACCAGATGGAATAGTTATGGCATAAGAAATCAATGCCAGAAGCATAAAATACGGTATAAAAGCAACAGCTTTTCCATCGTATAAAACAAATAATTGCAACCAGTATGAAAGGTATGGTCATTTCTACTTTCCGGGCAACCTAGACTTCACCCTAGGGCGTTGCTCCAACAGATTGAATAGTTAGGGCCTTAGAAGTCAACGCCCGAAGCATACAATACAGTATAAATACAACAGTGTTTCCATTGTATAGCATGACTAATTGCAACCAGTGCGAAAGTAACGATCATTTCGACGTTTCGGGCATCCTAGACTTAACTCTGAGACGTTGCTCCACCAGATCGATGAGTTAGGGTCTAAGAATTCAACACCGGAAGCATAAAATACAATATAAATACAACAGCTTTTCCATCGTAGAAAACGAATAATTGCAACCTGTGTGAAGGTTATAGTCATATCTACGTTCCGGGCAACCTAGATTTCACTGTAAGGTGTTGCTCCACCAGATGGAATAGTTAGGGCCTAAGAAGTCAACGCCAGAAGCATAAAATACAATATAAATATAACAGTTTTTCCATCGTATAAAACGAATAATTGCAACAAGTATGAAAGTTGTGGTTATTTCTACTTTCCGGGCAACCTAGGCTTCAGCCTAGGGCGATGCTCCAACAGATTGAATAGTTAGGGCCTTAGAAGTCAACGCCCGAAGCATAAAATACAAAATAAATAGAACAGCTTTTCCATCGTATAAAACGAATAATTGCTACCGGTGTGAAAGTTATGGTCATTTCTACGTTCCGGGCAGCCCAGGCTTCAGCCTAGGGCGTTGTTCCACCAGATGGAATAGTTATGGCATAAGAAGTCAATGCCAGAAGCATAAAATACGGTATAAAAGCAACAGCTTTTCCATCGTATAAAACAAATAATTGCAACCAGTATGAAAGGTATGGTCATTTCTACTTTCCGGGCAACCTAGACTTCACTCTAGGGCGTTGCTCCAACAGATTGAATAGTTAGGGCCTTAGAAGTCAACGCCCGAAGCATAAAATACAAAATAAATAGAACAGTTTTTCCATCGTATAAAATTAAAAATTGCAACCAGTGTGAAAGTAATGGCCATTTCTACGTTCCGGGCAACCTAGGCTTCACCCTAGGGCGTTGCTCCAACAGATTGAATAGTTAGGGCCTTAGAAGTCAACGCCCGAAGCATAAAATACAAAATAAATAGAACAGCTTGTCCATCGTATAAAACGAATAATTGCTACCGGTGTGAAAGTTATGGTCATTTCTACGTTCCGGGCAACCTAGACTTCACTGTAGGGTGTTGCTCCACCAGATCGAATAGGTAGGGCCATAGAAGTCTACGTCCGAAGCATAAAATACAATAAAGATGCAACAGTTTTTCCATCGTATATCAGGAATTATTGCAACCAGTGTGAAAGTAATGGCATATCATTGTTCCGGGCAACCTAGGCTTCACCCTAGGGCGTTGTTCCACCAGATGGAATAGTTATGGCACAAGAAGTCAATGCCAGAAGCATAAAATACGGTATAAAAGCAACAGCTTTTCCATCGTATAAAACAAATAATTGCAGCCAGTATGAAAGGTATGGTCATTTCTACTTTCCCGGCAACCTAGACTTCACCCTAGGGCGTTGCTCCAACAGATTGAATAGTTAGGGCCTTAGAAGTCAACGCCCGAAGCATAAAATACAAAATAAATAGAACAGTTTTTCCATCGTATAAAATTAAAAATTGCAACCAGTGTGAAAGTAATGGGCATTTCTACGTTCCGGGCAACCTAGGCTTCACTCTAGGGCGTTGCTCCACCACATCGAATATCTACGGACTTACAAGTCAACGCCAGAAGCATAAAATACAGTATAAATACAACTGTGTTTCCATTGTATAGCATGACTAATTGCAACCAGTGCGAAAGTAACGATCATTTCGACGTTTCGGGCATCCTAGACTTAACTCTGAGGCGTTGCTCCACCAGATCGATGAGTTAGGGTCTAAGAATTCAACACCGGAAGCATAAAATACAATATAAATACAACAGCTTTTCCATCGTAGAAAACGAATAATTGCAACCTGTGTGAAGGTTATGGTCATATCTACGTTCCGGGCAACCTAGACTTCGCTGTAAGGTGTTGCTCCACCAGATGCAATAGTTAGGGCCTAAGAAGTCAACGCCAGAAGCATAAAATACAATATAAATATAACAGTTTTTCCATCGTATAAAGCGAATAATTGCAACAAGTATGAAAGTTGTGGTTATTTCTACTTTCCGGGCAACCTAGGCTTCACCCTAGGGCGTTGCTCCAACAGATTGAATAGTTAGGGCCTGAGAAGTCAACGCCCGAAGCATAAAATACAAAATAAATAGAACAGTTTTTCCATCGTATAAAATTAAAAATTGCAACCAGTGTGAAAGTAATGGCCATTTCTACGTTCCGGGCAACTTAGGCTTCACTCTAGGGCGTTGCTCCACCAGGTCGAATAGTTAGGGCCTTAGAAGTCAACGCCCGAAGCATAAAATACAAAATAAATAGAACAGTTTTTCCATTGTATAAAACGAATAATTGCTACCAGAGTGAAAGTTATGTTCATTTCTACGTTTCTGACAACCTAGGCTTCACTGTAGGGTGTTGCTCCACCAAATCGAATAGGTAGGGCCATAGAAGTCAACGCCAGAAGCATAAAATACAATATAAATATAACAGTTCTTCCATCGTATAAAGCGAATAATAGCAACCAGTGTGAAAGTTCTGGTCATTTCTACGTTCCAGGCAACGTAGGCGTCACTCTAGGGCGTTACTCCACCACATCTAATAGCTACGGCCTTAGAAGTCAACGCTAGAAGCATAAAATACAATAAAAATGCAACAGTTTTTCGATCGTATAGCATGAATAATTGCAACGGGTGTGAATGTTATGGTCATTTCTACGTTCCGGGCAACCTAGGCTTGACAGTAGGGTGTTGCTCTACCAGATCGAATAGGTAGGGCCAAAGAAGTCAATGCCCGAAGCATAAAATACATAATAAATAGAACAGCTTTTCCATTGTATAAAACGAATAATTGCTACCAGTGTGAAAGCTATGTTCATTTCTACGTTCCGGGCAACCTAGGCTTCACCCTAGGGCGTTGCTCCAACAGATTGAATAGTTAGGGCCTTAGAAGTCAACGCCCGAAGCATAAAATACAAAATTAATAGAACAGTTTTTCCATCGTATAAAATTAAAAATTGCAACCAGTGTGAAAGTAATGGGCATTTCTACGTTCCGGGCAACCTAGGCTTCACTCTAGGGCGTTGCTCCACCACATCGAATAGCTACGGCCTTAGAAGTCAACGCCAGAAGCATAAAATACAGTATAAATACAACAGTGTTTCCATTGTATAGCATGACTAATTGCAACCAGTGCGAAAGTAACGATCATTTCGACGTTTCGGGCATCCTAGACTTAACTCTGAGACGTTGCTCCACCAGATCGATGAGTTAGGGTCTAAGAATTCAACACCGGAAGCATAAAATACAATATAAATACAACAGCTTTTCCATCGTAGAAAACGAATAATTGCAACCTGTGTGAAGGTTATAGTCATATCTACGTTCCGGGCAACCTAGACTTCACTGTAAGGTGTTGCTCCACCAGATGGAATAGTTAGGGCCTAAGAAGTCAACGCCAGAAGCATAAAATACAATACAAATATAACAGTTTTTCCATCGTATAAAACGAATAATTGCAACAAGTATGAAAGTTGTGGTTATTTCTTCTTTCCGGGCAACCTAGGCTTCACCCTAGGGCGTTGCTCCAACAGATTGAATAGTTAGGGCCTTAGAAGTCAACGCCCGAAGCATAAAATACAAAATAAATAGAACAGCTTTTCCATCGTATAAAACGAATAATTGCTACCGGTGTGAAAGTTATGGTCATTTCTACGTTCCGGGCAGCCCAGGCTTCAGCCTAGGGCGTTGTTCCACCAGATGGAATAGTTATGGCATAAGAAATCAATGCCAGAAGCATAAAATACGGTATAAAAGCAACAGCTTTTCCATCGTATAAAACAAATAATTGCAACCAGTATGAAAGGTATGGTCATTTCTACTTTCCGGGCAACCTAGACTTCACCCTAGGGCGTTGCTCCAACAGATTGAATAGTTAGGGCCTTAGAAGTCAACGCCCGAAGCATAAAATACAAAATAAATAGAACAGTTTTTCCATCGTATAAAATTAGAAATTGCAACCAGTGTGAAAGTAATGGCCAATTCTACGTTCCGGGCAACCTAGGCTTCACCCTAGGGCATTGCTCCAACAGATTGAATAGTTAGGGCCTTAGAAGTCAACGCCCGAAGCATAAAATACAAAATAAATAGAACAGCTTGTCCATCGTATAAAACGAATAATTGCTACCGGTGTGAAAGTTATGGTCATTTCTACGTTCCGGGCAACCTAGACTTCACTGTAGGGTGTTGCTCCACCAGATCGAATAGGTAGGGCCATAGAAGTCTACGTCCGAAGCATAAAATACAATAAAGATGCAACAGTTTTTCCATCGTATATCAGGAATTATTGCAACCAGTGTGAAAGTAATGGCATATCATTGTTCCGGGCAACCTAGGCTTCACCCTAGGGCGTTGTTCCACCAGATGGAATAGTTATGGCACAAGAAGTCAATGCCAGAAGCATAAAATACGGTATAAAAGCAACAGCTTTTCCATCGTATAAAACAAATAATTGCAACCAGTATGAAAGGTATGGTCATTTCTACTTTCCCGGCAACCTAGACTTCACCCTAGGGCGTTGCTCCAACAGATTGAATAGTTAGGGCCTTAGAAGTCAACGCCCGAAGAATAAAATACAAAATAAATAGAACAGTTTTTCCATCGTATAAAATTAAAAATTGCAACCAGTGTGAAAGTAATGGGCATTCCTACGTTCCGGGCAACCTAGGCTTCACTCTAGGGCGTTGCTCCACCACATCGAATAGCTACGGCCTTAGAAGTCAACGCCAGAAGCATAAAATACAGTATAAATACAACAGTGTTTCCATTGTATAGCATGACTAATTGCAACCAGTGCGAAAGTAACGATCATTTCGACGTTTCGGGCATCCTAGACTTAACTCTGAGACGTTGCTCCACCAGATCGATGAGTTAGGGTCTAAGAATTCAACACCAGAAGCATAAAATACAATATAAATACAACAGCTTTTCCATCGTAGAAAACGAATAATTGCAACCTGTGTGAAGGTTATAGTCATATCTACGTTCCGGGCAACCTAGACTTCACTGTAAGGTGTTGCTCCACCAGATGGAATAGTTAGGGCCTAAGAAGTCAACGCCAGAAGCATAAAATACAATACAAATATAACAGTTTTTCCATCGTATAAAACGAATAATTGCAACAAGTATGAAAGTTGTGGTTATTTCTACTTTCCGGGCAACCTAGGCTTCACCCTAGGGCGTTGCTCCAACAGATTGAATAGTTAGGGCCTTAGAAGTCAACGCCCGAAGCATAAAATACAAAATAAATAGAACAGCTTTTCCATCGTATAAAACGAATAATTGCTACCGGTGTGAAAGTTATGGTCATTTCTACGTTCCGGGCAGCCCAGGCTTCAGCCTAGGGCGTTGTTCCACCTGATGGAATAGTTATGGCATAAGAAATCAATGCCAGAAGCATAAAATACGGTATAAAAGCAACAGCTTTTCCATCGTATAAAACAAATAATTGCAACCAGTATGAAAGGTATGGTCATTTCTACTTTCCGGGCAACCTAGACTTCACCCTAGGGCGTTGCTCCAACAGATTGAATAGCTAGGGCCTTAGAAGTCAACGCCCGAAGCATAAAATACAAAATAAATAGAACAGTTTTTCCATCGTATAAAATTAAAAATTGCAACCAGTGTGAAAGTAATGGCCATTTCTACGTTCCGGGCAACCTAGGCTTCACCCTAGGGCATTGCTCCAACAGATTGAATAGTTAGGGCCTTAGAAGTCAACGCCCGAAGCATAAAATACAAAATAAATAGAACAGCTTGTCCATCGTATAAAACAAATAATTGCTACCGGTGTGAAAGTTATGGTCATTTCTACGTTCCGGGCAACCTAGACTTCACTGTAGGGTGTTGCTCCACCAGATCGAATAGGTAGGGCCATAGAAGTCTACGTCCGAAGCATAAAATACAATAAAGATGCAACAGTTTTTCCATCGTATATCAGGAATTATTGCAACCAGTGTGAAAGTAATGGCATATCATTGTTCCGGGCAACCTAGGCTTCACCCTAGGGCGTTGTTCCACCAGATGGAATAGTTATGGCACAAGAAGTCAATGCCAGAAGCATAAAATACGGTATAAAAGCAACAGCTTTTCCATCGTATAAAACAAATAATTGCAACCAGTATGAAAGGTATGGTCATTTCTACTTTCCCGGCAACCTAGACTTCACCCTAGGGCGTTGCTCCAACAGATTGAATAGTTAGGGCCTTAGAAGTCAACGCCCGAAGAATAAAATACAAAATAAATAGAACAGTTTTTCCATCGTATAAAATTAAAAATTGCAACCAGTGTGAAAGTAATGGGCATTTCTACGTTCCGGGCAACCTAGGCTTCACTCTAGGGCGTTGCTCCACCACATCGAATAGCTACGGACTTAGAAGTCAACGCCAGAAGCATAAAATACAGTATAAATACAACAGTGTTTCCATTGTATAGCATGACTAATTGCAACCAGTGCGAAAGTAACGATCATTTCGACGTTTCGGGCATCCTAGACTTAACTCTGAGGCGTTGCTCCACCAGATCGATGAGTTAGGGTCTAAGAATTCAACACCGGAAGCATAAAATACAATATAAATACAACAGCTTTTCCATCGTAGAAAACGAACAATTGCAACCTGTGTGAAGGTTATAGTCATATCTACGTTCCGGGCAACCTAGACTTCACCCTAGGGCATTGCTCCAACAGATTGAATAGTTAGGGCCTTAGAAGTCAACGCCCGAAGCATAAAATACAAAATAAATAGAACAGCTTGTCCATCGTATAAAACAAATAATTGCTACCGGTGTGAAAGTTATGGTCATTTCTACGTTCCGGGCAACCTAGGCTTCACCCTAGGGCGTTGCTCCAACAGATTGAATAGTTAGGGCCTTAGAAGTCAACGCCCGAAGCATAAAATACAAAATAAATAGAACAGCTTTTCCATCGTATAAAACGAATAATTGCTACCGGTGTGAAAGTTATGGTCATTTCTACGTTCCGGGCAGCCCAGGCTTCAGCCTAGGGCGTTGTTCCGCCAGATGGAATAGTTATGGCATAAGAAATCAATGCCAGAAGCATAAAATACGGTATAAAAGCAACAGCTTTTCCATCGTATAAAACAAATAATTGCAACCAGTATGAAAGGTATGGTCATTTCTACTTTCCGGGCAACCTAGACTTCACCCTAGGGCGTTGCTCCAACAGATTGAATAGCTAGGGCCTTAGAAGTCAACGCCCGAAGCATAAAATACAAAATAAATAGAACAGTTTTTCCATCGTATAAAATTAAAAATTGCAACCAGTGTGAAAGTAATGGCCATTTCTACGTTCCGGGCAACCTAGGCTTCACCCTAGGGCATTGCTCCAACAGATTGAATAGTTAGGGCCTTAGAAGTCAACGCCCGAAGCATAAAATACAAAATAAATAGAACAGCTTGTCCATCGTATAAAACAAATAATTGCTACCGGTGTGAAGGTTATGGTCATTTCTACGTTCCGTGCAACCTAGACTTCACTGTAGGGTGTTGCTCCACCAGATCGAATAGGTAGGGCCATAGAAGTCTACGTCCGAAGCATAAAATACAATAAAGATGCAACAGTTTTTCCATCGTATATCAGGAATTATTGCAACCAGTGTGAAAGTAATGGCATATCATTGTTCCGGGCAACCTAGGCTTCACCCTAGGGCGTTGTTCCACCAGATGGAATAGTTATGGCACAAGAAGTCAATGCCAGAAGCATAAAATACGGTATAAAAGCAACAGCTTTTCCATCGTATAAAACAAATAATTGCAACCAGTATGAAAGGTATGGTCATTTCTACTTTCCCGGCAACCTAGACTTCACCCTAGGGCGTTGCTCCAACAGATTGAATAGTTAGGGCCTTAGAAGTCAACGCCCGAAGAATAAAATACAAAATAAATAGAACAGTTTTTCCATCGTATAAAATTAAAAATTGCAACCAGTGTGAAAGTAATGGGCATTTCTACGTTCCGGGCAACCTAGGCTTCACTCTAGGGCGTTGCTCCACCACATCGAATAGCTACGGACTTAGAAGTCAACGCCAGAAGCATAAAATACAGTATAAATACAACAGTGTTTCCATTGTATAGCATGACTAATTGCAACCAGTGCGAAAGTAACGATCATTTCGACGTTTCGGGCATCCTAGACTTAACTCTGAGGCGTTGCTCCACCAGATCGATGAGTTAGGGTCTAAGAATTCAACACCGGAAGCATAAAATACAATATAAATACAACAGCTTTTCCATCGTAGAAAACGAATAATTGCAACCTGTATGAAGGTTATAGTCATATCTACGTTCCGGGCAACCTAGACTTCACTGTAAGGTGTTGCTCCACCAGATGGAATAGTTAGGGCCTAAGAAGTCAACGCCAGAAGCATAAAATACAATATAAATATAACAGTTTTTCCATCGTATAAAACGAATAATTGCAACCAGTTTGAAAGTGATGGTCATTTCTACGTTCCGGGCAACCTCGGCTTCACTCTAGGGCGTTGCTCCACCAGATCGAATAGTTAGGGCCTAAGAAGTGAACGCCAGAAGCATAAAATACAATATAAATACAACAGTATTTCCATCATATAAAACGAGTAATTGCAACCAGTATGAAAGTTGTGGTCATTTCTACTTTCCGGGCAACCTAGGCTACACGCTAGGGCGTTGCTCCAACAGATTGAATAGTTAGGGCCTTAGAAGTCAACGCCAGAAGCATAAAAAACAATATAAACACAACAGTTTTTCCATCGTATAAAACGAATAATTGCAACAAGAATCAAAGTTGTGGTCATTTCTACGATCCGGACAACCTAGGCTTCACTCTAGGGCATTGCTCCACCATATCGAATAGCTAGGGACTTAGAATTAAACGCCAGAAGCATAAAATACAATAAAAATACAACAGTTTTTCCATCATATAACAGGAATAATTGCAACCAGTTTGAAAGTGATGGTCATTTCTACGTTCCGGGCAACATAGGCTTCACTCTAGGGCATTGCTCGGCCAGATCGAATAGTTTGTGCCTTAGAAGTCAACGCCAGAAGCATAAAATACAATATAAATACGACAGTTTTTCCATCGTATAAAACGAATGATTGCTATCAGTATGGAGGTGATGGTCATTTCTACGTTCCGGGCAACCTAGGCCTCACTCTAGGGTGTGGTTCCACCAGATTGAATAGTGAGGGCCTAAGAAATCAACGCCAGAAGCTTAAAATACAATTTAAATATAACAGTTTTTCCATCGTATAAAACGAATAATTTCAACCAGTGTGAATGTTATGGTCATTCTTACTTTCCGAGCAACCTAGGCTTCACTCTAGGGCGTTGATACACCAGATAGAATAGTTAGGGCCTTAGAAGTCAACGCCAGAAGCATAAAATTCAATAAAGATGCAACAGTTTTTCCATCGTATAAAAGGAGTCACTGCAAACAGTGTGAAAGTACTGGTCATTTCTACGTTCCGGGTAACCTAGGCTTCACTCTAGGGCGTTGCTCTACCAGATCGAACAGTTAGGGCCTGAGAAGGCAACGCCAGAAGCATAAAGTACAATATAAATATAACAGTTTTTCCATCGTATAAAACGAATAATAGCAACCAGTGTGAAAGTTATGGTCATTTCTACGTTCCGGGCAACCTAGGCTACACCCCAGGGCGTTGCTCCACCAGATCGTATAGTTAGGACCTAAGAAGTGAACGCCAGCAGCATAAAATACAATATAAATACAACAGTTTCTCCATCATATAGAACGAATAATTGCCACCTGTATGAAAGCTATGGTAATTTCTACGTTCCGGGCAACCTAGGCTTCACTCTATGGCGTTCTTCCACCACATCGAATAGCTACGGCCTCATAAGTCAACGCCTGAAGCATAAAATACAATAAAAATAAAACAGTCTTTCCATCCTGTAACAGGAATAATTGCAACCCGTGTGAAAGTGATGGTCATTTGTACGTTCAAGGCAACCTAGGCTTCACTCTAGGGCGTTGTTCCGCCAGATCAAATTGCTTGGGCCTAAGAAGTCAACGCCAGAAGCATAAGATACAATATAAATAAAACAGTTTTTCCATCGTATAGCACGAATAATAGCAACCAGTGTGAAAGTTATGGTCATTTCTACGTTCCGGGCAACCTAGGCTTCACTCTAGGGCGTTGTTCCACCAGATCGAACAGCTAGGACCTAAGAAAGCAACGCCAGAAGCATAAAACACAATATAAATATAACAGTTTCTCCATCGTATAAAACGAATAATAGCGACCAGTGTGAAAGTTATGGTCATTTCTAGTTTCAAGGCAACCTAGGCTTCACCCTAGGTCGTTACTCCAACAGATTGAATAGTTAGGGCCTTAGAAGTCAACGGCCGAAGCATAAAATACAAAATAAATAGAACTGTTTTTCCATCGCATAAAAGGAATAATTGCTACCGGTGTGAAAGTTATTTCCATTTCTACGTTGCGGGCAACCTAGGCTTCACCCCAGGGCGTTGTTCCACCAGATGGAATAGTTAGGGCATAAGAAGTCAACGCCAGAAGCATAAAATACAATATAAGTACAACAGTTTTTTCATCGTATAAAATGAATAATTGCAAATATTGCGAAAGTGATGTTCATTCCACGTTCCGGGCAACCTAGGAGTCACTCTAGTGCGTTGCTCCACCACATCTAATGGCTACGGCCTTAGACGTCAACGACAGAAGCATAACATACAATACAGATGCAACAGCTTTTTCATCGTATAAAACGAATAATTGCAACCAGTGTGAAAGTTATTGTCATTTCTATTTCCCGCGCAACCTAGGCTTCACCCTAGGGCGTTGCTCCGACAGATTGAATAGCTAGGACCTTACAAGTCAGTGCCCGAAGCATAAAATGCAATAAAAATACAACAGTTATCCATCATATAACAGGAATAATTGCAACCAGTTTGAAAGTTATGGTCATTTCTCCGTCCCCGGTAACCTAGGCTTCACCCCAGGTCGTTGTTCCACCAGATCGAATAGTTAGGGCCTAAGAAGTGAACGCCAGAAGCATAAAATACAATATAAATACAACAGTTTTTCCATCATATAAGAGGAGTATTTACAACGAGTTTGAAAGTGGTGGTAATTTCTACGTTCCGGGTAACTCAGGCTTCACTCTAGGGCGTTGCTCCACTAGATCGAACAGTTAGTGCCTTAGAAGTCAACGCCAGAAGCATAAAATACAATATAAATACAACAGTTTTTCCATCGTATAAAACGAATAATTGCAACCAGTATGGAAGTCAACGTCATTTCTACTTTCCGGGCAACCTAGGCTTCACCCTAGGGCGTTGCTCCAACAGATTGAATAGTTAGGGCCTTAGAAGTCAACGCTGGAAGCATAAAATGCAATAAAAATACAACAGTTTTTCCGTCGTATAAAAGGATTAATTGCAACCAGTTTGAAAGCGATGGTCATTTCTACGTTCCGTGCAACCTAGCCTTCACCCTAGGGCGGTGTTCGACCAGATCGAATAGTTAGGGCCTAAGAAGTGAACGCCAGAAGCATAAAATACAATAAAAATACAACAGTTTTTCCATTGTATAACAGGAATAATTGCAACCAGTGTGAAAGTAATGGTTATTTCTACGTTCCGGCAACCTAGGCTTCACCCTAGGGCGTTGCTCCAACAGATTGAATAGTTAGGACCTTAGAAGTCAATGCCCGAAGCATAAAATGCTATAAAAATACAACAGTTTTTCCATCATATAACAGGAATAATTGCAACCAGTTTGAAAGTGATGGTCAATTCTACGTTCCGGTCAACATAGGCTTCACTCTAGGGCATTGCTCGACCAGATCGAATAGCTTGTGCCTTAGAAGTCAACGCCAGAAGCATAAAATTCAATAAAGATGCAACAGTTTTTCCATCGTATAAAAGGAGTCACTGCAAACAGTGTGAAAGTACTGGTCATTTCTACGTTCCGGGTAACCTAGGCTTCACTCTAGGGCGTTGCTCTACCAGATCGAACAGTTAGGGCCTGAGAAGGCAACGCCAGAAGCATAAAGTACAATATAAATATAACAGTTTTTCCATTTTATAAAACGAATAATAGCAACCAGTGTGAAAGTTATGGTCATTTCTACGTTCCGGGCAACCTAGGCTACACCCCAGGGCGTTGTTCCACCAGATCGAATAGTTAGGGCCTAAGAAGTGAACGCCAGCAGCATAAAATCCATTATAAATACAACAGCTTCTCCATCATATAGAACGAATAATTGCCACCAGTATGAAAGCTATGGTCATTTCTACGTTCCGGGCAACCTAGCCTTCACTCTATGGCGTTCTTCCACCACATCGAATAGCTACGGCCTCATAAGTCAACGCCTGAAGCATAAAATACAATAAAAATACAACAGTCTTTCCATCCTGTAACAGGGATAATTGCAACCCGTGTGAAAGTGATGGTCATTTGTACGTTCCACGCAACCTAGGCTTCACTCCAGAGCGTTGTTCCACCAGATCAAATTGCTAGGACCTAAGAAGTCAACGCCAGAAGCATAAGATACAATATAAATAAAACAGTTTTTCCATCGTATAGCACGAATAATAGCAACCAGTGTGAAAGTTATGGTCATTTCTACGTTCCGGGCAACCTAGGCTTCACTCTAGGTCGTTGTTCCACCAGATCGAACAGCTAGGGCCTAAGAAAGCAACGCCAGAAGCATAAAACACAATATAAATATAACAGTTTCTCCATCGTATAAAACGAATAATAGCGACCAGTGTGAAAGTTATGGTCATTTCTACGTTCCCGGAAACCTAGGCTTCACCCCAGGGCGTTGTTCCACCAGATCGAATAGTTAGGGCCTAAGAAGTGAACGCCAGCAGCATAAAATACAATATAAATACAACAGTTTTTCCATCATATAAAACGAATAATTGCAACCAGTATGAAAGTTATGGTCATTTCTACGTTCCGGGCAACCTAGGCTACACCCTAGTGCGTTGCTCCAACAGATTGAATAGTGAGGGCCTTAGAAGTCAATGCCCGAAGCACAAAGTGCAATAAAAATACAACAGCTTTTCCATCATATAACAGGAGTAATTGCAACAAGTTTGAAAGTGATGGTCATTTCTACGTTCCGGGCAACCTCGGCTTCAGTCTAGTGCGTTGCTCCACCAGATCGAATAGCTAGTGGCTTAGAAGTCAACGCCAGAAGCATAAAATACAATATAAATATAACAGTTTTTCCATCGTATAAAACGAATAATTGCAACCAGTATGAAAGTTAATGTCATTTCTACTCTCCGGGCAACCTAGGCTTCACCCTAGGGCGTTGCTACAACAGATTGAATAGTTAGGGCCTTAGAAGTCAGCGCCGCAAGCATAAAATGCAATAAAAATACAACAGTTTTCCCATCGTATAAAAGGATTAATTGCAACCAGTTTGAAAACGATGGTCATTTCTACGTTCCGGGCAACCTAGGCTTCACTCTAGGGCGTTGCTCCACCAGATGGAATAGTTAGGGCCTTAGAAGTCAACGCCAGATGCATAAAATACAATAAAGATGCAACAGCTTTTCCATCGTATAAAACGAATAATTTCAACCACTGTGAATTTTATGGTCATTTCTACATTCCGAGCAACCTTGGCTTCACTCTAGGGCGTTGATCCAACACATTGAATAGTTAGGGCCTTAGATGTCAACGCCCGAAGTATAAAATACAATATAAATACAACAGTTTTTCCATCGTATAAAACGAATAATTGCAAGCAGTATGAAAGTTATGGACATTTCTACTTTCAAGGCAACCTAGGCTTCACCCTAGGTCGTTGCTCCAACAGATTGAATAGTTAGGGCCTTAGAAGTCAACGCCAGAAGCATAAAATTCAATAAAGATGCAACAGTTTTTCCATCGTATAAAAGGAGTCACTGCAAACAGTGTGAAAGTACTGGTCATTTCTACGTTCCGGGTAACCTAGGCTTCACTCTAGGGCGTTGCTCTACCAGATCGAACAGTTAGGGCCTGAGAAGGCAACGCCAGAAGCATAAAGTACAATATAAATATAACAGTTTTTCCATTTTATAAAACGAATAATAGCAACCAGTGTGAAAGTTATGGTCATTTCTACGTTCCGGGCAACCTAGGCTACACCCCAGGGCGTTTTTCCACCAGATCGAATAGTTAGGGCCTAAGAAGTGAACGCCAGCAGCATAAAATACATTATAAATACAACAGTTTCTCCATCATATAGAACGAATAATTGCCACCAGTATGAAAGCTATGGTCATTTCTACGTTCCGGGCAACCTAGGCTTCACTCTATGGCGTTCTTCCACCACATCGAATAGCTACGGCCTCATAAGTCAACGCCTGAAGCATAAAATACAATAAAAATACAACAGTCTTTCCATCCTGTAACAGGGATAATTGCAACCCGTGTGAAAGTGATGGTCATTTGTACGTTCCAGGCAACCTAGGCTTCACTCCAGGGCGTTGTTCCACCAGATCAAATTGCTAGGGCCTAAGAAGTCAACGCCAGAAGCATAAGATACAATATAAATAAAACAGTTTTTCCATCGTATAGCACGAATAATAGCAACCAGTGTGAAAGTTATGGTCATTTCTACGTTCCGGGCAACCTAGGCTTCACTCTAGGTCGTTGTTCCACCAGATCGAACAGCTAGGGCCTAAGAAAGCAACGCCAGAAGCATAAAACACAATATAAATATAACAGTTTCTCCATCGTATAAAACGAATAATAGCGACCAGTGTGAAAGTTATGGTCATTTCTACGTTCCCGGCAACCTAGGCTTCACCCCAGGGCGTTGTTCCACCAGATCGAATAGTTAGGGCCTAAGAAGTGAACGCCAGCAGCATAAAATACAATATAAATACAACAGTTTTTCCATCATATAAAACGAATAATTGCAACCAGTATGAAAGTTATGGTCATTTCTACGTTCCGGGCAACCTAGGCTACACCCTAGGGCGTTGCTCCAACAGATTGAATAGTGAGGGCCTTAGAAGTCAATGCCCGAAGCACAAAATGCAATAAAAATACAACAGTTTTTCCATCATATAACAGGAATAATTGCAACAAGTTTGAAAGTGATGGTCATTTCTACGTTCCGGGCAACCTCGGCTTCAGTCTAGTGCGTTGCTCCACCAGATCGAATAGTTAGTGCCTAAGAAAGCAACGCCAGAAGCATAAAACACAATATAAATAGAACTGTTTTCCCATCGTATAAAACGAATAATTGCTACCGGTGTGAAAGTTATTTCCATTTCTACGTTGCGGGCAACCTAGGCTTCACCCTAGGGCGTTGTTCCACCCGATGGAATAGTTAGAGCATAAGAAGTCAACGCCAGAAGCATAAAATACAATATAAGTACAACAGTTTTTCCATCGTATAAAATGAATAATTGCAAATATTGCGAAAGTAATGGTCGTTCCACGTTCCGGGCAACCTAGGAGTCACTCTAGTGCGTTGCTCCACCACATCTAATAGCTACGGCCTTAGACGTCAACGACAGAAGCCTAACATACAATACAGATGCAACAGCTTTTCCATCGTATAAAACGAATAATTGCAACCAGTGTGAAAGTTATTGTCATTTCTACTTCCCGCGCAACCTAGGCTTCACCCCAGGGCGTTGTTCCACCAGATGGAATAGTTAGGGCCTAAGAAGTGAACGCCAGAAGCATAAAATACAATATAAATACAACAGTTTTTCCATCATATAAAACGAATAATTGCAACCAGTATGAAAGTTATGGTCATTTCTACGTTCCGGGCAACCTAGGCTACACCCTAGGGCGTTGCTCCAACAGATTGAATAGTTAGGGCCTTAGAAGTCAACGCCAGAAGCATAAAATTCAATAAAGATGCAACAGTTTTTCCATCGTATAAAAGGAGTCACTGCAAACAGTGTGAAAGTACTGGTCATTTCTACGTTCCGGGTAACCTAGGCTTCACTCTAGGGCGTTGCTCTACCAGATCGAACAGTTAGGGCCTGAGAAGGCAACGCCAGAAGCATAAAGTACAATATAAATATAACAGTTTTTCCATTTTATAAAACGAATAATAGCAACCAGTGTGAAAGTTATGGTCATTTCTACGTTCCGGGCAACCTAGGCTACACCCCAGGGCGTTGTTCCACCAGATCGAATAGTTAGGGCCTAAGAAGTGAACGCCAGCAGCATAAAATACATTATAAATACAACAGTTTCTCCATCATATAGAACGAATAATTGCCACCAGTATGAAAGCTATGGTCATTTCTACGTTCCGGGCAACCTAGGCTTCACTCTATGGCGTTCTTCCACCACATCGAATAGCTACGGCCTCACAAGTCAACGCCTGAAGCATAAAATACAATAAAAATACAACAGTCTTTCCATCCTGTAACAGGGATAATTGCAACCCGTGTGAAAGTGATGGTCATTTGTACGTTCCAGGCAACCTAGGCTTCACTCCAGGGCGTTGTTCCACCAGATCAAATTGCTAGGGCCTAAGAAGTCAACGCCAGAAGCATAAGATACAATATAAATAAAACAGTTTTTCCATCGTATAGCACGAATAATAGCAACCAGTGTGAAAGTTATGGTCATTTCTACGTTCCGGGCAACCTAGGCTTCACTCTAGGTCGTTGTTCCACCAGATCGAACAGCTAGGGCCTAAGAAAGCAACGCCAGAAGCATAAAACACAATATAAATATAACAATTTCTCCATCGTATAAAACGAATAACAGCGACCAGTGTGAAAGTTATGGTCATTTCTACGTTCCCGGCAACCTAGGCTTCACCCCAGGGCGTTGTTCCACCAGATCGAATAGTTAGGGCCTAAGAAGTGAACGCCAGCAGCATAAAATACAATATAAATACAACAGTTTTTCCATCATATAAAACGAATAATTGCAACCAGTATGAAAGTTATGGTCATTTCTACGTTCCGGGCAACCTAGGCTACACCCTAGGGCGTTGCTCCAACAGATTGAATAGTGAGGGCCTTAGAAGTCAATGCCCGAAGCACAAAATGCAATAAAAATACAACAGTTTTTCCATCATATAACAGGAATAATTGCAACAAGTTTGAAAGTGATGGTCATTTCTACGTTCCGGGCAACCTCGGCTTCAGCCTAGTGCGTTGCTCCACCAGATCGAATAGTTAGTGCCTAAGAAAGCAACGCCAGAAGCATAAAACACAATATAAATAGAACTGTTTTCCCATCGTATAAAACGAATAATTGCTACCGGTGTGAAAGTTATTTCCATTTCTACGTTGCGGGCAACCTAGGCTTCACCCTAGGGCGTTGTTCCACCCGATGGAATAGTTAGAGCATAAGAAGTCAACGCCAGAAGCATAAAATACAATATAAGTACAACAGTTTTTCCATCGTATAAAATGAATAATTGCAAATATTGCGAAAGTAATGGTCGTTCCACGTTCCGGGCAACCTAGGAGTCACTCTAGTGCGTTGCTCCACCACATCTAATAGCTACGGCCTTAGACGTCAACGACAGTAGCCTAACATACAATACAGATGCAACAGCTTTTCCATCGTATAAAACGAATAATTGCAACCAGTGTGAAAGTTATTGTCATTTCTACTTCCCGCGCAACCTAGGCTTCACCCCAGGGCGTTGTTCCACCAGATCGAATAGTTAGGTCCTAAGAAGTGAACGCCAGCAGCATAAAATACAATATAAATACAACAGTTTTTCCATCATATAAAACGAATAATTGCAACCAGTATGAAAGTTATGGTCATTTCTACGTTCCGGGCAACCTAGGCTACACCCTAGTGCGTTGCTCCAACAGATTGAATAGTGAGGGCCTTAGAAGTCAATGCCCGAAGCACAAAATGCAATAAAAATACAACAGCTTTTCCATCATATAACAGGAGTAATTGCAACAAGTTTGAAAGTGATGGTCATTTCTACGTTCCGGGCAACCTCGGCTTCAGTCTAGTGCGTTGCTCCACCAGATCGAATAGCTAGTGGCTTAGAAGTCAACGCCAGAAGCATAAAATACAATATAAATATAACAGTTTTTCCATCGTATAAAACGAATAATTGCAACCAGTATGAAAGTTAATGTCATTTCTACTTTCCGGGCAACCTAGGCTTCACCCTAGGGCGTTGCTACAACAGATTGAATAGTTAGGGCCTTAGAAGTCAGCGCCGCAAGCATAAAATGCAATAAAAATACAACAGTTTTCCCATCGTATAAAAGGATTAATTGCAACCAGTTTGAAAACGATGGTCATTTCTACGTTCCGGGCAACCTAGGCTTCACTCTAGGGCGTTGCTCCACCAGATGGAATAGTTAGGGCCTTAGAAGTGAACGCCAGCAGCATAAAATACATTATAAATACAACAGCTTCTCCATCATATAGAACGAATAATTGCCACCAGTATGAAAGCTATGGTCATTTCTACGTTCCGGGCAACCTAGGCTTCACTCTAGGGCGTTGCTCCACCAGATGGAATAGTTAGGGCCTTAGAAGTCAACGCCAGATGCATAAAATACAATAAAGATGCAACAGCTTTTCCATCGTATAAAACGAATAATTTCAACCAGTGTGAATTTTATGGTCATTTCTACATTCCGAGCAACCTTGGCTTCACTCTAGGGCGTTGATCCAACACATTGAATAGTTAGGGCCTTAGAAGTCAACGCCCGAAGTATAAAATACAATATAAATACAACAGTTTTTCCATCGTATAAAACGAATAATTGCAAGCAGTATGAAAGTTATGGACATTTCTACTTTCAAGGCAACCTAGGCTTCACCCTAGGTCGTTGCTCCAACAGATTGAATAGTTAGGGCCTTAGAAGTCAACGCCAGAAGCATAAAATTCAATAAAGATGCAACAGTTTTTCCATCGTATAAAAGGAGTCACTGCAAACAGTGTGAAAGTACTGGTCATTTCTACGTTCCGGGTAACCTAGGCTTCACTCTAGGGCGTTGCTCTACCAGATCGAACAGTTAGGGCCTGAGAAGGCAACGCCAGAAGCATAAAGTACAATATAAATATAACAGTTTTTCCATTTTATAAAACGAATAATAGCAACCAGTGTGAAAGTTATGGTCATTTCTACGTTCCGGGCAACCTAGGCTACACCCCAGGGCGTTGTTCCACCAGATCGAATAGTTAGGGCCTAAGAAGTGAACGCCAGCAGCATAAAATACATTATAAATACAACAGTTTCTCCATCATATAGAACGAATAATTGCCACCAGTATGAAAGCTATGGTCATTTCTACGTTCCGGGCAACCTAGGCTTCACTCTATGGCGTTCTTCCACCACATCGAATAGCTACGGCCTCATAAGTCAACGCCTGAAGCATAAAATACAATAAAAATACAACAGTCTTTCCGTCCTGTAACAGGGATAATTGTAACCCGTGTGAAAGTGATGGTCATTTGTACGTTCCAGGCAACCTAGGCTTCACTCCAGGGCGTTGTTCCACCAGATCAAATTGCTAGGGCCTAAGAAGTCAACGCCAGAAGCATAAGATACAATATAAATAAAACAGTTTTTCCATCGTATAGCACGAATAATAGCAACCAGTGTGAAAGTTATGGTCATTTCTACGTTCCGGGCAACCTAGGCTTCACTCTAGGTCGTTGTTCCACCAGATCGAACAGCTAGGGCCTAAGAAAGCAACGCCAGAAGCATAAAACACAATATAAATATAACAGTTTCTCCATCGTATAAAACGAATAATAGCGACCAGTGTGAAAGTTATGGTCATTTCTACGTTCCCGGCAACCTAGGCTTCACCCCAGGGCGTTGTTCCACCAGATCGAATAGTTAGGGCCTAAGAAGTGAACGCCAGCAGCATAAAATACAATATAAATACAACAGTTTTTCCATCATATAAAGCGAATAATTGCAACCAGTATGACAGTTATGGTCATTTCTACGTTCCGGGCAACCTAGGCTACACCCTAGGGCGTTGCTCCAACAGATTGAATAGTGAGGGCCTTAGAAGTCAATGCCCGAAGCACAAAATGCAATAAAAATACAACAGTTTTTCCATCATATAACAGGAATAATTGCAACAAGTTTGAAAGTGATGGTCATTTCTACGTTCCGGGCAACCTCGGCTTCAGTCTAGTGCGTTGCTCCACCAGATCGAATAGTTAGTGCCTAAGAAAGCAACGCCAGAAGCATAAAACACAATATAAATAGAACTGTTTTCCCATCGTATAAAACGAATAATTGCTACCGGTGTGAAAGTTATTTCCATTTCTACGTTGCGGGCAACCTAGGCTTCACCCTAGGGCGTTGTTCCACCCGATGGAATAGTTAGAGCATAAGAAGTCAACGCCAGAAGCATAAAATACAATATAAGTACAACAGTTTTTCCATCGTATAAAATGAATAATTGCAAATATTGCGAAAGTAATGGTCGTTCCACGTTCCGGGCAACCTAGGAGTCACTCTAGTGCGTTGCTCCACCACATCTAATAGCTACGGCCTTAGACGTCAACGACAGAAGCCTAACATACAATACAGATGCAACAGCTTTTCCATCGTATAAAACGAATAATTGCAACCAGTGTGAAAGTTATTGTCATTTCTACTTCCCGCGCAACCTAGGCTTCACCCCAGGGCGTTGTTCCACCAGATGGAATAGTTAGGGCCTAAGAAGTGAACGCCAGAAGCATAAAATACAATATAAATACAACAGTTTTTCCATCATATAAAACGAATAATTGCAACCAGTATGAAAGTTATGGTCATTTCTACGTTCCGGGCAACCTAGGCTACACCCTAGGGCGTTGCTCCAACAGATTGAATAGTTAGGGCCTTAGAAGTCAACGCCAGAAGCATAAAATTCAATAAAGATGCAACAGTTTTTCCATCGTATAAAAGGAGTCACTGCAAACAGTGTGAAAGTACTGGTCATTTCTACGTTCCGGGTAACCTAGGCTTCACTCTAGGGCGTTGCTCTACCAGATCGAACAGTTAGGGCCTGAGAAGGCAACGCCAGAAGCATAAAGTACAATATAAATATAACAGTTTTTCCATTTTATAAAACGAATAATAGCAACCAGTGTGAAAGTTATGGTCATTTCTACGTTCCGGGCAACCTAGGCTACACCCCAGGGCGTTGTTCCACCAGATCGAATAGTTAGGGCCTAAGAAGTGAACGCCAGCAGCATAAAATACATTATAAATACAACAGTTTCTCCATCATATAGAACGAATAATTGCCACCAGTATGAAAGCTATGGTCATTTCTACGTTCCGGGCAACCTAGGCTTCACTCTATGGCGTTCTTCCACCACATCGAATAGCTACGGCCTCATAAGTCAACGCCTGAAGCATAAAATACAATAAAAATACAACAGTCTTTCCATCCTGTAACAGGGATAATTGCAACCCGTGTGAAAGTGATGGTCATTTGTACGTTCCAGGCAACCTAGGCTTCACTCCAGGGCGTTGTTCCACCAGATCAAATTGCTAGGGCCTAAGAAGTCAACGCCAGAAGCATAAGATACAATATAAATAAAACAGTTTTTCCATCGTATAGCACGAATAATAGCAACCAGTGTGAAAGTTATGGTCATTTCTACGTTCCGGGCAACCTAGGCTTCACTCTAGGTCGTTGTTGCACCAGATCGAACAGCTAGGGCCTAAGAAAGCAACGCCAGAAGCATAAAACACAATATAAATATAACAATTTCTCCATCGTATAAAACGAATAATAGCGACCAGTGTGAAAGTTATGGTCATTTCTACGTTCCCGGCAACCTAGGCTTCACCCCAGGGCGTTGTTCCACCAGATCGAATAGTTAGGGCCTAAGAAGTGAACGCCAGCAGCATAAAATACAATATAAATACAACAGTTTTTCCATCATATAAAACGGATAATTGCAACCAGTATGAAAGTTATGGTCATTTCTACGTTCCGGGCAACCTAGGCTACACCCTAGGGCGTTGCTCCAACAGATTGAATAGTGAGGGCCTTAGAAGTCAATGCCCGAAGCACAAAATGCAATAAAAATACAACAGTTTTTCCATCATATAACAGGAATAATTGCAACAAGTTTGAAAGTGATGGTCATTTCTACGTTCCGGGCAACCTCGGCTTCAGTCTAGTGCGTTGCTCCACCAGATCGAATAGTTAGTGCCTAAGAAAGCAACGCCAGAAGCATAAAACACAATATAAATAGAACTGTTTTCCCATCGTATAAAACGAATAATTGCTACCGGTGTGAAAGTTATTTCCATTTCTACGTTGCGGGCAACCTAGGCTTCACCCTAGGGCGTTGTTCCACCCGATGGAATAGTTAGAGCATAAGAAGTCAACGCCAGAAGCATAAAATACAATATAAGTACAACAGTTTTTCCATCGTATAAAATGAATAATTGCAAATATTGCGAAAGTAATGGTCGTTCCACGTTCCGGGCAACCTAGGAGTCACTCTAGTGCGTTGCTCCACCACATCTAATAGCTACGGCCTTAGACGTCAACGACAGTAGCCTAACATACAATACAGATGCAACAGCTTTTCCATCGTATAAAACGAATAATTGCAACCAGTGTGAAAGTTATTGTCATTTCTACTTCCCGCGCAACCTAGGCTTCACCCCAGGGCGTTGTTCCACCAGATCGAATAGTTAGGGCCTAAGAAGTGAACGCCAGCAGCATAAAATACAATATAAATACAACAGTTTCTCCATCATATAGAACGAATAATTGCCACCTAAATGAAAGTTATGGTCATTTCTACTTTCAAGGCAACCTAGGCTTCACCCTAGGTCGTTACTCCAACAGATTGAATAGTTAGGGCCTTAGAAGTCAACGGCCGAAGCATAAAATACAATATAAATACAACAGTTTTTCCATCATATAAGAGGAGTATTTACAACGAGTTTGAAAGTGATGGTAATTTCTACGTTCCGGGTAACTCAGGCTTCACTCTAGGGCGTTGCTCCACTAGATCGAACAGTTAGTGCATTAGAAGTCAACGCCAGAAGCATAAAATACAATATAAATACAACAGTTTTTCCATCGTATAAAACGAATAATTGCAACCAGTGTGAAAGTTATTGTCATTTCTACTTCCCGCGCAACCTAGGCTTCACCATAGGGCGTTGCTCCGACAGATTGAATAGTTAGGACCTTACAAGTCAGTGCCCGAAGCATAAAATGCAATAAAAATACAACAGTTATCCATCATATAACAGGAATAATTGCAACCAGTTTGAAAGTTATGGTCATTTCTCCGTCCCCGGTAACCTAGGCTTCACCCCAGGTCGTTGTTCCACCAGATCGAATAGTTAGGGCCTAAGAAGTGAACGCCAGAAGCATAAAATACAATATAAATACAACAGTTTTTCCATCATATAAGAGGAGTATTTACTACGAGTTTGAAAGTGGTGGTAATTTCTACGTTCCTGGTAACTCAGGCTTCACTCTAGGGCGTTGCTCCACTAGATCGAACAGTTAGTGCCTTAGAAGTCAACGCCAGAAGCATAAAATACAATATAAATACAACAGTTTTTCCATCGTATAAAACGAATAATTGCAACCAGTATGGAAGTCAACGTCATTTCTACTTTCCGGGCAACCTAGGCTTCACCCTAGGGCGTTGCTCCAACAGATTGAATAGTTAGGGCCTTAGAAGTCAACGCCGGAAGCATAAAATGCAATAAAAATACAACAGTTTTTCCGTCGTATAAAAGGATTAATTGCAACCAGTTTGAAAGCGATGGTCATTTCTACGTTCCGTGCAACCTAGCCTTCACCCTAGGGCGGTGTTCGACCAGATCGAATAGTTAGGGCCTAAGAAGTGAACGCCAGAAGCATAAAATACAATAAAAATACAACAGTTTTTCCATTGTATAACAGGAATAATTGCAACCAGTGTGAAAGTAATGGTTATTTCTACGTTCCGGGCAACCTAGGCTTCACCCTAGGGCGTTGCTCCAACAGATTGAATAGTTAGGACCTTAGAAGTCAATGCCCGAAGCATAAAATGCTATAAAAATACAACAGTTTTTCCATCATATAACAGGAATAATTGCAACCAGTTTGAAAGTGATGGTCAATTCTACGTTCCGGTCAACATAGGCTTCACTCTAGGGCATTGCTCGACCAGATCGAATAGTTTGTGCCTTAGAAGTCAACGCCAGAAGCATAAAATTCAATAAAGATGCAACAGTTTTTCCATCGTATAAAAGGAGTCACTGCAAACAGTGTGAAAGTACTGGTCATTTCTACGTTCCGGGTAACCTAGGCTTCACTCTAGGGCGTTGCTCTACCAGATCGAACAGTTAGGGCCTGAGAAGGCAACGCCAGAAGCATAAAGTACAATATAAATATAACAGTTTTTCCATTTTATAAAACGAATAATAGCAACCAGTGTGAAAGTTATGGTCATTTCTACGTTCCGGGCAACCTAGGCTACACCCCAGGGCGTTGTTCCACCAGATCGAATAGTTAGGGCCTAAGAAGTGAACGCCAGCAGCATAAAATACATTATAAATACAACAGTTTCTCCATCATATAGAACGAATAATTGCCACCAGTATGAAAGCTATGGTCATTTCTACGTTCCGGGCAACCTAGGCTTCACTCTATGGCGTTCTTCCACCACATCGAATAGCTACGGCCTCATAAGTCAACGCCTGAAGCATAAAATACAATAAAAATACAACAGTCTTTCCATCCTGTAACAGGGATAATTGCAACCCGTGTGAAAGTGATGGTCATTTGTACGTTCCAGGCAACCTAGGCTTCACTCCAGGGCGTTGTTCCACCAGATCAAATTGCTAGGACCTAAGAAGTCAACGCCAGAAGCATAAGATACAATATAAATAAAACAGTTTTTCCATCGTATAGCACGAATAATAGCAACCAGTGTGAAAGTTATGGTCATTTCTACGTTCCGGGCAACCTAGGCTTCACCCTAGGTCGTTACTCCAACAGATTGAATAGTTAGGGCCTTAGAAGTCAACGGCCGAAGCATAAAATACAATATAAATACAACAGTTTTTCCATCATATAAAACGAATAATTGCAACCAGTATGAAAGTTATGGTCATTTCTACGTTCCGGGCAACCTAGGCTACACCCTAGGGCGTTGCTCCAACAGATTGAATAGTGAGGGCCTTAGAAGTCAATGCCCGAAGCATAAAATGCAATAAAAATACAACAGTTTTTCCATCATATAACAGGAATAATTGCAACAAGTTTGAAAGTGATGGTCATTTCTACGTTCCGGGCAACCTCGGCTTCAGTCTAGTGCGTTGCTCCACCAGATCGAATAGTTAGTGCCTAAGAAAGCAACGCCAGAAGCATAAAACACAATATAAATAGAACTGTTTTCCCATCGTATAAAACGAATAATTGCAACCAGTGTGAAAGTTATTGTCTTTTCTACTTTCCGGGCAACCTAGGCTTCACCCTAGAGCGTTGCTCCAACAGATTGAATAGTTAGGACCTTAGAAGTCAGTGCCCGAAACATAAAATGCAATAAAAATACAACAGTTATCCATCATATAACAGGAATAATTGCAACCAGTTTGAAAGTGATGGTAATTTCTACGTTCCGGGTAACTTCGGCTTCACTCCAGGGCGTTGCTCCACTAGATCGAATAGTTAGTGCCCTAGAAGTCAACGCCAGAAGCATAAAACACAATATAAATACAGCAGTTTTTCCATCGTACAACAGGAATAATTGCAACCAGTGTGAAAGGTATGGTCAATTCTACGTTCCGGGCTACCTAGGTTTCACTCTATGGCGTTGCTCCACCAGATCGAATAGTTAGGGCATAAGAAGACAACGCCAGAAGCATAAAATACGATATAAATACAACAGCTTTTCCATCGTATAAAACGAATAATTGCAACCACTGTGAAATTTATGGTATTCATAAAACACAATATAAATACAACAGTTTTTCCCTCGTATAACAGGAATAATTGCAACCTGTGTGAAAGATATGGCCATTTCTACGATCCGGGAAACCTAGGCTTTAATCTATGGCGTTGCTCCACCACATCGAATAGCTACGGCCTAAGAAGTCAACGCCTGAATCATAAAATACGATAAAAATACAATAGTTTTTTCATCGTATAACAGGAATAGTAGCAACAGGCGCGAAAGTAATGGTCATTTCTACGTTCCGGGCAACCTAGGCTTCACTCTAGGGTGTGGCTCCACCAGATCGAATACCTACGGACTTAGAATTCAACGCCAGAAGATTAAAATACAATATAAGTACAACAGCTTTTCCATTGAATAAAACGAATAATTGCCACCAGTGTGAATGTTATGGTCATATCTACGTTCCGGGCAACCCAGGCTTCACTCTAGGGCGTTGCTCCACCAGATCGAATAGCTACGACCTTAGAAGTCAAAGCCAGAAGCAGAAAATACAATAAAAATGGATCAGTTTTTCCATCGTATAGCATGACTAATTGCAACCAGTGCGAAAGTAATGACCATTTCGACGTTTCGGGCATCCTAGACTTAACTCTGAGGCTTTGCTCCACCAGATCGAATAGTTAGGGCCTTAGAAGTCAACGCCGGAAGCATAAAATACAATAAAGATGCAAAAGTTTTTCCATCGTATAACAGGAATAATTGCAACCAGTGTGAAGGTAATGGTATGTTCTACGTTCCGAGCAACCTAGGCTTCACTCTAGGGCGGTGCTCCACCAGATGAAATAGTTAGGGCCTAAGAAGTCAACGCCAGAAGCATAAAACACAATATAAATACAACAGTTTTTCCATCGTATAACAGGAATAATTGCAACCAGTGTGAAAGTAATGGTCATTTCTACGTTCCGGGCAATCTATGTTTCATCCTATGGCGTTGCTCCACCAGATCGAATAGTTAGGGCCTAAGAAGTCAACGCCAGAAGCATAAAATACGATATAAATACAACAGCTTCTCGATCGTATAAAACGAATAAATGCAACCAGTGTGAATGTAATGGTCATTTCTACGTTCCGGGCAGCCTAGATTGCACTCTATGGCGTTGCTCCACCAGATCGAATAGTTATTGCCTAAGAAGTCAATGCCAGAAGCTTAAAATGCAATATAAATAAAACAGCTTTTCCATTGTATAAAACGAATAATTGCAACCAGTGTGAATGTTATGGTCATATCTACGTTCCGGGCAACCCAGGCTTCACTCTAGGGCGTTGCTCCACCAGTTCGAATAGCTACGACCTTAGAAGTCAAAGCCAGACGCAGAAAATACAATAAAAATGTATCAGTTTTTCCATCGTATAGCATGACTAATTGCAACCAGTGCGAAAGTAATGACCATTTCGACGCTTCGGGCATCCTAGACTTAACTCTGAGGCTTTGCTCCACCAGATCGAATAGTTAGGGCCTTAGAAGTCAACGCCAGAAGCATAAAATACAATAAAGATGCAATAGTTTTTCTATCGTATAACAGGAATAATTGCAACCAGTGTGAAGGTAATGGTATGTTCTACGTTCCGAGCTACCTAGGCTTCACTATAGGGCGGTGCTCCACCAGATGAAATAGTTAGGGCCTAAGAAGTCAACGCCAGAAGCATAAAATACAATATAAATACAACAGTTTTTCCATCGTATAACAGGAATAATTGCAACCAGTGTGAAAGTAATGGTCATTTCTACGTTCCGGGCAATCCATGTTTCATCCTATGGCGTTGCTCCACCTGATCGAATAGTTAGGGCCTAAGAAGTCAACGCCAGAAGCATAAAATACGATATAAATACAACAGCTTTGCGATCGTATAAAACGAATAATTGCAACCAGTGTGAAAGTAATGGTCATTTCTACGTTCCGTGCAACATAGGCTTCACCCTTGGACGTTGCTCCACCAGATCGTATACATAGGGCCTTAGAAGTCAACGACAGAAGCATAAAACACAATATAAATACAGCAGTTTTTCCATCGTACAACAGGAATAATTGCAACCAGTGTGAAAGGTATGGTCAATTCTACGTTCCGGGCTACCTAGGTTTCACTCTATGGCGTTGCTCCACCAGATCGAATAGTTAGGGCCTAAGAAGACAACGCCAGAAGCATAAAATACGATATAAATACAACAGCTTTTCCATCGTATAAAACGAATAATTGCAACCACTGTGAAATTTATGGTATTCATAAAATACAATATAAATACAACAGTTTTTCCCTCGTATAACAGGAATAATTGCAACCTGTGTGAAAGATATGGCCATTTCTACGATCCGGGAAACCTAGGCTTGAATCTATGGCGTTGCTCCACCACATCGAATAGCTACGGCCTAAGAAGTCAACGCCTGAATCATAAAATACGATAAAAATACAATAGTTTTTTCATCGTATAACAGGAATAGTAGCAACAGGCGCGAAAGTAATGGTCATTTCTACGTTCCGGGCAACCTAGGCTTCACTCTAGGGTGTGGCTCCACCAGATCGAATACCTACGGACTTAGAATTCAACGCCAGAAGATTAAAATACAATATAAGTACAACAGCTTTTCCATTGTGTAAAACGAATAATTGCCACCAGTGTGAATGTTATGGTCATATCTACGTTCCGGGCAACCCAGGCTTCACTCTAGGGCGTTGCTCCACCAGATCGAATAGCTACGACCTTAGAAGTCAAAGCCAGGAGCAGAAAATACAATAAACATGGATCAGTTTTTCCATCGTATAGCATGACTAATTGCAACCAGTGCGAAAGTAATGACCATTTCGACGTTTCGGGCATCCTAGACTTAACTCTGAGGCTTTGCTCCACCAGGTCGAATAGTTAGGGCCTTAGAAGTCAACGCCAGAAGCATAAAATACAATAAAGATGCAAAAGTTTTTCCATCGTATAACAGGAATAATTGCAACCAGTGTGAAGGTAACGGTATGTTCTACGTTCCGAGCAACCTAGGCTTCACTCTAGGGCTGTGCTCCACCAGATGAAATAGTTAGGGCCTAAGAAGTCAACGCCAGAAGCATAAAATACAATATAAATACAACAGTTTTTCCATCGTATAACAGGAATAATTGCAACCAGTGTGAAAGTAATGGTCAGTTCTACGTTCCGGGCAATCTATGTTTCATCCTATGGCGTTGCTCCACCAGATCGAATAGTTAGGGCCTAAGAAGTCAACGCCAGAAGCATAAAATACGATATAAATACAACAGCTTTTCGATCGTATAAAACGAATAATTGCAACCAGTGTGAATGTAATGGTCATTTCTACGTTCCGGGCAGCCTAGATTGCACTCTATGGCGTTGCTCCACCAGATCGAGTAGTTATTGCCTAAGAAGTCAATGCCAGAAGCATAAAATGCAATATAAATAAAACAGCTTTTCCATTGTATAAAACGAATAATTGCAAGCAGTGTGAATGTTATGGTCATATCTACGTTGCGGGCAACCCAGGCTTCACTCTAGGGCGTTGCTCCACCAGTTCGAATAGCTACGACCTTAGAAGTCAAAGCCAGAAGCAGAAAATACAATAAAAATGTATCAGTTTTTCCATCGTATAGCATGACTAATTGCAACCAGTGCGAAAGTAATGACCATTTCGACGCTTCGGGCATCCTAGACTTAACTCTGAGGCTTTGCTCCACCAGATCGAATAGTTAGGGCCTTAGAAGTCAACGCCAGAAGCATAAAATACAATAAAGATGCAATAGTTTTTCTATCGTATAACAGGAATAATTGCAACCAGTGTGAAGGTAATGGTATGTTCTACGTTCCGAGCAACCTAGGCTTCACTATAGGGCGGTGCTCCACCAGATGAAATAGTTAGGGCCTAAGAAGTCAACGCCAGAAGCATAAAATACAATATAAATACAACAGTTTTTCCATCGTATAACAGGAATAATTGCAACCAGTGTGAAAGTAATGGTCATTTCTACGTTCCGGGCAATCCATGTTTCATCCTATGGCGTTGCTCCACCTGATCGAATAGTTAGGGCCTAAGAAGTCAACGCCAGAAGCATAAAATACGATATAAATACAACAGCTTTGCGATCGTATAAAACGAATAATTGCAACCAGTGTGAAAGTAATGGTCATTTCTACGTTCCGTGCAACATAGGCATCACCCTTGGACGTTGCTCCACCAGATCGAATACATAGGGCCTTAGAAGTCAACGGCAGAAGCATAAAACACAATATAAATACAGCAGTATTTCCATCGTACAACAGGAATGATTGCAACCAGTGTGAAAGGTATGGTCAATTCTACGTTCCGGGCCACCTAGGTTTCACTCTATGGCGTTGCTCCACCAGATCGAATAGTTAGGGCCTAAGAAGACAACGCCAGAAGCATAAAATACGATATAAATACAACAGCTTTTCCATCGTATAAAACGAATAATTGCAACCACTGTGAAATTTATGGTATTCTTAAAATACAATATAAATACAACAGTTTTTCCCTCGTATAACAGGAATAATTGCAACCTGTGTGAAAGATATGGCCATTTCTACGATCCGGGAAACCTAGGCTTGAATCTATGGCGTTGCTCCACCACATCGAATAGCTACGGCCTAAGAAGTCAACGCCTGAATCATAAAATACGATAAAAATACAATAGTTTTTTCATCGTATAACTGGAATAGTAGCAACAGGCGCGAAAGTAATGGTCATTTCTACGTTCCGGGCAACCTAGGCTTCACTCTAGGGTGTGGCTCCACCAGATCGAATACCTACGGACTTAGAATTCAACGCCAGAAGATTAAAATACAATATAAGTACAACAGCTTTTCCATTGTATAAAACGAATAATTGCCACCAGTGTGAATGTTATGGTCATATCTACGTTCCGGGCAACCCAGGCTTCACTCTAGGGCGTTGCTCCACCAGATCGAATAGTTACGACCTTAGAAGTCAAAGCCAGGAGCAGAAAATACAATAAACATGGATCAGTTTTTCCATCGTATAGCATGACTAATTGCAACCAGTGCGAAAGTAATGACCATTTCGACGTTTCGGGCATCCTAGACTTAACTCTGAGGCTTTGCTCCACCAGGTCGAATAGTTAGGGCCTTAGAAGTCAACGCCAGAAGCATAAAATACAATAAAGATGCAAAAGTTTTTCCATCGTATAACAGGAATAATTGCAACCAGTGTGAAGGTAATGGTATGTTCTACGTTCCGAGCAACCTAGGCTTCACTCTAGGGCGGTGCTCCACCAGATGAAATAGTTAGGGCCTAAGAAGTCAACGCCAGAAGCATAAAATACAATATAAATACAACAGTTTTTCCATCGTATAACAGGAATAATTGCAACCAGTGTGAAAGTAATGGTCATTTCTACGTTCCGGGCAATCTATGTTTCATCCTATGGCGTTGCTCCACCAGATCGAATAGTTAGGGCCTAAGAAGTCAACGCCAGAAGCATAAAATACGATATAAATACAACAGCTTTTCGATCGTATAAAACGAATAATTGCAACCAGTGTGAATGTAATGGTCATTTCTACGTTCCGGGCAGCCTAGATTGCACTCTATGGCGTTGCTCCGCCAGATCGAATAGTTATTGCCTAAGAAGTCAATGCCAGAAGCATAAAATGCAATATAAATAAAACAGCTTTTCCATTGTATAAAACGAATAATTGCAACCAGTGTGAATGTTATGGTCATATCTACGTTCCGGGCAACCCAGGCTTCACTCTAGGGCGTTGCTCCACCAGTTCGAATAGCTACGACCTTAGAAGTCAAAGCCAGAAGCAGAAAATACAATAAAAATGTATCAGTTTTTCCAGCGTATAGCATGACTAATTGCAACCAGTGCGAAAGTAATGACCATTTCGACGCTTCGGGCATCCTAGACTTAACTCTGAGGCTTTGCTCCACCAGATCGAATAGTTAGGGCCTTAGAAGTCAACGCCAGAAGCATAAAATACAATAAATATGCAATAGTTTTTCTATCGTATAACAGGAATAATTGCAACCAGTGTGAAGGTAATGGTATGTTCTACGTTCCGAGCAACCTAGGCTTCACTATAGGGCGGTGCTCCACCAGATGAAATAGTTAGGGCCTAAGAAGTCAACGCCAGAAGCATAAAATACAATATAAATACAACAGTTTTTCCATCGTATAACAGGAATAATTGCAACCAGTGTGAAAGTAATGGTCATTTCTACGTTCCGGGCAATCCATGTTTCATCCTATGGCGTTGCTCCACCTGATCGAATAGTTAGGGCCTAAGAAGTCAACGCCAGAAGCATAAAATACGATATAAATACAACAGCTTTGCGATCGTATAAAACGAATAATTGCAACCAGTGTGAAAGTAATGGTCATTTCTACGTTCCGTGCAACATAGGCATCACCCTTGGACGTTGCTCCACCAGATCGAATACATAGGGCCTTAGAAGTCAACGACAGAAGCATAAAACACAATATAAATACAGCAGTATTCCCATCGTACAACAGGAATAATTGCAACCAGTGTGAAAGGTATGGTCAATTCTACGTTCCGGGCTACCTAGGTTTCACTCTATGGCGTTGCTCCACCAGATCGAATAGTTAGGGCCTAAGAAGACAACGCCAGAAGCATAAAATACGATATAAATACAACAGCTTTTCCATCGTATAAAACGAATAATTGCAGCCACTGTGAAATTTATGGTATTCATAAAATACAATATAAATACAACAGTTTTTCCCTCGTATAACAGGAATAATTGCAACCTGTGTGAAAGATATGGCCATTTCTACGATCCGGGAAACCTAGGCTTGAATCTATGGCGTTGCTCCACCACATCGAATAGCTACGGCCTAAGAAGTCAACGCCTGAATCATAAAATACGATAAAAATACAATAGTTTTTTCATCGTATAACAGGAATAGTAGCAACAGGCGCGAAAGTAATGGTCATTTCTACGTTCCGGGCAACCTAGGCTTCACTCTAGGGTGTGGCTCCACCAGATCGAATACCTACGGACTTAGAATTCAACGCCAGAAGATTGAAATACAATATAAGTACAACAGCTTTTCCATTGTATAAAACGAATAATTGCCACCAGTGTGAATGTTATGGTCATATCTACGTTCCGGGCAACCCAGGCTTCACTCTAGGGCGTTGCTCCACCAGATCGAATAGCTACGACCTTAGAAGTCAAAGCCAGAAGCAGAAAATACAATAAAAATGGATCAGTTTTTCCATCGTATAGCATGACTAATTGCAACCAGTGCGAAAGTAATGACCATTTCGACGTTTCGGGCATCCTAGACTTAACTCTGAGGCTTTGCTCCACCAGATCGAATAGTTAGGGCCTTAGAAGTCAACGCCGGAAGCATAAAATACAATAAAGATGCAAAAGTTTTTCCATCGTATAACAGGAATAATTGCAACCAGTGTGAAGGTAATGGTATGTTCTACGTTCCGAGCAACCTAGGCTTCACTCTAGGGCGGTGCTCCACCAGATGAAATAGTTAGGGCCTAAGAAGTCAACGCCAGAAGCATAAAATACAATATAAATACAACAGTTTTTCCATCGTATAACAGGAATAATTGCAACCAGTGTGAAAGTAATGGTCATTTCTACGTTCCGGGCAATCTATGTTTCATCCTATGGCGTTGCTCCACCAGATCGAATAGTTAGGGCCTAAGAAGTCAACGCCAGAAGCATAAAATACGATATAAATACAACAGCTTTTCGATCGTATAAAACGAATAATTGCAACCAGTGTGAATGTAATGGTCATTTCTACGTTCCGGGCAGCCTAGAGTGCACTCTATGGCGTTGCTCCACCAGATCGAATAGTTATTGCCTAAGAAGTCAATGCCAGAAGCATAAGATGCAATATAAATAAAACAGCTTTTCCATTGTATAAAACGAATAATTGCAACCAGTGTGAAAGCCTTGGTCATTTCTACGTTCCGGGCAACTTAGGCTTGACTCTAGGGCGTTGCTCCACCACATCGAATAGTTAGGGCCTAAGAAGCCAACGCCAGAAGCATAAAACACAATATAAATACAGCAGTTTTTCTATCGTATAACAGGAATAATTGCAACCAGTGTGAAAGTTACGGTCATTTCTACGTTCCGGGCAACATACGTTTCACCCTATGGCGTTGCTCCACCAGATGGAGTAGTTAGGGCCTAAGAAGTCAACGCCAGAAGCATAAAATACGATATCAATACAACAGCTTTTCCATCGTATAAAACGAACAATTACAACCAGTGTGAAAGTTATGGTCATTTCTACGTTCCGGGCAACCCAGGCTTCATTCTAGGGCGTTGTTCCACCAGATCGAAGAGTTAGGGCTTTAGAAGTCAACGCCAGAAGCATAAAATACAAAATAAATAGAACAGGTTTTCCATCGTATAAAACGAATAATTGCTTCCAGTGTGAAAGCCTTGGTCATTTCTACGTTCCGGGCAACTTAGGCTTGACTCTAGGGCGTTGCTCCACCACATCGAATAGTTAGGGCCTAAGAAGCCAACGCCAGAAGCATAAAACACTATATAAATACAGCAGTTTTTCCATCGTATAACAGGAATAATTGCAACCAGTGTGAAAGTAACGGCCATTTCTACGTTCCGGGAACCCTAAACTTAACTCTGAGGCATTACTCCACCAGATCGAAGAGTTAGGGCCTTAGTAGTGAACGCCCGAAGCGTAAAATACAATATAAATACAACAGTTTTTCCATCGTATACCAGGAATAATTGCATCCAGTGTGAAAGTGATGGTCATTTCTACGTTTCGGGCAACCTAGGCTTCACTATAGGCCGTTGCTCCACCAGATCGAATAGTTAGTGCCTAAGAAGTCAACGCCAGAAGCATAAAATACAATATAAATACAACAGTTTTCCATCGTATAAAACGAATAATAGCAACCAGTGGGAAAGTAATGACCATTCCGACGTTTCGGTCATCCTAGACTTAACTCTAAGGCATTGTTCCACCAGATCGAAGAGTTAGGGCCTTAGAAGTCAACGCCAGAAGCATAAAATACAAATCAAATACAACAGTCATTCCATCGTATAAAACGAATAATTGCAACCAGTGTGAAAGTTATGGACATTTCTACATTCCAAGCAACCTAGGCTTCACTCTAGGGCGTTGATCCATCAGACCGAACAGTTTGGACCTAAGAAGTCGACGAAAGAAACATAAAATACAATATAAATACATCAGTTTTTCCATCGTAAACAGGAATAATTGCAACCAGTGTGAAAGTGATGGTCATTTCTACGTTCCGGGTAACATAGGCTTCACTCTAGGGCGTTGCTCCACCAGATCGAATAGTTAGGGCCTAAGAAGACAACGCCAGAACCATAAAATACGATATAAATAGAACAGTTTTTCCATTGCGTAAAGCGAATGATGCAACCAGTGTGAAAGTTATGGTCATTTCTACGTTCCGTGCAACCTAGGCTTCACTCTAGGGCGTTGGTCCATCACACCGAATAGTTTGGACCTAAGAAGTCGACGAAAGAAACATAAAATACAATATAAATACAACAGTTTTTCCATCCTATAAAGCGAATAATTGCAACCAGTGGAAAGTTATGGTCATTTCCACGATCCGGGCAAACTAGGCTTCACTCTAGTGCGTTGCTCCACCAGATCGAATAGTTAGGGACTTACAATTCTACGCCAGAAGCATAAAATACAATAAAAATACAACAGTTTCTCCATCGTATAGCATGAGTAATTGCAACCAGTGTGAAAGTAATGGTCATTTCTACGTTTCGGGCAACCTAGGCTTGACTCTAGGGCGTTGCTCCACCAAATCGAATAGCTAGGGCCTTAGAAGCCAACGCCCGATGCATAAAATACAATAAAAATACATCAGCTTTTCCATCGTGTAACAGGAGTAATTGCAACCAGTATGAAAGATATGGTCATTTCTACTTTCCGGGCAACCTAGGCTTCACCCTAGGGCGTTGCTCCAACAGATTGAATAGTTAGATCCTTAGAAGTCAACGTTCGAAGCATAAAATGCAATAAAAATACAACAGTTTTTCCAACGTATAAAGGGGTTAATTGTAACCAGTTTGAAAGTGATTGTTATTACTACGTTCCGGGCAACCTAGGCTTCACTCTAGGGCGTTGCTCCACCAGATCGAATAGCTAGGGCCTTAGAAGTCAACGCCAGAAGCATAAAATACAATATAAATACAACAGTTTTTCCATCGTATAAAACGAATAATTGCAACCAGTGTGAAAGTAATGGACATTTCTACCTTCCGGGCAACCTAGGCTTCGCCCTAGGGCGTTGCTCCACCAGATGGAACAGTGAGGACCTTAGATGTCAGCGCTAGAAGCATAAAATACAATAAAGATGCATCAGTTTTTCCATCGTATAAAACGAATAATTGCAACCAGTGTGAGAGTTATGGACATTTCTACATTCCGAGCAACCTAGGCTTCACTCTAGGGCGTTGCTCCACCAGATCGAACAATTAGGGCCTTAGTAGTCAACGCCAGAAGCATAAAATGCAATATAAATACAAGAGCTTTTCCATCGTATAAAATGAATAATTGCAAACAGTGTGAAAGTGATGGTCATAACAGGAGTAATTGCCACCAGTGCGAATGTAATGGTCATTTCTACGTTCCGGGCAACCTACGTTTCACTCTATGGCGTTGCTCCACCAGATCGAATAGTTAGGGCCTAAGAAGTCAACGCCAGGACCATATAATACAGTAAAGGTGCAACAGTTTTTCCATTGTATAAAACGAATAATTGCAACCAGTTTGAAAGTAATGGCCATTTCTACGTTCCGGGCAACCTATGCTTCGCCATAGGGCGTTGTTCCACCAGATGCAACAGTGAGGACCTTAGATGTCAGCGCTAGAAGCATAAAATACAATAAAGATGCATCAGTTTTTCCATCGTATAAAACGAATAATTGCAACCAGTGTGAAAGTAATGGACATTACTACGTTCCGGGCAATCTAGGCTTCGCTCTAGGGAGTTGCTCCACCAGATCGAATAGTTAGAGACTTATAACTCAACGCCAAAAGCATAAAATACGATAAAGGTGCAACAGTTTTTCAATCGTATAACAGGAATACCTGCAACCAGTGTGAAAATACTGGTTATTTCTACGTTCCGCGTAACATAGGCTTCACCCTAGGGCGTTGCTCCACCAGATCGAATAGTTAGGGCCTAAGAAGTCAACGCCAGAAGCATAAAATACTATAAAAATACAACAGTCCTTCCATCGTATAACAGGAATAATTGCAACCAGTGTGAAAGTAATGGTCATTTCTACGTTTCGGGCAACCTAGGCTTCCCTCTAGGGTGTTGCTCCACCCGATCGAATAGCTAGGGACTAAGAGGTCAGCGCCAGAAGCATAAAATGTAATAAAAATACAACAGTTGTACCATCGTATAACAGGAATAATTGCAACCAGCGTGAAAGTAATGGGCATTTCTACGTTCCGGGCAACCTGGGCTTCACTATAGGGCGTTGCTCCGCCAGATCGAATAGCTAGGGACTCAGAATTCAGCGCCAGAAGCATAAAATATAATAATAATACAACAGTTTTTCCATCGTATAACAGGAATAATTGCAACTAGTGTGAATACAATGGTCATTTCTACGTTCCGGGCAACCTACGTTTCACATTATGGCGTTGCTCCACCAGATGGAATAGTTATGGCCTAAGAAGTCAACGCCAGAAGCACCAAGTACATAATAAATACAACAGTTTTTTCATCGTATAAAACGAATAATTGCAAGCAGTGTGAAAGTAATGTTCATTTCTACGTTCCGAGCAACCTAGACTTCACTCTAGAGCGTTGCTCCACCAGATCGAAGAGTTGGGTCCTTAGAAGTCAACACCAGAAGCATAAAATACGATAAAGGTGCATCAGCTTTTCCATCGTATAAAACGGATAATTGCAACCAGTGTGAAGGTTATGGTCATTTCTACATTCCGAGCAACCTAGGCTTCACTCTAGGGCGTTGCTCCACCAGATCGAATAGATAGGTCCTTAGAAGTCAACGCCAGAAACATAAAATACGATATAAATACAGCAGCTTTTCCATCGTATAAAATGAATAATTGCAACCAGTGTGAAAGATATCGTCATGTCTACGTTCCGGGCAACATAAGCTTCACTCTAGGGCTTTGCTCCACGAGATCGAATACTTAGGGACTTAGAATTCAACGCCAGAAGCGTTATTTTTATAATTATTTATTATAATTATTCGTTTTATACAATGGAAAGACTGTTCTGTTTATTTTGTATTTTATGCTTCGGGCCTTGACTTCTAAGGCCCTACCTGTTCGATCTGGTGGATGAACGCCCTAGAGTCAAGCGTAGGTTGCCCGGATCGTAGAAATGACCATAACTTTCACACTGGTTGCTATTATTCGTTTTATACGATGGAAAAACTGTTGTGTTTATATTGTATTTTATGCTACTGGAGTTGACTGCTTAGGCCCTAACTATCCAATCTGGAGCAGCAACGCCCTAGAGTGAAGCCTAGGCTGCCCGGAACGTAGAAATGACCATATCTTACGCACTGGTTGCTATTATTCGTTTTATACGATGGAAAAACTGTTGTATTTATATTGTATTTTATGCTTCTGGCGTTGACTTCTTAGGCCCTAACTATTTGTTCTGGTGCCACAACGCCCTAGAGTTAAGCCTAGGTTGACCGAAAGGTAGAAATGACCATCACATTCACACAGGTTGCAATTACTCCTGTTATACGATGGCAAAACAGTTGTATCTTTATTGTATTCTATGCTTCGGGCATTGACTTCTTCGCCCTACCTATTCGATCTGGTGGAGCAACGCCCTGGAGTGAAGCCTAGGTTGCCCGGAACGAAGAAATGACCATCTATTTCACACTGGTTGCAATTACTCGTTTTATACGATGGAACAACTGTTGTATTTATATTGTTTTTTATGCTCCTGGTGTTGACATCTTAGGCCCTAACTATTCCATCTGGTGTAACAGCGCCCTAGAGTGAAGCCTAGGTTGCCGGAAGCGTGGAAATGACCATTACTTTCACACTGTCTGCAATTATTCGTTTTATACGGTTGGAAAAGCTGTTGAATTTATATTGTATTTTATGCTTCTGGCGTTGACTTCAAAGGTCCTAACTATTCGTTCTGGTGCAGCAGCGCCCTAGAGTGAAGCCATGGTTGGCCGGAACGTAGAAATGACCATTACCCTCACACTTGTTACAATTATTCCTGTTTTACAATGGAAAATCTGTCGTATTTATATTGTTTTTCACGCTCCTGGTGTTGACTTCTTAGGCCCTAACTATTCCATCTGGTGGAGCAACGCCCTCGAGTGAAGCCTAGGTTGCCCGGAACGAAGAAATGACCATTTATTTCACACTGGTTGCAATTATTCCTTTTATACGGTGGATAAAATGTTGTATTTTTATTGTGTTTTATGCTTCGGGCGTTGACTTCTTAGGCCCTAACTATTCCATCTGGTGGAGCAACAGCCTAGAGTCAAGCCTAGCTTGACCGTATCGTAGAAATGACCATCACTTTCACACTGGCTGCAATTATTCCCGTTATACGATGGAAAAACTGTTGGATTTTTATTGTACTTTATGCTTCTGGCGTTGACTTCTAAGGCCCTATGTATTCGATCTGGTGGAGCAATGCCTCAGAGTTAAGTCTTGGATGACCGGAACGTAGAAATGGCCATTACCTTCACACTGGCTGCAATTATTCGTTTTATACGATGGAAAAACTGTTGTATTTATTTTGTATTTGCTGCTTCTGGCGCTAACTTTTTAGGCTCTAACTATTCGATCTGGTGTAGCAACGCCCTAGAGTTAAGCCTGGATTGCCCGGAACGTAGAAATGACCAGTACTATCGCACTGGTTGCAATTATTCCTGTTATACGATGGAAAAACTGTTGTATTTATAACGTATTTTGTGCTTCTGGCGTTGACTTCTAAGGCACTAACTATTCGATCTGGAGCAGCAGCGCCCTAGAGTGAAGCCAAGGTTGGCCGGAACGTAGAAATGACCATTACCCGCACACTTGTTACAATTATTCCTGTTAGACGATGGAAAAACTGTCGTATTTATATTATTTTTTACGCTCCTGGTGTTGACTTCTTAGGCCCTAACTATTCCATCTGGTGGAGCAGCATTCTAGATTGAGGCCTAGGTAGCCGGGAACGTAGAAGTAACCATAACTTTCACACTGTTTGCAATTATTCATTTTATACGATGGAAATACTGTTGTATTTATATTGTATTTTGTGCTTCTGGCGTTGACTTCTTAGGCCCTAACTATTCGATCTGGTGGAGCAACGCCCTAGAGCGAAGCCTAGGTTACCGGAACGTAGAAAAGACCATCACATTCACACTGGTTGCAATTATTCCTGTTATACGATGGAAACACTGTTGTATTTTTTTTGTACTTTATGCTTCCGGCGTTGATTTCTAAGGGCGTAGCTATTCGATCTGGTGGAGCAACGCCATAGAGTCAAGCCTAGGTTGCCCGGAACGTAGAAATGACCAGTACCTTCACACTGTTTGCAGTTATTCCTGTTATACGATGGAAAACCTGCTGTATCTATATTGTATTTTATGTTCCTGGTGTTGACTTCTTAGACCCTAACTATTCGATCTGGTGGAGCAATGCCACAGAGTTATATCTAAGATGCCCGGAACGTAGAAATGGCAGTCACTTTCAGACTGGTTGCAATTATTCGTTTTATACGATGGAAAAGCTGTTGTATTTTTATTGTATTTTATCCTTCTGGCGTTGACTTCTTAGTCCGTAGCTATTCGAGCAGGTGGAGCAACGCCCTAGTGCGAAGCATAGGTTGCCCGGAACGTGGAAATGACCATCACCTTCACACTGGTTGCAATTATTCATTTTAAAGGATGGAAATACTGTTTTACTTATATTGTATTTTATGCTTCGGGCGTTGACTTCTTAGGCCCTAACTATACGATCTGGAGGAGCAACGCCCTAGTGTGAAGCATAGGTTGCCCGGAACGTAGAAATGACCATCACCTTCACACTGGTTGCAATTATTCATTTTATACGATGGAAAAACTGTTTTACTCATATTGTATTTTATGCTTCGGGCATTGACTTCTAAGGCCCTACCTATTCGATCTGGTGGAGCAACGGCCTAGAGTCAAGCCTAGGTTGCCCGTAACGTTGAAGTGACCATGACTTTCACACTGGTTGCAATTATCCGTTTTATACGATGGAAAAACTGTTGTATTTATATTGTATTTTATGCTTCTAGCGTTGACTTCTCAGGCCCTAACTGATCGATATGGTGGAACAACGCCCTAGAGTGACACCTGGGTTGCCCGGATCGTTGAAATGACCATCACTTTCACACTGGTTGCAATTGTTCCTGATATACGATGGAAAATCTGTTGTATCTTTATTGTATTTTATGCTTCGGGCTTTGGCTTCTAAGGCCCTAAATATTCGATGTGGAGGAGCAACGCCCTAGAGTGAAACCTAGGTTGCCTGAAACGTAGAAATGACCGTTACTTTCTCACTGGTTGCAATTATTCATTCTATACGATTGAAAAACTGTTGCATATTTGCTGTATTTTATGCTTCTGGCGTTGACTTCTAAGGTCCTAGCTATTCGATCTCGTGGGGCAACGCCCTAGAGTGAAGCCTAGGTTGCCGCGAACGTAGAAATGACCATTACTTTCACACTGTTTGCAAATATACATTATATAGGATGGAAAAGCTGTTGCATTTATATTGTATTTTATGCTTCTGGTGCTGACCTCTTAGGCCCTAACTATTGGATGTGGTGGAGTAACGCCCTAGAATGAAGCGTAGGTTGCCCGGAACGTAGAAAGGACCATAACGTTCACACTGGTTGCAATTATTCGTTTTATACTATGGAAAGGCTGTTGTATTTATTTTGTGTTTTATGATTCTGGCGTTGACTTCTTAGGCCCTAACTATTCGATCAGGTGGAGCAATGCCTCAGAGTTAAGTCTAGGATGCCCGAAACGACGAAATGATCATTAATTTCACACTAGTTGCAATTATTCATGCTATGCGAAGGAAAAACATTTGCATTTTTATTGTAATTTCTGCTTCCGGATTTGACTACTATGGCCGTAGCTATTCGATGTGGTGGAGCAACGGCCTAGGGGCAAGCCTAGGTTGCCCGGAACGTTGAAGTGACCATGACTTTCACACTGGTTGCCATTATCCGTTTTACACGATGGAAAAGCTGTTGTATTTATATTGTCTTTTATGCTTCTGGAGTTGACTCCTATGTCACTAACCATTCGATCTGGTGGAGCAACGCACTAGAATGAAGCCTAGGCTGCCCGGAACGTAGAAATGACCATTACCTTCACAGTTCATGCAATTCTTCCTGTTATACGATGGAAAAAATGTGATATTTTTGTTGCACTTAATGCTTCTGGCGTTGACTTCTAAGGCCCTATCTATTCGATCTGGTGGAGCAATGCCTCAGAGTTAAATCCAGGATGCCCGGAACGTAGAAATGTCCTTCACTTTCACGCTGGTTGCCATTATTCGTTTTATACGATGGAAAATCTCTTGTATCTTTATTGTATTTTATGCTTCGGGTGTTGACTTCTATGGCCCTACATATTCGATCTGGTGGACCAACGCCCTACAGTGAAGCCCAGGTTGCCCTGAACGTAGATATGACCATGACATAAACACTGGTTGGAATTATTCGTTTTATACGATGGAAAAGCTGTTGTATTTATTTTGTACTTCATGCTTCTGGCGTTGACTCCGTAGTCCCTGACTCTTCGATCTGGTGGAACAACGCCCTAGAGTGAAGCCTAGGTTGCCCGGAACGTAGAAAAGACCATCACATTCACACTGGTTGCAATTATTCCTGTTATACGATGGAAACACTGTTGTATTTTTTTTGTACTTTATGCTTCCGGCGTTGATTTCTAAGGGCGTAGCTATTCGATCTGGTGGAGCAACGCCCTAGAGTCAAGCCTAGGTTGCCCGGAACGTAGAAATGACGAGTACCTTCACACTGTTTGCAGTTATTCCTGTTATACGATGGAAAACCTGCTGTATTTATATTGTATTTTATGATCCTGGTGTTGACTTCTTAGACCCTAACTATTCGATCTGGTGGAGCAATGCCACAGAGTTATATCTAAGATGCCCGGAACGTAGAAATGGCAGTCACTTTCAGACTGGTTGCAATTATTCGTTTTATACGACGGAAAAGCTGTTGTATTTATATTGTGTTTTATGCTTCTGGCGTTGACTTATTAGGCCCTAACTATTCGATCTGGTGGAGCAACACCCTACAGTGAATCCTAGGTTGCCCGGAATGTAAAAATGACCATAACTTTCACACCGGTTGAAATTCTTCGTTTTATACGATGGAAAAACTGTGGTATTTTTATTGTATTTTATGCTTCGGGCGTTGACTTCTAAGGCTCTAACTATTCGATCTGGTGGAGCAACGCCCTAGAGTGAAGCCTAGGTTGCCCGGAATATAGAAATGACCGTTACTTTCACACTGGTTGCATTTATTCATTTTATACGATGGAAAAACTGTGGCGTCTTTGTTGCACTTAATGCTTCTGGCGTTGACTTCTAAGGCCCTATCCATTCGATCTGGTGGAGCAATTCCTCAGAGTTAAGTCTAGGATGCCCGGAACGTAGAAATGACCGTTACTTTCACACTGTTTGCAATTATTCATTTTATACGATGGAAAAACTGTTGTACTTATATTGTATTTTATTCTTCTGGCGTTGACTTCTAAGGCCCTAACTATTCAATCTGGTGGAACATCGCCCTAGAGTGAAACCTCGGTTGCCCGGAACGTAGGAATGACCATAACTTTCACACTGGAATCAATTATTCGTTTTATACGATGGAGAAGCTGTTGTATTTATATCGCATTTTATTCTTCTGGCGTTGACTTCTTAGGCCCTAAATATTCGATCTGGTGGGGCAACGCCCTCGACTGAAGCATAGGCTGCCCGGAACGTAGAAATGACCATTACCTTCACAGTAGATGCAAATATTCCTGTTATACGATGGAAAAACTGCGGTATTTTGGTTGCACTTAATGCATCTGGCGTTGACTTCCAAGGCCCTATCTATTCCATCTGGTGGAGCAATGGCTCAGAGTAAAGCCTAGGTAGCCCGGAACGTAGAAGTGACTATCACGTTCACAATGGTTGCAATTATTCCTGTTGTACGATGGAAAAGCTGATGTATTTTTATTGTATTTTATGCGTCTGGCGTTGACTTCTAATGGGCTAGCTATTCGATCTGGAGGAGCAACGCCCTAGTGTGAAGCATAGGCTGCCCAGAACGTAGAAATGTCCATCACTTTCACACTCGTTGCAATTATTCATTTTATACGATGGAAAAACTGTTGTATTTTTATTGTATTTCATCCTTCTGGCGTTGACTTCTTAGTCCGTAGCTATTCGATCTGGTGGAGCAACGCCCTAGTGCGAAGCATAGGTTGCCCGGAACGTAGAAATGACCATCACCTTCACACTGGTTGCAATTATTCATTTTATACGATGGAAATACTGTTTTACTTATATTGTATTTTATGCTTCGGGCGTTGACTTCTAAGGCCCTATCTATTCGATCTGGTGGAGCAATGCCTCAGAGTTAAATCCAGGATGCCCGGAACGTAGAAATGTCCTTCACTTTCACGCTGGTTGCCATTATTCGTTTTATACGATGGAAAATCTCTTGTATCTTTATTGTATTTTATGCTTCGGGTGTTGACTTCTATGGCCCGACATATTCGATCTGGTGGACCAACGCCCTACAGTGAAGCCCAGGTTGCCCTGAACGTAGATATGACCATGACATAAACACTGGTTGCAATTATTCGTTTTATACGATGGAAAAGCTGTTGTATTTATTTTGTACTTCATGCTTCTGGCGTTGACTCCGTAGTCCCTGACTCTTCGATCTGGTGGAACAACGCCCTAGAGTGAAGCCTAGGTTGCCCGGAACGTAGAAAAGACCATCACATTCACACTGGTTGCAATTATTCCTGTTATACGATGGAAACACTGTTGTATTTTTTTTGTACTTTATGCTTCCGGCGTTGATTTCTAAGGGCGTAGCAATTCGATCTGGTGGAGCAACGCCCTAGAGTCAAGCCTAGGTTGCCCGGAACGTAGAAATGACGAGTACCTTCACACTGTTTGCAGTTATTCCTGTTATACGATGGAAAACCTGCTGTATTTATATTGTATTTTATGTTCCTGGTGTTGACTTCTTAGACCCTAACTATTCGATCTGGTGGAGCAATGCCACAGAGTTATATCTAAGATGCCCGGAACGTAGAAATGGCAGTCACTTTCAGACTGGTTGCAATTATTCGTTTTATACGATGGAAAAGCTGTTGTATTTATATTGTGTTTTATGCTGCTGGCGTTGACTTATTAGGCCCTAACTATTCGATCTGGTGGAGCAACACGCTAGAGTGAATCCTAGGTCGCCCGGAACGTAGAAATGACCGTTACTTTCACACTGTTTGCAATTATTCATTTTATACGATGGAAAAACTGTTGTACTTATATTGTATTTTATTCTTCTGGCGTTGACTTCTAAGGCCCTAACTATTCAATCTGGTGGAACAACGCCCTAGAGTGAAACCTCGGTTGCCCGGAACGTAGAAATGACCATAACTTTCACACTGGAATCAATTATTCGTTTTATACGATGGAGAAGCTGTTGTATTTATATCGCATTTTATTCTTCTGGCGTTGACTTCTTAGGCCCTAAATATTCGATCTGGTGGGGCAACGCCCTCGAGTGAAGCGTAGGCTGCCCGGAACGTAGAAATGACCATTACCTTCACAGTAGATGCAATTATTCCTGTTATACGATGGAAAAACTGCGGTATTTTTGTTGCACTTAATGCATCTGGCGTTGACTTCCAAGGCCCTATCTATTCCATCTGGTGGAGCAATGGCTCAGAGTAAAGCCTAGGTAGCCCGGAACGTAGAAGTGACTATCACGTTCACAATGGTTGCAATTATTCCTGTTGTACGATGGAAAAGCTGATGTATTTTTATTGTATTTTATGCGTCTGGCGTTGACTTCTAATGGGCTAGCTATTCGATCTGGAGGAGCAACGCCCTAGTGTGAAGCATAGGCTGCCCGGAACGTAGAAATGTCCATCACTTTCACACTCGTTGCAATTATTCATTTTATACGATGGAAAAACTGCTGTGTTTTTATTGTATTTCATCCTTCTGGCGTTGACTTCTTAGTCCGTAGCTATTCGATCTGGTGGAGCAACGCCCTAGTGCGAAGCATAGGTTGCCCGGAACGTAGAAATGACCATCACCTTCACACTGGTTGCAATTATTCATTTTATACGATGGAAAAACTGTTGTACTTATATTGTATTTTATTCTTATGGCGTTGAATTCTAAGTCCCTAGCTATTCAATCTGGTGGAGCAACGCCCTAGAGTGAAACCTAGGTTACCAGGAACGTAGAAATGACCAGTACTTTCAAACTGTTTGCAGTTATCCCTGTAATACGATGGAAAAACTTTTGCATCTTTATTGTATTTTATGCTTCTGGCGTTGACTTCTAAGGCCCTAACTATTCCATTTGGTGGAGCAACGCCCTAGAGTGGAGCGTAGGTTGCCGGTACATAGAAATGACCATAAGTTTCATACTGGTTGCAATTATTCGTTTTATACGATGGAAAAACTGTTGTATTTATATTGTATTTTATGCTTCTGGCGTTGACTTCTAAGGCACTAACCATTCGATCTGGTGGAGCAACGCCCTAGAGTGAAGCCTAGGTTGCCCGGAACGTAGAATTGGCCATCACTTTCAAACTGGTTGCAATTAATCCTGTTATACGGTGGAAAAGCTGTTGTATTTTTATTGCCTTTTATGCTTCGGGCATTGACTTCTAAGGCCCTAACTATTCAATCTGTTGGAGCAATGCCCTAGGGTTAAGCCTAGGTTGCCCGGAAAATATAAATGCCCATAAGTTTCATACTGGTTGCAATTATTCGTTTTATCTGATGGAAAAACTGTTGTATTTATATTGTATTTTATGGTTCTGGCGTTGACTTCTAAGCCACTAACCATTCGATCTGGTGGAGCAACGCCCTAGAGTGAAGCCTAGGTTGCCCGGAAAGTAGAAATGACGTTAACTTTCATAGTGGTTGCAATTATTCGTTTTATACGATGGAAAAACTGTTGTATTTATATTGTATTTTATGCTTCTGGCGTTCACTTCTTAGGCCCGAACTATTCGATATGGAGGAGCAACGGCCGAGGGTGAAGCCTAGGTTGCCCGGAACGTAGAAATGACCATAACTTTTACACTGGTAGCAATTATTCGTTTTATACAATGGAAAAACTGTTCTATTTATTTTGTATTTAATGCTTCGGGCGTTGGCTTCTAAGGCCCTAACTGTTTGATCTGGTGGAGCAACCCCCTAGAGTGAAGCCTAGGTTTGCCGGAACGTAGAAGTGACCATAACTTTCACACTGGTTGCTATTATTCGTTTTATACGATGGAAAAACTGTTATATTTATTTTGTATTTTGTGCTTCGGGCGTTGACTTCTAAGGCCCTTACTGTTTGATGTGGTCGAGCAACGCCCTAGAGTGAAGCCTAGGTTGCCCGGAACATAGAAATGACCATAACTTTCACACTGGTTGCTATTATTCGTTATATACGATGGAAAAACTGTTATATTTATATTGTATTTTATGCTTCTGTCTTTGACTTCTTAGGCCCTAACTATCCGATCTGGTGGAACAACGCCCTAGAGTGAAGCCTAGGTTGCCTGGAACGTTGAAATGACCATCACTTTCACAGGGGTTGCAATTATTCCTGTTATAGGATGGAAAGACTGTTGTATTTTTATTGTATTTTATGCTTCAGGCGTTGACTTCTGAGGCCGTAGCTATTCGATGTGGTGGAACAACGCCCTAGCGTTTATCCTAGGTTGCCCGGAACGTAGAAACGACCATAACTTTCACACTGGTTGCAATTATTCGTTTTATACGATGGATAAGCTGTTGTATTTTTATCGTATTTTATGCTTCTGGCGTTGACTTCTTAGGCCGTAACTATTCCATCTGGTGGAACAACGCCCTAGGGTGGAGCGTAGGTTGCCCGGAACGTAGAAATGACCATAACTTTCACACTGGTAGCAATTATTCGTTTTATACGATGGAAAAACTGTTCTATTTATTTTGTATTTTATGCTTCGGGCGTTGATTTCTAAGACCCTAACTATTCGATCTGGTGGAGTAACGACCCAGAGTGAAGCCTAGGTTGCCCGGAACGTAGAAATGACCATCACTTTCAAACTGGTTGCAATTAATCCTGTTATACGATGGAAAAACTGTTGTATTTTTATTGCCTTTTATGCTTCGGGCGTTGACTTCTAAGGCCCTAGCTATTCAATCCGGTGGAGCAACGCCCTAGAGTGAAACCTAGGTTACCCGGAACGTAGAAATGACCAGTACTTTCAAACTGTTTGCAGTTATCCCTGTAATACGATGGAAAAACTTTTGCATCTTTATTGTATTTTATGCTTCTGGCGTTGACTTCTAAGGCCCTAACTATTCCAGTTGTTGGAGCAACGCCCTAGAGTGGAGCGTAGGTTGCCGGTACGTAGAAATGACCATTACTTTCACACTGTTTGCAAATATACATTATATACGATGGAAAGTCTGTTGTATTTATGTTGTATTTTATGCTTCTGGCGTTGACTTCTTAGGCCCTGACTATTTGATCTGGTGGAGCACCGCCCTAGAGTGAAGCCTAGGTTGTCCGGAACGTAGAAATGACCATAAATTTCACACTGGTAGCAATTATTCGTTTTATACGATGGAAAACTGTTTTACTTATTTTGTATTTTATGCTTCGGGCGTTGACATCTAAGGCCCTAACTATTCGATCTGGTGGAGCAACGCCCTAGAGTGAAGCCTAGGTTGCTCGGAAAGTGGAAATGACCATAAGTTTCATACTGGTTGTAATTATTCGTTTTATACGATGGAAAAACTGTTGTATTTATATTGTATTTTATGCTTCTGGCGTTGACTTCTAAGGCACTAACCATTCGATCTGGTGGAGCAACGCCCTAGAGTGAAGCCTAGGTTGCCCGGAACGTAGAATTGGCCATCACTTTCAAACTGGTTGCAATTAATCCTGTTATACGGTGGAAAAGCTGTTGTATTTTTATTGCCTTTTATGCTTCGGGCGTAGACGTCTAAGGCCCTAACTATTCAATCTGTTGGAGCAACGCCCTAGGGTGAAGCCTAAGTTGCCCGGAAAGTAGAAATGACGTTAACTTTCATAGTGGTTGCAATTATTCGTTTTATACGATGGAAAAGCTGTTGTATTTATATCGTGTTTTATGCTTCTGGCGTTCACTTTTAAGGCCGTAGCTATTAGATGTTGTGGAGCAACGCCCTAGAGTGAAGCCTAGGTTGCTCGGAACGTAGAAACGACCATTACTTTCACACTGTTTGCAATTATTCATTTTATACGGTGGCAAATCTGTTGTATTTATATTGTATTTTATGCTTCCGGCGTTAACTTCTAAGGCCGTAGCTAGCAGATGTGGAGCAGCAACGCCCTAGAGTGACGCGTAGGTTGCCCGGAACGTAGAAATGACCATTACTTTCACAATGTCTGCAATTATTCATTTTATACGATGGAAAAACTGTTTACTTATATTGTATTTTATCCTTCTGGCGTTGAATTCTAAGTCCCTAGCTATTCGATCTGGTGCAGCAACGCACTAGAGTGAAGCCTAGGTTACACGGAACGTAGAAATGACCAGTACTTTCACACTGGTTGCAGTTATTCCTTTTATACAGTGGAAAAACTGTTCTATTTATTTTGCATTTTATGCTTCGGGCGTTGACTTCTAGGGCCGTAACTATACGATCGGGTGGAGCAACGGCCTAGAGTGAAGCCTAGGTTGCCCGGAACGTAGAAATGACCATAGCTTTCACACTGGTTGCTATTATTCGTTTTATACGATGGAATAACTGTTATATTTATATTGTATTTTATGCTTCTGGCGTTGACTTCTTAGGCCCTAACTATTCGATCTGGTGGAACAACGCCCCAGAGTGAAGCCTAAGTTGCCCAGAACGTAGAAATGACCATCACTTTCACACTGGTTGCAATAATTCCTGTTACACGATGGAAAAACTCTTGTATATTTATTGTATTTTATGCTTGGGGCGTTGACTTCTATGGCCCTACCTATTCGATCTGGTGGAACAACGCCCTAGGGTGAAGCCAGGGTTGCCCGGAACGTAGAAATGACCATTACTTTCACACTGTTTGCAAATATACATTATATAGGATGGAAAAGCTGTTGCATTTATATTGTATTTTATGCTTCTGGTGCTGACCTCTTAGGCCCTAACTATTGGATGTGGTGGAGTAACGCCCTAGAATGAAGCGTAGGTTGCCCGGAACGTAGAAAGGACCATAACGTTCACACTGGTTGCAATTATTCGTTTTATACTATGGAAAGGCTGTTGTATTTATTTTGTGTTTTATGATTCTGGCGTTGACTTCTTAGGCCCTAACTATTCGATCAGGTGGAGCAATGCCTCAGAGTTAAGTCTAGGATGCCCGAAACGACGAAATGATCATTAATTTCACACTAGTTGCAATTATTCATGCTATGCGAAGGAAAAACATTTGCATTTTTATTGTAATTTCTGCTTCCGGATTTGACTACTATGGCCGTAGCTATTCGATGTGGTGGAGCAACGGCCTAGGGTCAAGCCTAGGTTGCCCGGAACGTTGAAGTGACCATGACTTTCACACTGGTTGCCATTATCCGTTTTATACCATGGAAAAGCTGTTGTATTTATATTGTCTTTTATGCTTCCGGAGTTGACTCCTATGTCACTAACCATTCGATCTGGTGGAGCAACGCACTAGAATGAAGCCTAGGCTGCCCGGAACGTAGAAATGACCATTACCTTCACAGTTCATGCAATTCTTCCTGTTATACGATGGAAATAATGTGATATTTTTGTTGCACTTAATGTTTCTGGCGTTGACTTCTAAGGCCCTATCTATTCGATCTGGTGGAGCAATGCCTCAGAGTAAGGTCTAGGATGCCCGGAACGTAGAAATGACAAGTACTTTCACACTGGTTGCAGTTATTCATTTTATGCGATGGAAAAACTCTTCTATTTATATTGTATTTTATGCTTCAGGCGTTGACTTCTGAGGCCGTAGCTATTCGATGTGGTGGAACAACGCCCTAGGGTGAATCCTAGGTTGCCCGGAACGTAGAAACGACCATAACTTTCACACTGGTTGGAATTATTCGTTTTATACGATGGATAAGCTGTTGTATTTATATCGTATTTTATGCTTCTGGCGTTGACTTCTTAGGCCGTAACTATTCCATCTGGTGGAACAACGCCCTAGAGTGAAGCGTAGGTTGCCCGGAACGTAGAAACGACCATAACTTTCACACTGGTTGCAATTATTCATTTTATACGATGGAAAAACTGTTGTACTTATATTGTATTTTATTCTTATGGCGTTGAATTCTAAGTCCCTAGCTATTCAATCTGGTGGAGCAACGCCCTAGAGTGAAACCTAGGTTACCAGGAACGTAGCAATGACCAGTACTTTCAAACTGTTTGCAGTTATCCCTGTAATACGATGGAAAAACTTTTGCATCTTTATTGTATTTTATGCTTCTGGCGTTGACTTCTAAGGCCCTAACTATTCCATTTGGTGGAGCAACGCCCTAGAGTGGAGCGTAGGTTGCCGGTACATAGAAATGACCATTACTTTCACACTGTTTGCAAATATACATTATATACGATGGAAAGTCTGTTGTATTTATGTTGTATTTTATGCTTCTGGCGTTGACTTCTTAGGCCCTAACTATTTGATCTGGTGGAGCACCGCCCTAGAGTGAAGCCTAGGTTGTCCGGAACGTAGAAATGACCATAAATTTCACACTGGTAGCAATTATTCGTTTTATACGATGGAAAAACTGTTTTACTTATTTTGTATTTTATGCTTCGGGCGTTGACATCTAAGGCCCTAACTATTCGATCTGGTGGAGCAACGCCCTAGAGTGAAGCCTAGGTTGCTCGGAAAGTAGAAATGACCATAAGTTTCATACTGGTTGTAATTATTCGTTTTATACGATGGAAAAACTGTTGTATTTATATTGTATTTTATGCTTCTGGCGTTGACTTCTAAGGCACTAACCATTCGATCTGGTGGAGCAACGCCCTAGAGTGAAGCCTAGGTTGCCCGGAACGTAGAATTGGCCATCACTTTCAAACTGGTTGCAATTAATCCTGTTATACGGTGGAAAAGCTGTTGTATTTTTATTGCCTTTTATGCTTCGGGCATTGACTTCTAAGGCCCTAACTATTCAATCTGTTGGAGCAATGCCCTAGGGTTAAGCCTAGGTTGCCCGGAAAATATAAATGCCCATAAGTTTCATACTGGTTGCAATTATTCGTTTTATCTGATGGAAAAACTGTTGTATTTATATTGTATTTTATGGTTCTGGCGTTGACTTCTAAGCCACTAACCATTCGATCTGGTGGAGCAACGCCCTAGAGTGAAGCCTAGGTTGCCCGGAAAGTAGAAATGACGTTAACTTTCATAGTGGTTGCAATTATTCGTTTTATACGATGGAAAAACTGTTGTATTTATATTGTATTTTATGCTTCTGGCGTTCACTTCTTAGGCCCGAACTATTCGATATGGAGGAGCAACGGCCGAGGGTGAAGCCTAGGTTGCCCGGAATGTAGAAATGACCATAACTTTTACACTGGTAGCAATTATTCGTTTTATACAATGGAAAAACTGTTCTATTTATTTTGTATTTAATGCTTCGGGCGTTGGCTTCTAAGGCCCAAACTGTTTGATCTGGTGGAGCAACCCCCTAGAGTGAAACCTAGGTTTGCCGGAACGTAGAAGTGATCATAACTTTCACACTGGTTGCTATTATTCGTTTTATACGATGGAAAAACTGTTATATTTATTTTGTATTTTATGCTTCGGGCGTTGACTTCTAAGGCCCTTACTGTTTGATGTGGTCGAGCAACGCCCTAGAGTGAAGCCTAGGTTGCCCGGAACGTAGAAATGACCATAACTTTCACACTGGTTGCTATTATTCGTTATATACGATGGAAAAACTGTTATATTTATATTGTATTTTATGCTTCTGTCTTTGACTTCTTAGGCCCTAACTATCCGATCTGGTGGAACAACGCCCTAGAGTGAAGCCTAGGTTGCCTGGAACGTAGAAATGACCATCACTTTCACAGGGGTTGCAATTATTCCTGTTATAGGATGGAAAGACTGTTGTATTTTTATTGTATTTTATGCTTCAGGCGCTGACTTCTGAGGCCGTAGCTATTCGATGTGGTGGAACAACGCCCTAGCGTTTATCCTAGGTTGCCCGGAACGTAGAAACGACCATAACTTTCACACTGGTTGCAATTATTCGTTTTATACGATGGATAAGCTGTTGTATTTATATCGTATTTTATGCTTCTGGCGTTGACTTCTTAGGCCGTAACTATTCCATCTGGTGGAACAACGCCCTAGGGTGGAGCGTAGGTTGCCCGGAACGTAGAAATGACCATAACTTTCACACTGGTAGCAATTATTCGTTTTATACGATGGAAAAACTGTTCTATTTATTTTGTATTTTATGCTTCGGGCGTTGACTTCTAAGACCCTAACTATTCGATCTGGTGGAGTAACGACCCAGAGTGAAGCCTAGGTTGCCCGGAACGTAGAAATGACCATCACTTTCAAACTGGTTGCAATTAATCCTGTTATACGATGGAAAAACTGTTGTATTTTTATTGCCTTTTATGCTTCGGGCGTTGACTTCTAAGGCCCTAGCTATTCAATCCGGTGGAGCAACGCCCTAGAGTGAAACCTAGGTTACCCGGAACGTAGAAATGACCAGTACTTTCAAACTGTTTGCAGTTATCCCTGTAATACGATGGAAAAACTTTTGCATCTTTATTGTATTTTATGCTTCTGGCGTTGACTTCTAAGGCCCTAACTATTCCAGTTGGTGGAGCAACGCCCTAGAGTGGAGCGTAGGTTGCCGGTACGTAGAAATGAGCATTACTTTCACACTGTTTGCAAATATACATTATATACGATGGAAAGTCTGTTGTATTTATGTTGTATTTTATGCTTCTGGCGTTGACTTCTTAGGCCCTAACTATTTGATCTGGTGGAGCACCGCCCTAGAGTGAAGCCTAGGTTGTCCGGAACGTAGAAATGACCATAAATTTCACACTGGTAGCAATTATTCGTTTTATACGATGGAAAAACTGTTTTACTTATTTTGTATTTTATGCTTCGGGCGTTGACATCTAAGGCCCTAACTATTCGATCTGGTGGAGCAACGCCCTAGAGTGAAGCCTAGGTTGCTCGGAAAGTGGAAATGACCATAAGTTTCATACATGTTGTAATTATTCGTTTTATACGATGGAAAAACTGTTGTATTTATACTGTATTTTATGCTTCTGGCGTTGACTTCTAAGGCACTAACCATTCGATCTGGTGGAGCAACGCCCTAGAGTGAAGCCTAGGTTGCCCGGAACGTAGAATTGGCCATCACTTTCAAACTGGTTGCAATTAATCCTGTTATACGGTGGAAAAGCTGTTGTATTTTTATTGCCTTTTATGCTTCGGGCGTTGACTTCTAAGGCCCTAACTATTCAATCTGTTGGAGCAACGCCCTAGGGTGAAGCCTAGGTTGCTCGGAACGTAGAAATGACCATAACTTTCACACTGGTTGCAATTATTCATTTTATACGATGGAAAAACTGTTGTACTTATATTGTATTTTATTCTTATGGCGTTGAATTCTAAGTCCCTAGCTATTCAATCTGGTGGAGCAACGCCCTAGAGTGAAACCTAGGTTACCAGGAACGTAGAAATGACCAGTACTTTCAAACTGTTTGCAGTTATACCTGTAATACGATGGAAAAACTTTTGCATCTTTATTGTATTTTATGCTTCTGGCGTTGACTTCTAAGGCCCTAACTATTCCATTTGGTGGAGCAACGCCCTAGAGTGGAGCGTAGGTTGCCGGTACATAGAAATGACCATTACTTTCACACTGTTTGCAAATATACATTATATACGATGGAAAGTCTGTTGTATTTATGTTGTATTTTATGCTTCTGGCGTTGACTTCTTAGGCCCTAACTATTTGATCTGGTGGAGCACCGCCCTAGAGTGAAGCCTAGGTTGTCCGGAACGTAGAAATGACCATAAATTTCACACTGGTAGCAATTATTCGTTTTATACGATGGAAAAACTGTTTTACTTATTTTGTATTTTATGCTTCGGGCGTTGACATCTAAGGCCCTAACTATTCGATCTGGTGGAGCAACGCCCTAGAGTGAAGCCTAGGTTGCTCGGAAAGTAGAAATGACCATAAGTTTCATACTGGTTGTAATTATTCGTTTTATACGATGGAAAAACTGTTGTATTTATATTGTATTTTATGCTTCTGGCGTTGACTTCTAAGGCACTAACCATTCGATCTGGTGGAGCAACGCCCTAGAGTGAAGCCTAGGTTGCCCGGAACGTAGAATTGGCCATCACTTTCAAACTGGTTGCAATTAATCCTGTTATACGGTGGAAAAGCTGTTGTATTTTTATTGCCTTTTATGCTTCGGGCATTGACTTCTAAGGCCCTAACTATTCAATCTGTTGGAGCAATGCCCTAGGGTTAAGCCTAGGTTGCCCGGAAAATATAAATGCCCATAAGTTTCATACTGGTTGCAATTATTCGTTTTATCTGATGGAAAAACTGTTGTATTTATATTGTATTTTATGGTTCTGGCGTTGACTTCTAAGCCACTAACCATTCGATCTGGTGGAGCAACGCCCTAGAGTGAAGCCTAGGTTGCCCGGAAAGTAGAAATGACGTTAACTTTCATAGTGGTTGCAATTATTCGTTTTATACGATGGAAAAACTGTTGTATTTATATTGTATTTTATGCTTCTGGCGTTCACTTCTTAGGCCCGAACTATTCGATATGGAGGAGCAACGGCCGAGGGTGAAGCCTAGGTTGCCCGGAATGTAGAAATGACCATAACTTTTACACTGGTAGCAATTATTCGTTTTATACAATGGAAAAACTGTTCTATTTATTTTGTATTTAATGCTTCGGGCGTTGGCTTCTAAGGCCCAAACTGTTTGATCTGGTGGAGCAACCCCCTAGAGTGAAACCTAGGTTTGCCGGAACGTAGAAGTGACCATAACTTTCACACTGGTTGCTATTATTCGTTTTATACGATGGAAAAACTGTTATATTTATTTTGTATTTTATGCTTCGGGCGTTGACTTCTAAGGCCCTTACTGTTTGATGTGGTCGAGCAACGCCCTAGAGTGAAGCCTAGGTTGCCCGGAACGTAGAAATGACCATAACTTTCACACTGGTTGCTATTATTCGTTATATACGATGGAAAAACTGTTATATTTATATTGTATTTTATGCTTCTGTCTTTGACTTCTTAGGCCCTAACTATCCGATCTGGTGGAACAACGCCCTAGAGTGAAGCCTAGGTTGCCTGGAACGTAGAAATGACCATCACTTTCACAGGGGTTGCAATTATTCCTGTTATAGGATGGAAAGACCGTTGTATTTTTATTGTATTTTATGCTTCAGGCGTTGACTTCTGAGGCCGTAGCTATTCGATGTGGTGGAACAACGCCCTAGCGTTTATCCTAGGTTGCCCGGAACGTAGAAACGACCATAACTTTCACACTGGTTGCAATTATTCGTTTTATACGATGGATAAGCTGTTGTATTTATATCGTATTTTATGCTTCTGGCGTTGACTTCTTAGGCCGTAACTATTCCATCTGGTGGAACAACGCCCTAGGGTGGAGCGTAGGTTGCCCGGAACGTAGAAATGACCATAACTTTCACACTGGTAGCAATTATTCGTTTTATACGATGGAAAAACTGTTCTATTTATTTTGTATTTTATGCTTCGGGCGTTGACTTCTAAGACCCTAACTATTCGATCTGGTGGAGTAACGACCCAGAGTGAAGCCTAGGTTGCCCGGAACGTAGAAATGACCATCACTTTCAAACTGGTTGCAATTAATCCTGTTATACGATGGAAAAACTGTTGTATTTTTATTGCCTTTTATGCTTCGGGCGTTGACTTCTAAGGCCCTAGCTATTCAATCCGGTGGAGCAACGCCCTAGAGTGAAACCTAGGTTACCCGGAACGTAGAAATGACCAGTACTTTCAAACTGTTTGCAGTTATCCCTGTAATACGATGGAAAAACTTTTGCATCTTTATTGTATTTTATGCTTCTGGCGTTGACTTCTAAGGCCCTAACTATTCCAGTTGGTGGAGCAACGCCCTAGAGTGGAGCGTAGGTTGCCGGTACGTAGAAATGAGCATTACTTTCACACTGTTTGCAAATATACATTATATACGATGGAAAGTCTGTTGTATTTATGTTGTATTTTATGCTTCTGGCGTTGACTTCTTAGGCCCTAACTATTTGATCTGGTGGAGCACCGCCCTAGAGTGAAGCCTAGGTTGTCCGGAACGTAGAAATGACCATAAATTTCACACTGGTAGCAATTATTCGTTTTATGCGATGGAAAAACTGTTTTACTTATTTTGTATTTTATGCTTCGGGCGTTGACATCTAAGGCCCTAACTATTCGATCTGGTGGAGCAACGCCCTAGAGTGAAGCCTAGGTTGCTCGGAAAGTGGAAATGACCATAAGTTTCATACATGTTGTAATTATTCGTTTTATACGATGGAAAAACTGTTGTATTTATACTGTATTTTATGCTTCTGGCGTTAACTTCTAAGGCACTAACCATTCGATCTGGTGGAGCAACGCCCTAGAGTGAAGCCTAGGTTGCCCGGAACGTAGAATTGGCCATCACTTTCAAACTGGTTGCAATTAATCCTGTTATACGGTGGAAAAGCTGTTGTATTTTTATTGCCTTTTATGCTTCGGGCGTTGACTTCTAAGGCCCTAACTATTCAATCTGTTGGAGCAACGCCCTAGGGTGAAGCCTAAGTTGCCCGGAAAGTAGAAATGACGTTAACTTTCATAGTGGTTGCAATTATTCGTTTTATACGATGAAAAAACTGTTGTATTTATATTGTATTTTATGCATCTGGCGTTGACTTCTAAGGCACTAACTATTCGATCTAGTGGAACAACGCCCTAGAGTGAAGCCTAGGTTTCCCGGTACGTAGAAATGACCATCACTCTCAAACTGGTTGCAATTATTCCTGTTATATGATGGAAAAACTGTTGTATTTATACTGTATTTTATGCTTCTGGCGTTGACTTCTAAGGCACTAACCATTCGATCTGGTGGAGCAACGCCCTAGAGTGAAGCCTAGGTTGCCCGGAACGTAGAATTGGCCATCACTTTCAAACTGGTTGCAATTAATCGTGTTATACGGTGGAAAAGCTGTTGTATTTTTATTGCCTTTTATGCTTCGGGCGTTGACTTCTAAGGCCCTAACTATTCAATCTGTTGGAGCAACGCCCTAGGGTGAAGCCTAAGTTGCCCGGAAAGTAGAAATGACGTTAACTTTCATAGTGGTTGCAATTATTCGTTTTATACGATGAAAAAACTGTTGTATTTATATTGTATTTTATGCATCTGGCGTTGACTTCTAAGGCACTAACTATTCGATCTAGTGGAACAACGCCCTAGAGTGAAGCCTAGGTTGCCCGGTACGTAGAAATGACCATCACTCTCAAACTGGTTGCAATTATTCCTGTTATATGATGGAAAAACTGTTGTATTTATACTGTATTTTATGCTTCTGGCGTTGACTTCTAAGGCACTAACCATTCGATCTGGTGGAGCAACGCCCTAGAGTGAAGCCTAGGTTGCCCGGAACGTAGAATTGGCCATCACTTTCAAACTGGTTGCAATTAATCCTGTTATACGGTGGAAAAGCTGTTGTATTTTGATTGCCTTTTATGCTTCGGGCGTTGACTTCTAAGGCCCTAACTATTCAATCTGTTGGAGCAACGCCCTAGGGTGAAGCCTAAGTTGCCCGGAAAGTAGAAATGACGTTAACTTTCATAGTGGTTGCAATTATTCGTTTTATCTGATGGAAAAACTGTTGTATTTATAATGTATTTTATGCTTCTGGCGTTGACTTCATAGGCCCTAACTATTCGATCCGGTGGAGCAACGTCCTAGAGTGAAGCCTAGGTTGACCGGTACGTAGAAATGACCATAACTTTCACACTGGTGACCATTATTCGTTTTATACGATGGAAAAGCTGTTGTTTTTATATCGTGTTTTATGCTTCTGGCGTTCACTTTTAAGGCCGTAGCTATTAGATGTTGTGGAGCAACGCCCTAGAGTGAAGCCTAGGTTGCTCGGAACGTAGAAACGACCATTGCCTTCACACTGTTTGCAATTATTCATTTTATACGGTGGCAAAGCTGTTGTATTTATATTGTATTTTATGCTTCCGGCGTTAACTTCTAAGGCCGTAGCTAGCAGATGTGGAGCAGCAACGCCCTAGAGTGACGCGTAGGTTGCCCGGAACGTAGAAATGACCATTACTTTCACAATGTCTGCAATTATTCATTTTATACAATGGAAAAACTGTTTACTTATATTGTATTTTATCCTTCTGGCGTTGAATTCTAAGTCCCTAGCTATTCGATCTGGTGCAGCAACGCACTAGAGTGAAGCCTAGGCTACCCGTATCGTAGAAATGACCAGCACTTTCACACTGGTTGCAGTTATTCCTTTTATACAGTGGAATAACTGTTCTATTTATTTTGCATTTTATGCTTCGGGCGTTGACTTCTAAGGCCGTAACTATACGATCGGGTGGAGCAACGGCCTAGAGTGAAGCCTAGGTTGCCCGGAACGTAGAAATGACCATAGCTTTCACATTGGTTGCTATTATTCGTTTTATACGATGGAATAACTGTAATATTTATATTGTATTTTATGCTTCTGGCGTTGACTTCTTAGGCCCTAACTATTCGATCTGGTGGAACACCGCCCCAGAGTGAAGCCTAAGTTGCCCAGAACGTAGAAATGACCATCACTTTCACACTGTTTGCAGTTATTCCTGTTATACGATGGAAAACCTGCTGTATTTATATTGTATTTTATGTTCCTGGTGTTGACTTCTTAGACCCTAACTATTCGATCTGGTGGAGCAATGCCACAGAGTTATATCTAAGATGCCCGGAACGTAGAAATGGCAGTCACTTTCAGGCTGGTTGCAATTATTCGTTTTATACGATGGAAAAGCTGTTGTATTTATATTGTGTTTTATGCTTCTGGCGTTGACTTATTAGGCCCTAACTATTCGATCTGGTGGAGCGACACCCTAGAGTGAATCCTAGGTTGCCCGGAATGTAGAAATGACCATAACTTTCACACCGGTTGAAATTCTTCGTTTTATACGATTTAAAAACTGTGGTATTTTTATTGTATTTTATGCTTCGGGCGTTGACTTCTAAGGCTCTAACTATTCGATCTGGTGGAGCAACGCCCTAGAGTGAAGCCTAGGTTGCCCGGAACATAGAAATGACCGTTACTTTCACACTGGTTGCATTTATTCATTTTATACGATGGAAAGACTGTGGCGTTTTTGTTGCACTTAATGCTTCTGGCGTTGACTTCTAAGGCCCTATCCATTCGATCTGGTGGAGCAATTCCTCAGAGTAAAGTCTAGGATGCCCGGAACGTAGAAATGACCAGTACTTTCACACTGTTTGCAGTTATTCATTTTATGCGATGAAAAAACTGTTCTATTTAAATTGTATTTTATGCTTCTGGCGTTGACTTCATAGGCCCTAACTATTCGATCTGGTGGAGCAACGCCCTAGAGCGGAGCCTAGGTTGCCCGGAACGTAGAAATGACCGTTACTTTCACACTGTTTGCAATTATTCATTTTATACGATGGAAAAACTGTTGTACTTATATTGTATTTTATTCTTCTGGCGTTGACTTCTAAGGCCCTAACTATTCAATCTGGTGGAACAACGCCCTAGAGTGAAACCTCGGTTGCCCGGAACGTAGAAATGACAATAACTTTCACACTGGATGCAATTACTCGTTTTATACGATGGAGAAGCTGTTGTATTTATATCGCATTTTATTCTTCTGGCGTTGACTTCTTAGGCCCTAAATATTCGATCTGGTGGGGCCACGCCCTCGAGTGAAGCATAGGCTGCCCGGAACGTAGAAATGACCATTACCTTCACAGTAGATGCAATTATTCCTGTTATACGATGGAAAAGCTGTGGTATTTTTGTTGCACTTAATGCTTCTGGCGTTGACTTCCAAGGCCCTAGCTATTCCATCTGGTGGAGCAATGGCTCAGAGTAAAGCCTAGGTAGCCCGGAACGTAGAAGTGACTATCACGTTCACACTGGTTGCAATTATTCCTGTTGTACGATGGAAAAGCTGATGTATTTTTATTGTATTTTATGCGTCTGGCGTTGACTTTTAATGGGCTAGCTATTCGATTTGGAGGAGCAACGCCCTAGTGTGAAGCATAGGTTGCCCGGAACGTAGAAATGACCATCACTTTCACACTCGTTGCAATTATTCATTTTATACGATGGAAAAACTGTTGTATTTTTATTGTATTTCATCCTTCTGGCGTTGACTTCTTAGTCCGTAGCTATTCGATCTGGAGGAGCAACGCCCTAGTGCGAAGCATAGGTTGCCCGGAACGTAGAAATGACCATCACCTTCACACTGGTTGCAATTATTCATTTTATACGATGGAAATACTGTTTTACTTATATTGTATTTTATGCTTCGGGCGTTGACTTCTAAGGCTCTAACTATTCGATCTGGTGGAGCAACGCCCTAGAGTGAAGCCTAGGTTGCCCGGAACATAGAAATGACCAGTACTTTCACACTGGTTGCAGTTATTCATTTTATGCGATGGAAAAACTCTTCTATTTATATTGTATTTTATGCTTCTGGCGTTGACTTCTTAGGCCCTAACTATTCGATCTGGAGGAGCAACGCCCTAGTGTGAAGCATAGGTTGCCCGGAACGTAGAAATTACCATCACCTTCACACTGGTTGCAATTATTCATTTTATACGATGGAAAAGCTGTTGTATTTATATCGTATTTTATGCTTCTGGCACTGACTTCTTAGGCCCTAACTATTCCATCTGGTGGAGCAACGCCCTAGGGTGAAGCCTAGGTTGCCCGGAACGTAGAAATGACCATAACTTTCACACTGGTAGCAATTATTCGTTTTACACGATGGAAAAGCTGTAGTATTTATATCGTATTTTATGCTTCTGGCGTTGACTTCTTCGGACCTAACTATTCCATCTGGTGGAACAACGTCCTGTAGTGAAGACTAGGTTGCCGGGAACGTAGAAATGACCATAACCTTCACACTGGTAGCAATTATTCGTTTTATACGATGGAAATACTGTTTTACTTATATTGTATTTTATGCTTCTGGCGTTGACTTCTTAGGCCCTAACTATTCGATCTGGTGGAGCAACGCCCTAGAGTGGAGCCTAGGTTGCCCGGAACGTAGAAATGACCAGTACTTTCACACTGGTTGCAATTATTCCTGTTATACGATGGAAAAACTGTTGTATTTTTATTGTATTTTATGCGTCTGGCGTTGACTTCTAATGGGCTAGCTATTCGATCTGGAGGAGCAACGCCCTAGTGTGAAGCATAGGTTGCCCGGAACGTAGAAGTGACGATCACTTTCACACTCGTTGCAATTATTCATTTTATACGATGGAAAAACTGTTGTATTTTTATTGTATTTTATCCTTCTGGCGTTGACTTCTTAGTCCGTAGATATTCGATCTGGTGGAGCAACGCCCTACAGTCAAGCCTAGGTTGCCCGGAACGTTGAAGTGACTATCACTTTCACATTGGTTGCAATTATTCCAGTTGTACGCTGGAAAAACTGTTGTATTTTTATTGTATTTTATGCGTCTGGCGTTGACTTCTAGTGGGCTAGCTATTCGATCTGGAGGAGCAACGCCCTAGTGTGAAGCATAGGTTGCCCGGAACGTAGAAATGACCATTACCTTCAAAGTTGATGCAATTACTCCTGTTACACGATGGAAAAACTGTGGCGTTTTTGTTACACTTAATGCTTCTGGCGTTGACTTCTAAGGCCCTATCCATTCGATCTGGTGGAGCAATTCCTCAGAGTAAAGTCTAGGATGCCCGGAACGTAGAAATGACCAGTACTTTCACACTGGTTGCAGTTATTCATTTTATGCGATGGAAAAACTCTTCTATTTATATTGTATTTTATGCTCCTGGCGTTGACTTCTTAGGCCCTAACTATTCGATCTGGAGGAGCAACGCCCTAGTGTGAAGCATAGGTTGCCCGGAACGTAGAAATGACCATCACCTTCACACTGGTTGCAATTATTCATTTTATACGATGGAAAAACTGTTCTATTTATTTTGTATTTTATGCTTCTAGCGTTGATTTCTAAGGCCCTGCCTATTCGATCTGGCGGAGCAACACCCTACAGTGAAGCCTAGGTTGCTCGGAAAGTAGAAATGACCATAAGTTTCATACTGGTTGCAATTATTCGTTTTATACGATGGAAAAACTGTTGTATTTATATTGTATTTTATGCTTCTGGCGTTGACTTCTAAGGCACTAACCATTCGATCTGGTGGAGCAACGCCCTAGAGTGAAGCCTAGGTTGCCCGGAACGTAGAATTGGCCATCACTTTCAAACTGGTTGCAATTAATCCTGTTATACGATGGAAAAACTGTTGTATTTTTATTGCCTTTTATGCTTCGGGCGTTGACTTCTAAGGCCCTAACTATTCAATCTGTTGGAGCAACGCCCTAGGGTGAAGCCCAGGTTGCCGGAAAGTAGAAATGACGTTAACTTTCACAGTGGTTGCAATTATTCGTTTTATACGATGGAAAAACTGTTGTATTTATATTGTATTTTATGCATCTGTCGTTGACTTCTAAGGCACTAACTATTCGATCTAGTGGATCAACGCCCTAGAGTGAAGCCTAGGTTGCCCGGAACGTAGAAATGACCATCACTTTCAAACTGGTTGCAATTATTCCTGTTATATGATGGAAAAACTGTTGTATTTTTATTGTATTTTATGCTTCAGGCGTTGACTTCTGAGGCCGTAGCTATTCGATGTGGTGGAACAACGCCCTAGGGTGAATCCTAGGTTGCCCGGAACGTAGAAATGACCATAACTTTCACACTGGTTGCAATTATTCGTTTTATACGATGGATAAGCTGTTGTATTTATATCGTATTTTATGCTTCTGGCGTTGACTTCTTAGGCCGTAACTATTCCGTCTAGTGGATCAATGCCCTAGAGTGAAGCCTAGGTTGCCCGGAACGTAGAAATGACCATCACTTTCAAACTGGTTGCAATTATTCCTGTTATATGATGGAAAAACTGTTGTATTTTTATTGCATTTTGTGCTTCGGGCATTGACTTCTAAGTCCCTAACTATTCAATCTGGTGGAGCAACGCCCTAGAGTGAAGCCTAGGTTGCCCGGACCGTAGAAGTGACCATAACTTTCACACTGGTTGCTATTATTCGTTTTATACGATGGAAAAACTGTTATATATATTTTGTATTTTATGCTTCGGGCGTTGACTTCTAAGGCCCTAACTGTTTGATGTGGTGGAGCAACGCCCTAGAGTGAAGCCTAGGTTGCCCGGAAAGTAGAAATGACCATAAGTTTCATACTGGTTGCAATTATTCGTCTTATGCGATGGAAAAACTGTTGTATTTATATTGTATTTTATGGATCTGGCGTTGACTTCTAAGCCACTAACCATTCGATCTGGTGGAGCAACGCCCTAGAGTGAAGCCTAGGTTGCCCGGAAAGTAGAAATGACGTTAACTTTCATAGTGGTTGCAATTATTCGTTTTATACGATTGAAAAACTGTTGTATTTATATTGTATTTTATGCTTCTGGCGTTCACTTCTTAGGCCCGAACTATTCGATATGGAGGAGCAACGGCCGAGGGTGAAGCCTAGGTTGCCCGGAACGTAGAAATGACCATAACTTTTACACTGGTAGCAATTATTCGTTTTATACAATGGAAAAACTGTTCTATTTATTTTGTATTTAATGCTTCGGGCGTTGGCTTCTAAGGCCCTAACTGTTTGATCTGGTGGAGCAACCCCCTAGAGTGAAGCCTAGGTTTGCCGGAACGTAGAAGTGACCATAACTTTCACACTGGTTGCTATTATTCGTTTTATAGGATGGAAAAACTGTTATACTTATTTTGTATTTTATGCTTCGGGCGTTGACTTCTAAGGCCCTTACTGTTTGATGTGGTGGAGCAACGCCCTAGAGTGAAGCCTAGGTTGCCCGGAAAGCAGAAATGACGTTAACTTTCATATTGGTTGCAATTATTCGTTTTACACGATGGAAAAACTGTTGTATTTATATCGTATTTTATGCTTCTGGCGTTGACTTCATAGGCCGTAACTATTCGGTCTGGTGGAGCAACGCCCTGGAGTGAAACCTATGTTGCCCGGAACGTTGAATTGGCCATCACTTTCAAACTGGTTGCAATTATTCCTGATATATGATGGAAACACTGTTGTATTTTTTTTGCATTTTATGGTTCGAGCGTTGACTTCTAAGGCCCTAACTATTCAATCTGTTGGAGCAACGCCCTAGGGTGAAGCCTAGGTTGCTCGGAAAGTAGAAATGACCATAAGCTTCATACTGGTTGCAATTATTCGTTTTATACGATGGAAAAACTGTTGTATTTATATTGTGTTTTATGCTTCTGGCGTTGACTTCTAAGGCACTATCTATTCGATCTGGTGGAGCAACGCCCTAGAGCGAAGCCTAGGTTGCCCGGAACGTAGAAATGGCCATCACGTTCAAACTGGTTGCTATTATTCCTGATATATGATGGAAGCACTGTTGTATTTTTTTTGCATTTTATGGTTCGGGCGTTGACTTCTAAGGCCCTAACTATTCAATCTGTTGGAGCAACGCCCTAGGGTGACGCCTAGGTTGCTCGGAAAGTAGAAATGTCCATAAGTTTCATACTGGTTGCAATTATTCGTTTTATACGATGGAAAAACTGTTGTATTTATATTGCATTTTATGCTTCTGGCGTTGACTTCTAAGGCACTAACTATTCCGTCTAGTGGATCAATGCCCTAGAGTGAAGCCTAGGTTGCCCGGAACGTAGAAATGACCATCACTTTCAAACTGGTTGCAATTATTCCTGTTATATGATGGAAAAACTGTTGTATTTTTATTGTATTTTATGCTTCAGGCGTTGACTTCTGAGGCCGTAGCTATTCGATGTGGTGGAACAACGCCCTAGGGTGAATCCTAGGTTGCCCGGAACGTAGAAATGACCATAACTTTCACACTGGTTGCAATTATTCGTTTTATACGATGGATAAGCTGTTGTATTTATATCGTATTTTATGCTTCTGGCGTTGACTTCTTAGGCCGTAACTATTCCATCTGGTGGAACAACGCCCTAGGGTGAAGCGTAGGTTGCCCGGAAAGTAGAAATGACCATAACTTTCACACTGGTAGCAATTATTCGTTTTATACGATGGAAAAACTGTTTTACTTATTTTGTATTTTATGCTTCGGGCGTTGACCTCTAAGGCCCTAACTATTCGATCTGGTGGAGCAACGGCCTAGAGTGAAGCCTAGGTTGCCCGGAACGTAGAAACGGCCATAGCTTTCACACTGGTTGCTATTATTCGTTTTATACGATGGAAAAACTGATATATTTATATTGTATTTTATGCTTCTGCCGTTGACTTCTTAGGCCCTAACTATTCGATCTGGTGGAACAACGCCCCAGAGTGAAGCCTACTTTGTCCGGAACGTAGATATGACCATAACCTTCACACAGGTTGCAATTATTCGTTTTAAACGATTGAAAGACTGTTGTATTTATTTTGTAGTTTATGTTTCTGGCGTTGAATTCCAAGGCCCTAACACTTCGACCTGGTGGAGCAATGCCTCAGAGTTAAGTCTAGGATGCCCGAAACGTCGAAATGATCGTTACTTTCACACTGGTTGCAATTATTCATGCTATACGATTGAAGAACTGTTGCATTTTTATTGTACTTTCTGCTTCTGTATTTGAATTCAAAGGTCCTAGCTATTCGATCTGGCGGGGCAACGTCCAAGAGTGAAGCCTAGGTTGCCCGGAACGTAGTTATGACCATATCTATCACACTGGTTGCAATTGTTTCTGTTATTCGATGGAACAACTGTTGTATTTATATTGTATTTTATGCTTCTGGCGTTGACTTCTAAGGCCCTAACTATCCGATCTGGTGGAGCAACGTCCAAGAGTGATGCCTAGGTAGCCCGGTACGTAGAAATGACCATTACCTGCACGCTTGCTGCAATTATTCCTGTTATACGATGAAAAAACTGTTGTATTTTTATTGCATTTTATGCTTCAGGGGTTGACTTCTACGGCCGTAGCTATTCGATGTGGCGGAGTAACGCCCTAGAGTGAAACCTGGGTTACCCGGATCGTAGAAATGACCATCACTTTCACACTGGTTGCAATTATTCCTGTTATACGATGGTAAACCTGTTGTATTTTTAGTGTATTGTATGCTTCAGGCGATGACTTCTAAGGCCCTAACTATTCGATCTGGTGTAGCAACGCACTAGGGTGAAGCCTAGGTTGCCCGGAACGTAGAAATCACGATAACTTTCACACTGGTTGTTATTATTCGTTATATACGATGGAAAAACTGTTATATTTATATTGTATTTTATGCTTCTGTCGTTGACTTCTTAGGCCCTAGCTATTGGATCTGGTGGAACAACGCCCTAGAGTGAAGCCTAGGTTGCCTGGAACGTAGAAATGACCATCACTTTCACACGGGTTGCAATTATTCCTGTTATAGGATGGAAAGACTGTTGTATTTTTATTGTATTTTATGCTTCAGGCGTTGTCTTCTGAGGCCGTAGCTATTAGATGTGGTGGACCAACGCCCTAGGTTGAATCCTAGGTTGCCCGGAACGTAGAAATGACCATAACTTTCACACTGGTTGCAATTATTCGTTTTATACGACGGAAAAGCTGTTGTATTTATATCGTATTTTATGCTTCGGGCATTGACTTCTAAGGCCCTAACTATTCAATCTGTTGGAGCAACGCCCTAGGGTGAAGCCTAGGTTGCTCGGAAAGTAGAAATGACCATAAGTTTCATACTGGTTGCAATTATTCGTTTTATACGATGGAAAAACTGTTGTATTTATATTGTATTTTATGCTTCTGGCGTTGACTTCTAAGGCACTAACCATTCGATCTGGTGGAGCAACTCCCTAGAGTGAAGCCTAGGTTGCCCGGAACGTAGAATTGGCCATCACTTTCAAACTGGTTGCAATTAATCCTGTTATACGATGGAAAAACTGTTGTATTTTTATTGCCTTTTATGGTTCGGGCGTTGACTTCTAAGGTCCTAACTATTCAATCTGTTGGAGCAACGCCCTAGGGTGAAGCCTAGGTTGCCCGGAAAGTAGAAATGACGTTAACTTTCATAGTGGTTGCAATTATTCGTTTTATACGATGGAAAAACTGTTGTATTTATATTGTATTTTATGCTTCTGGCGTTCACTTCTTAGGCCCGTACTATTCGATCTGGTGGAACAACGGCCGAGGGTGAAGCCTAGGTTGCCCGGAACGCATAAATGACCATAACTTTTACACTGGTAGCAATTATTCGTTTTATACAATGGAAAATCTGTTCTATTTATTTTGTATTTAATGCTTCGGGCGTTGGCTTCTAAGGCCCTAACTGTTTGATCTGGTGGAGCAACGCCCTAGAGTGAAGCCTAGGTTGCCCGGAACGTAGAAGTGACCATAACTTTCACACTGGTTGCTATTATTCGTTTTATACGATGGAAAAACTGTTATATTTATATTGTATTTTATGCTTCGGGCGTTGACTTCTAAGGCCCTAACTGTTTGATGTGGTGGAGCAACACCCTAGAGTGAAGCCTAGGTTGCCCGGAACGTATAAATGACCATAACTTTCACACTGGTTGCTATTATTCGTTTTATACGATGGAAAAACTGTTATATTTATATTGTATATAATGCTTCTGGCGTTGACTTCTTAGCCGCTAACTACTCGATCTGGTGGAACAACGCAATAGAGTGAAGCCTAGGTTGCCCGGAACGTAGAATTGGCCATCACTTTCAAAATGGTTGCAATTATTCCTGTCATATGATGGTAACACTGTTGTATTTTTTTTGCATTTTATGGTTCGGGCGTTGACTTCTACGGCCCTAACTATTCAACCTGTTGGAGGAACGCCCTAGCGTGAAGCCTAGGTTGCTCGGAAAGTAGAAATGACCATCACTTTCACACTGGTTGCAATTATTGCTGTTATAGGATGGAAAGACTGTTGTATTTTTATTGTATTTTACCCTTCAGGCGTTGACTTCTGAGGCCGTAGCTATTCGATGTGGTGGAAGAACGCCATACACTGAAGCCTAGGTTGCCCGGAACGTACAAATGACCATAACTTTTACAGTGGTAGCAATTATTCGTTTTATACGATGGAAAAGCTGTTATATTTATACTGTATTTTATGCTTCTGGCGTTGACTTCTTAGGCCGTAACTATTCGATCTGGTGGAGCAACGCCCTGGAGTGAAACCTAGGTTGCCCGAAACGTAGAAATGACCACTACTATCATACTGGTTGCAAATTATTCCTGCTATGCGATGGAAAAACTGTTGTATTTTTATTGCATTTAATGCTTCTGGCGTTCACTTCTTAGGCCCTAACTATTCGATCTGGTGGAACAACGGCCTAGGGTGATGTCTAGGTTGCCCGGAACGTAGAAATTACCATCACTTTCACACGGGTTGCAATTATTCCTGTTATAGAATGGAAATACTGTTGTATTTTTATTGTTTTTATACTTCAGGCGCTGACTTCTGAGGCCGTAGCTATTCGATGTGGTGGAAGAACGCCATACAGTTAAGCCTAGGTTGCCCGGAAGGTAGAAATGACCATTACTTTCACACTGTTTGCAATTATTCCTTTTATACGATGGAAAAGCTGTTGTATTTATATCGTATTTTATGCTCCTGGCGTTGACTTCTAAGGACCTAACTATTCGATCTGGTGGAGCAACGCCCTAGAGTGAAGCCTAGGTTGCTCGGAATGTAGAAATGACCATAAGTTTCATACTGGTTGCAATTATTCGTTTTAAACGATGGAAAAACTGTTGTATTTATATTGTATTTTAAGATTCTGGCGTCAACTTCTAAGCCACTAACTATTCGATCTGGTGGAACAACGCAATAGAGTGAAGCCTAGGTTGCCCGGAACGTAGAACTGGCCATCACTTTCAAACTGGTTGCAATTATTCCTGTTATGTGATGGAAACACTGTTGTATTTTTTTTGCATTTTATGGTTCGGGCGTTGACTTCTACGGCCCTAACTATTCAATCTGTTGGAGCAACGCCCTAGGGTGAAGCCTAGGTTGCTCGGAAAGTAGAAATGACCATAAGTTTCATACTGGTTGCAATTATTCGTTTTAAACGATGGAAAAACTGTTGTATTTATATTGTATTTTAAGCTTCTGGCGTCGACTTCTAAGGCACTAACTATTCGATCTGGTGGAACAACGCAATAGAGTGAAGCCTAGGTTGCCCGGAACGTAGAATTGGCCATCACTTTCAAACTGGTTGCAATTATGCCTGTTATATGATGGAAACACTGTTGTATTTTTATTGCATTTTATGCTTCGGGCGTTGGCTTCTAAGGCCCTAACTATTCAATCTGTTGGAGCAACGCCCTAGGGTTGAAGCCTAGGTTGCTCGGAAAGTAGAAATGACCAGAAGTTTCATACTGGTTGCAATTATTCGTTTTATACGATGGAAAAACTGTTGTCTTTTTATTGTATTTTATGCTTCTGGCGTTGACTTCTAAGGCACTAACTATTCGATCTGGTGGCGCAACGCCATAGGGTGTAGCCTAGGTTGCCCGTAAAGTAGAAATGACCATAGCTCTCATACTGGTTGCAATTATTCGTTTTATATGATGGAAAAACTATTGTATTTTTATTGTATTTTATGCTTCTGGCGTTGACTTCTTAGGCCCTAACTATTCGATCTGGTGGAACAGTGCCTCAGAGTTAAGTCTAGGATGCCAGAAACGCCGAAATGATCATTACTTTCACGCCTGTTGAAATTATTCCTGTTATACGATGAAAAGGCTGTTGTATTTGTATTGTATTTTATGCTTCAGGCGTAGGCTTCTAAGGCCGTAGCTATTCGATATGGTGGAGCACCGCCCTAGAGTGAGGCCTAGGATGCTCGGAACGTAGAAATGACCACTACTTTCACACTGTTTGCAATTATTCATTTAATACGATGGAAAAGCTGTTGTATTTATATCGTATTTTATGCTTCGGGCGTTGACTTCTTAGGCCCTAACACTTCGATCTGGTGGAGGAACGCCCTACAGTGAAGCCTAGGTTGCCCGGAACGTAGATATGACCATAACCTTCACACAGTTTGCAATTATTCGTTTTATACGGTGTAACGGCTGTTGTATTTATATTGTATTTTATGCCTCTGGCGTTGGCTTCTAAGGCCGTAGCTATTAGATGTGGTGGAGCAACGCCCTAGAGTGACGCCTAGGGTGCTCGGAACGTAGAAATGACCATTACTTTCACACTAGTTGCAATTATTCGTTTTATACGATGGAAAAGCTGTTGTATTTATATCGTATTTTATGCTTCTGGCGTTGACTTCTTAGGCCCTAGCTATTCGATCTGGTGGAGCAACGCCCTGGAGTGAAGCCTAGGTTGCGCGGAACGTAGAATTGGCCATCACTTTCATACTGGTTGCAATTATTCCTGTTATATGATGGAAACACTGTTGTATTTTTTTTGCATTTTATGGTTCGGGCGTTCACTTCTAAGGTCCTAACTATTGAATCTGTTGGAGCAACGCCCTAGGGTGAAGCCTAGCTTGCTCGGAAAGTAGAAATGACCATATGTATCATACTGGTTGCAATTATTCGTTTTATAAGATGGAAACACTGTTGTATTTTTATTGCATTTTATGCTTCGGGCGTTTACTTCTAAGGCCCTAACTATTCAATCTGTTGGAGCAACGCCCTAGAGTGAATCCTAGGTTGCCCGGAATGTAGAACTGACCATAACTTTCACACTGGTTGCAAATATTCGTTTTATACGATGCAAACGCTGTTGTATATATATCGTATTTTATGACTCTGGCGTTGACTTCTAAGGCCGTAGCTATTAGATGTGGTAGAGCAACGCGCTAGAGTGACGCCTAGGGTGCTCGGAACGTAGAAATGACCATAAGTTTCATACTGGTTGCAATTATTCGTTTTATATGGTGGAAAAGCTGTTGTATTTATATCGTATTTTATGCTTCTGGCGTTGACTTCTTAGGCCGTAACTATTGGGTCTGGTGGAGCAACGCCCTGGAGTGAAATCTAGGTTGCCCGGAACGTAGAATTGGCCATCACTTTCAAACTGGTTGCAATTATTCCTGTTATATGATGGAAACACAGTTGTATTTTTTTTGCACTTTATGGTTCGGGCGTTGACTTCTAAGGCCCTAACTATTCAATCCGTTGGAGCAACGCCCTAGGGTGAAGCCTAGGTTGCTCGGAAAGTAGAAATGACCATATGCTTCATACTGGTTGCAATTATTTGTTTCATACGATGGAAAAACTGTTGTATTTATATTGTATTTTATGCTTCTGACGTTGACTTCTAAGGCACTAACTATTCGATCTGCTGGAGCAACGCCCTAGAGTGAAGCCTAGGTTGACCGGAACGTAGAATTGGCCATCACTTTCAAACTGGCCGAAATTATTCCTGTTATATGATGGAAACACTGTTGTATTTTTTTTTTTTTATGGTTCGGGCGTTGACCTCTAAGGCCCTAACTATTCAATCCGTTGGAGCAACGCCCTAGGGTGAAGCCTAGCTTGCTCGGAAAGTAGAAATGACCATATGTTTCATACTGGTTGAAATTATTCGTTTTATAAGATGGAAACACTGTTGTATTTTTATTGCATTTTATGCTTCGGGCGTTGACTTCTAAGGCCCTAACTATTCAATCTGTTGGAGCAACGCCCTAGGGTGAAGCCTAGGTTGCTCGGAAAGTAGAAATGACCATCAGTTTCATACTGGTTGCAATTATACGTTTTATACGATGCAAAAACTGTTGTATTTATATCGTATTTTATGATTCTGGCGTTTACTTCTGTAGACATAACTATTCGATCTGGTGCAGCAACGCCCTAGAGTGAATCCTGGGTTGCCCGGATTGTACAACTGACCATAACTTTCACACTGGTTGCAAATATTCGTTTTATACGATGCAAACGCTGTTGTATATATATCGTATTTTATGCCTCTGGCGTTGACTTCTAAGGCCGTAGCTATTAGATGTGGTGGAGCAACGCCCAAGAGTGACGCCTAGGGTGCTCGGAACGTAGAAATGACCATTACTTTCACACTGGTAGCAATTATTCGTTTTATATGGTGGAAAAGCTGTTGTATTTATATCGTATTTTATGCTTCTGGCGTTGACTTCTTAGGCCGTAACTATTGGGTCTGGTGGAGCAACGCCCTGGAGTGAAATCTAGGTTGCCCGGAACGTAGAATTGGCCATCACTTTCAAACTGGTTGCAATTATTCCTGTTATATGATGGAAACACAGTTGTATTTTTTTTGCACTTTATGGTTCGGGCGTTGACTTCTAAGGCCCTAACTATTCAATCCGTTGGAGCAACGCCCTAGGGTGAAGCCTAGGTTGCTCGGAAAGTAGAAATGACCATATGCTTCATACTGGTTGCAATTATTTGTTTCATACGATGGAAAAACTGTTGTATTTATATTGTATTTTATGCTTCTGCCGTTGACTTCTAAGGCACTAACTATTCGATCTGGTGGAGCAACGCCCTAGAGTGAAGCCTAGGTTGCCCGGAACGTAGAAGTGACCATCACTTTCAAACTGGTTGCAATTAATCCTTTTATACGATGGAAAAACTGTTGTATTTTTTTTGCATTTTATGGTTCGGGCGTTGACTTCTTCGGCCCTAACTATTCAATCTGTTGGAGCAACGCCCTAGGGTGAAGCCTAGGTTGCTCGGAAAGTAGAAATGACCATAAGTTTCATACTGGTTGCAATTATTCGTTTTAAACGATGGAAAAACTGTTGTATTTATATTGTATTTTAAGCTTCTGGCGTCGACTTCTAAGGCACTAACTATTCGATCTGGTGGAACAACGCAATAGAGTGAAGCCTAGGTTGCCCGGAACGTAGAATTGGCCATCACTTTCAAACTGGATGTAATTATGCCTGTTATATGATGGAAACACTGTTGTATTTTTATTGCATTTTATGCTTCGGGCGTTGACTTCTAAGGCCCTAACTATTCAATCTGTTGGAGCAACGCCCTAGGGTTGAAGCCTAGGTTGCTCGGAAAGTAGAAATGACCAGAAGTTTCATACTGGTTGCAATTATTCGTTTTATACGATGGAAAAACTGTTGTCTTTTTATTGTATTTTATGCTTCTGGCGTTGACTTCTAAGGCACTAACTATTCGATCTGGTGGAGCAACGCCATAGGGTGTAGCCTAGGATGCCCGTAAAGTAGAAATGAAGATAGCTCTCATACTGGTTGCAATTATTCGTTTTATATGATGGAAAAACTATTGTATTTTTATTGTATTTTATGCTTCTGGCGTTGACTTCTTAGGCCCTAACTATTCGATCTGGTGGAACAGTGCCTCAGAGTTAAGTCTAGGATGCCCGAAACGCCGAAATGATCATTACTTTCACGCTTGTTGAAATTATTCCTGTTATACGATGAAAAGGCTGTTGTATTTGTATTGTATTTTATGCTTCAGGCGTAGGCTTCTAAGGCCGTAGCTATTCGATATGGTGGAGCACCGCCCTAGAGTGAGGCCTAGGATGCTCGGAACGTAGAAATGACCACTACTTTCACACTGTTTGCAATTATTCATTTAATACGATGGAAAAGCTGTTGTATTTATATCGTATTTTATGCTTCGGGCGTTGACTTCTTAGGCCCTAACACTTCGATCTGGTGGAGGAACGCCCTACAGTGAAGCCTAGGTTGCCCGGAACGTAGATATGACCATAACCTTCACACAGTTTGCAATTATTCGTATTATACGGTGTAACGGCTGTTGTATTTATATTGTATTTTATGCCTCTGGCGTTGGCTTCTAAGGCCGTAGCTATTAGATGTGGTGGAGCAACGCCCTAGAGTGACGCCTAGGGTGCTCGGAACGTAGAAATGACCATTACTTTCACACTAGTTGCAATTATTCGTTTTATACGATGGAAAAGCTGTTGTATTTATATCGTATTTTATGCTTCTGGCGTTGACTTCTTAGGCCCTAGCTATTCGATCTGGTGGAGCAACGCCCTGGAGTGAAGCCTAGGTTGCGCGGAACGTAGAATTGGCCATCACTTTCATACTGGTTGCAATTATTCCTGTTATATGATGGAAACACTGTTGTATTTTTTTTGCATTTTATGGTTCGGGCGTTCACTTCTAAGGTCCTAACTATTGAATCTGTTGGAGCAACGCCCTAGGGTGAAGCCTAGCTTGCTCGGAAAGTAGAAATGACCATATGTATCATACTGGTTGCAATTATTCGTTTTATAAGATGGAAACACTGTTGTATTTTTATTGCATTTTATGCTTCGGGCGTTTACTTCTAAGGCCCTAACTATTCAATCTGTTGGAGCAACGCCCTAGAGTGAATCCTAGGTTGCCCGGAATGTAGAACTGACCATAACTTTCACACTGGTTGCAAATATTCGTTTTATACGATGCAAACGCTGTTGTATATATATCGTATTTTATGACTCTGGCGTTGACTTCTAAGGCCGTAGCTATTAGATGTGGTGGAGCAACGCGCTAGAGTGACGCCTAGGGTGCTCGGAACGTAGAAATGACCATAAGTTTCATACTGGTTGCAATTATTCGTTTTATATGGTGGAAAAGCTGTTGTATTTATATCGTATTTTATGCTTCTGGCGTTGACTTCTTAGGCCGTAACTATTGGGTCTGGTGGAGCAACGCCCTGGAGTGAAATCTAGGTTGCCCGGAACGTAGAATTGGCCATCACTTTCAAACTGGTTGCAATTATTCCTGTTATATGATGGAAACACAGTTGTATTTTTTTTGCACTTTATGGTTCGGGCGTTGACTTCTAAGGCCCTAACTATTCAATCCGTTGGAGCAACGCCCTAGGGTGAAGCCTAGGTTGCTCGGAAAGTAGAAATGACCATATGCTTCATACTGGTTGCAATTATTTGTTTCATACGATGGAAAAACTGTTGTATTTATATTGTATTTTATGCTTCTGACGTTGACTTCTAAGGCACTAACTATTCGATCTGCTGGAGCAACGCCCTAGAGTGAAGCCTAGGTTGACCGGAACGTAGAATTGGCCATCACTTTCAAACTGGCCGAAATTATTCCTGTTATATGATGGAAACACTGTTGTATTTTTTTTTTTTTATGGTTCGGGCGTTGACCTCTAAGGCCCTAACTATTCAATCCGTTGGAGCAACGCCCTAGGGTGAAGCCTAGCTTGCTCGGAAAGTAGAAATGACCATATGTTTCATACTGGTTGAAATTATTCGTTTTATAAGATGGAAACACTGTTGTATTTTTATTGCATTTTATGCTTCGGGCGTTGACTTCTAAGGCCCTAACTATTCAATCTGTTGGAGCAACGCCCTAGGGTGAAGCCTAGGTTGCTCGGAAAGTAGAAATGACCATCAGTTTCATACTGGTTGCAATTATACGTTTTATACGATGCAAAAACTGTTGTATTTATATTGTATTTTGTGCTTCTGGCGTTGACTTCTAAGGCCCTAGCTATTCGACCTGGTGGAGAAACGCCCTAGAGTGAAGCCTAGGTTGCCCGGAAAGGAGAAATGACAATCACTTTTAAACTGGTTGCAATTAATCCTGTTATACGATGGAAAAGCTGTTGTATTTTTATTGCATTTTATGCTTCTGGCGTTCACTTCTAAGGACCTAACTATTCGATCTGGTGGAACAACGGCCTAGGGTGAAGCCTAGCTTGCCCGGAACGTAGAAATGACCATTACTTTCACACTGTTTGCAATTATTCCTTTTATACCATGGAAAAGCTGTTGTATTTATATCGTATTTTATGATTCTGGCGTTTACTTCTGTAGACATAACTATTCGATCTGGTGCAGCAACGCCCTAGAGTGAATCCTGGGTTGCCCGGATTGTACAACTGACCATAACTTTCACACTGGTTGCAAATATTCGTTTTATACGATGCAAACGCTGTTGTATATATATCGTATTTTATGCCTCTGGCGTTGACTTCTAAGGCCGTAGCTATTAGATGTGGTGGAGCAACGCCCAAGAGTGACGCCTAGGGTGCTCGGAACGTAGAAATGACCATTACTTTCACACTGGTTGCAATTATTCGTTTTATATGGTGGAAAAGCTGTTGTATTTATATCGTATTTTATGCTTCTGGCGTTGACTTCTTAGGCCGTAACTATTGGGTCTGGTGGAGCAACGCCCTGGAGTGAAATCTAGGTTGCCCGGAACGTAGAATTGGCCATCACTTTCAAACTGGTTGCAATTATTCCTGTTATATGATGGAAACACAGTTGTATTTTTTTTGCACTTTATGGTTCGGGCGTTGACTTCTACGGCCCTAACTATTCAACCTGTTGGAGGAACGCCCTAGCGTGAAGCCTAGGTTGCTCGGAAAGTAGAAATGACCATCACTTTCACACTGGTTGCAATTATTGCTGTTATAGGATGGAAAGACTGTTGTATTTTTATTGTATTTTACCCTTCAGGCGTTGACTTCTGAGGCCGTAGCTATTCGATGTGGTGGAAGAACGCCATACACTGAAGCCTAGGTTGCCCGGAACGTACAAATGACCATAACTTTTACACTGGTAGCAATTATTCGTTTTATACGATGGAAAAGCTGTTATATTTATACTGTATTTTATGCTTCTGGCGTTGACTTCTTAGGCCGTAACTATTCGATCTGGTGGAGCAACGCCCTGGAGTGAAACCTAGGTTGCCCGAAACGTAGAAATGACCACTACTATCATACTGGTTGCAAATTATTCCTGCTATGCGATGGAAAAACTGTTGTATTTTTATTGCATTTAATGCTTCTGGCGTTCACTTCTTAGGCCCTAACTATTCGATCTGGTGGAACAACGGCCTAGGGTGATGTCTAGGTTGCCCGGAACGTAGAAATTACCATCACTTTCACACGGGTTGCAATTATTCCTGTTATAGAATGGAAATACTGTTGTATTTTTATTGTTTTTATACTTCAGGCGCTGACTTCTGAGGCCGTAGCTATTCGATGTGGTGGAAGAACGCCATACAGTTAAGCCTAGGTTGCCCGGAACGTAGAAATGACCATTACTTTCACACTGTTTGCAATTATTCCTTTTATACGATGGAAAAGCTGTTGTATTTATATCGTATTTTATGCTCCTGGCGTTGACTTCTAAGGACCTAACTATTCGATCTGGTGGAGCAACGCCCTAGAGTGAAGCCTAGGTTGCTCGGAATGTAGAAATGACCATAGGTTTCATACTGGTTGCAATTATTCGTTTTAAACGATGGAAAAACTGTTGTATTTATATTGTATTTTAAGATTCTGGCGTCGACTTCTAAGGCACTAACTATTCGATCTGGTGGAACAACGCAATAGAGTGAAGCCTAGGTTGCCCGGAACGTAGAACTGGCCATCACTTTCAAACTGGTTGCAATTATTCCTGTTATGTGATGGAAACACTGTTGTATTTTTTTTGCATTTTATGGTTCGGGCGTTGACTTCTACGGCCGTAACTATTCAATCTGTTGGAGCAACGCCCTAGGGTGAAGCCTAGGTTGCTCGGAAAGTAGAAATGACCATAAGTTTCATACTGGTTGCAATTATTCGTTTTAAACGATGGAAAAACTGTTGTATTTATATTGTATTTTAAGCTTCTGGCGTCGACTTCTAAGGCACTAACTATTCGATCTGGTGGAACAACGCAATAGAGTGAAGCCTAGGTTGCCCGGAACGTAGAATTGGCCATCACTTTCAAACTGGTTGCAATTATGCCTGTTATATGATGGAAACACTGTTGTATTTTTATTGCATTTTATGCTTCGGGCGTTGGCTTCTAAGGCCCTAACTATTCAATCTGTTGGAGCAACGCCCTAGGGTTGAAGCCTAGGTTGCTCGGAAAGTAGAAATGACCAGAAGTTTCATACTGGTTGCAATTATTCGTTTTATACGATGGAAAAACTGTTGTCTTTTTATTGTATTTTATGCTTCTGGCGTTGACTTCTAAGGCACTAACTATTCGATCTGGTGGCGCAACGCCATAGGGTGTAGCCTAGGTTGCCCGTAAAGTAGAAATGACCATAGCTCTCATACTGGTTGCAATTATTCGTTTTATATGATGGAAAAACTATTGTATTTTTATTGTATTTTATGCTTCTGGCGTTGACTTCTTAGGCCCTAACTATTCGACCTGGTGGAACAGTGCCTCAGAGTTAAGTCTAGGATGCCCGAAACGCCGAAATGATCATTACTTTCACGCTTGTTGAAATTATTCCTGTTATACGATGAAAAGGCTGTTGTATTTGTATTGTATTTTATGCTTCAGGCGTAGGCTTCTAAGGCCGTAGCTATTCGATATGGTGGAGCACCGCCCTAGAGTGAGGCCTAGGATGCTCGGAACGTAGAATTGGCCATCACTTTCAAACTGGTTGCAATTATTCCTGTTATATGATGGAAAAACTGTTGTATTTTTATTGCATTTAATGCTTCTGGCGTTCACTTCTTAGGCCCTAACTATTCGATCTGGTGGAACAACGGCCTAGGGTGATGTCTAGGTTGCCGGGAACGTAGAAATTACCATCACTTTCACACGGGTTGCAATTATTCCTGTTATAGAATGGAAATACTGTTGTATTTTTATTGTTTTTATACTTCAGGCGCTGACTTCTGAGGCCGTAGCTATTCGATGTGGTGGAAGAACGCCATACAGTTAAGCCTAGGTTGAACGGAACGTAGAAATGACCATTACTTTCACACTGTTTGCAATTATTCCTTTTATACGATGGAAAAGCTGTTGTATTTATATCGTATTTTATGCTCCTGGCGTTGACTTCTAAGGACCTAACTATTCGATCTGGTGGAGCAACGCCCTAGAGTGAAGCCTAGGTTGCTCGGAATGTAGAAATGACCATAAGTTTCATACTGGTTGCAATTATTCGTTTTAAACGATGGAAAAACTGTTGTATTTATATTGTATTTTAAGATTCTGGCGTCGACTTCTAAGGCACTAACTATTCGATCTGGTGGAACAACGCAATAGAGTGAAGCCTAGGTTGCCCGGAACGTAGAACTGGCCATCACTTTCAAACTGGTTGCAATTATTCCTGTTATGTGATGGAAACACTGTTGTATTTTTATTGCATTTTATGCTTCGGGCGTTGACTTCTAAGGCCCTAACTATTCAATCTGTTGGAGCAACGCCCTAGGGTTGAAGCCTAGGTTGCTCGGAAAGTAGAAATGACCAGAAGTTTCATACTGGTTGCAATTATCCGTTTTATACGATGGAAAAACTGTACTATTTATTTTGTATTTTATGCTTCGGGCGTTGACTTCTAAGGCCCTAGCTATTCGATCTGGTGGAGCAACGCCCTAGAGTGAAGCCTAGGTTGCCCGGAACGTAGAAGTGACCATCACTTTCAAACTGGTTGCAATTAATCCTTTTATACGATGGAAAAACTGTTGTATTTTTTTTGCATTTTATGGTTCGGGCGTTGACTTCTACGGCCCTAACTATTCAATCTGTTGGAGCAACGCCCTAGGGTGAAGCCTAGGTTGCTCGGAAAGTAGAAATGACCATAAGTTTCATACTGGTTGCAATTATTCGTTTTAAACGATGGAAAAACTGTTGTATTTATATTGTATTTTAAGCTTCTGGCGTCGACTTCTAAGGCACTAACTATTCGATCTGGTGGAACAACGCAATAGAGTGAAGCCTAGGTTGCCCGGAACGTAGAATTGGCCATCACTTTCAAACTGGTTGCAATTATGCCTGTTATATGATGGAAACACTGTTGTATTTTTATTGCATTTTATGCTTCGGGCGTTGGCTTCTAAGGCCCTAGCTATTCGATCTGGTGGAGAAACGCCCTAGAGTGAAGCCTAGGTTGCCCGGAAAGGAGAAATGACCATCACTTTCAAACTGGTTGCAATTAATCCTGTTATACGATGGAAAAGCTGTTGTATTTTTATTGCATTTTATGCTTCTGGCGTTCAGTTCTAAGTACCTAACTATTCGATCTGGTGGAACAACGGCCTAGGGTGAAGCCTAGCTTGCCCGGAACGTAGAAATGACCATTACTTTCACACTGTTTGCAATTATTCCTTTTATACCATGGAAAAGCTGTTGTATTTATATCGTATTTTATGATTCTGGCGTTTACTTCTGTAGACATAACTATTCGATCTGGTGCAGCAACGCCCTAGAGTGAATCCTGGGTTGCCCGGATTGTACAACTGACCATAACTTTCACACTGGTTGCAAATATTCGTTTTATACGATGCAAACGCTGTTGTATATATATCGTATTTTATGCCTCTGGCGTTGACTTCTAAGGCCGTAGCTATTAGATGTGGTGGAGCAACGCCCAAGAGTGACGCCTAGGGTGCTCGGAACGTAGAAATGACCATTACTTTCACACTGGTAGCAATTATTCGTTTTATATGGTGGAAAAGCTGTTGTATTTATATCGTATTTTATGCTTCTGGCGTTGACTTCTTAGGCCGTAACTATTGGGTCTGGTGGAGCAACGCCCTGGAGTGAAATCTAGGTTGCCCGGAACGTAGAATTGGCCATCACTTTCAAACTGGTTGCAATTATTCCTGTTATATGATGGAAACACAGTTGTATTTTTTTTGCACTTTATGGTTCGGGCGTTGACTTCTAAGGCCCTAACTATTCAATCCGTTGGAGCAACGCCCTAGGGTGAAGCCTAGGTTGCTCGGAAAGTAGAAATGACCATATGCTTCATACTGGTTGCAATTATTTGTTTCATACGATGGAAAAACTGTTGTATTTATATTGTATTTTATGCTTCTGCCGTTGACTTCTAAGGCACTAACTATTCGATCTGGTGGAGCAACGCCCTAGAGTGAAGCCTAGGTTGCCCGGAACGTAGAAGTGACCATCACTTTCAAACTGGTTGCAATTAATCCTTTTATACGATGGAAAAACTGTTGTATTTTTTTTGCATTTTATGGTTCGGGCGTTGACTTCTACGGCCCTAACTATTCAATCTGTTGGAGCAACGCCCTAGGGTGAAGCCTAGGTTGCTCGGAAAGTAGAAATGACCATAAGTTTCATACTGGTTGCAATTATTCGTTTTAAACGATGGAAAAACTGTTGTATTTATATTGTATTTTAAGCTTCTGGCGTCGACTTCTAAGGCACTAACTATTCGATCTGGTGGAACAACGCAATAGAGTGAAGCCTAGGTTGCCCGGAACGTAGAATTGGCCATCACTTTCAAACTGGATGTAATTATGCCTGTTATATGATGGAAACACTGTTGTATTTTTATTGCATTTTATGCTTCGGGCGTTGACTTCTAAGGCCCTAACTATTCAATCTGTTGGAGCAACGCCCTAGGGTTGAAGCCTAGGTTGCTCGGAAAGTAGAAATGACCAGAAGTTTCATACTGGTTGCAATTATTCGTTTTATACGATGGAAACGCTGTTGTATATATATCGTATTTTATGCCTCTGGCGTTGACTTCTAAGGCACTAACTATTCGATCTGGTGGAGCAACGCCATAGGGTGTAGCCCAGGTTGCCCGTAAAGTAGAAATGAAGATAGCTCTCATACTGGTTGCAATTATTCGTTTTATATGATGGAAAAACTATTGTATTTTTATTGTATTTTATGCTTCTGGCGTTGACTTCTTAGGCCCTAACTATTCGATCTGGTGGAACAGTGCCTCAGAGTTAAGTCTAGGATGCCCGAAACGCCGAAATGATCATTACTTTCACGCTTGTTGAAATTATTCCTGTTATACGATGAAAAGGCTGTTGTATTTGTATTGTATTTTATGCTTCAGGCGTAGGCTTCTAAGGCCGTAGCTATTCGATATGGTGGAACACCGCCCTAGAGTGAGGCCTAGGATGCTCGGAACGTAGAAATGACCACTACTTTCACACTGTTTGCAATTATTCATTTAATACGATGGAAAAGCTGTTGTATTTATATCGTATTTTATGCTTCGGGCGTTGACTTCTTAGGCCCTAACACTTCGATCTGGTGGAGGAACGCCCTACAGTGAAGCCTAGGTTGCCCGGAACGTAGATATGACCATAACCTTCACACAGTTTGCAATTATTCGTTTTATACGGTGTAACGGCTGTTGTATTTATATTGTATTTTATGCCTCTGGCGTTGGCTTCTAAGGCCGTAGCTATTAGATGTGGTGGAGCAACGCCCTAGAGTGACGCCTAGGGTGCTCGGAACGTAGAAAGGACCATTACTTTCACACTAGTTGCAATTATTCGTTTTATACGATGGAAAAGCTGTTGTATTTATATCGTATTTTATGCTTCTGGCGTTGACTTCTTAGGCCCTAGCTATTCGATCTGGTGGAGCAACGCCCTGGAGTGAAGCCTAGGTTGCGCGGAACGTAGAATTGGCCATCACTTTCATACTGGTTGCAATTATTCCTGTTATATGATGGAAACACTGTTGTATTTTTTTTGCATTTTATGGTTCGGGCGTTCACTTCTAAGGTCCTAACTATTGAATCTGTTGGAGCAACGCCCTAGGGTGAAGCCTAGCTTGCTCGGAAAGTAGAAATGACCATATGTATCATACTGGTTGCAATTATTCGTTTTATAAGATGGAAACACTGTTGTATTTTTATTGCATTTTATGCTTCGGGCGTTTACTTCTAAGGCCCTAACTATTCAATCTGTTGGAGCAACGCCCTAGAGTGAATCCTAGGTTGCCCGGAATGTAGAACTGACCATAACTTTCACACTGGTTGCAAATATTCGTTTTATACGATGCAAACGCTGTTGTATATATATCGTATTTTATGACTCTGGCGTTGACTTCTAAGGCCGTAGCTATTAGATGTGGTGGAGCAACGCGCTAGAGTGACGCCTAGGGTGCTCGGAACGTAGAAATGACCATAAGTTTCATACTGGTTGCAATTATTCGTTTTATATGGTGGAAAAGCTGTTGTATTTATATCGTATTTTATGCTTCTGGCGTTGACTTCTTAGGCCGTAACTATTGGGTCTGGTGGAGCAACGCCCTGGAGTGAAATCTAGGTTGCCCGGAACGTAGAATTGGCCATCACTTTCAAACTGGTTGCAATTATTCCTGTTATATGATGGAAACACAGTTGTATTTTTTTTGCACTTTATGGTTCGGGCGTTGACTTCTAAGGCCCTAACTATTCAATCCGTTGGAGCAACGCCCTAGGGTGAAGCCTAGGTTGCTCGGAAAGTAGAAATGACCATATGCTTCATACTGGTTGCAATTATTTGTTTCATACGATGGAAAAACTGTTGTATTTATATTGTATTTTATGCTTCTGACGTTGACTTCTAAGGCACTAACTATTCGATCTGCTGGAGCAACGCCCTAGAGTGAAGCCTAGGTTGACCGGAACGTAGAATTGGCCATCACTTTCAAACTGGCCGAAATTATTCCTGTTATATGATGGAAACACTGTTGTATTTTTTTTTTTTTATGGTTCGGGCGTTGACCTCTAAGGCCCTAACTATTCAATCCGTTGGAGCAACGCCCTAGGGTGAAGCCTAGCTTGCTCGGAAAGTAGAAATGACCATATGTTTCATACTGGTTGAAATTATTCGTTTTATAAGATGGAAACACTGTTGTATTTTTATTGCATTTTATGCTTCGGGCGTTGACTTCTAAGGCCCTAACTATTCAATCTGTTGGAGCAACGCCCTAGGGTGAAGCCTAGGTTGCTCGGAAAGTAGAAATGACCATCAGTTTCATACTGGTTGCAATTATACGTTTTATACGATGCAAAAACTGTTGTATTTATATTGTATTTTGTGCTTCTGGCGTTGACTTCTAAGGCCCTAGCTATTCGACCTGGTGGAGAAACGCCCTAGAGTGAAGCCTAGGTTGCCCGGAAAGGAGAAATGACCATCACTTTTAAACTGGTTGCAATTAATCCTGTTATACGATGGAAAAGCTGTTGTATTTTTATTGCATTTTATGCTTCTGGCGTTCACTTCTAAGGACCTAACTATTCGATCTGGTGGAACAACGGCCTAGGGTGAAGCCTAGCTTGCCCGGAACGTAGAAATGACCATTACTTTCACACTGTTTGCAATTATTCCTTTTATACCATGGAAAAGCTGTTGTATTTATATCGTATTTTATGATTCTGGCGTTTACTTCTGTAGACATAACTATTCGATCTGGTGCAGCAACGCCCTAGAGTGAATCCTGGGTTGCCCGGATTGTACAACTGACCATAACTTTCACACTGGTTGCAAATATTCGTTTTATACGATGCAAACGCTGTTGTATATATATCGTATTTTATGCCTCTGGCGTTGACTTCTAAGGCCGTAGCTATTAGATGTGGTGGAGCAACGCCCAAGAGTGACGCCTAGGGTGCTCGGAACGTAGAAATGACCATTACTTTCACACTGGTTGCAATTATTCGTTTTATATGGTGGAAAAGCTGTTGTATTTATATCGTATTTTATGCTTCTGGCGTTGACTTCTTAGGCCGTAACTATTGGGTCTGGTGGAGCAACGCCCTGGAGTGAAATCTAGGTTGCCCGGAACGTAGAATTGGCCATCACTTTCAAACTGGTTGCAATTATTCCTGTTATATGATGGAAACACAGTTGTATTTTTTTTGCACTTTATGGTTCGGGCGTTGACTTCTAAGGCCCTAACTATTCAATCCGTTGGAGCAACGCCCTAGGGTGAAGCCTAGGTTGCTCGGAAAGTAGAAATGACCATATGCTTCATACTGGTTGCAATTATTTGTTTCATACGATGGAAAAACTGTTGTATTTATATTGTATTTTATGCTTCTGGCGTTGACTTCTAAGGCACTAACCATTCGATCTGGTGGAGCAACTCCCTAGAGTGAAGCCTAGGTTGCCCGGAACGTAGAATTGGCCATCACTTTCAAACTGGTTGCAATTAATCCTGTTATACGATGGAAAAACTGTTGTATTTTTATTGCCTTTTATGCTTCGGGCGTTGACTTCTAAGGTCCTAACTATTCAATCTGTTGGAGCAACGCCCTAGGGTGAAGCCTAGGTTGCCCGGAAAGTAGAAATGACGTTAACTTTCATAGTGGTTGCAATTATTCGTTTTATACGATGGAAAAACTGTTGTATTTATATTGTATTTTATGCTTCTGGCGTTCACTTCTTAGGCCCGTACTATTCGATCTGGTGGAACAACGGCCGAGGGTGAAGCCTAGGTTGCCCGGAACGTATAAATGACCATAACTTTTACACTGGTAGCAATTATTCGTTTTATACAATGGAAAATCTGTTCTATTTATTTTGTATTTAATGCTTCGGGCGTTGGCTTCTAAGGCCCTAACTGTTTGATCTGGTGGAGCAACGCCCTAGAGTGAAGCCTAGGTAGCCCGGAACGTAGAAGTGACCATAACTTTCACACTGGTTGCTATTAATCGTTTTATACGATGGAAAAACTGTTATATTTATATTGTATTTTATGCTTCGGGCGTTGACTTCTAAGGCCCTAACTGTTTGATGTGGTGGAGCAACACCCTAGAGTGAAGCCTAGGTTGCCCGGAACGTATAAATGACCATAACTTTCACACTGGTTGCTATTATTCGTTTTATACGATGGAAAAACTGTTATATTTATATTGTATATAATGCTTCTGGCGTTGACTTCTTAGCCGCTAACTACTCGATCTGGTGGAACAACGCAATAGAGTGAAGCCTAGGTTGCCCGGAACGTAGAATTGGCCATCACTTTCAAAATGGTTGCAATTATTCCTGTCATATGATGGTAACACTGTTGTATTTTTTTTGCATTTTATGGTTCGGGCGTTGACTTCTACGGCCCTAACTATTCAACCTGTTGGAGGAACGCCCTAGCGTGAAGCCTAGGTTGCTCGGAAAGTAGAAATGACCATCACTTTCACACTGGTTGCAATTATTGCTGTTATAGGATGGAAAGACTGTTGTATTTTTATTGTATTTTACCCTTCAGGCGTTGACTTCTGAGGCCGTAGCTATTCGATGTGGTGGAAGAACGCCATACACTGAAGCCTAGGTTGCCCGGAACGTACAAATGACCATAACTTTTACACTGGTAGCAATTATTCGTTTTATACGATGGAAAAGCTGTTATATTTATACTGTATTTTATGCTTCTGGCGTTGACTTCTTAGGCCGTAACTATTCGATCTGGTGGAGCAACGCCCTGGAGTGAAACCTAGGTTGCCCGAAACGTAGAAATGACCACTACTATCATACTGGTTGCAAATTATTCCTGCTATGCGATGGAAAAACTGTTGTATTTTTATTGCATTTAATGCTTCTGGCGTTCACTTCTTAGGCCCTAACTATTCGATCTGGTGGAACAACGGCCTAGGGTGATGTCTAGGTTGCCCGGAACGTAGAAATTACCATCACTTTCACACGGGTTGCAATTATTCCTGTTATAGAATGGAAATACTGTTGTATTTTTATTGTTTTTATACTTCAGGCGCTGACTTCTGAGGCCGTAGCTATTCGATGTGGTGGAAGAACGCCATACAGTTAAGCCTAGGTTGCCCGGAACGTAGAAATGACCATTACTTTCACACTGTTTGCAATTATTCCTTTTATACGATGGAAAAGCTGTTGTATTTATATCGTATTTTATGCTCCTGGCGTTGACTTCTAAGGACCTAACTATTCGATCTGGTGGAGCAACGCCCTAGAGTGAAGCCTAGGTTGCTCGGAATGTAGAAATGACCATAGGTTTCATACTGGTTGCAATTATTCGTTTTAAACGATGGAAAAACTGTTGTATTTATATTGTATTTTAAGATTCTGGCGTCGACTTCTAAGGCACTAACTATTCGATCTGGTGGAACAACGCAATAGAGTGAAGCCTAGGTTGCCCGGAACGTAGAACTGGCCATCACTTTCAAACTGGTTGCAATTATTCCTGTTATGTGATGGAAACACTGTTGTATTTTTTTTGCATTTTATGGTTCGGGCGTTGACTTCTACGGCCGTAACTATTCAATCTCTTGGAGCAACGCCCTAGGGTGAAGCCTAGGTTGCTCGGAAAGTAGAAATGACCATAAGTTTCATACTGGTTGCAATTATTCGTTTTAAACGATGGAAAAACTGTTGTATTTATATTGTATTTTAAGCTTCTGGCGTCGACTTCTAAGGCCCTAGCTATTCGATCTGGTGGAGCAACGCCCTAGAGTGAAGCCTAGGTTGCCCGGAACGTAGAAGTGACCATCACTTTCAAACTGGTTGCAATTAATCCTTTTATACGATGGAAAAACTGTTGTATTTTTTTTGCATTTTATGGTTCGGGCGTTGACTTCTACGGCCCTAACTATTCAATCTGTTGGAGCAACGCCCTAGGGTGAAGCCTAGGTTGCTCGGAAAGTAGAAATGACCATAAGTTTCATACTGGTTGCAATTATTCGTTTTAAACGATGGAAAAACTGTTGTATTTATATTGTATTTTAAGCTTCTGGCGTCGACTTCTAAGGCACTAACTATTCGATCTGGTGGAACAACGCAATAGAGTGAAGCCTAGGTTGCCCGGAACGTAGAATTGGCCATCACTTTCAAACTGGTAGCAATTATGCCTGTTATATGATGGAAACACTGTTGTATTTTTATTGCATTTTATGCTTCGGGCGTTGGCTTCTAAGGCCCTAGCTATTCGATCTGGTGGAGAAACGCCCTAGAGTGAAGCCTAGGTTGCCCGGAAAGGAGAAATGACCATCACTTTCAAACTGGTTGCAATTAATCCTGTTATACGATGGAAAAGCTGTTGTATTTTTATTGCATTTTATGCTTCTGGCGTTCAGTTCTAAGTACCTAACTATTCGATCTGGTGGAACAACGGCCTAGGGTGAAGCCTAGCTTGCCCGGAACGTAGAAATGACCATTACTTTCACACTGTTTGCAATTATTCCTTTTATACCATGGAAAAGCTGTTGTATTTATATCGTATTTTATGATTCTGGCGTTTACTTCTGTAGACATAACTATTCGATCTGGTGCAGCAACGCCCTAGAGTGAATCCTGGGTTGCCCGGATTGTACAACTGACCATAACTTTCACACTGGTTGCAAATATTCGTTTTATACGATGCAAACGCTGTTGTATATATATCGTATTTTATGCCTCTGGCGTTGACTTCTAAGGCCGTAGCTATTAGATGTGGTGGAGCAACGCCCAAGAGTGACGCCTAGGGTGCTCGGAACGTAGAAATGACCATTACTTTCACACTGGTAGCAATTATTCGTTTTATATGGTGGAAAAGCTGTTGTATTTATATCGTATTTTATGCTTCTGGCGTTGACTTCTTAGGCCGTAACTATTGGGTCTGGTGGAGCAACGCCCTGGAGTGAAATCTAGGTTGCCCGGAACGTAGAATTGGCCATCACTTTCAAACTGGTTGCAATTATTCCTGTTATATGATGGAAACACAGTTGTATTTTTTTTGCACTTTATGGTTCGGGCGTTGACTTCTAAGGCCCTAACTATTCAATCCGTTGGAGCAACGCCCTAGGGTGAAGCCTAGGTTGCTCGGAAAGTAGAAATGACCATATGCTTCATACTGGTTGCAATTATTTGTTTCATACGATGGAAAAACTGTTGTATTTATATTGTATTTTATGCTTCTGCCGTTGACTTCTAAGGCACTAACTATTCGATCTGGTGGAGCAACGCCCTAGAGTGAAGCCTAGGTTGCCCGGAACGTAGAAGTGACCATCACTTTCAAACTGGTTGCAATTAATCCTTTTATACGATGGAAAAACTGTTGTATTTTTTTTGCATTTTATGGTTCGGGCGTTGACTTCTACGGCCCTAACTATTCAATCTGTTGGAGCAACGCCCTAGGGTGAAGCCTAGGTTGCTCGGAAAGTAGAAATGACCATAAGTTTCATACTGGTTGCAATTATTCGTTTTAAACGATGGAAAAACAGTTGTATTTATATTGTATTTTAAGCTTCTGGCGTCGACTTCTAAGGCACTAACTATTCGATCTGGTGGAACAACGCAATAGAGTGAAGCCTAGGTTGCCCGGAACGTAGAATTGGCCATCACTTTCAAACTGGATGTAATTATGCCTGTTATATGATGGAAACACTGTTGTATTTTTATTGCATTTTATGCTTCGGGCGTTGACTTCTAAGGCCCTAACTATTCAATCTGTTGGAGGAACGCCCTAGGGTTGAAGCCTAGGTTGCTCGGAAAGTAGAAATGACCAGAAGTTTCATACTGGTTGCAATTATTCGTTTTATACGATGGAAAAACTGTTGTCTTTTTATTGTATTTTATGCTTCTGGCGTTGACTTCTAAGGCACTAACTATTCGATCTGGTGGAGCAACCCCATAGGGTGTAGCCTAGGTTGCCCGTAAAGTAGAAATGACCATAGCTCTCATACTGGTTGCAATTATTCGTTTTATATGATGGAAAGACTATTGTATTTTTATTGTATTTTATGCTTCTGGCATTGACTTCTTAGGCCCTAACTATTCGATCTGGTGGAACAGTGCCTCAGAGTTAAGTCTAGGATGCCCGAAACGCCGAAATGATCATTACTTTCACGCTTGTTGAAATTATTCCTGTTATACGATGAAAAGGCTGTTGTATTTGTATTGTATTTTATGCTTCAGGCGTAGGCTTCTAAGGCCGTAGCTATTCGATATGGTGGAGCACCGCCCTAGAGTGAGGCCTAGGATGCTCGGAACGTAGAAATGACCACTACTTTCACACTGTTTGCAATTATTCATTTAAAACGATGGAAAAGCTGTTGTATTTATATCGTATTTTATGCTTCGGGCGTTGACTTCTTAGGCCCTAACACTTCGATCTGGTGGAGGAACGCAATACAGTGAAGCCTAGGTTGCCCGGAACGTAGATATGACCATAACCTTCACACAGTTTGCAATTATTCGTTTTATACGGTGTAACGGCTGTTGTATTTATATTGTATTTTATGCCTCTGGCGTTGGCTTCTAAGGCCGTAGCTATTAGATGTGGTGGAGCAACGCCCTAGAGTGACGCCTAGGGTGCTCGGAACGTAGAAATGACCATTACTTTCACACTAGTTGCAATTATTCGTTTTATACGATGGAATAGCTGTTGTATTTATATCGTATTTTATGCTTCTGGCGTTGACTTCTTAGGCCCTAGCTATTCGATCTGGTGGAGCAGCGCCCTGGAGTGAAGCCTAGGTTGCGCGGAACGTAGAATTGGCCATCACTTTCATACTGGTTGCAATTATTCCTGTTATATGATGGAAACACTGTTGTATTTTTTTTGCATTTTATGGTTCGGGCGTTCACTTCTAAGGTCCTAACTATTGAATCTGTTGGAGCAACGCCCTAGGGTGAAGCCTAGCTTGCTCGGAAAGTAGAAATGACCATATGTATCATACTGGTTGCAATTATTCGTTTTATAAGATGGAAACACTGTTGTATTTTTATTGCATTTTATGCTTCGGGCGTTTACTTCTAAGGCCCTAACTATTCAATCTGTTGGAGCAACGCCCTAGAGTGAATCCTAGGTTGCCCGGAATGTAGAACTGACCATAACTTTCACACTGGTTGCAAATATTCGTTTTATACGATGCAAACGCTGTTGTATATATATCGTATATTATGACTCTGGCGTTGACTTCTAAGGCCGTAGCTATTAGATGTGGTGGAGCAACGCGCTAGAGTGACGCCTAGGGTGCTCGGAACGTAGAAATGACCATAAGTTTCATACTGGTTGCAATTATTCGTTTTATATGGTGGAAAAGCTGTTGTATTTATATCGTATTTTATGCTTCTGGCGTTGACTTCTTAGGCCGTAACTATTGGGTCTGGTGGAGCAACGCCCTGGAGTGAAATCTAGGTTGCCCGGAACGTAGAATTGGCCATCACTTTCAAACTGGTTGCAATTATTCCTGTTATATGATGGAAACACAGTTGTATTTTTTTTGCACTTTATGGTTCGGGCGTTGACTTCTAAGGCCCTAACTATTCAATCCGTTGGAGCAACGCCCTAGGGTGAAGCCTAGGTTGCTCGGAAAGTAGAAATGACCATATGCTTCATACTGGTTGCAATTATTTGTTTCATACGATGGAAAAACTGTTGTATTTATATTGTATTTTATGCTTCTGACGTTGACTTCTAAGGCACTAACTATTCGATCTGCTGGAGCAACGCCCTAGAGTGAAGCCTAGGTTGACCGGAACGTAGAATTGGCCATCACTTTCAAACTGGCCGAAATTATTCCTGTTATATGATGGAAACACTGTTGTATTTTTTTTTTTTTATGGTTCGGGCGTTGACCTCTAAGGCCCTAACTATTCAATCCGTTGGAGCAACGCCCTAGGGTGAAGCCTAGGTTGCCCGGAAAGGAGAAATGACCATCACTTTTAAACTGGTTGCAATTAATCCTGTTATACGATGGAAAAGCTGTTGTATTTTTATTGCATTTTATGCTTCTGGCGTTCACTTCTAAGGACCTAACTATTCGATCTGGTGGAACAACGGCCTAGGGTGAAGCCTAGCTTGCCCGGAACGTAGAAATGACCATTATTTTCACACTGTTTGCAATTATTCCTTTTATACCATGGAAAAGCTGTTGTATTTATATCGTATTTTATGATTCTGGCGTTTACTTCTGTAGACATAACTATTCGATCTGGTGCAGCAACGCCCTAGAGTGAATCCTGGGTTGCCCGGATTGTACAACTGACCATAACTTTCACACTGGTTGCAAATATTCGTTTTATACGATGCAAACGCTGTTGTATATATATCGTATTTTATGCCTCTGGCGTTGACTTCTAAGGCCGTAGCTATTAGATGTGGTGGAGCAACGCCCAAGAGTGACGCCTAGGGTGCTCGGAACGTAGAAATGACCATTACTTTCACACTGGTTGCAATTATTCGTTTTATATGGTGGAAAAGCTGTTGTATTTATATCGTATTTTATGCTTCTGGCGTTGACTTCTTAGGCCGTAACTATTGGGTCTGGTGGAGCAACGCCCTGGAGTGAAATCTAGGTTGCCCGGAACGTAGAATTGGCCATCACTTTCAAACTGGTTGCAATTATTCCTGTTATATGATGGAAACACAGTTGTATTTTTTTTGCACTTTATGGTTCGGGCGTTGACTTCTAAGGCCCTAACTATTCAATCCGTTGGAGCAACGCCCTAGGGTGAAGCCTAGGTTGCTCGGAATGTAGAAATGTCCATAAGTTTCATACTGGTTGCAATTATTCGTTTTATACGATGGAAAAACTGTTGTATTTATATTGTATTTTATGCTTCTGGCGTTGACTTCTAAGGCACTAACTATGCGATCTGGTGGAGCAACGCCCTAGAGTGAAGCCTAGGTTGCCCGGAACGTAGAATTGGCCATCACTTTCAAACTGGTTGCAATTATTCCTGTTATATGATGGAAACACTGTGGTATTTTTTTTGCATTTTATGCTTCTGGCGTTCACTCCTTAGGCCCTAACTATTCGATCTGGTGGAACAAGCGCCTAGGGTGAATCCTAGGTTGCTCGGAATGTAGAAATGACCATAACTTTCACACTGGTTGCAATTATTCGTTTTATACGATGGAAACGCTGTTGTACTTATATCGTATTTTATGCTCCTGGCCTTGACTTCTTAGGCCGTAACTATTCGGCCTGGTGGAGCAACGCCCTGGAGTGAAGCCTAGGTTGCTCGGAAAGTAGAAATGACCATAAGTTTCATACTGGTTGCAACTATTTGTTTCATACGATGGAAAAACTGTTGTATTTATATTGTATTTTATGCTTCTGGCGTTGACTTCTAAGGCACTAACTATTCGATCTGTTGGACCAACGCCCTAGGGTGAAGCCTAGCTTGCTCGGAAAGTAGAAATGACCATAAGTTTCATACTGGTTGCAATTATTTGTTTTACACGATGGAAAAGCTGATGTATTTATATCGTATTTTATGCTTCTGGCGTTGACTTCTTAGGCCGTAACTATTCGGTCTGGTGGAGCAACGCCCTGGAGTGAAACCTATGTTGCCCGGAACGTAGAATTGGCCATCACTTTCAAACTTGTTGCAATTATTCCTGATATATGATGGAAACACTGTTGTATTTTTTTTGCATTTTATGGTTCGAGCGTTGACTTCTAAGGCCCTAACTATTCCATCTGTTGGAGCAACGCCCTAGGGTGAAGCCTAGGTTGCTCGGAAAGTAGAAATGACCATAAGTTTCATACTGGTTGCAATTATTCGTTTTATACGATGGAAAAACTGTTGTATTTATATTGTATTTTATGCTTCTGGCGTTGACTTCTAAGGCACTATCTATTCGATCTGGTGGAGCAACGCCCTAGAGCGAAGCCTAGGTTGCCCGGAACGTAGAAATGGCCATCACGTTGAAACTGGTTGCAATTATTCCTGATATATGATGGAAACACTGTTGTATTTTTTTTGCATTTTATGGTTCTGGCGTTGACTTCTAAGGCCCCAACTATTCAATCTGTTGGAGCAACGCCCTAGGGTGAAGCCTAGGTTGCTCGGAAAGTAGAAATGTCCATAAGTTTCATACTGGTTGCAATTATTCGTTTTATACGATGGAAAAACTGTTGTATTTATATTGTATTTTATGCTTCTGGCGTTGACTTCTAAGGCACTAACTATGCGATCTGGTGGAGCAACGCCCTAGAGTGAAGCCTAGGTTGCCCGGAACGTAGAATTGGCCATCACTTTCAAACTGGTTGCAATTATTCCTGTTATATGATGGAAACACTGTGGTATTTTTTTTGCATTTTATGGTTCGGGCGTTGACTTCTAAGGCCCTAACTATTCAATCTGTTGGAGCAACGCCCTAGGGTGAAGCCTAGGTCGCTCGGAAAGTTGAAATGACCATAAGTTTCATACTGGTTGCAATTATTCGTTTTATACGATGGAAAAACTGTTGTATTTATATTGTATTTTAAGCTTCTGGCGTTGACTTCTAAGGCACTAACTATTCGATCTGGTGGAGCAACGCCCTAGAGTGAAGCCTAGGTTGCCCGGAACGTAGAATTGGCCATCACTTTCAAACTGGTTGCAATTATTCCTGTTATATGATGGATACACTGTTGTATTCTTTTGCATTTTATGGTTCGGGCGTTGACTTCTAAGGCCATAACTATTCAATCTGTTGGAGCAACGCCCTAGGGTGAAGCCTAGGTTGCTCGGAAAGTAGAAATGTCCATAAGTTTCATACTGGTTGCAATTATTCGTTTTATACAATGGAAAAACTGTTGTATTTATTTTGTATTTTATGCTTCTGGCGTTGACTTCTAAGGCACTAACTATTCGATCTGGTGGAGCAACGCAATAGAGTGATGCCTAGGTTGCCCGGAACGTAGAATTGGCCATCACTTTCAAACTGGTTGCAATTATTCCTGTCATATGATGGAAACACTGTTGTATTTTTTTTGCGTTTTATGGTTCGGGCGTTGACTTCTAAGGCCCTAACTATTCAATCTGTTGGAGCAAGGCCCTAGGGTGGAGCCTAGGTTGCTCAGAAAGTAGAAATGTCCATAAGTTTCATACTGGTTGCAACTATTCGTTTTATACGATGGAAAGCTGTTGTATTTATATTGTATTTTATGCTTCTGGCGTTGACTTCTAAGGCACTAACTATTCGATCTGGTGGAGCAACGCCCTACAGTGAAGCCTAGGTTGCCCGGAACGTAGAATTTGCCATCGCTTTCAAACTGGTTGCAATTATTCCTGTTATATGATGGATACACTGTTGTATTTTTATTGCATTTTATGCTTCGGGCGTTGACTTCTAAGGCCCTAACTATTCAATCTGTTGGACCAACGCCCTAGGGTGAAGCCTATCTTGCTCGGACCGTAGAAATGACCATATGTTTCATACTGGTTGCAATTATTCGTTTTATACGGTGGAAAAACTGTTGTATTTATATTGTATTTTATGCTTCTGGCGTTGACTTCTAATGCACTAACTATTCGATCTGTAGGAGCAACGCCCTAGAGTGAAGCCTAGGTTGCCCGGAACGTAGAATTGGCCATCACTTTCAAACTGGTCGCAATTATTCCTGTTATATGATTGAAACACTGTTGTATTTTGTTTGCATTTTATGGTTCGGGCGTAGACTTCTAAGGCCCTAACTATTCAATCTGTTGGAGCAACGCCCTATGGTGAAGCCTAGGTTGCTCGGAAAGTAGAAATGACCATAAGTTTCATACTAGTTGCAATTATTCATTTTATACGATCGAAAAACTGTTGTATTTATATTGTATTTTATGCTTCTGGCGTTGACTTCTAAGGCACTAACTATTCGGTCTGGTGGAGCAACGCCCTAGAGTGAAGCCTAGGTAGCCCGGAACGTAGAATTGGCCATCACTTTCAAACTGGTTGCAATTATTCCTGTTATATGATGGATACACTGTTGTATTTTTATTGCATTTTATGCTTCGGGCGTTGACTTCTAAGGCCCTAACTATTCAATCTGTTGGACCAACGCCCTAGGGTGAAGCCTAGCTTGCTCGGAAAGTAGAAATGACCATAAGTTTCATACTGGTTGCAATTATTCGTTTTACACGATGGAAAAGCTGTTGTATTTATATCGTATTTTATGCTTCTGGCGTTGACTTCTTAGGCCGTAACTATTCGGTCTGGTGGAGCAACGCCCTAGAGTGAAGCCTAGGTAGCCCGGAACGTAGAATTGGCCATCACTTTCAAACTGGTTGCAATTATTCCTGTTATATGATGGATACACTGTTGTATTTTTATTGCATTTTATGCTTCGGGCGTTGACTTCTAAGGCCCTAACTATTCAATCTGTTGGACCAACGCCCTAGGGTGAAGCCTAGCTTGCTCGGAAAGTAGAAATGACCATAAGTTTCATACTGGTTGCAATTATTTGTTTTACACGATGGAAAAGCTGTTGTATTTATATCGTATTTTATGCTTCTGGCGTTGACTTCTTAGGCCGTAACTATTCGGTCTGGTGGAGCAACGCACTGGAGTGAAACCTAGGTTGCCCGGAACGTAGAATTGGCCATCACTTTCGAACTGGTTGCAATTATTCCTGATATATGATGGAAACACTGTTGTATTTTTTTTGCATTTTATGCTTCGGGCGTTGACTTCTAAGGCCCTAACTATTCAATCTGTTGGAGCAACGCCCTAGGGTGAAGCCTAGCTTGCTCGGAAAGTAGAAATGACCATAAGTTTCATACTGGTTGCAATTATTCATTTTATACGATGGAAAAACTGTTGTATTTATATTGTATTTTATGCTTCTGGCGTTGACTTCTAAGGCACTATCTATTCGATCTGGTGGAGCAACGCCCTAGAGCGAAGCCTAGGTTGCCCGGAACGTAGAAATGGCCATCACGTTCAAACTGGTTGCAATTATTCCTGATATATGATGGAAACACTGTTGTATTTTTTTTGCATTTTATGGTTCGGGCGTTGACTTCTAAGGCCCTAACTATTCAATCTGTTGGACCAACGCCCTAGGGTGAAGCCTAGGTTGCTCGGAAAGTAGAAATGTCCATAAGTTTCATACTGGTTGCAATTATTCGTTTTATACGATGGAAAAACTGTTGTATTTATATTGTATTTTATGCTTCTGGCGTTGACTTCTAAGGCACTAACTATGCGATCTGGTGGAGCAACGCCCTACAGTGAAGCCTAGGTTGCCCGGAACGTAGAATTGGCCATCACTTTCAAACTGGTTGCAATTATTCCTGTTATATGATGGAAACACTGTGCTTTTTTTTTTGCATTTTATGGTTCGGGCGTTGACTTCTAAGGCCCTAACTATTCAATCTGTTGGACCAACGCCCTAGGGTGAAGCCTAGCTTGCTCGGAAAGTAGAAATGACCATAAGTTTCATACTGGTTGCAATTATTTGTTTTACACGATGGAAAAGCTGTTGTATTTATATCGTATTTTATGCTTCTGGCGTTGACTTCTTAGGCCGTAACTATTCGGTCTGGTGGAGCAACGCCCTGGAGTGAAACCTATGTTGCCCGGAACGTAGAATTGGCCATCACTTTCAAACTGGTTGCAATTATTCCTGATATATGATGGAAACACTGTTGTATTTTTTTTTTATTTTATGGTTCGGGCGTTGACTTCTAAGGCCCTAACTATTCAATCTGTTGGAGCAACGCCCTAGGGTGAAGCCTAGGTTGCTCGGAAAGTAGAAATGTCCATAAGTTTCATACTGGTTGCAATTATTCGTTTTATACGATGGAAAAACTGTTGTATTTATATTGTATTTTATGCTTCTGGCGTTGACTTCTAAGGCACTATCTATTCGATCTGGTGGAGCAACGCCCTAGAGCGAAGCCTAGGTTGCCCGGAACGTAGAAATGGCCATCACGTTCAAACTGGTTGCAATTATTCCTGATATATGATGGAAACACTGTTGTATTTTTTTTGCATTTTATGGTTCGGGCGTTGACTTCTAAGGCCCTAACTATTCAATCTGTTGGAGCAACGCCCTATGGTGAAGCCTAGGTTGCTCGGAAAGTGGAAATGACCATAAGTTTCATACTGGTTGCAATTATTCGTTTTATACGGTGGAAAAACTGTTGTATTTATATTGTATTTTATGCTTCTGGCGTTGACTCCTAAGGCACTAACTATTCTATCTGGTGGAGCAACGCAATAGAGTGAAGCCTAGGTTGCCCGGAACGTAGAATTGGCCATCACTTTCAAACTTGTTGCAATTATTCCTGATATATGACGGAATCACTGTTGTATTTTTATTGCATTTTATGCTTCGGGCGAAGACTTCTAAGGCCCTAACTATTCAATCTGTTGGACCAACGCCCTAGGGTGAAGCCTAGGTTGCTCGGAAAGTAGAAATGTCCATAAGTTTCATACTGGTTGCAATTATTCGTTTTATACGATGGAAAAACTGTTGTATTTATTTTGTATTTTATGCTTCTGGCGTTGACTTCTAAGGCACTAACTATTTGATCTGGTGGAGCAACGCAATAGAGTGATGCCTAGGTTGCCCGGAACGTAGAATTGGCCATCACTTTCAAACTGGTTGCAATTATTCCTGTTATATGATGGAAACACTGTTGTATTTTTTTTGCGTTTTATGGTTCGGGCGTTGACTTCTAAGGCCCTAACTATACAATCTGTTGGAGCAACGCCCTATGGTGAAGCCTAGGTTGCTCGGAAAGTAGAAATGACCATAAGTTTCATACTAGTTGCAATTATTCATTTTATACGATCGAAAAACTGTTGTATTTATATTGTATTTTATGCTTCTGGCGTTGACTTCTAAGGCACTAACTATTCGATCTGGTGGAGCAACGCCCTAGAGTGAAGCCTAGGTAGCCCGGAATGTAGAATTGGCCATCACTTTCAAACTGGTTGCAATTATTCCTGTTATATGATGGATACACTGTTGTGTTTTTATTGCATTTTATTCTTCGGGCGTTGACTTCTAAGGCCCTAACTATTCAATCTGTTGGACCAACGCCCTAGGGTGAAGCCTAGCTTGCTCGGAAAGTAGAAATGACCATAAGTTTCATACTGGTTGCAATTATTCGTTTTACACGATGGAAAAGCTGTTGTATTTATATCGTATTTTATGCTTCTGGCGTTGACTTCTTAGGCCGTAACTATTCGGTCTGGTGGAGCAACGCCCTAGAGTGAAGCCTAGGTAGCCCGGAACGTCGAATTGGCCATCACTTTCAAACTGGTTGCAATTATTCCTGTTATATGATGGATACACTGTTGTATTTTTATTGCATTTTATGGTTCGGGCGTTGACTTCTAAGGCCCTAACTATTCAATCTGTTGGACCAACGCCCTAGGGTGAAGCCTAGCTTGCTCGGAAAGTAGAAATGACCATAAGTTTCATACTGGTTGCAATTATTTGTTTTACACGATGGAAAAGCTGTTGTATTTATATCGTATTTTATGCTTCTGGCGTTGACTTCATAGGCCGTAACTATTCGGTCTGGTGGAGCAACGCCCTGGAGTGAAACCTGTGTTGCCCGGAACGTTGAACTTGCCATCACTTTCAAACTGGTTGCAATTATTCCTGATATATGATGGAAACACTGTTGTATTTTTTTTGCATTTTATGGTTCCAGCGTTGACTTCTAAGGCCCTAACTATTCAATCTGTTGGAGCAACGCCCTAGGGTGAAGCCTAGGTTGCTCGGAAAGTAGAAATGACCATAAGCTTCATACTGGTTGCAATTATTCGTTTTATACGATGGAAAAACTGTTGTATTTATATTGTATTTTATGCTTCTGGCGTTGACTTCTAAGGCACTATCTATTCGATCTGGTGGAGCAACGCCCTAGAGCGAAGCCTAGGTTGCCCGGAACGTAGAAATGGCCATCACGTTCAAACTGGTTGCAATTATTCCTGATATATGATGGAAACACTGTTGTATTTTTTTGCATTTTATGGTTCGGGCGTTGACTTCTAAGGCCCTAACTATTCAATCTGTTGGAGCAGCGCCCTAGGGTGAAGCCTAGGTTGCTCGGAAAGTAGAAATGTCCATAAGTTTCATACTGGTTGCAATTATTCGTTTTATACGATGGAAAAACTGTTGTATTTATATTGTATTTTATGCTTCTGGCGTTGACTTCTAAGGCACTAACTATGCGACCTGGTGGAGCCACGCCCTAGAGTGAAGCCTAGGTTGCCCGGAACGTAGAATTGGCCATCACTTTCAAACTGGTTGCAATTATTCCTGTTATATGATGGAAACACTGTGGTATTTTTTTTGCATTTTATGGTTCGGGCGTTGACTTCTAAGGCCCTAACTATTCAATCTGTTGGAGCAACGCCCTAGGGTGAAGCCTAGGTTGCTCGGAAAGTAGAAATGACCATAAGTTTCATACTGGTTGCAATTATTCGTTTTATACGATGGAAAAACTGTTGTATTTATATTGTATTTTATGCTTCTGGCGTTGATTTCTAAGGCACTAACTATTCCATCTGGTGGAGCAACGCCCTAGAGTGAAGCCTAGGTTGCCCGGAACGTAGAATTGGCCATCACTTTCAAACTGGTTGCAATTATTCCTGTTATATGATGGATACACTGTTGTATTTTTTTTGCATTTTATGGTTCGGGCGTTGACTTCTAAGGCCCTAACTATTCAATCTGTTGGAGCAACGCCCTATGGTGAAGCCTAGGTTGCTCGGAAAGTAGAGATGACCATAAGTTTCATACTGGTTGCAATTATTCGTTTTATACGAAGGAAAAACTGTTGTATTTATATCGTATTTTATGCTTCTGGCGTTGACTTCTAAGGCACTATCTATTCGATCTGGTGGAGCAACGCCCTAGAGCGAAGCCTAGGTTGCCCGGAACGTAGAATTGGCCATCACTTTCAAACTGGATGCAATTATTCCTCTTATATGACGGAAACACTGTTGTATTTTTTTTGCACTTTATGGTTCGGGCGTTGGCTTCTAAGGCCCTAACAATTCAATCTGTTGGAGCAACGCCCTAGGGTGAAGCCTAGCTTGCTCGGAAAGTAGAAATGACGATAAGTTTCATACTGGTTGCAATTATTCGTTTTATACGATGGAAAAGCTGTTGTATTTATATCGTATTTTATGCTTCTGTCGTTGACTTCTTAGGCCGTAACCATTCGGTCTGGTGGAGCAACGCCCTGGAGTGAAACCTAAATTGCCCGGAACGTAGAATTGGCCATCCCTTTCAAACTGGTTACAATTATTCCTGATATATGATGGAAACACTGTTGTATTTTTCTTGCATTTTATGGTTCGGGCGTTGACTTCTAAGGCCCTAACTATTCAATCTGTTGGAGCAACGCCCTGGGGTGAAGCCTAGGTTGCTCGGAAAGTCGAAATGTCCATAAGTTTCATACTGGTTGCAATTATTCGTTTTATACGATGGAAAAACTGTTGTATTTATATTGTATTTTATGCTTCTGGCGTTGACTTCTAAGGCACTAACTATTCGATCTGGTGGAACAACGCAATAGAGTGATGCCTAGGTTGCCCGGAACGTAGAATTGGCCATCACTTTCAAACTGGTTGCAATTATTCCTGTTATATGATGGAAACACTGTTTTATTTTTTTTGCGTTTTATGGTTCGGGCGTTGACTTCTAAGGCCCTAACTATTCAATCTGTTGGAGCAACGCCCTAGGGTGGAGCCTAGGTTATCAGAAAGTAGAAATGTCCATAAGTTTCATACTGGTTGCAACTATTCGTTTTATACGATGGAAAGCTGTTGTATTTATATTGTATTTTATGCTTCTGGCGTTGACTTCTAAGGCACTAACTATTCGATCTGGTGGAGCAACGCCCTAGAGTGAAGCCTAGGTTGCCCGGAACGTAGAATTGGCCATCACTTTCAAACTGGTTGCAATTATTCCTGTTATATGATGGATACACTGATGTATTCTTATTGCATTTTATGCTTCGGGCGTTGACTTCTAAGGCCCTAACTATTCAATCTGTTGGAGCAACGCCCTAGGGTGAAGCCTAGCTTGCTCGGAAAGTAGAAATGACCATAAGTTTCATACTGGTTGCAATTATTCGTTTTATACGATGGAAAAGCTGTTGTATTTATATCGTATTTTATGCTTCTGGCGTTGACTTCTTAGGCCGTAACTATTCGGTCCGGTGGAGCAACGCCCTGGAGTGAAACCTAGGTTGCCCGGAACGTAGAATTGGCCATCACTTTCAAACTGGTTGCAATTATTCCTGATATATGATGGAAACACTGTTGTATTTTTTTTGCATTTTATGGTTCGGGCGTTGACTTCTAAGGCCCTAACTATTCAATCTGTTGGACCAACGCCCTAGGGTGAAGCCCAGCTTGCTCGGAAAGTAGAAATGACCATAATTTTCATACTGGTTGCAATTATTTGTTTTACACGATGGAAAAGCTGTTGTATTTATATCGTATTTTATGCTTCTGGCGTTGACTTCTTAGGCCGTAACTATTCGGTCTGGTGGAGCAACGCCCTGGAGTGAAACCTATGTTGCCCGGAACGTAGAATTGGCCATCACTTTCAAACTGGTTGCAATTATTCCTGATATATGATGGAAACACTGTTGTATTTTTTTTGCATTTTATGGTTCGGGCGTTGACTTCTAAGGCCCTAACTATTCAATCTGTTGGAGCAACGCCCTAGGGTGAAGCCTAGGTTGCTCGGAAAGTAGAAATGTCCATAAGTTTCATACTGGTTGCAATTATTCGTTTTATACGATGGAAAAACTGTTGTATTTATATTGTATTTTATGCTTCTGGCGTTGACTTCTAAGGCACTAACTATGCGACCTGGTGGAGCCACGCCCTAGAGTGAAGCCTAGGTTGCCCGGAACGTAGAATTGGCCATCACTTTCAAACTGGTTGCAATTATTCCTGTTATATGATGGAAACACTGTGGTATTTTTTTTGCATTTTATGGTTCGGGCGTTGACTTCTAAGGCCCTAACTATTCAATCTGTTGGAGCAACGCCCTAGGGTGAAGCCTAGGTTGCTCGGAAAGTAGAAATGACCATAAGTTTCATACTGGTTGCAATTATTCGTTTTATACGATGGAAAAACTGTTGTATTTTAATTGTATTTTATGCTTCTGGCGTTGATTTCTAAGGCACTAACTATTCGATCTGGTGGAGCAACGCCCTAGAGTGAAGCCTAGGTTGCTCGGAACGTAGAATTGGCCATCACTTTCAAACTGGTTGCAATTATTCCTGTTATATGATGGATACACTGTTGTATTTTTTTTGCATTTTATGGTTCGGGCGTTGACTTCTAAGGCCCTAACTATTCAATCTGTTGGAGCAACGCCCTATGGTGAAGCCTAGGTTGCTCGGAAAGTAGAAATGACCATAAGTTTCATACTGGTTGCAATTATTCGTTTTATACGAAGGAAAAACTGTTGTATTTATATCGTATTTTATGCTTCTGGCGTTGACTTCTAAGGCACTATCTATTCGATCTGGTGGAGCAACGCCCTAGAGCGAAGCCTAGGTTGCCCGGAACGTAGAATTGGCCATCACTTTCGAACTGGTTGTAATTATTCCTGATATATGCTGGAAACACTGTTGTATTTTTTTTGCATTTTATGGTTCGAGCGTTGACTTCTAAGGCCCTAACTATTCAATCTGTTGGAGCAACGCCCTAGGGTGAAGCCTAGGTTGCTCGGAAAGTAGAAATGACCATAAGTTTCATACTGGTTGCAATTATTCGTTTTATACGATGGAAAAACTGTTGTATTTATAATGTATTTTATGCTTCTGGCGTTGACTTCTAAGGCACTATCTATTCGATCTGGCGGAGCAACGCCCTAGAGCGAAGCCTAGGTTGCCCGGAACGTAGAAATGGCCATCACGTTCAAACTGGTTGCAATTATTCCTGATATATGATGGAAACACTGTTGTATTTTTTTTGCATTTTATGGTTCGGGCGTTGACTTCTGAGGCCCTAACTATTCAATCTGTTGGAGCAACGCCCTAGGGTGAAGCCTAGGTTGCTCGGAAAGTAGAAATGTCCATAAGTTTCATACTGGTTGCAATTATTCGTTTTATACGATGGAAAAACTGTTGTATTTATATTGTATTTTATGCTTCTGGCGTTGACTTCTAAGGCACTAACTATGCGATCTGGTGGAGCAACGCCCTACAGTGAAGCCTAGGTTGCCCGGAACGTAGAATTGGCCATCACTTTCAAACTGGTTGCAATTATTCCTGTTATATGATGGAAACACTGTGGTATTTTTTTTGCATTTTATGGTTCGGGCGTTGACTTCTAAGGCCCTAACTATTCAATCTGTTGGACCAACGCCCTAGGGTGAAGCCTAGCTTGCTCGGAAAGTAGAAATGACCATAAGTTTCATACTGGTTGCAATTATTTGTTTTACACGATGGAAAAGCTGTTGTATTTATATCGTATTTTATGCTTCTGGCGTTGACTTCATAGGCCGTAACTATTCGGTCTGGTGGAGCAACGCCCTGGAGTGAAACCTGTGTTGCCCGGAACGTTGAATTGGCCATCACTTTCAAACTGGTTGCAATTATTCCTGATATATGATGGAAACACTGTTGTATTTTTTTTGCATTTTATGGTTCGAGCGTTGACTTCTAAGGCCCTAACTATTCGATCTGGTGGAGCAACGCCCTAGAGCGAAGCCTAGGTTGCCCGGAACGTAGAAATGGCCATCACGTTCAAACTGGTTGCAATTATTCCTGATATATGATGGAAACACTGTTGTATTTTTTTTGCATTTTATGGTTCGGGCGTTGACTTCTAAGGCCCTAACTATTCAATCTGTTGGAGCAACGCCCTAGGGTGAAGCCTAGGTTGCTCGGAAAGTAGAAATGTCCATAAGTTTCATACTGGTTGCAATTATTCGTTTTATACGATGGAAAAACTGTTGTATTTATATTGTATTTTATGCTTCTGGCGTTGACTTCTAAGGCACTATCTATTCGATCTGGCGGAGCAACGCCCTAGAGCGAAGCCTAGGTTGCCCGGAACGTAGAAATGGCCATCACGTTCAAACTGGTTGCAATTATTCCTGATATATGATGGAAACACTGTTGAATTTTTTTTGCATTTTATGGTTCGGGCGTTGACTTCTAAGGCCCTAACTATTCAATCTGTTGGAGCAACGCCCTAGGGTGAAGCCTAGGTTGCTCGGAAAGTAGAAATGTCCTTAAGTTTCATACTGGTTGCAATTATTCGTTTTATACGATGGAAAAACTGTTGTATTTATATTGTATTTTATGCTTCTGGCGTTGACTTCTAAGGCACTAACTATGCGACCTGGTGGAGCCACACCCTAGAGTGAAGCCTAGGTTGCCCGGAACGTAGAATTGGCCATCACTTTCAAACTGGTTGCAATTATTCCTGTTATATGATGGAAACACTGTTTTATTTTTTTTGCGTTTTATGGTTCGGGCGTTGACTTCTAAGGCCCTAACTATTCAATCTGTTGGACCAACGCCCTAGGGTGAAGCCTAGCTTGCTCGGAAAGTAGAAATGACCATAAGTTTCATACTGGTTGCAATTATTTGTTTTACACGATGGAAAAGCTGTTGTATTTATATCGTATTTTATGCTTCTGGCGTTGACTTCATAGGCCGTAACTATTCGGTCTGGTGGAGCAACGCCCTGGAGTGAAACCTGTGTTGCCCGGAACGTTGAATTGGCCATCACTTTCAAACTGGTTGCAATTATTCCTGATATATGATGGAAACACTGTTGTATTTTTTTTGCATTTTATGGTTCGAGCGTTGACTTCTAAGGCCCTAACTATTCAATCTGTTGGAGCAACGCCCTAGGGTGAAGCCTAGGTTGCTCGGAAAGTAGAAATGACCATAAGCTTCATACTGGTTGCAATTATTCGTTTTATACGATGGAAAAACTGTTGTATTTATATTGTATTTTATGCTTCTGGCGTTGACTTCTAAGGCACTATCTATTCGATCTGGTGGAGCAACGCCCTAGAGCGAAGCCTAGGTTGCCCGGAACGTAGAAATGGCCATCACGTTCAAACTGGTTGCAATTATTCCTGATATATGATGGAAACACTGTTGTATTTTTTTTGCATTTTATGGTTCGGGCGTTGACTTCTAAGGCCCTAACTATTCAATCTGTTGGAGCAACGCCCTAGGGTGAAGCCTAGGTTGCTCGGAAAGTAGAAATGTCCATAAGTTTCATACTGGTTGCAATTATTCGTTTTATACGATGGAAAAACTGTTGTATTTATATTGTATTTTATGCTTCTGGCGTTGACTTCTAAGGCACTATCTATTCGATCTGGCGGAGCAACGCCCTAGAGCGAAGCCTAGGTTGCCCGGAACGTAGAAATGGCCATCACGTTCAAACTGGTTGCAATTATTCCTGATATATGATGGAAACACTGTTGTATTTTTTTTGCATTTTATGGTTCGGGCGTTGACTTCTAAGGCCCTAACTATTCAATCTGTTGGAGCAACGCCCTAGGGTGAAGCCTAGGTTGCTCGGAAAGTAGAAATGTCCTTAAGTTTCATACTGGTTGCAATTATTCGTTTTATACGATGGAAAAACTGTTGTATTTATATTGTATTTTATGCTTCTGGCGTTGACTTCTAAGGCACTAACTATGCGACCTGGTGGAGCCACACCCTAGAGTGAAGCCTAGGTTGCCCGGAACGTAGAATTGGCCATCACTTTCAAACTGGTTGCAATTATTCCTGTTATATGATGGAAACACTGTGGTATTTTTTTTGCATTTTATGGTTCGGGCGTTGACTTCTAAGGCCCTAACTATTCAATCTGTTGGAGCAACGCCCTAGGGTGAAGCCTAGGTTGCTCGGAAAGTAGAAATGACCATAAGTTTCATACTGGTTGCAATTATTCGTTTTATACGATGGAAAAACTGTTGCATTTATATTGTATTTTATGCTTCTGGCGTTGACTTCTAAGGCACTATCTATTCGATCTGGTGGAGCAACGCCCTAGAGCGAAGCCTAGGTTGCCCGGAACGTAGAATTGGCCATCACTTTCAAACTGGATGCAATTATTCCTCTTATATGACGGAAACACTGTTGTATTTTTTTTGCACTTTATGGTTCGGGCGTTGGCTTCTAAGGCCCTAACAATTCAATCTGTTGGAGCAACGCCCTAGGGTGAAGCCTAGGTTGCTCGGAAAGTAGAAATGACCATAAGTTTCATACTGGTTGCAATTATTCGTTTTATACGAAGGAAAAACTGTTGTATTTATATCGTATTTTATGCTTCTGGCGTTGACTTCTAAGGCACTATCTATTCGATCTGGTGGAGCAACGCCCTAGAGCGAAGCCTAGGTTGCCCGGAACGTAGAATTGGCCATCACTTTCAAACTGGATGCAATTATTCCTCTTATATGACGGAAACACTGTTGTATTTTTTTTGCACTTTATGGTTCGGGCGTTGGCTTCTAAGGCCCTAACAATTCAATCTGTTGGAGCAACGCCCTAGGGTGAAGCCTAGCTTGCTCGGAAAGTAGAAATGACCATAAGTATCATACTGGTTGCAATTATTCGTTTTATACGATGGAAAAGCTGTTGTATTTATATCGTATTTTATGCTTCTGTCGTTGACTTCTTAGGCCGTAACTATTCGGTCTGGTGGAGCAACGCCCTGGAGTGAAACCTAAGTTGCCCGGAACGTAGAATTGGCAATCCCTTTCAAACTGGTTACAATTATTCCTGATATATGATGGAAACACTGTTGTATTTTTCTTGCATTTTATGGTTCGGGCGTTGACTTCTAAGGCCCTAACTATTCAATCTGTGGGAGCAACGCCCTGGGGTGAAGCCTAGGTTGCTCGGAAAGTCGAAATGTCCATAAGTTTCATACTGGTTGCAATTATTCGCTTTTTACGATGGAAAAACTGTTGTATTTATATTGTATTTTATGCTTCTGGCGTTGACTCCTAAGGCACTAACTATTCTATCTGGTGGAGCAACGCAATAGAGTGAAGCCTAGGTTGCCCGGAACGTAGAATTGGCCATCACTTTCAAACTGGTTGCAATTATTCCTGATATATGACGGAAACACTGTTGTATTTTTATTGCATTTTATGCTTCGGGCGTAGACTTCTAAGGCCCTAACTATTCAATCTGTTGGACCAACGCCCTAGGGTGAAGCCTAGCTTGCTCGGAAAGTAGAAATGACCATAGGTTTCATACTGGTTCCAATTATACGTTTTATACGATGGAAAAGCTGTTGTATTTATATCGTATTTTATGCTTCTGGCGTTGACTTCTTAGGCCGTAACTATTCGGTCTGGTGGAGCAACGCCCTAGAGTGAAACCTAGGTGGCCCGGAACGTAGAATTGGCCATCACTTTCATACTGGTTGCAATTATTCCTGATATATGATGGAAACACTGTTGTATTTTTTTTGCATTTGATGGTTCGGGCGTTGACTTCTAATTCCATAACTATTCGATCTGTTGGAGCAACGCCCTAGGGTGAAGCCTAGGTTGCTCGGTAAGTAGAAATGACCATAAGTTTCATACTGGTTGCAATTATTCGTTTTATACGATGGAAAAACTGTTGTATTTATATTGTATTTTATGCTTCTGGCGTTGACTTCTAAGGCACTAACTATTCGATCTGGTGGAGCAACGCCCTAGAGTGAAGCCTAGGTTGCCCGGAACGTAGAATTGGCCATCACTTTCAAACTGGTTGCAATTATTCCTGTTATATGATGGATACACTGTTGTATTTTTTTTGCATTTTATGGTTCGGGCGTTGACTTCTAAGGCCCTAACTATTCAATCTGTTTGAGCAACGCCCTATGGTGAAGCCTAGGTTGCTCGGAAAGTGGAAATGACCATAAGTTTCATACTGGTTGCAATTATTCGTTTTATACGATGGAAAAACTGTTGTATTTATATTGTATTTTATGCTTCTGGCGTTGACTCCTAAGGCACTAACTATTCTATCTGGTGGAGCAACGCAATAGAGTGAAGCCTAGGTTGCCCGGAACGTAGAATTGGCCATCACTTTCAAACTTGTTGCAATTATTCCTGATATATGACGGAATCACTGTTGTATTTTTATTGCATTTTATGCTTCGGGCGTAGACTTCTAAGGCCCTAACTATTCAATCTGTTGGAGCAACGCCCTAGGGTGAAGCCTAGGTTGCTCGGAAAGTAGAAATGTCCTTAAGTTTCATACTGGTTGCAATTATTCGTTTTATACGATGGAAAAACTGTTGTATTTATATTGTATTTTATGCTTCTGGCGTTGACTTCTAAGGCACTAACTATGCGACCTGGTGGAGCCACACCCTAGAGTGAAGCCTAGGTTGCCCGGAACGTAGAATTGGCCATCACTTTCAAACTGGTTGCAATTATTCCTGTTATATGATGGAAACACTGTGGTATTTTTTTTGCATTTTATGGTTCGGGCGTTGACTTCTAAGGCCCTAACTATTCAATCTGTTGGAGCAACGCCCTAGGGTGAAGCCTAGGTTGCTCGGAAAGTAGAAATGACCATAAGTTTCATACTGGTTGCAATTATTCGTTTTATACGATGGAAAAACTGTTGTATTTATATTGTATTTTATGCTTCTGGCGTTGACTTCTAAGGCACTATCTATTCGATCTGGTGGAGCAACGCCCTAGAGCGAAGCCTAGGTTGCCCGGAACGTAGAATTGGCCATCACTTTCAAACTGGATGCAATTATTCCTCTTATATGACGGAAACACTGTTGTATTTTTTTTGCACTTTATGGTTCGGGCGTTGGCTTCTAAGGCCCTAACAATTCAATCTGTTGGAGCAACGCCCTAGGGTGAAGCCTAGGTTGCTCGGAAAGTAGAAATGACCATAAGTTTCATACTGGTTGCAATTATTCGTTTTATACGAAGGAAAAACTGTTGTATTTATATCGTATTTTATGCTTCTGGCGTTGACTTCTAAGGCACTATCTATTCGATCTGGTGGAGCAACGCCCTAGAGCGAAGCCTAGGTTGCCCGGAACGTAGAATTGGCCATCACTTTCAAACTGGATGCAATTATTCCTCTTATATGACGGAAACACTGTTGTATTTTTTTTGCACTTTATGGTTCGGGCGTTGGCTTCTAAGGCCCTAACAATTCAATCTGTTGGAGCAACGCCCTAGGGTGAAGCCTAGCTTGCTCGGAAAGTAGGAATGACCATAAGTATCATACTGGTTGCAATTATTCGTTTTATACGATGGAAAAGCTGTTGTATTTATATCGTATTTTATGCTTCTGTCGTTGACTTCTTAGGCCGTAACTATTCGGTCTGGTGGAGCAACGCCCTGGAGTGAAACCTAAGTTGCCCGGAACGTAGAATTGGCAATCCCTTTCAAACTGGTTACAATTATTCCTGATATATGATGGAAACACTGTTGTATTTTTCTTGCATTTTATGGTTCGGGCGTTGACTTCTAAGGCCCTAACTATTCAATCTGTGGGAGCAACGCCCTGGGGTGAAGCCTAGGTTGCTCGGAAAGTCGAAATGTCCATAAGTTTCATACTGGTTGCAATTATTCGCTTTTTACGATGGAAAAACTGTTGTATTTATATTGTATTTTATGCTTCTGGCGTTGACTCCTAAGGCACTAACTATTCTATCTGGTGGAGCAACGCAATAGAGTGAAGCCTAGGTTGCCCGGAACGTAGAATTGGCCATCACTTTCAAACTGGTTGCAATTATTCCTGATATATGACGGAAACACTGTTGTATTTTTATTGCATTTTATGCTTCGGGCGTAGACTTCTAAGGCCCTAACTATTCAATCTGTTGGACCAACGCCCTAGGGTGAAGCCTAGCTTGCTCGGAAAGTAGAAATGACCATAGGTTTCATACTGGTTCCAATTATACGTTTTATACGATGGAAAAGCTGTTGTATTTATATCGTATTTTATGCTTCTGGCGTTGACTTCTTAGGCCGTAACTATTCGGTCTGGTGGAGCAACGCCCTAGAGTGAAGCCTAGGTAGCCCGGAACGTCGAATTGGCCATCACTTTCAAACTGGTTGCAATTATTCCTGTTATATGATGGATACACTGTTTTATTTTTATTGCATTTTATGCTTCGGGCGTTGACTTCTTAGGCCCTAACTATTCAATCTGTTGGACCAACGCCCTAGGGTGAAGCCTAGGTTGCTCGGAAAGTAGAAATGTCCATAAGTTTCATACTGGTTGCAATTATTCGCTTTTTACGATGGAAAAACTGTTGTATTTATATTGTATTTTATGCTTCTGGCGTTGACTCCTAAGGCACTAACTATTCTATCTGGTGGAGCAACGCAATAGAGTGAAGCCTAGGTTGCTCGGAAAGTAGAAATGACCATAAGTTTCATACTGGTTGCAATTATTCGTTTTATACGATGGAAAAACTGTTGTATTTATATTGTATTTTATGCTTCTGGCGTTGACTTCTAAGGCACTAACTATTCGATCTGGTGGAGCAACGCCCTAGAGTGAAGCCTAGGTTGCCCGGAACGTAGAATTGGCCATCACTTTCAAACTGGTTGCAATTATTCCTGTTATATGATGGATACACTGTTGTATTTTTTTTGCATTTTATGGTTCGGGCGTTGACTTCTAAGGCCCTAACTATTCAATCTGTTGGAGCAACGCCCTATGGTGAAGCCTAGGTTGCTCGGAAAGTGGAAATGACCATAAGTTTCATACTGGTTGCAATTATTCGTTTTATACGATGGAAAAACTGTTGTATTTATATTGTATTTTATGCTTCTGGCGTTGACTCCTAAGGCACTAACTATTCTATCTGGTGGAGCAACGCAATAGAGTGAAGCCTAGGTTGCCCGGAACGTAGAATTGGCCATCACTTTCAAACTTGTTGCAATTATTCCTGATATATGACGGAATCACTGTTGTATTTTTATTGCATTTTATGCTTCGGGCGTAGACTTCTAAGGCCCTAACTATTCAATCTGTTGGACCAACGCCCTAGGGTGAAGCCTAGCTTGCTCGGAAAGTAGAAATGACCATAAGTTTCATACTGGTTGCAATTATTCGTTTTATACGATGGAAAAGCTCTTGTATTTATATCGTATTTTATGCTTCTGGCGTTGACTTCTTAGGCCGTAACTATTCGGTCTGGTGGAGCAACGCCCTAGAGTGAAACCTAGGTGGCCCGGAACGTAGAATTGGCCATCACTTTCATACTGGATGCAATTATTCCTGATATATGATGGAAACACTGTTGTATTTTTTTTGCATTTTATGGTTCGGGCGTTGACTTCTAAGGCCATAACTATTCAATCTGTTGGAGCAACGCCCTAGGGTGAAGCCTAGGTTGCTCGGAAAGTAGAAATGTCCATAAGTTTCATACTGGTTGCAATTATTCGTTTTATACGATGGAAAAACTGTTGTATTTATTTTGTATTTTATGCTTCTGGCGTTGACTTCTAAGGCACTAACTATTCGATCTGGTGGAGCAACGCAATAGAGTGATGCCTAGGTTGCCCGGAACGTAGAATTGGCCATCACTTTCAAACTGGTTGCAATTATTCCTGTTATATGATGGAAGCACTGTTGTATTTTTTTTGCGTTTTATGGTTCGGGCGTTGACTTCTAAGGCCCTAACTATTCAATCTGTTGGAGCAACGCCCTATGGTGAAGCCTAGGTTGCTCGGAAAGTAGAAATGACCATAAGTTTCATACTAGTTGCAATTATTCATTTTATACGATCGAAAAACTGTTGTATTTATATTGTATTTTATGCTTCTGGCGTTGACTTCTTAGGCCGTAACTATTCGGTCTGGTGGAGCAACGCCCTAGAGTGAAGCCTAGGTAGCCCGGAACGTCGAATTGGCCATCACTTACAAACTGGTTGCAATTATTCCTGATATATGATGGAAACACTGTTGTATTTTTTTTGCATTTTATGGTTCGGGCGTTGACTTCTAAGGCCCTAACTATTCAATCTGTTGGACCAACGCCCTAGGGTGAAGCCTAGCTTGCTCGGAAAGTAGAAATGACCATAAGTTTCATACTGGTTGCAATTATTTGTTTTACACGATGGAAAAGCTGTTGTATTTATATCGTATTTTATGCTTCTGGCGTTGACTTCTTAGGCCGTAACTATTCGGTCTGGTGGAGCAACGCCCTGGAGTGAAACCTAGGTTGCCCGGAACGTAGAATTGGCCATCACTTTCGAACTGGTTGCAATTATTCCTGATATATGATGGAAACACTGTTGTATTTTTTTTGCATTTTATGCTTCGGGCGTTGACTTCTAAGGCCCTAACTATTCAATCTGTTGGAGCAACGCCCTAGGGTGAAGCCTAGCTTGCTCGGAAAGTAGAAATGACCATAAGTTTCATACTGGTTGCAATTATTCATTTTATACGATGGAAAAACTGTTGTATTTATATTGTATTTTATGCTTCTGGCGTTGACCTCTAAGGCACTATCTATTCGATCTGGTGGAGCAACGCCCTAGAGCGAAGCCTAGGTTGCCCGGAACGTAGAAATGGCCACCACGTTCAAACTGGTTGCAATTATTCCTGATATATGATGGAAACACTGTTGTATTTTTTTTGCATTTTATGGTTCGGGCGTTGACTTCTAAGGCCCTAACTATTCAATCTGTTGGAACAACGCCCTAGGGTGAAGCCTAGCTTGCTCGGAAAGTAGAAATGACCATAAGTTTCATACTGGTTGCAATTATTTGTTTTACACGATGGAAAAGCTGTTGTATTTATATCGTATTTTATGCTTCTGGCGTTGACTTCTTAGGCCGTAACTATTCGGTCTGGTGGAGTAACGCCCTGGAGTGAAACCTAGGTTGCCCGGAACGTAGAATTGGCCATCACTTTCGAACTGGTTGCAATTATTCCTGATATATGCTGGAAACACTGTTGTATTTTTTTTGCATTTTATGGTTCGAGCGTTGACTTCTAAGGCCCTAACTATTCAATCTGTTGGAGCAACGCCCTAGGGTGAAGCCTAGGTTGCTCGGAAAGTAGAAATGACCATAAGTTTCATACTGGTTGCAATTATTCGTTTTATACGATGGAAAAACTGTTGTATTTATAATGTATTTTATGCTTCTGGCGTTGACTTCTAAGGCACTATCTATTCGATCTGGTGGAGCAACGCCCTCGAGCGAAGCCTAGGTTGCCCGGAACGTAGAAATGGCCATCACGTTCAAACTGGTTGCAATTATTCCTGATATATGATGGAAACACTGTTGTATTTTTTTTGCATTTTATGGTTCGGGCGTTGACTTCTAAGGCCCTAACTATTCAATCTGTTGGAGCAACGCCCTAGGGTGAAGCCTAGGTTGCTCGGAAAGTAGAAATGTCCATAAGTTTCATACTGGTTGCAATTATTCGTTTTATACGATGGAAAAACTGTTGTATTTATATTGTATTTTATGCTTCTGGCGTTGACTTCTAAGGCACTAACTATGCGATCTGGTGGAGCAACGCCCTACAGTGAAGCCTAGGTTGCCCGGAACGTAGAATTGGCCATCACTTTCAAACTGGTTGCAATTATTCCTGTTATATGATGGAAACACTGTGGTATTTTTTTTGCATTTTATGGTTCGGGCGTTGACTTGTAAGGCCCTAACTATTCAATCTGTTGGACCAACGCCCTAGGGTGAAGCCTAGCTTGCTCGGAAAGTAGAAATGACCATAAGTTTCATACTGGTTGCAATTATTTGTTTTACACGATGGAAAAGCTGTTGTATTTATATCGTATTTTATGCTTCTGGCGTTGACTTCTAAGGCACTATCTATTCGATCTGGTGGAGCAACGCCCTAGAGCGAAGCCTAGGTTGCCCGGAACGTAGAATTGGCCATCACTTTCAAACTGGATGCAATTATTCCTCTTATATGACGGAAACACTGTTGTATTTTTTTTGCACTTTATGGTTCGGGCGTTGGCTTCTAAGGCCCTAACAATTCAATCTGTTGGAGCAACGCCCTAGGGTGAAGCCTAGCTTGCTCGGAAAGTAGAAATGACCATAAGTTTCATACTGGTTGCAATTATTCGTTTTATACGATGGAAAAGCTGTCGTATTTATATCGTATTTTATGCTTCTGTCGTTGACTTCTTAGGCCGTAGCTATTCGGTCTGGTGGAGCAACGCCCTGGAGTGAAACCTAAGTTGCCCGGAACGTAGAATTGGCCATCCCTTTCAAACTGGTTACAATTATTCCTGATATATGATGGAAACACTGTTGTATTTTTCTTGCATTTTATGGTTCGGGCGTTGACTTCTAAGGCCCTAACTATTCAATCTGTTGGAGCAACGCCCTGGGGTGAAGCCTAGGTTGCTCGGAAAGTCGAAATGTCCATAAGTTTCATACTGGTTGCAATTATTCGTTTTATACGAAGGAAAAACTGTTGTATTTATATTGTATTTTATGCTTCTGGCGTTGACTCCTAAGGCACTAACTATTCTATCTGGTGGAGCAACGCAATAGAGTGAAGCCTAGGTTGCCCGGAACGTAGAATTGGCAATCACTTTCAAACTGGTTGCAATTATTCCTGATATATGACGGAAACACTGTTGTATTTTTATTGCATTTTATGCTTCGGGCGTAGACTTCTAAGGCCCTAACTATTCAATCTGTTGGACCAACGCCCTAGGGTGAAGCCTAGCTTGCTCGGAAAGTAGAAATGACCATAAGTTTCATACTGGTTGCAATTATACGTTTTATACGATGGAAAAGCTGTTGTATTTATATCGTATTTTATGCTTCTGGCGTTGACTTCTTAGGCCGTAACTATTCGGTCTGGTGGAGCAACGCCCTAGAGTGAAACCTAGGTGGCCCGGAACGTAGAATTGGCCATCACTTTCATACTGGTTGCAATTATTCCTGATATATGATGGAAACACTGTTGTATTTTTTTTGCATTTGATGGTTCGGGCGTTGACTTCTAATTCCATAACTATTCAATCTGTTGGAGCAACGCCCTAGGGTGAAGCCTAGGTTGCTCGGAAAGTAGAAATGTCCATAAGTTTCATACTGGTTGCAATTATTCGTTTTATACGATGGAAAAACTGTTGTATTTATTTTGTATTTTATGCTTCTGGCGTTGACTTCTAAGGCACTAACTATTCGATCTGGTGGAGCAACGCAATAGAGTGATGCCTAGGTTGCCCGGAACGTAGAATTGGCCATCACTTTCAAACTGGTTGCAATTATTCCTGTTATATGATGGAAACACTGTTGTATTTTTTTTGCGTTTTATGGTTCGGGCGTTGACTTCTAAGGCCCTAACTATTCAATCTGTTGGAGCAACGCCCTAGGGTGGAGCCTAGGTTATCAGAAAGTAGAAATGTCCATAAGTTTCATACTGGTTGCAACTATTCGTTTTATACGATGGAAAGCTGTTGTATTTATATTGTATTTTATGCTTCTGGCGTTGACTTCTAAGGCACTAACTATTCGATCTGGTGGAGCAACGCCCTAGAGTGAAGCCTAGGTTGCCCGGAACGTAGAATTGGCCATCACTTTCAAACTGGTTGCAATTATTCCTGTTATATGATGGATACACTGATGTATTCTTATTGCATTTTAGGCTTCGGGCGTTGACTTCTAAGGCCCTAACTATTCAATCTGTTGGAGCAACGCCCTAGGGTGAAGCCTAGCTTGCTCGGAAAGTAGAAATGACCATAAGTTTCATACTGGTTGCAATTATTCGTTTTATACGATGGAAAAGCTGTTGTATTTATATCGTATTTTATGCTTCTGGCGTTGACTTCTTAGGCCGTAGCTATTCGGTCTGGTGGAGCAACGCCCTGGAGTGAAACCTAGGTTGCCCGGAACGTAGAATTGGCCATCATTTTCAAACTGGTTGCAATTATTCCTGATATATGATGGAAACACTGTTGTATTTTTTTTGCATTTTATGGTTCGGGCGTTGACTTCTAAGGCCCTAACTATTCAATCTGTTGGAGCAACGCCCTAGGGTGAAGCCTAGGTTGCTCGGAAAGTAGAAATGACCATAAGTTTCATACTGGTTGCAATTATTCGTTTTATACGATGGAAAAACTGTTGTATTTATATCGTATTTTATGCTTCTGGCGTTGACTTCTAAGGCACTATCTATTCGATCTGGTGGAGCAACGCCCTAGAGCGAAGCCTAGGCTGCCCGGAACGTAGAATTGGCCATCACTTTCAAACTGGTTGCAATTATTCCTGTTAAATGATGGAAACACTGTTGTATTTTTTTTGCATTTTATGGTTAGGGCGTTGACTTCTAAGGTCCTAATTATTCAATCTGTTGGAGCAACGCCCTAGGGTGAAGCCTAGGTTGCTCGGAAAGTAGAAATGACCATAAGATTCGTACTGGTTGCAATTATTCATTTTATACGATCGAAGAACTGTTGTATTTATATTGTATTTTATGCTTCTGGCGTTGACTTCTAAGGCACTAACTATTCGGTCTGGTGGAGCAACGCCCTAGAGTGAAACCTAGGTGGCCCGGAACGTAGAATTGGCCATCACTTTCATACTGGTTGCAATTATTCCTGATATATGATGGAAACACTGTTGTATTTTTTTTGCATTTGATGGTTCGGGCGTTGACTTCTAATTCCATAACTATTCAATCTGTTGGAGCAACGCCCTAGGGTGAAGCCTAGGTTGCTCGGAAAGTAGAAATGTCCATAAGTTTCATACTGGTTGCAATTATTCGTTTTATACGATGGAAAAACTGTTGTATTTATTTTGTATTTTATGCTTCTGGCGTTGACTTCTAAGGCACTAACTATTCGATCTGGTGGAGCAACGCAATAGAGTGATGCCTAGGTTGCCCGGAACGTAGAATTGGCCATCACTTTCAAACTGGTTGCAATTATTCCTGTTATATGATGGAAACACTGTTGTATTTTTTTTGCGTTTTATGGTTCGGGCGTTGACTTCTAAGGCCCTAACTATTCAATCTGTTGGAGCAACGCCCTAGGGTGGAGCCTAGGTTATCAGAAAGTAGAAATGTCCATAAGTTTCATACTGGTTGCAACTATTCGTTTTATACGATGGAAAGCTGTTGTATTTATATTGTATTTTATGCTTCTGGCGTTGACTTCTAAGGCACTAACTATTCGATCCGGTGGAGCAACGCCCTAGAGTGAAGCCTAGGTTGCCCGGAACGTAGAATTGGCCATCACTTTCAAACTGGTTGCAATTATTCCTGTTATATGATGGATACACTGATGTATTCTTATTGCATTTTAGGCTTCGGGCGTTGACTTCTAAGGCCCTAACTATTCAATCTGTTGGAGCAACGCCCTAGGGTGAAGCCTAGGTTGCTCGGAAAGTAGAAATGACCATAAGTTTCATACTGGTTGCAATTATTCGTTTTATACGATGGAAAAACTGTTGTATTTATATCGTATTTTATGCTTCTGGCGTTGACTTCTAAGGCACTATCTATTCGATCTGGTGGAGCAACGCCCTAGAGCGAAGCCTAGGCTGCCCGGAACGTAGAATTGGCCATCACTTTCAAACTGGTTGCAATTATTCCTGTTAAATGATGGAAACACTGTTGTATTTTTTTTGCATTTTATGGTTAGGGCGTTGACTTCTAAGGTCCTAATTATTCAATCTGTTGGAGCAACGCCCTAGGGTGAAGCCTAGGTTGCTCGGAAAGTAGAAATGACCATAAGATTCGTACTGGTTGCAATTATTCATTTTATACGATCGAAGAACTGTTGTATTTATATTGTATTTTATGCTTCTGGCGTTGACTTCTAAGGCACTAACTATTCGATCTGGTGGAGCAACGCCCTAGAGTGAAGCCTAGGTAGACCGGAATGTAGAATTGGCCATCACTTTCAAACTGGTTGCAATTATTCCTGTTATATGATGGATACACTGTTGTATTTTTATTGCATTTTATGCTTCGGGCGTTGACTTCTAAGGCCCTAACTATTCAATCTGTTGGAGCAACGCCCTAGGGTGAAGCCTAGCTTGCTCGGAAAGTAGAAATGACCATAAGTTTCATACTGGTTGCAATTATTCGTTTTATACGATGGAAAAGCTGTTGTATTTATATCGTATTTTATGCTTCTGGCGTTGACTTCTTAGGCCGTAACTATTCGGTCTGGTGGAGCAACGCCCTGAAGTGAAACCTAGGTTGCCCGGAACGTAGAATTGGCCATCACTTTCGAACTGGTTGCAATTATTCCTGATATATGATGGAAACACTGTTGTATTTTTTTTGCATTTTATGCTTCGGGCGTTGACTTCTAAGGCCCTAACTATTCAATCTGTTGGAGCAACGCCCTAGGGTGAAGCCTAGGTTCCTCGGAAAGTAGAAATGTCCATAAGTTTCATACTGGTTGCAATTATTCGTTTTATACGATGGAAAAACTGTTGTATTTATATTGTATTTTATGCTTCTGGCGTTGACTTCTAAGGCACTAACTATGCGATCTGGTGGAGCAACGCCCTAGAGCGAAGCCTAGGTTGCCCGGAACGTAGAATTGGCCATCACTTTCAAACTGGTTGCAATTATTCCTGTTATATGATGGAAACACTGTGGTATTTTTTTTGCATTTTATGGTTCGGGCGTTGACTTCCAAGGCCCTAACTATTCAATCTGTTGGACCAACGCCCTGGGGTGAAGCCTAGGTTGCTCGGAAAGTCGAAATGTCCATAAGTTTCACACTGGTTGCAATTATTCGTTTTATACGATGGAAAAACTGTTGTATTTATATTGTATTTTATGCTTCTGGCGTTGACTCCTAAGGCACTAACTATTCTATCTGGTGGAGCAACGCAATAGAGTGAAGCCTAGGTTGCCCGGAACGTAGTATTGGCCATCACTTTCAAACTGGTTGCAATTATTCCTGATATATGACGGAAACACTGTTGTATTTTTATTGCATTTTATGCTTCGGGCGTAGACTTCTAAGGCCCTAACTATTCAATCTGTTGGACCAACGCCCTAGGGTGAAGCCTAGCTTGCTCGGAAAGTAGAAATGACCATAAGTTTCATACTGGTTGCAATTATACGTTTTATACGATGGAAAAGCTGTTGTATTTATATCGTATTTTATGCTTCTGGCGTTGACTTCTTAGGCCGTAACTATTCGGTCTGGTGGAGCAATGCCCTAGAGTGAAACCTAGGTGGCCCGGAACGTAGAATTGGCCATCACTTTCATACTGGTTGCAATTATTCCTGATATATGATGGAAACACTGTTGTATTTTTTTTGCATTTTATGGTTCGGGCGTTGACTTCTAATTCCATAACTATTCAATCTGTTGGAGCAACGCCCTAGGGTGAAGCCTAGGTTGCTCGGAAAGTAGAAATGTCCATAAGTTTCATACTGGTTGCAATTATTCGTTTTATACGATGGAAAAACTGTTGTATTTATTTTGTATTTTATGCTTCTGGCGTTGACTTCTAAGGCACTAACTATTCGATCTGGTGGAGCAACGCAATAGAGTGATGCCTAGGTTGCCCGGAACGTAGAATTGGCCATCACTTTCAAACCGGTTGCAATTATTCCTGTTATATGATGGAAACACTGTTGTATTTTTTTTGCGTTTTATGGTTCGGGCGTTGACTTCTAAGGCCCTAACTATTCAATCTGTTGGAGCAACGCCCTAGAGTGGAGCCTAGGTTATCAGAAAGTAGAAATGTCCATAAGTTTCATACTGGTTGCAACTATTCGTTTTATACGATGGAAAGCTGTTGTATTTATATTGTATTTTATGCTTCTGGCGTTGACTTCTAAGGCACTAACTATTCGATCTGGTGGAGCAACGCCCTAGAGTGAAGCCTAGGTTGCCCGGAACGTAGAATTGGCCATCACTTTCAAACTGGTTGCAATTATTCCTGTTATATGATGGATACACTGATGTATTCTTATTGCATTTTATGCTTCGGGCGTTGACTTCTAAGGCCCTAACTATTCAATCTGTTGGAGCAACGCCCTAGGCTGAAGCCTAGCTTGCTCGGAAAGTAGAAATGACCATAAGTTTCATACTGGTTGCAATTATTCGTTTTATACGATGGAAAAACTGTTGTATTTATATCGTATTTTATGCTTCTGGCGTCGACTTCTTAGGCGGTAACTATTCGGTCTGGTGGAGCAACGCCCTGGAGTGAAACCTAGGTTGCCCGGAACGTAGAATTGGCCATCACTTTCAAACTGGTTGCAATTATTCCTGATATATGATGGAAACACTGTTGTATTTTTTTTGAATTTTATGGTTCGGGCGTTGACTTCTAAGGCCCTAACTATTCAATCTGTTGGAGCAACGCCCTAGGGTGAAGCCTAGGTTGCTCGGAAAGTAGAAATGACCATAAGTTTCATACTGGTTGCAATTATTCGTTTTATACGATGGAAAAACTGTTGTATTTATATCGTATTTTATGCTTCTGGCATTGACTTCTAAGGCACTATCTATTCGACCTGGTGGAGCAACGCCCTAGAGCGAAGCCTAGGCTGCCCGGAACGTAGAATTGGCCATCACTTTCAAACTGGTTGCAATTATTCCTGTTATATGATGGAAACACTGTTGTATTTTTTTTGCATTTTATGGTTAGGGCGTTGACTTCTAAGGTCCTAATTATTCAATCTGTTGGAGCAACGCCCTAGGGTGAAGCCTAGGTTGCTCGGAAAGTAGAAATGACCATAAGTTTCGTACTGGTTGCAATTATTCGTTTTATACGATGGAAAAACTGTTGTATTTATATTGTATTTTATGCTTCTGGCGTTGACTTCTAAGGCACTAACTATTCGATCAGGTGGAGCAACGCCCTGGAGTGAAGCCTAGGTTGCCCGGAACGTAGAATTGGCCATCGCTTTCAAACTGGTTGCAATTATTCCTGATATATGATGGAAACACTGTGGTATTTTTTTTGCATTTTATGGTTCGGGCGTTGACTTCTAAGGCCCTAACTATTCAATCTGTTGGACCAACGCCCTAGGGTGAAGCCTAGCTTGCTCGGAAAGTAGAAATGACCATAAGTTTCATACTGGTTGCAATTATTTGTTTTACACGATGGAAAAGCTGTTGTATTTATATCGTATTTTATGCTTCTGGCGTTGACTTCATAGGCCGTAACTATTCGGTCTGGTGGAGCAACGCCCTGGAGTGAAACCTATGTTGCCCGGAACGTTGAATTGGCCATCACTTTCAAACTGGTTGCAATTATTCCTGATATATGATGGAAACACTGTTGTATTTTTTTTGCATTTTATGGTTCGAGCGTTGACTTCTAAGGCCCTAACTATTCAATCTGTTGGAGCAACGCCCTAGGGTGAAGCCTAGGTTGCTCGGAAAGTAGAAATGACCATAAGCTTCATACTGGTTGCAATTATTCGTTTTATACGATGGAAAAACTGTTGTATTTATATTGTATTTTATGCTTCTGGCGTTGACTTCTAAGGCACTATCTATTCGATCTGGTGGAGCAACGCCCTAGAGCGAAGCCTAGGTTGCCCGGAACGTAGAAATGGCCATCACGTTCAAACTGGTTGCAATTATTCCTGATATATGATGGAAGCACTGTTGTATTTTTTTTGCATTTTATGGTTCGGGCGTTGACTTCTAAGGCCCTAACTATTCAATCTGTTGGAGCAACGCCCTAGGCTGAAGCCTAGCTTGCTCGGAAAGTAGAAATGACCATAAGTTTCATACTGGTTGCAATTATTCGTTTTATACGATGGAAAAACTGTTGTATTTATATCGTATTTTATGCTTCTGGCGTCGACTTCTTAGGCGGTAACTATTCGGTCTGGTGGAGCAACGCCCTGGAGTGAAACCTAGGTTGCCCGGAACGTAGAATTGGCCATCACTTTCAAACTGGTTGCAATTATTCCTGATATATGATGGAAACACTGTTGTATTTTTTTTGAATTTTATGGTTCGGGCGTTGACTTCTAAGGCCCTAACTATTCAATCTGTTGGAGCAACGCCCTAGGGTGAAGCCTAGGTTGCTCGGAAAGTAGAAATGACCATAAGTTTCATACTGGTTGCAATTATTCGTTTTATACGATGGAAAAACTGTTGTATTTATATCGTATTTTATGCTTCTGGCATTGACTTCTAAGGCACTATCTATTCGACCTGGTGGAGCAACGCCCTAGAGCGAAGCCTAGGCTGCCCGGAACGTAGAATTGGCCATCACTTTCAAACTGGTTGCAATTATTCCTGTTATATGATGGAAACACTGTTGTATTTTTTTTGCATTTTATGGTTAGGGCGTTGACTTCTAAGGTCCTAATTATTCAATCTGTTGGAGCAACGCCCTAGGGTGAAGCCTAGGTTGCCCGGAACGTAGAAATGACCATCACTTTCAAACTGGTTGCAATTATTCCTGTTATATGATGGAAACACTGTTGTATTTTTTTTGCATTTTATGGTTCGGGCGTTCACTTCTAAGGCCCTAACTATTCAATCTGTTGGAGCAACGCCCTAGGGTTTAGCCTAGGTTGCTCGGAAAGTAGAAATGACCATAAGTTTCATACTGGTTGCAATTATTCGTTTTATACGATGGAAAAACTGTTGTATTTATAATGTATTTTATGCTTCTGGCGTTGACTTCTAAGGCACTATCTATTCGATCTGGTGGAGCAACGCCCTAGAGCGAAGCCTAGGTTGCCCGGAACGTAGAAATGGCCATCACGTTCAAACTGGTTGCAATTATTCCTGATATATGATGGAAACACTGTTGTATTTTTTTTGCATTTTATGCTTCGGGCGTTGACTTCTAAGGCCCTAACTATTCAATCTGTTGGAGCAACGCCCTAGGGTGAAGCCTAGGTTGCTCGGAAAGTAGAAATGACCATAAGTTTCATACTGGTTGCAATTATTCGGTTTATACGATGGAAAAACTGTTGTATTTATATCGTATTTTATGCTTCTGGCGTTGACTTCTAAGGCACTATCTATTCGATCTGGTGGAGCAGCGCCCTAGAGCGAAGCCTAGGTTGCCCGGAACGTAGAATTGGCCATCACTTTCAAACAGGATGCAATTATTCCTCTCATATGACGGAAACACTGTTGTATTTTTTTTGCACTTTATGGTTCGGGCGTTGGTTTCTAAGGCCCTAACAATTCAATCTGTTGGAGCAACGCCCTAGGGTGAAGCCTAGCTTGCTCGGAAAGTAGAAATGACCATAAGTTTCATACTGGTTGCAATTATTCGTTTTATACGATGGAAAAGCTGTTGTATTTATATCGTATTTTATGCTTCTGTCGTTGACTTCTTAGGCCGTAACTATTCGGTCTGGTGGAGCAACGCCCTGGAGTGAAACCTAAGTTGCCCGGAACGTAGAATTGGCCATCCCTTTCAAACTGGTTACAATTATTCCTGATATATGATGGAAAGACTGTTGTATTTTTCTTGCATTTTATGGTTCGGGCGTTGACTTCTAAGGCCCTAACTATTCAATCTGTTGGAGCAACGCCCTGGGGTGAAGCCTAGGTTGCTCGGAAAGTCGAAATGTCCATAAGTTTCATACTGGTTGCAATTATTCGTTTTATACGATGGAAAAACTGTTGTATTTATATTGTATTTTATGCTTCTGGCGTTGACTCCTAAGGCACTAACTATTCTATCTGGTGGAGCAACGCAATAGAGTGAAGCCTAGGTTGCCCGGAACGTAGAATTGGCCATCACTTTCAAACTGGTTGCAATTATTCCTGATATATGACGGAAACACTGTTGTATTTTTATTGCATTTTATGCTTCGGGCGTAGACTTCTAAGGCCCTAACTATTCAATCTGTTGGACCAACGCCCTAGGGTGAAGCCTAGCTTGCTCGGAAAGTAGAAATGACCATAAGTTTCATACTGGTTGCAATTATACGTTTTATACGATGGAAAAGCTGTTGTATTTATATCGTATTTTATGCTTCTGGCGTTGACTTCTTAGGCCGTAACTATTCGGTCTGGTGGAGCAACGCCCTAGAGTGAAACCTAGGTGGCCCGGAACGTAGAATTGGCCATCACTTTCATACTGGTTGCAATTATTCCTGATATATGATGGAAACACTGTTGTATTTTTTTTGCATTTTATGGTTCGGGCGTTGACTTCTAATTCCATAACTATTCAATCTGTTGGAGCAACGCCCTAGGGTGAAGCCTAGGTTGCTCGGAAAGTAGAAATGTCCATAACTTTCATACTGGTTGCAATTATTCGTTTTATACGATGGAAAAGCTGTTGTATTTATTTTGTATTTTATGCTTCTGGCGTTGACTTCTAAGGCACTAACTATTCGATCTGATGGAGCAACGCAATAGAGTGATGCCTAGGTTGCCCGGAACGTAGAATTGGCCATCACTTTCAAACTGGTTGCAATTATTCCTGTTATATGATGGAAACACTGTTGTATTTTTTTTTGCGTTTTATGGTTCGGGCGTTGACTTCTAAGGCCCTAACTATTCAATCTGTTGGAGCAACGCCCTAGGGTGGAGCCTAGGTTATCAGAAAGTAGAAATGTCCATAAGTTTCATACTGGTTGCAACTATTCGTTTTATACGATGGAAAGCTGTTGTATTTATATTGTATTTTATGCTTCTGGCGTTGACGTCTAAGGCACTAACTATTCGATCTGGTGGAGCAACGCCCTAGAGTGAAGCCTAGGTTGCCCGGAACGTAGAATTGGCCATCACTTTCAAACTGGTTGCAATTATTCCTGTTATATGATGGATACACTGATGTATTCTTATTGCATTTTATGCTTCGGGCGTTGACTTCTAAGGCCCTAACTATTCAATCTGTTGGAGCAACGCCCTAGGGTGAAGCCTAGCTTGCTCGGAAAGTAGAAATGACCATAAGTTTCATACTGGTTGCAATTATTCGTTTTATACGATGGAAAAACTGTTGTATTTATATCGTATTTTATGCTTCTGGCGTTGACTTCTTAGGCCGTAACTATTCGGTCTGGTGGAGCAACGCCCTGGAGTGAAACCTAGGTTGCCCGGAACGTAGAATTGGCCATCACTTTCAAACTGGTTGCAATTATTCCTGATATATGATGGAAACACTGTTGTATTTTTTTTGAATTTTATGGTTCGGGCGTTGACTTCTAAGGCCCTAACTATTCAATCTGTTGGAGCAACGCCCTAGGGTGAAGCCTAGGTAGCTCGGAAAGTAGAAATGACCATAAGTTTCGTACTGGTTGCAATTATTCGTTTTATACGATGGAAAAACTGTTGTATTTATATTGTATTTTATGCTTCTGGCGTTGACTTCTAAGGCACTAACTATTCGATCAGGTGGAGCAACGCCCTGGAGTGAAGCCTAGGTTGCCCGGAACGTAGAATTGGCCATCGCTTTCAAACTGGTTGCAATTATTCCTGATATATGATGGAAACACTGTTGTATTTTTTTTGCATTTTATGGTTCGGGCGTTGACTTCTAAGGCCCTAACTATTCAATCTGTTGGAGCAACGCCCTAGGGTGAAGCCTAGGTTGCTCGGAAAGTAGAAATGTTCATAAGTTTCATACTGGTTGCAATTATTCGTTTTATACGATGGAAAAACTGTTGTATTTATATTGTATTTTATGCTTCTGGCGTTGACTTCTAAGGCACTAACTATGCGATCTGGTGGAGCAACGCCCTACAGTGAAGCCTAGGTTGCCCGGAACGTAGAATTGGCCATCACTTTCAAACTGGTTGCAATTATTCCTGTTATATGATGGAAACACTGTGGTATTTTTTTTGCATTTTATGGTTCGGGCGTTGACTTCTAAGGCCCTAACTATTCAATCTGTTGGACCAACGCCCTAGGGTGAAGCCTAGCTTGCTCGGAAAGTAGAAATGACCATAAGTTTCATACTGGTTGCAATTATTTGTTTTACACGATGGAAAAGCTGTTGTATTTATATCGTATTTTATGCTTCTGGCGTTGACTTCATAGGCCGTAACTATTCGGTCTGGTGGAGCAACGCCCTGGAGTGAAACCTATGTTGCCCGGAACGTTGAATTGGCCATCACTTTCAAACTGGTTGCAATTATTCCTGATATATGATGGAAACACTGTTGTATTTTTTTTGCATTTTATGGTTCGAGCGTTGACTTCTAAGGCCCTAACTATTCAATCTGTTGGAGCAACGCCCTAGGGTGAAGCCTAGGTTGCTCGGAAAGTAGAAATGACCATAAGCTTCATACTGGTTGCAATTATTCGTTTTATACGATGGAAAAACTGTTGTATTTATATTGTGTTTTATGCTTCTGGCGTTGACTTCTAAGGCACTATCTATTCGATCTGGTGGAGCAACGCCCTAGAGCGAAGCCTAGGTTGCCCGGAACGTAGAAATGGCCATCACGTTCAAACTGGTTGCAATTATTCCTGATATATGATGGAAGCACTGTTGTATTTTTTTTGCATTTTATGGTTCGGGCGTTGACTTCTAAGGCCCTAACTATTCAATCTGTTGGAGCAACGCCCTAGGGTGACGCCTAGGTTGCTCGGAAAGTAGAAATGTCCATAAGTTTCATACTGGTTGCAATTATTCGTTTTATACGATGGAAAAACTGTTGTATTTATATTGCATTTTATGCTTCTGGCGTTGACTTCTAAGGCACTAACTATGCGACCTGGTGGAGCCACGCCCTAGAGTGAAGCCTAGGTTGCCCGGAACGTAGAATTGGCCATCACTTTCAAACTGGTTGCAATTATTCCTGTTATATGATGGAAACACTGTGGTATTTCTTTTGCATTTTATGGTTCGGGCGTTGACTTCTAAGGCCCTAACTATTCAATCTGTTGGAGCAACGCCCTAGGGTGAAGCCTAGGTTGCTCGGAAAGTAGAAATGACCATAAGTTTCATACTGGGTGCAATTATTCGTTTTATACGATGGAAAAACTGTTGTATTTATATTGTATTTTATGCTTCTGGCGTTGACTTCTAAGGCACTAACTATTCGATCTGGTGGAGCAACGCCCTAGAGTGAAGCCTAGGTTGCCCGGAACGTAGAATTGGCCATCACTTTCAAACTGGTTGCAATAATTCCTGTTATATGATGGATACACTGTTGTATTTTTTTTGCATTTTATGGTTCGGGCGTTGACTTCTAAGGCCCTAACTATTCAATCTGTTGGAGCAACGCCCTATGGTGAAGCCTAGGTTGCTCGGAAAGTAGAAATGACCATAAGTTTCATACTGGTTGCAATTATTCGTTTTATACGATGGAAAAACTGTTGTATTTATATCGTATTTTATGCTTCTGGCGTTGACTTCTAAGGCACTATCTATTCGATCTGGTGGAGCAACGCCCTAGAGCGAAGCCTAGGTTGCCCGGAACGTAGAATTGGCCATCACTTTCAAACTGGATGCAATTATTCCTGTTATATGACGGAAACACTGTTGTATTTTTTTTGCACTTTATGGTTCGGGCGTTGGCTTCTAAGGCCCTAACAATTCAATCTGTTGGAGCAACGCCCTAGGGTGAAGCCTAGCTTGCTCGGAAAGTAGAAATGTCCATAAGTTTCATACTGGTTGCAATTATTCGTTTTATACGATGGAAAAACTGTTGTATTTATATTGCATTTTATGCTTCTGGCGTTGACTTCTAAGGCACTAACTATGCGACCTGGTGGAGCCACGCCCTAGAGTGAAGCCTAGGTTGCCCGGAACGTAGAATTGGCCATCACTTTCAAACTGGTTGCAATTATTCCTGTTATATGATGGAAACACTGTGGTATTTCTTTTGCATTTTATGGTTCGGGCGTTGACTTCTAAGGCCCTAACTATTCAATCTGTTGGAGCAACGCCCTAGGGTGAAGCCTAGGTTGCTCGGAAAGTAGAAATGACCATAAGTTTCATACTGGGTGCAATTATTCGTTTTATACGATGGAAAAACTGTTGTATTTATATTGTATTTTATGCTTCTGGCGTTGACTTCTAAGGCACTAACTATTCGATCTGGTGGAGCAACGCCCTAGAGTGAAGCCTAGGTTGCCCGGAACGTAGAATTGGCCATCACTTTCAAACTGGTTGCAATAATTCCTGTTATATGATGGATACACTGTTGTATTTTTTTTGCATTTTATGGTTCGGGCGTTGACTTCTAAGGCCCTAACTATTCAATCTGTTGGAGCAACGCCCTATGGTGAAGCCTAGGTTGCTCGGAAAGTAGAAATGACCATAAGTTTCATACTGGTTGCAATTATTCGTTTTATACGATGGAAAAACTGTTGTATTTATATCGTATTTTATGCTTCTGGCGTTGACTTCTAAGGCACTATCTATTCGATCTGGTGGAGCAACGCCCTAGAGCGAAGCCTAGGTTGCCCGGAACGTAGAATTGGCCATCACTTTCAAACTGGATGCAATTATTCCTGTTATATGACGGAAACACTGTTGTATTTTTTTTGCACTTTATGGTTCGGGCGTTGGCTTCTAAGGCCCTAACAATTCAATCTGTTGGAGCAACGCCCTAGGGTGATGCCTAGCTTGCTCGGAAAGTAGAAATGACCATAAGTTTCATACTGGTTGCAATTATTCGTTTTATACGATGGAAAAGCTGTTGTATTTATATCGTATTTTATGCTTCTGTCGTTGACTTCTTAGGCCGTAACTATTCGGTCTGGAAGAGCAACGCCCTGGAGTGAAACCTAAGTTGCCCGGAACGTAGAATTGGCCATCCCTTTCAAACTGGTTACAATTATTCCTGATATATGATGGAAACACTGTTGTATTTTTCTCGCATTTTATGGTTCGGGCGTTGACTTCTAAGGCCCTAACTATTCAATCTGTTGGAGCAACGCCCTGGGGTGAAGCCTAGGTTGCTCGGAAAGTCGAAATGTCCATAAGTTTCATACTGGTTGCAATTATTCGTTTTATACGATGGAAAAACTGTTGTATTTATATTGTATTTTATGCTTCTGGCGTTGACTCCTAAGGCACTAACTATTCTATCTGGTGGAGCAACGCAATAGAGTGAAGCCTAGGTTGCCCGGAACGTAGAATTGGCCATCACTTTCAAACTGGTTGCAATTATTCCTGATATATGACGGAAACACTGTTGTATTTTTATTGCATTTTATGCTTCGGGCGTAGACTTCTAAGGCCCTAACTATTCAATCTGTTGGACCAACGCCCTAGGGTGAAGGCTAGCTTGCTCGGAAAGTAGAAATGACCATAAGTTTCATACTGGTTGCAATTATACGTTTTATACGATGGAAAAGCTGTTGTATTTATATCGTATTTTATGCTTCTGGCGTTGACTTCTTAGGCCGTAACTATTCGGTCTGGTGGAGCAACGCCCTAGAGTGAAACCTAGGTGGCCCGGAACGTAGAACTGGCCATCACTTTCATACTGGTTGCAATTATTCCAGATATATGACGGAAACACTGTTGTATTTTTTTTGCACTTTATGGTTCGGGCGTTGGCTTCTAAGGCCCTAACAATTCAATCTGTTGGAGCAACGCCCTAGGGTGAAGCCTAGCTTGCTCGGAAAGTAGAAATGTCCATAAGTTTCATACTGGTTGCAATTATTCGTTTTATACGATGGAAAAACTGTTGTATTTATATTGCATTTTATGCTTCTGGCGTTGACTTCTAAGGCACTAACTATGCGACCTGGTGGAGCCACGCCCTAGAGTGAAGCCTAGGTTGCCCGGAACGTAGAATTGGCCATCACTTTCAAACTGGTTGCAATTATTCCTGTTATATGATGGAAACACTGTGGTATTTCTTTTGCATTTTATGGTTCGGGCGTTGACTTCTAAGGCCCTAACTATTCAATCTGTTGGAGCAACGCCCTAGGGTGAAGCCTAGGTTGCTCGGAAAGTAGAAATGACCATAAGTTTCATACTGGGTGCAATTATTCGTTTTATACGATGGAAAAACTGTTGTATTTATATTGTATTTTATGCTTCTGGCGTTGACTTCTAAGGCACTAACTATTCGATCTGGTGGAGCAACGCCCTAGAGTGAAGCCTAGGTTGCCCGGAACGTAGAATTGGCCATCACTTTCAAACTGGTTGCAATAATTCCTGTTATATGATGGATACACTGTTGTATTTTTTTTGCATTTTATGGTTCGGGCGTTGACTTCTAAGGCCCTAGCTATTCAATCTGTTGGAGCAACGCCCTATGGTGAAGCCTAGGTTGCTCGGAAAGTAGAAATGACCATAAGTTTCATACTGGTTGCAATTATTCGTTTTATACGATGGAAAAACTGTTGTATTTATATCGTATTTTATGCTTCTGGCGTTGACTTCTAAGGCACTATCTATTCGATCTGGTGGAGCAACGCCCTAGAGCGAAGCCTAGGTTGCCCGGAACGTAGAATTGGCCATCACTTTCAAACTGGATGCAATTATTCCTGTTATATGACGGAAACACTGTTGTATTTTTTTTGCACTTTATGGTTCGGGCGTTGGCTTCTAAGGCCCTAACAATTCAATCTGTTGGAGCAACGCCCTAGGGTGATGCCTAGCTTGCTCGGAAAGTAGAAATGACCATAAGTTTCATACTGGTTGCAATTATTCGTTTTATACGATGGAAAAGCTGTTGTATTTATATCGTATTTTATGCTTCTGTCGTTGACTTCTTAGGCCGTAACTATTCGGTCTGGAAGAGCAACGCCCTGGAGTGAAACCTAAGTTGCCCGGAACGTAGAATTGGCCATCCCTTTCAAACTGGTTACAATTATTCCTGATATATGATGGAAACACTGTTGTATTTTTCTCGCATTTTATGGTTCGGGCGTTGACTTCTAAGGCCCTAACTATTCAATCTGTTGGAGCAACGCCCTGGGGTGAAGCCTAGGTTGCTCGGAAAGTCGAAATGTCCATAAGTTTCATACTGGTTGCAATTATTCGTTTTATACGATGGAAAAACTGTTGTATTTATATTGTATTTTATGCTTCTGGCGTTGACTCCTAAGGCACTAACTATTCTATCTGGTGGAGCAACGCAATAGAGTGAAGCCTAGGTTGCCCGGAACGTAGAATTGGCCATCACTTTCAAACTGGTTGCAATTATTCCTGATATATGACGGAAACACTGTTGTATTTTTATTGCATTTTATGCTTCGGGCGTAGACTTCTAAGGCCCTAACTATTCAATCTGTTGGACCAACGCCCTAGGGTGAAGCCTAGCTTGCTCGGAAAGTAGAAATGACCATAAGTTTCATACTGGTTGCAATTATACGTTTTATACGATGGAAAAGCTGTTGTATTTATATCGTATTTTATGCTTCTGGCGTTGACTTCTTAGGCCGTAACTATTCGGTCTGGTGGAGCAACGCCCTAGAGTGAAACCTAGGTGGCCCGGAACGTAGAACTGGCCATCACTTTCATACTGGTTGCAATTATTCCAGATATATGATGGAAACAATGTTGTATTTTTTTTGCATTTTATGGTTCGGGCGTTGACTTCTAATTCCATAACTATTCAATCTGTTGGAGCAACGCCCTAGGGTGAAGCCTAGGTTGCTCGGAAAGTAGAAATGACCATAAGTTTCATACTAGTTGCAATTATTCATTTTATACGATCGAAAAACTGTTGTATTTATATTGTATTTTATGCTTCTGGCGTTGACTTCTAAGGCACTAACTATTCGATCTGGTGGAGCAACGCCCTAGAGTGAAGCCTAGGTAGCCCGGAACGTAGAATTGGCCATCACTTTCAAACTGGTTGCAATTATTCCTGTTATATGATGGATACACTGTTGTATTTTTATTGCATTTTATGCTTCGGGCGTTGACTTCTAAGGCCCTAACTATTCAATCTGTTGGACCAACGCCCTAGGGTGAAGCCTGGCTTGCTCGGAAAGTAGAAATGACCATAAGTTTCGTACTGGTTGCAATTATTCGTTTTATACGATGGAAAAACTGTTGTATTTATATTGTATTTTATGCTTCTGGCGTTGACTTCTAAGGCACTAACTATTCGATCAGGTGGAGCAACGCCCTGGAGTGAAGCCTAGGTTGCCCGGAACGTAGAATTGGCCATCGCTTTCAAACTGGTTGCAATTATTCCTGTTATATGATGGATACACTGTTGTATTTTTATTGCATTTTATGCTTCGGGCGTTGACATCTAAGGCACTAACTATTCGATCTGGTAGAGCAACGCCCTACAGTGAAGCCTAGGTTGTCTGGAACGTAGAATTTGCCATCGCTTCCAAACTGGTTGCAATTATTCCTGTTATATGATGGATACACTGTTGTATTTTTATTGCATTTTATGCTTCGGGCGTTGACTTCTAAGGCCCTAACTATTCGATCTGGTGGAGCAACGCCCTAGAGTGAAGCCTAGGTTGCCCGGAACGTAGAATTGGCCATCACATTCAAACTGGTTGCAATTATTCCTGACATATGATGGAAACACTGTTGTATTTTTTTTGCATTTTATGGTTCGGGCGTTGACTTCTAAGGCCATAACTATTCAATCTGTTGGAGCAACGCCCTAGGGTGAAGCCTAGGTTGCTCGGAAAGTAGAAATGTCCATAAGTTTCATACTGGTTGCAATTATTCGTTTTATACGATGGAAAAACTGTTGTATTTATTTTGTATTTTATGCTTCTGGCGTTGACTTCTTAGGCCGTAACTATTCGGTCTGGTGGAGCAACGCCCTGGAGTGAAGCCTAGGTTGCCCGGAACGTAGAATTGGCCATCACTTTCAAACTGGTTGCAATTATTCCTGATATATGATGGAAACACTGTTGTATTTTTTTTGCATTTTATGGTTCGGGCGTTGGCTTCTAAGGCACTAACTATTCAATCTGTTGGAGCAACGCCCTAGGGTGAAGCCTAGGTTGCTCGGAAAGCAGAAATGACCATAAGTTTCATACTGGTTGCAATTATTCGTTTTATACGATGAAAAAACTGTTGTATTTATATCGTATTTTATGCTTCTGGCGTTGACTTCTAAGGCACTATCTATTCGATCTGGTGGAGCAACGCCCTAGAGCGAAGCCTAGGTTGCCCGGAACGTAGAATTGGCCATCACTTTCAAACTGGTTGCAATTATTCCTGTTATATGATGGAAACACTGTTGTATTTTTATTGCATTTTATGCTTCGGGCGTTGACTTCTAAGGCCCTAACTATTCAATCTGTTGGACCAACGCCCTAGGGTGAAGCCTATCTTGCTCGGAACGTAGAAATGACCATATGTTTCATACTGGTTGCAATTATTCGTTTCATACGATGGAAAAGCTGTTGTATTTATATCGTATTTTATGCTTCTGGCGTTGACTTCTTAGGCCGTAAATATTGGGTCTGGTGGAGCAACGCCCTGGTGTGAAACCTAGGTTGTCCGGAACGTAGAATTGGCCATCACTTTCAAACTGGTTGCAATTATTCCTGATATATGATGGAAACATTGTTGTATTTTTATTGCATTTTATGCTTCGGGCGTAGACATCTAAGGCCCTAACTATTCAATCTGTTGGAGCAACGCCCTATGGTGAAGCCTAGGTTGCTCGGAAAGTAGAAATGACCATAAGTTTCATACTGGTTGCAATTATTCGTTTTATACGATGGAAAAACTGTTGTATTTATATCGTATTTTATGCTTCTGGCGTTGACTTCTAAGGCACTATCTATTCGATCTGGTGGAGCAACGCAATAGAGTGAAGCCTAGGTTGCCCGGAACGTAGAATTGGCCATCACTTTCAAACTGGTTGCAATTATTCCTGATATATGACGGAAACACTGTTGTATTTTTATTGCATTTTATGCTTCGGGCGTAGACTTCTAAGGCCCTAACTATTCAATCTGTTGGACCAACGCCCTAGGGTGAAGCCTAGCTTGCTCGGAAAGTAGAAATGACCATAAGTTTCATACTGGTTGCAATTATACGTTTTATACGATGGAAAAGCTGTTGTATTTATATCGTATTTTATGCTTCTGGCGTTGACTTCTTAGGCCGTAACTATTCGGTCTGGTGGAGCAACGCCCTAGAGTGAAACCTAGGTGGCCCGGAACGTAGAACTGGCCATCACTTTCATACTGGTTGCAATTATTCCAGATATATGATGGAAACAATGTTGTATTTTTTTTGCATTTTATGGTTCGGGCGTTGACTTCTAATTCCATAACTATTCAATCTGTTGGAGCAACGCCCTAGGGTGAAGCCTAGGTTGCTCGGAAAGTAGAAATGACCATAAGTTTCATACTAGTTGCAATTATTCATTTTATACGATCGAAAAACTGTTGTATTTATATTGTATTTTATGCTTCTGGCGTTGACTTCTAAGGCACTAACTATTCGATCTGGTGGAGCAACGCCCTAGAGTGAAGCCTAGGTAGCCCGGAACGTAGAATTGGCCATCACTTTCAAACTGGTTGCAATTATTCCTGTTATATGATGGATACACTGTTGTATTTTTATTGCATTTTATGCTTCGGGCGTTGACTTCTAAGGCCCTAACTATTCAATCTGTTGGACCAACGCCCTAGGGTGAAGCCTAGCTTGCTCGGAAAGTAGAAATGACCATAAGTTTCATACTGGTTGCAATTATTCGCTTTACACGATGGAAAAGCTGTTGTATTTATATCGTATTTTATGCTTCTGGCGCTGACTTCTTAGGCCGTAACTATTCGGTCTGGTGGAGCAACGCCCTGGTGTGAAACCTAGGTTGCCCGGAACGTAGAATTGGCCATCACTTTCAAACTGGTTGCAATTATTCCTGATATATGATGGAAACACTGTTGTATTTTTTTTGCATTTTATGGTTCGAGCGTTGACTTCTAAGGCCCTAACTATTCAATCTGTTGGAGCAACGCCGTAGGGTGAAGCCTAGGTTGCTCGGAAAGTAGAAATGACCATAAGTTTCATACTGGTTGCAATTATTCGTTTTATACGATGGAAAAACTGTTGTATTTGTATTGTACTTTATGCTTCTGGCGTTGACTTCTAAGGCACTAACTATTCGATCTGGTGCAGCAACGCCCTAGAGTGAAGCCTAGGTAGCCCGGAACGTAGAATTGGCCATCACTTTCAAACTGGTTGCAATTATTCCTGTTATATGATGGATACACTGTTGTATTTTTATTGCATTTTATGCTTCGGGCGTTGACTTCTAAGGCCCTAACTATTCAATCTGTTGGACCAACGCCCTAGGGTGAAGCCTGGCTTGCTCGGAAAGTAGAAATGACCATAAGTTTCGTACTGGTTGCAATTATTCGTTTTATACGATGGAAAAACTGTTGTATTTATATTGTATTTTATGCTTCTGGCGTTGACTTCTAAGGCACTAACTATTCGATCAGGTGGAGCAACGCCCTGGAGTGAAGCCTAGGTTGCCCGGAACGTAGAATTGGCCATCGCTTTCAAACTGGTTGCAATTATTCCTGTTATATGATGGATACACTGTTGTATTTTTATTGCATTTTATGCTTCGGGCGTTGACATCTAAGGCACTAACTATTCGATCTGGTAGAGCAACGCCCTACAGTGAAGCCTAGGTTGTCTGGAACGTAGAATTTGCCATCGCTTCCAAACTGGTTGCAATTATTCCTGTTATATGATGGATACACTGTTGTATTTTTATTGCATTTTATGCTTCGGGCGTTGACTTCTAAGGCCCTAACTATTCGATCTGGTGGAGCAACGCCCTAGAGTGAAGCCTAGGTTGCCCGGAACGTAGAATTGGCCATCACATTCAAACTGGTTGCAATTATTCCTGACATATGATGGAAACACTGTTGTATTTTTTTTGCATTTTATGGTTCGGGCGTTGACTTCTAAGGCCCTAACTATTCAATCTGTTGGACCAACGCCCTAGGGTGAAGCCTATCTTGCTCGGAACGTAGAAATGACCATATGTTTCATACTGGTTGCAATTATTCGTTTCATACGATGGAAAAGCTGTTGTATTTATATCGTATTTTATGCTTCTGGCGTTGACTTCTTAGGCCGTAAATATTGGGTCTGGTGGAGCAACGCCCTGGTGTGAAACCTAGGTTGTCCGGAACGTAGAATTGGCCATCACTTTCAAACTGGTTGCAATTATTCCTGATATATGATGGAAACATTGTTGTATTTTTATTGCATTTTATGCTTCGGGCGTAGACATCTAAGGCCCTAACTATTCAATCTGTTGGACCAACGCCCTAGGGTGAAGCCTAGCTTGCTCGGAAAGTGCAAATGACCATAAGTCTCATACTGGTTGCAATTATTCGTTTTATACGATGGAAAAGCTGTTGTATTTATATCGTATTTTATGCTTCTGGCGTTGACTTCTAAGGCACTAACTATTCGATCTCGTGGAGCAACGCAATAGAGTGATGCCTAGGTTGCCCGGAACGTAGAATTGGCCATCAATTTCAAACTGGTTGCAATTATACCTGTTATATGATGGAAACACTGCTGTATTTTTCTTGCATTTTATGGTTCGGGCGTTGACTTCTAAGGCCTTAACTATTCAATCCGTTGGAGCAACGCCCTAGGGTGAAGCCTAGGCTGCTCGGAAAGTTGAAATGACCATAAGTTTCATACTGGTTGCAATTATTCGTTTTATACGATGGAAAAACTGTTGTATTTATATTGTATTTTATGCTTCTGGCGCTGACTTCTAAGGCACTAACTATTCGATCTGGTGGAGCCACGCCATAGAGTGAAGCCCAGGTTGCCCGGAACGTAGAATTGGCCATCACTTTCAAACTGGTTGCAATTATTCCTGTTATACGATGGAAACACTGTTGTATTTTTTTTTTGCATTTTATGGTTAGGGCGTTGACTTCTAAGGTCCTAATTATTCAATCTGTTGGAGCAACGCCCTAGGGTGAAGCCTAGGTTGCTCGGAAAGTAGAAATGACCATAAGTTTCGCACTGGTTGCAATTATTCGTTTTATACGATGGAAAAACTGTTGTATTTATATTGTATTTTATGCTTCTGGCGTTGACTTCTAAGGCACTAACTATTCGATCAGGTGGAGCAACGCCCTGGAGTGAAGCCTAGGTTGCCCGGAACGTAGAATTGGCCATCGCTTTCAAACTGGTAGCAATTATTCCTGTTATATGATGGATACACTGTTGTATTTTTATTGCATTTTATGCTTCGGGCGTTGACATCTAAGGCACTAACTACTCGATCTGGTAGAGCAACGCCCTACAGTGAAGCCTAGGTTGCCCGGATCGTAGAATTTGCCATCGCTTTCAAACTGGTTGCAATTATTCCTGTTATATGATGGATACACTGTTGTATTTTTATTGCATTTTATGCTTCGGGCGTTGACTTCTAAGGCCCTAACTATTCAATCTGTTGGACCAACGCCCTAGGGTGAAGCCTATCTTGCTCGGAACGTAGAAATGACCATATGTTTCGTACTGGTTGCAATTATTCGTTTTATACGATGGAAAAGCTGTTGTATTTATATCGTATTTTATGCTTCTGGCGTTGACTTCTTAGGCCGTAAATATTGGGTCTGGTGGAGCAACGCCCTGGTGTGAAACCTAGGTTGTCCGGAACGTAGAATTGGCCATCACTTTCAAACTGGTTGCAATTATTCCTGATATATGATGGAAACATTGTTGTATTTTTATTGCATTTTATGCTTCGGGCGTAGACATCTAAGGCCCTAACTATTCAATCTGTTGGACCAACGCCCTAGGGTGAAGCCTAGCTTGCTCGGAAAGTGGAAATGACCATAAGTTTCATACTGGTTGCAATTATTCGTTTTATACGATGGAAAAGCTGTTGTATTTATATCGTATTTTATGCTTCTGGCGTTGACTTCTAAGGCACTAACTATTCGATCTCGTGGAGCAACGCAATAGAGTGATGCCTAGGTTGCCCGGAACGTAGAATTGGCCATCAATTTCAAACTGGTTGCAATTATACCTGTTATATGATGGAAACACTGCTGTATTTTTTTTGCATTTTATGGCTCGGGCGTTGACTTCTAAGGCCCTAACTATTCAATCCGTTGGAGCAACGCCCTAGGGTGAAGCCTAGGTTGCTCGGAAAGTTGAAATGACCATAAGTTTCATACTGGTTGCAATTAGTCGTTTTATACGATGGAAAAGCTGTTGTATTTATATCGTATTTTATGCTTCTGGCGTTGACTTCTAAGGCACTAACTATTCGATCTGGTGGAGCAACGCAATAGAGTGATGCCTAGGTTGCCCGGAACGTAGAATTGGCCATCAATTTCAAACTGGTTGCAATTATACCTGTTATATGATGGAAACACTGTTGTATTTTTTTTGCATTTTATGGTTCGGGCGTTGACTTCTAAGGCCCTAGCTATTCAATCTGTTGGAGCACCGCCCTAGGGTGATGCCTAGGTTGCTCGGAAAGTAGAAATGACCATAAGTTTCATACTGGTTGCAATATACGTTTTATACGATGGAAAAACTGTTGTATTTATATTGTATTTTATGCTTCTAGCGTTGATTTCTAAGGCACTAACTATTCGACCTGGTGGAGCAACGCCCTAGAGTGAAGCCTAGGTTTTCCGGAACGTAGAATTGGCCATCACTTTCAAACGGGTTGCAATTATTCCTGTTATGTGATGGATACACTGTTGTATTCTTATTGCATTTTATGCTTCGGGCGTTGACTTCTAAGGCCCTAACTATTCAATCTGTTGGAGCAACGCCCTAGGGTGAAGCCTAGCTTGCTCGGAAAGTAGAAATGACCATAAGTTTCATACTGGTTGCAATTATTCGTTTTATACGATGGAAAAACTGTTGTATTTATATAGTATTTTATGCTTCTGGTGTTGACTTCTAAGGCCCTCACTATTCAATCTGTTGGACCAACGCCCTAGGGTGAAGCCTAGCTTGCTCGGAAAGTAGAAATGACCATAAGTTTCATACTGGTTGCAATTATTCGTTTTATACGATGGAAAAACTGTTGTATTTATATTGTATTTTATATTTCTGGCGTTGACTTCTAAGGCACTAACTATTCGATCAGGTCGAACAACGCCCTGGAGTGAAGCCTAGGTTGTCCGGAACGTAGAATTGGCCATCGCTTTCAAACTGGTTGCAATTATTCCTGTTATATGATGGATACACTGTTGTATTTTTATTGCATTTTATGCTTCGGGCGTTGACATCTAAGGCACTAACTATTCGATCTGGTAGAGCAACGCCCTACAGTGAAGCCTAGGTTGCCCGGAACGTAGAATTTGCCATCGCTATCAAACTGGTTGCAATTATTCCGGTTATATGATGGATACACTGTTGTATTTTTATTGCATTTTATGCTTCGGGCGTTGACTTCTAAGGCCCTAACTATTCAATCTGTTGGACCAACGCCCTGGGTTAAGCCTATTTTGCTCGGAACGTAGAAATGACCATATGTTTCATACTGGTTGCAATTATTCGTTTTATACGATGGAAAAGCTGTTGTATTTATATCGTATTTTATGCTTCTGGCGTTGACTTCTTAGGCCGTAAATAGTGGGTCTGGTGGAGCAACGCCCTGGAGTGAAACCTAGGTTGTCCGGAACGTAGAATTGGCCATCACTTTCAAACTGGTTGCAATTATTCCTGTTATATGATGGAAACACTGTTGTATTTTTTTTGCATTTTATGGTTAGGGCGTTGACTTCTAAGGTCCTAACTATTCAATATGTTGGAGCAACGCCCTAGGGTGAAGCCTAGGTTGCTCGGAAAGTAGAAATGACCATAAGTTTCATACTGGTTGCATTTATTCGTTTTATACGATGGAAAAACTGTTGTATTTATATTGTATTTTATGCTTCTGGCGTTGACTTCTAAGGCACTAACTATTCGATCAGGTGGAGCAACGCCCTGGAGTGAAGCCTAGGTTGCCCGGAACGTAGAATTGGCCATCGCCTTCAAACTGGTTGCAATCATTCCTGTTATATGATGGATACACTGTTGTATTTTTATTGAATTTTATGCTTCGGGCGTTGACTTCTAAGGCCCTAACTATTCAATCTGTTGGACCAACGCCCTAGGGTGAAGCCTAGCTTGCTAGGAAAGTAGTAATGACCATAAGTTTCATACTGGTTGCAATTATTCGTTTTATACGATGGAAAAGCTGTTGTATTTATATCGTATTTTATGCTTCTGGCGTTGACTTCTTAGGCCGTAACTATTCGGTCTGGTGGAGCAACGCCCTGGAGTGAAACCTAGGTTGCCCGGAACGTAGAATTGGCCATCGCTTTCAAGCTGGATGCAATTATTCCTGATATATGATGGAAACACTGTTGTAGTTTTCATGCATTTTATGGTTCGAGCGTTGACTTCTCAGACCCTAACTATTCAATCTGTTGGAGCAACGCCCTAGGGTGAAGCCTAGGTTGCTCGGAAAGTAGAAATGTCCATAAGTTTCATACTGGTTGCAATTATTCGTTTTATACGATGGAATGACTGTTGTATTTATATTGTATTTTATGCTTCTGGCGTTGACTTCTAAGGCACTAACTATTCGATCTGGTGGAGCAACGCAATAGAGTGAAGCCTAGGTTGCCCGGAACGTAGAATTGGCCATCACTTTCAAACTGGTTGCAATTATTCCTGTTATATGATGGACACACTGTGGTTTTTTTTGTGCATTTTATGGTTCGGGCGTTGACTTCTAAGGCCCTAACTATTCAATCTGTTGGAGCAACGCCCTAGGGTGAAGCCTAGGTTGCTCGGAAAGTAGAAATGACCATAACTTTCATACTGGTTGCAATTATTCGTTTTATACGATGGAAGAGCTGTTGTATTTATATCGTATTTTATGCTTCTGGCGTTGACTTCTTAGGCCGTAACTATTCGGTCTGGTGGAGCAACGCCCTGGAGTGAAACCTAGGTTGTCCGGAACGTAGAATTGGCCATCACATTCAAACTGGTTGCAATTATTCCTGATATATGATGGAAACACTGTTGTATTTTTATTGCATTTTATGCTTCGGGCGTAGACTTCTAAGGCCCTAACTATTCAATCTGTTGGAGCAACGCCCTAGGGTGAAGCCTAGGTTGCTCGAAAAGTAGAAATATCCATAAGTTTCATACTGGTTGCAATTATTCGTTTTATACGATGGAAAAACTGTTGTATTTATATTGTATTTTATGCTTCTGGCGTTGACTTCTAAGGCACTAACTATTCGATCTGGTGGATCAACGCCCCAGAGTCAAGCCTAGGTTGCCCGGAACGTAGAATTGGCCTTCACTTTCAAACTGGTTGCAATTATTCCTGTTATATGATGGAAACACTGTTGTATTTTGATTGCATTTTATGCTTCGGGCGTGGACTTCTAAGGCCCTAACTATTCAATCTGTTGGGGCAACGCCCTAGGGTGAAGCCTAGGTTGCTCGGAAAGTAGAAATGACCATAAGTTTCATACTGGTTGCAATTATTCGTTTTATACGATGGAAAAACTGTTGTATTTATATTGTATTTTATGCTTCTGCCGTTGACTTCTAAGGCACTATCTATGCGATCTGGTGGAGCAACGCCCTAGAGCGAAGCCTAGGTTGCCCGGAACGTAGGATTGGCCATCACTTTCAAACTGGTTGCAATTATTCCTGTTATATGATGGAAACACTGTTGTATTTTTTTTGCATTTTATGGTTCGGGCGTTGACTTCTAAGGTCCTAACTATTCAATCTGTTGGAGCAACGCCCTATGGTGAAGCCTAGGATGCACGGAAAGTAGAAATGACCATAAGTTTCATACTGGGTGCAATTATTCGTTTTATACGATGGAAAAGCTGTTGTATTTATATTGTATTTTATGCTTCTGGCGTTGACCTCTAAGGCACTAACTATTCGAGCTGGTGGAACAACGCCCTAGAGTGAAGCCTAGGTTGCCCGGAACGTAGAATTGGCCATCACTTTCAAACTGGTTGTAATTATTACTGTTATATGATGGATACACTGTTGTATTTTTATTGCAATTTTTTGCTTCGGGCGCTGACTTCTAAGGCCCTAACTATTCAATCTGTTGGAGCAACGCCCTGGAGTGAAACCTAGGTTGACCGGAACGTAGAATTGGCCATCACTTTCAAACTGGTTGCAATTATTCCTGATATATGATGGAAACACTGTTGTATTTTTTTTGCATTTTATGGTTCCTGCGTTGACTTCTAAGGTCCTAACTATTCAATCTGTTGGAGCAACGCCCTAGGGTGAAGCCTAGGTTGCTCGGAAAGCAGAAATGACCATAAGTTTCATACTGGGTGCAATTATTCGTTTTATACGATGGAAAAACTGTTGTATTTATATTGCATTTTATGCTTCTGGCGTTGACTTCTAAGGCACTAACTATTCGATCTGGTGGAACAACGTCCTAGAGTGAAGCCTAGGTAGCCCGGAACGTAGAATTGGCCATCACTTTCAAACTGCTAGCAATTATTCCTGTTATATGATGGATACACTGTTGTATTTTTATTGCATTTTATGCTTCGGGCGTTGACTTCTAAGGCCCTAACTATTCAATACGTTGGAGCAACGCCCTAGGGTGAAGCCTTGGTTTCTCGGAAAGTAGAAATGACCATAAGTTTCAGACTGGTTGCAATTATTCGTTTTATACGATGGAAAAACTGTTGTATATATATTGTATTTTATGCTTCTGGCGTTGACTTCTAAGGCACTAACTATTCGATCTGTGGATCAACGCCCCAGAGTGAAGCCTAGGTTGCCCGGAACGTAGAATTGGCCATCACTTTCAAACTGGTTGCAATTATTCCTTATATATGATGGAAACTCTGTTGTATTTTTTTTGCATTTTATTGTTCGGGCGTTGACTTCTAAGGCCCTAACTATTCAATCTGTTGGAGCAACGCCCTAGGGTGTAGCCTAGGTTGCTGGGAAAGTAGAAATGTCCATAAGTTTCATACTGGTTGCAATTATTCGTTTTATACGATGGAAAAACTGTTGTATTTATATTGTATTTTATGCTTCTGGCGTTGACCTCCAAGGCACTAACTATTCGATCTGGTGGAGCAACGCAATAGAGTGATGCCTAGGTTGGCCGGAACGTAGAATTGACCATCAATTTCAAACTGGTTGCAATTGTACCTGTTACATGATGGAAACACTGCTTTATTTTTTTTGCATTTTATGGTTCGGGCGTTGACTTCTAAGGCCCTAACTATTCAATCCGTTGGAGCAACGCCCTAGGGTGATGCCTAGGTTGCCCGGAACGTAGAATTGGCCATCACTTTCAAACTGGTTGCAATTATTCCTGCCATATGATGGATACACTGTTGTATTTTTATTGCATTTTATGCTTCTTGCGTTGACTTTTTAGGCCGTAACTATTCGGTCTGGTGGAGCAACGCCCTGGAGTGAAACCTAGGTTGCCCGGAACGTAGAATTGGCCATCACTTTCAAACTGGTTGCAATTATGCCAGATATATGATGGAAACACTGTTGTATTTTTTTTGCATTTTAAGGTTCGGGCGTTGACTTCTAAGGCCCTAACTATTGAATCTGTTGGAGCAACGCCCTAGGGTGAAGCCTAGGTTGCTCGGAAAGTAGAAATGACCATAAGTTTCATACTGGGTGCAATTATTCGTTTTATACGATGGAAAAACTGTTGTATTTATATTGTATTTTATGCTTCTGGCGTTGACTTCTAAGGCACTAACTATTCGATCTGGTGGAACAACGCCCTAGGGTGAAGCCTAGGTTGCCCGGAACGTAGAATTGGCCATCAGTTTCAAACTGCTAGCAATTATTCCTGTTATATGATGGATACACTGTTGTATTTTTATTGCATTTTATGCTTCGGGCGTTGACTTCTAAGGCCCTAACTATTCACTCCGTTGTAGCAACGCCCTAGGGTGAAGCCCAGGTTTCTCGGAAAGTAGAAATGACCATAAGTTTCATACTGGTTGCAATTATTCGTTTTATACGATGGAAAAACTGTTGTATATATATTGTATTTTATGCTTCTGGCGTTGACTTCTAAGGCACTAACTATTCGATCTGTGGATCAACGCCCTAGAGTGAAGCCTAGGTTGCCCGGAACGTAGAATTGGCCATCACTTTCAAACTGGTTGCAATTATTCCTTATATATGATGGAAACACTGTTGTATTTTTTTTGCATTTTATTGTTCGGGCGTTGACTTCTAAGGCCCTAGCTATTCAATCTGTTGGAGCAACGCCCTAGGGTGAAGCCTAGGTTGCTCGGAAAGTAGAAATGACCATAAGTTTCATACTGGGAGCAATTATTCGTTTTATACGATGGAAAAACTGTTGTATTTATATTGTATTTTATGCTTCTGGCGTTGACTTCTAAGGCACTAACTATTCGATCTGGTGGAACAACGCCCTAGGGTGAAGCCTAGGTTGCCCGGAACGTAGAATTGGCCATCAGTTTCAAACTGCTAGCAATTATTCCTGTTATATGATGGATACACTGTTGTATTTTTATTGGATTTTATGCTTCGGGCGTTGACTTCTATGGCCCTAACTATTCAATCCGTTGGAGCAACGCGCTAGGGTGAAGCCTAGGTTGCTCGGAAAGTAGAAATGACCATAAGTTTCATACTGGTTGCAATTATTCGTTTTATACGATGGAAAAACTGTTGTATTTATATTGTATTTTATGCTTCTGGTGTTGACTTCTAAGGCACTAACTATTCGATCTGGTGGAGCAACGCCCTAGAGTGAAGCCTAGGTTGCCCGGAACGTAGAATTGGCCATCACTTTCAAACTGGTTGCAATTATTCCCGATATATGATGGAAACACTGTTGTATTTTTTTTGCATTTTATTGTTCGGGCGTTGACTTCTAAGGCCCTAACTATTCAATCTGTTGGAGCAACGCCCTAGGGTGAAGCCTAGGTTGCTCGGAAAGTAGAAATATCCATAAGTTTCATACTGGTTGCAATTATTCGTTTTATACGATGGAAAAACTGTTGTATATATATTGTATTTTATGCTTCTGGCGTTGACTTCTAAGGCACTAACTATTCGATCTGTGGATCAACGCCCTAGAGTGAAGCCTAGGTTGCCCGGAACGTAGAATTGGCCATCACTTTCAAACTGGTTGCAATTATTCCTTATATATGATGGAAACACTGTTGTATTTTTTTTGCATTTTATTGTTCGGGCGTTGACTTCTAAGGCCCTAGCTATTCAATCTGTTGGAGCAACGACCTAGGGTGAAGCCTAGCTTGCTCGGAAAGTAGAAATGACCATAAGTTTCATACTGGTTGCAATTATTCGTTTTATACGATGGACAAGCTGTTGTATTTATATCGTATTTTATGCTTCTTGCGTTGACTTTTTAGGCCGTAACTATTCGGTCTGGTGGAGCAACGCCCTGGAGTGAGACCTAGGTTGCCCGGAACGTAGAATTGGCCATCACTTTCAAACTGGTTGCAATTATGCCAGATATATGATGGAAACACTGTTCTATTTTTTTTGCATTTTAAGGTTCGGGCGTTGACTTCTAAGGCCCTAACTATTGAATCTGTTGGAGCAACGCCCTAGGGTGAAGCCTAGGTTGCCCGGAAAGTAGAAATGACCATAAGTTTCATACTGGGTGCAATTATTCGTTTTATACGATGGAAAAACTGTTGTATTTATATTGTATTTTATGCTTCTGGCGTTGACTTCCAAGGCACTAACTATTCGATCTGGTGGAGCAACGCAATAGAGTGATGCCTAGGTTGCCCGGAACGTAGAATTGGCCATCAATTTGAAACTGGTTGCAATTATACCTGTTATATGATGGATAGACTGTTGTATTTTTATTGCATTTTATGCTTCGGGCGTTGACTTCTAAGGCCCTAACTATTCAATCTGTTGGAGCAACGCCCTAGGGTGAAGCCTAGGTTGCTCTGAAAGTAGAAATGACCATAAATTTCATACTGGTTGCAATTATTCGTTTTATACGATGGAAAAGCTGTTGTATTTATATTGTATTTTATGCTTCTGTCGTTGACTTCTAAGGCACTATCTATTCGATCTGGTGGAGCAACGCCCTAGAGCGAAGCCTAGGTTGCCCGGAACGTAGGATTGGCCATCACTTTCAAACTGGTTGCAATTATTCCTGTTATATGATGGAAACACTGTTGTATTTTTTTTGCATTTTATGGTTCCTGCGTTGACTTCTAAGGTCCTAACTATTCAGTCTGTTGGAGCAACGCCCTAGGGTGAAGCCTAGGTTGCTCGGAAAGTAGAAATGACCATAAGTTTCACACTGGGTGGAATTATTCGTTTTATACGATGGAAAAACTGTTGTATTTATATTGTATTTTATGCTTCTGGCGTTGACTTCTAAGGCACTAACTATTCGATCTGGTGGAACAACGCCCTAGAGTGAAGCCCAGGTTGCCCGGAACGTAGAATTGGCCATCACTTTCAAACTGCTAGCAATTATTCCTGTTATATGATGGATACACTGTTGTATTTTTATTGCATTTTATGCTTCGGGCGTTGACTTCTAAGGCCCTAACTATTCAATCCGTTGGAGCAACGCCCTCGGGTGAAGCCTAGGTTTCTCGGAAAGTAGAAATGACCATAAGTTTCATACTGGTTGCAATTATTCGTTTTATACGATGGAAAAACTGTTGTATATATATTGTATTTTATGCTTCTGGCGTTGACTTCTAAGGCGCTAACTATTCGATCTGTGGATCAACGCCCTAGAGTGAAGCCTAGGTTGCCCGGAACGTAGAATTGGCCATCACTTTCAAACTGGTTGCAATTATTCCTTATATATGATGGAAACACTGTTGCATTTTTTTTGCATTTTATTGTTCGGGCGTTGACTTCTAAGGCCCTAACTATTCAATCTGTTGGAGCAACGCCCTAGGGTGAAGCCTAGGTTGCTGGGAAAGTAGAAATGTCCATAAGTTTCATACTGGTTGCAATTATTCGTTTTATACGATGGAAAAACTGTTGTATTTATATTGTATTTTATGCTTCTGGCGTTGACTTCCAAGGCACTAACTATTCGATCTGGTGGAGCAACGCAATAGAGTGATGCCTAGGTTGCCCGGAACGTAGAATTGGCCATCAATTTGAAACTGGTTCAATTATACCTGTTATATGATGGACAGACTGTTGTATTTTTATTGCATTTTATGCTTCGGGCGTTGACTTCTAAGGCCCTAACTATTCAATCCGTTGGAGCAACGCCCTAGGGTGAAGCCTAGGTTGCTCGGAAAGTAGAAATGACCATAAGTTTCATACTGGTTGCAATTATTCGTTTTATACGATGGAAAAACTGTTGTATTTATATTGTATTTTATGCTTCTGCCGTTGACTTCTAAGGCACTATCTATTCGATCTGGTGGAGCAACGCCCTAGAGCGAAGCCTAGGTTGCCCGGAACGTAGGATTGGCCATCACTTTGAAACTGGTTGCAATTATTCCTGTTATATGATGGAAACACTGTTGTATTTTTTTTGCATTTTATGGTTCGGGCGTTGATTTCTAAGGCCCTAACTATTCAATCTGTTGGAGCAACGCCCTAGGGTGAAGCCTAGGTTGCTCGGAAAGTAGAAATGTCCATAAGTTTCATACTGGTTGCAATTATTCGTTTTATACGATGGAAAAACTGTTGTATTTATATTGTATTTTATGCTTCTGGCGTTGACTTCCAAAGCACTAACTATTCGATCTGGTGGAGCAACGCAATAGAGTGATGCCTAGGTTGCCCGGAACGTAGAATTGGCCATCAATTTGAAACTGGTTGCAATTGTACCTGTTATATGATGGATACACTGTTGTATTTTTATTGCATTTTATGCTTCTGGCGTAGACTTCTAAGGCCCTAGCTATTCAATCTGTTGGACCAACGCCCTAGGGTGAAGCATAGGTTGTTCGGAAAGTAGAAATGAACATAAGTTTCATACTGGTTGCAATTATTCGTTTTATACGATGGAAAAACTGTTGTATTTATATTGTATTTTATGCTTCTGGCGTTGACTTCTAAGGCACTAACTATTCGATCTGGTGGAGCAACGCCCTAGAGTGAAGCCTAGGATGCCCGGAACGTAGAATTGGCCATCACTTTCTAACTGGTTGCAATTATTCCCGATATATGATGGAAACACTGTTGTATTTTTTTTGCATTTTATTGTTCGGGCGTTGACTTCTAAGGCCCTAACTATTCAATCTGTTGGAGCAACGCCCCAGGGTGAAGCCTAGGTTGCTCGGAAAGTAGAAATATCCGTAAGTTTCATACTGGTTGCAATTATTCGTTTTATACGATGGAAGAACTGTTGTATTTATACTGTATTTTATGCTTCTGGCGTTGACTTCTAAGGCACTAACTATTCGATCTGGTGGAGCAACGCCCTAGAGTGAAGCCTAGGTTGCCCGCAACGTAGAATTGGCCATCACTTTCAAACTGGTTGCAATTATTCCTGTTATATGATGGAAACACTGTTGTATTTTTATTGCATTTTAAGCTTCGGGCGTTGACTTCTAAGGCCCTAACTATTCAATCTGTTGGGGCAACTCCCTAGGGTGAAGCCTAGGTTGCTCGGAAAGTAGAAATGACCATAAGTTTCATACTGGTTGCAATTATTCGTTTTATACGATGAAAAAACTGTTGTATTTATATTGTATTTTATGCTTCTGGCGTTGACTTCTAAGGCCCTAGCTGTTCGATCTAGTGGAGCAACGCCCCAGAATGAAGCCCAGGTTGCCCGGAAGGGGAAATGACCATCACTTTCTAACTGGTTGCAATTAATCCTTCTATACGATGGAAAAGCTGTTGTATTTATATTGTATTTTATGCTTCTGGCGTTGACTTCTAAGGCACTAACTATTCGATCTGGTGGAGCAAGGCCCTAGAGTGAAGCCTAGGTTGCCCGGAACGTAGAATTGGCCATCACTTTCAAACTGGTTGCAATTATTCCCGATATATGATGGAAACACTGCTGTATTTTTTTTGCATTTTATGCTTCGGGCGTTGACTTCTAAGGCCCTAGCTATTCAATCTGTTGGACCAACGCCCTAGGGTGAAGCCTAGGTTGTTCGGAAAGTAGAAATGACCATAAGTTTCATACTGGTTGCAATTATTCGTTTTATACGATGGAAAAACTGTTGTATTTATATTGTATTTTATGCTTCTGGCGTTGACTTCTAAGGCACTAACTATTCGATCTGGTGGAGCAACGCCCTAGAGCGAAGCCTAGGTTGCCCGGAACGTAGGATTGGCCATCACTTTGAAACTGGTTGCAATTATTCCTGTTACATGATGGAAACACTGTTGTATTTTTTTTGCCTTTTATGGTTCGGGCGTTGACTTCTAAGGTCCTAACTATTCAATCTGTTGGAGCAACGCCCTAGGGTGAAGCCTAGGATGCTCGGAAAGTAGAAATGACCATAAGTTTCATACTGGGTGCAATTATTCGTTTTATACGATGGAAAAACTGTTGTATTTATATTGCATTTTATGCTTCTGGCGTTGACTTCTAAGGCACTAACTATTCGATCTGGTGGAACAACGCCCTAGAGTGAAGCCTAGGTTGCCCGGAACGTAGAATTGGCCATCACTTTCAAACTGCTAGCAATTATTCCTGTTATATGATGGATACACTGTTGTATTTTTATTGCATTTTATGCTTCGGGCGTTGACTTCTAAGGCCCTAACTATTCAATCCGTTGGAGCAACGCCCTAGGGTGAAGCCTAGGTTTCTCGGAAAGTAGAAATGACCATAAGTTTCATACTGGTTGCAATTATTCGTTTTATACGATGGAAAAACTGTTGTATATATATTGTATTTTATGCTTCTGGCGTTGACTTCTAAGGCACTAACTATTCGATCTGTGGATCAACGCCCTAGAGTGAAGCCTAGGTTGCCCGGAACGTAGAATTGGCCATCACTTTCAAACTGGTTGCAATTATTCCTTATATATGATGGAAACACTGTTGTATTTTTTTTGCATTTTATTGTTCGGGCGTTGACTTCTAAGGCCCTAACTATTCAATCTGTTGGAGCAACGCCCTAGGGTGAAGCCTAGGTTGCTCGGAAAGTAGAAATGTCCATAAGTTTCATACTGGTTGCAATTATTCGTTTTATACGATGGAAAAAGTGTTGTATTTATATTGTATTTTATGCTTCTGGCGTTGACTTCCAAAGCACTAACTATTCGATCTGGTGGAGCAACGCAATAGAGTGATGCCTAGGTTGCCCGGAACGTAGAATTGGCCATCAATTTGAAACTGGTTGCAATTATACCTGTTATATGATGGATACACTGTTGTATTTTTATTGCATTTTATGCTTCTGGCGTAGACTTCTAAGGCCCTAGCTATTCAATCTGTTGGAGCAACGCCCCAGAATAAAGCCCAGGTTGCCCGGAAAGGAGAAATGACCATCACTTTCTAACTGGTTGCAATTAATCCTTCTATACGATGGAAAAGCTGTTGTATTTATATTGTATTTTATGCTTCTGGCGTTGACTTCTAAGGCACTAACTATTCGATCTGGTGGAGCAAGGCCCTAGAGTGAAGCCTAGGTTGCCCGGAACGTAGAATTGGCCATCACTTTCAAACTGGTTGCAATTATTCCCGATATATGATGGAAACACTGCTGTATTTTTTTTGCATTTTATGGTTCGGGCGTTGACTTCTAAGGCCCTAACTATTCAATCTGTTGGAGCAACGCCCTAGGGTGTAGCCTAGGTTGCTCGGAAATTAGAAATGACCATTAGTTTCATACTGGTTGCAATTATTCGTTTTATACGATGGAAAAGCTGTTGTATTTATATTGTATTTTATGCTTTGGCGTTGACTTCTAAGGCACTAACTATTCGATCTGGTGGAGCAACGCCCTAGAGTGAAGCCTATGTTGCCCGGAACGTAGAACTGGCCATCACTTTCAAACTGGTTGCAATTATTCCTGTTATATGATGGATACACTGTTGTATTTTTATTGCATTTTATGCTTCGGGCGCTGACTTCTAAGGCCCTAACTATTCAATCTGTTGGACCAACGCCCTAGGGTGAAGCCTATGTTGCTCGGAAAGTAGAAATGTCCATAAGTTTCATACTGGTTGCAATTATTCGTTTTATACGATGGAAAAACTGTTGTATATATATTGTATTTTATGCTTCTGGCGTTGACTTCTAAGGCACTAACTATTCGATCTGTGGATCAACGCCCTAGAGTGAAGCCTAGGTTGCCCGGAACGTAGAATTGGCCATCACTTTCAAACTGGTTGCAATTATTCCTTATATATGATGGAAACACTGTTGTATTTTTTTTGCATTTTATTGTTCGGGCGTTGACTTCTAAGGCCCTAACTATTCAATCTGTCGGAGCAACGCCCTAGGGTGAAGCCTAGGTTGCTGGGAAAGTAGAAATGTCCATAAGTTTCATACTGGTTGCAATTATTCGTTTTATACGATGGAAAAGCTGTTGTATTTATATTGTATTTTCTGCTTCTGGCGTTGACTTCTAAGGCACTAACTATTCGATCTGGTGGAGCAACGCCCTAGAGTGAAGCCTAGGTTGCCCGGAACGTAGGATTGGCCATCACTTTCAAACTGGTTGCAATTATTCCTGTTATATGATGGAAACACTGTTGTATTTTTTTTGCATTTTATGGTTCGGGCGTTGACTTATAAGGTCCTAACTATTCAATCTGTTCTAGCAACGCCCTAGGGTGAAGCCTAGGATGCTCGGAAAGTAGAAATGACCATAAGTTTCATACTGGGTGCAATTATTCGTTTTATACGATGGAAAAACTGTTGCATTTATATTGTATTTTATGCTTCTGGCGTTGACTTCTAAGGCACTAACTATTCGATCTGGTGGAACAACGCCCTAGAGTGAAGCCTAGGTTTCCCGGAACGTAGAATTGGCCATCACTTTCAAACTGGTTGCAATTATTCCCGATATATGGTGGAAACACTGTTGCATTTTTTTTGCATTTTATGGTCCGGGCGTTGACTTCTAAGGCCCTAACTATTCAATCTGTTGGAGCAACGCCCTAGGGTGAAGCCTAGGTTGCTGGGAAAGTAGAAATGACCATAAGTTTCATACTGGGTGCAATTATTCGTTTTATACACTGGAAAAACTGTTGCATTTATATTGTATTTTATGCTTCTGGCGTTGACTTCTAAGGCACTAACTATTCGATCTGGTGGAACAACGCCCTAGAGTGAAGCCTAGGTTGCCAGGAACGTAGAATTGGCCATCACTTTCAAACTGCTTGCAATTATTCCTGTTATATGATGGATACACTGTTGTATTTTTATTGCATTTTATGCTTCGGGCGTTGACTTCTATGGCCCTAACTATTCAATCCGTTGGAGCAACGCGATAGGGTGAAGCCTAGGTTGCTCGGAAAGTAGAAATGACCATAAGTTTCATACTGGTTGCAATTATTCGTTTTATACGATGGAAAAACTGTTGTATTTATATTGTATTTTATGCTTCTGGTGTTGACTTCTAAGGCACTAACTATTCGATCTGGTGGAGCAACGCCCTAGAGTGAAGCCTAGGTTGCCCGGAACGTAGAATTGGCCATCACTTTCAAACTGGTTGCAATTATTCCCGATATATGATGGAAACACTGTTGTATTTTTTTTGCATTTTATTGTTCGGGCGTTGACTTCTAAGGCCCTAACTATTCAATCTGTTGGAGCAACGCCCTAGGGTGAAGCCTAGGTTGCTCGGAAAGTAGAAATATCCATAAGTTTCATACTGGTTGCAATTATTCGTTTTATACGATGAAAAAACTGTTGTATTTATATTGTATTTTATGCTTCTGGCGTTGACTTCTAAGGCCCTAGCTGTTCGATCTGGTGGAGCAAGGCCCTAGAGTGAAGCCTAGGTTGCCCGGAACGTAGAATTGGCCATCACTTTCAAACTGGTTGCAATTATTCCCGATATATGATGGAAACACTGTTGTATTTTTTTTGCATTTTATGGTTCGGGCGTTGACTTATAAGGTCCTAACTATTCAATCTGTTGGAGCAACGCCCTAGGGTGAAGCCTAGGATGCTCGGAAAGTAGAAATGACCATAAGTTTCATACTGGGTGCAATTATTCGTTTTATACGATGGAAAAACTGTTGCATTTATATTGTATTTTATGCTTCTGGCGTTGACTTCTAAGGCACTAACTATTCGATCTGGTGGAACAACGCCCTAGAGTGAAGCCTAGGTTGCCCGGAACGTAGAATTGGCCATCACTTTCAAACTGGTTGCAATTATTCCCGATATATGGTGGAAACACTGTTGCATTTTTTTTGCATTTTATGGTCCGGGCGTTGACTTCTAAGGCCCTAACTATTCAATCTGTTGGAGCAACGCCCTAGGGTGAAGCCTAGGTTGCTGGGAAAGTAGAAATGACCATAAGTTTCATACTGGGTGCAATTATTCGTTTTATACACTGGAAAAACTGTTGCATTTATATTGTATTTTATGCTTCTGGCGTTGACTTCTAAGGCACTATCTATTCGATCTGGTGGAGCAACGCCCTAGAGCGAAGCCTAGGTTGCCCGGAACGTAGGATTGGCCATCACTTTCAAACTGGTTGCAATTATTCCTGTTATATGATGGAAACACTGTTGTATTTTTTTTGCATTTTATGGTTCGGGCGTTGACTTCTAAGGTCCTAACTATTCAATCTGTTAGAGCAACGCCCTAGGGTGAAGCCTAGGATGCTCGGAAAGTAGAAATGACCATAAGTTTCATACTGGGTGCAATTATTCGTTTTATACAATGGAAAAACTGTTGCATTTATATTGTATTTTATGCTTCTGGCGTTGACTTCTAAGGCACTAACTATTCGATCTGGTGGAACAACGCCCTAGAGTGGAGCCTAGGTTGCCAGGAACGTAGAATTGGCCATCACTTTCAAACTGCTTGCAATTATTCCTGTTATATGATGGATACACTGTTGTATTTTTATTGCATTTTATGCTTCGGGCGTTGACTTCTGTGGCCCTAACTATTCAATCCGTTGGAGCAACGCGCTAGGGTGAAGCCTAGGTTGCTCGGAAAGTAGAAATGACCATAAGTTTCATACTGGTTGCAATTATTCGTTTTATACGATGGAAAAACTGTTGTATTTATATTGTATTTTATGCTTCTGGTGTTGACTTCTAAGGCACTAACTATTCGATCTGGTGGAGCAACGCCCTAGAGTGAAGCCTAGGTTGCCCGGAACGTAGAATTGGCCATCACTTTCAAACTGGTTGCAATTATTCCCGATATATGATGGAAACACTGTTGTATTTTTTTTGCATTTTATTGTTCGGGCGTTGACTTCTAAGGCCCTAACTATTCAATCTGTTGGAGCAACGCCCTAGGGTGAAGCCTAGGTTGCTCGGAAAGTAGAAATATCCATAAGTTTCATACTGGTTGCAATTATTCGTTTTATACGATGAAAAAACTGTTGTATTTATATTGTATTTTATGCTTCTGGCGTTGACTTCTAAGGCCCTAGCTGTTCGATCTGGTGGAGCAAGGCCCTAGAGTGAAGCCTAGGTTGCCCGGAACGTAGAATTGGCCATCACTTTCAAACTGGTTGCAATTATTCCCGATATATGATGGAAACACTGTTGTATTTTTATTGCATTTTATGGTTCGGGCGTTGACTTATAAGGTCCTAACTATTCAATCTGTTGGAGCAACGCCCTAGGGTGAAGCCTAGGATGCTCGGAAAGTAGAAATGACCATAAGTTTCATACTGGGTGCAATTATTCGTTTTATACGATGGAAAAACTGTTGCATTTATATTGTATTTTATGCATCTGGCGTTGACTTCTAAGGCACTAACTATTCGATCTGGTGGAAAAACGCCCTAGAGTGAAGCCTAGGTTGCCCGGAACGTAGAATTGGCCATCACTTTCAAACTGGTTGCAATTATTCCCGATATATGGTGGAAACACTGTTGCATTTTTTTTGCATTTTATGGTCCGGGCGTTGACTTCTAAGGCCCTAACTATTCAATCTGTTGGAGCAACGCCCTAGGGTGAAGCCTAGGTTGCTGGAAAAGTAGAAATGACCATAAGTTTCATACTGGGTGCAATTATTCGTTTTATACACTGGAAAAACTGTTGCATTTATATTGTATTTTATGCTTCTGGCGTTGACTTCTAAGGCACTATCTATTCGATCTGGTGGAGCAACGCCCTAGAGCGAAGCCTAGGTTGCCCGGAACGTAGGATTGGCCATCACTTTCAAACTGGTTGCAATTATTCCTGTTATATGATGGAAACACTGTTGTATTTTCTTTGCATTTTATGGTTCGGGCGTTGACTTCTAAGGTCCTAACTATTCAATCTGTTGGAGCAACGCCCTAGGGTGAAGCCTAGGATGCTCGGAAAGTAGAAATGACCATAAGTTTCATACTGGGTGCAATTATTCGTTTTATACAATGGAAAAACTGTTGCATTTATATTGTATTTTATGCTTCTGGCGTTGACTTCTAAGGCACTAACTATTCGATCTGGTGGAACAACGCCCTAGAGTGAAGCCTAGGTTGCCAGGAACGTAGAATTGGCCATCACTTTCAAACTGCTTGCAATTATTCCTGTTATATGATGGATACACTGTTGTATTTTTATTGCATTTTATGCTTCGGGCGTTGACTTCTATGGCCCTAACTATTCAATCCGTTGGAGCAACGCGCTAGGGTGAAGCCTAGGTTGCTCGGAAAGTAGAAATGACCATAAGTTTCATACTGGTTGCAATTATTCGTTTTATACGATGGAAAAACTGTTGTATTTATATTGTATTTTATGCTTCTGGTGTTGACTTCTAAGGCACTAACTATTCAATCTGTTGGAGCAACGCCCTAGGGTGAAGCCTAGGTTGCTCGGAAAGTAGAAATATCCATAAGTTTCATACTGGTTGCAATTATTCGTTTTATACGATGAAAAAACTGTTGTATTTATATTGTATTTTATGCTTCTGGCGTTGACTTCTAAGGCCCTAGCTGTTCGATCTGGTGGAACAACGCCCTAGAGTGAAGCCTAGGTTGCCCGGAACGTAGAATTGGCCATCACTTTCAAACTGGTTGCAATTATTCCCGATATATGGTGGAAACACTGTTGCATTTTTTTTGCATTTTATGGTCCGGGCGTTGACTTCTAAGGCCCTAACTATTCAATCTGTTGGAGCAACGACCTAGGGTGAAGCCTAGGTTGCTCGGAAAGTAGAAATGACCATAAGTTTCATACTGGTTGCAATTATTCGTTTTATACGATGGAAAAGCTGTTGTATTTATATTGTATTTTATGCTTCTGGCGTTGACTTCTAAGGCACTAACTATTCGATCTGGTGGATCAACGCCCTAGAGTGAAGCCTAGGTTGCCCGGAACGTAGAATTGGCCATCACTTTCAAACTGGTTGCAATTATTCCTTATATATGATGGAAACACTGTTGTATTTTTTTTGCATTTTATTGTTCGGGCGTTGACTTCTAAGGCCCTAGCTATTCAATCTGTTGGACCAACGCCCTAGGGTGAAGCCTAGGTTGCTCGGAAAGTAGAAATGCACATAAGTTTCATACTGGTTGCAATTATTCGTTTTATACGATGGAAAAACTGTTGTATTTGTATTGTATTTTATGCTTTTGGCGTTGACTTCTAAGGCACTAACTATTCGATCTGGTGGAGCAACGCCCTAGAGTGAAGCCTAGGTTGCCCGGAACGTAGAATTGGCCATCACTTTCAAACTGGTTGCAATTATTCCTGTTATATGATGGATACACTGTTGTATTTTTATTGCATTTTATGCTTCGGGCGTTGACTTCTAAGGCCCTAACTATTCAATCTGTTGGACCAACGCCCTAGGGTGAAGCCTATGTTGCTCGGAAAGTAGAAATGTCCATAAGTTTCATACTGGTTGCAATTATTCGTTTTATACGATGGAAAAACTGTTGTATATATATTGTATTTTATGCTTCTGGCGTTGACTTCTAAGGCACTAACTATTCGATCTGTGGATCAACGCCCTAGAGTGAAGCCTAGGTTGCCCGGAAAGTAGAATTGGCCATCACTTTCAAACTGGTTGCAATTATTCCTTATATATGATGGAAACACTGTTGTATTTTTTTTGCATTTTATGGTTCGGGCGTTGACTTCTAAGGTCCTAACTATTCAATCTGTTGGAGCAACGCCCTAGGGTGAAGCCTAGGATGCTCGGAAAGTAGAAATGACCATAAGTTTCATACTGGTTGCAATTATTCGTTTTATACGATGGAAAAACTGTTGTATTTATATTGTATTTTATGCTTTTGGCGTTGACTTCTAAGGCACTAACTATTCGATCTGGTGGAACAACGCCCTAGAGTGAAGCCTAGGTTGCCCGGAACGTAGAATTGGCCATCACTTTCAAACTGCTTGCAATTATTCCTGTTATATGATGGATACACTGTTGTATTTTTATTGCATTTTATGCTTCGGGCGTTGACTTCTATGGCCCTAACTATTCAATCCGTTGCAGCAACGCGCTAGGGTGAAGCCTAGGTTGCTCGGAAAGTAGAAATGACCATAAGTTTCATACTGGTTGCAATTATTCGTTTTATACGATGGAAAAACTGTTGTATTTATATTGTATTTTATGCTTCTGGCGTTGACTTCTAAGGCACTAACTATTCGATCTGGTGGAGCAACGCCCTAGAGTGAAGCCTAGGTTGCCCGGAACGTAGAATTGGCCATCACTTTCAAACTGGTTGCAATTATTCCTGATATATGATGGAAACACTGTTGTATTTTTTTTGCATTTTATTGTTCGGGCGTTGACTTCTAAGGCCCTAACTATTCAATCTGTTGGAGCAACGCCCTAGGGTGAAGCCTAGGTTGCTCGGAAAGTAGAAATATCCATAAGTTTCATACTGGTTGCCATTATTCGTTTTATACGATGGAAAAACTGTTGTATTTATATTGTATTTTATGCTTCTGGCGTTGACTTCTAAGGCACTAACTATTCGATCTGGTGGAGCAACGCCCTAGAGTGAAGCCTAGGTTGCCCGGAACGTAGAATTGGCCATCACTTTCAAACTGGTTGCAATTATTCCTGTTATATGATGGAAACACTGTTGTATTCTTATTGCATTTTATGCTTCAGGCGTTGACTTCTAAGGCCCTAACTATTCAATCTGTTGGGGCAACGCCCTAGGGTGAAGCCTAGGTTGCTCGGAAAGTAGAAATGACCATAAGTTTCATACTGGTTGCAATTATTCGTTTTATACGATGAAAAAACTGTTGTATTTATATTGTATTTTATGCTTCTGGCGTTGACTTCTAAGGCCCTAGCTGTTCGATCTAGTGGAGCAACGCCCTAGAATGAAGCCCAGGTTGCCCGGAAAGGAGAAATGACCATCACTTTCTAACTGGTTGCAATTAATCCTTCTATACGATGGAAAAGCTGTTGTATTTATATTGTATTTTATGCTTCTGGCGTTGACTTCTAAGGCACTAACTACTCGATCTGGTGGAGCAACGCCCTAGAGTGAAGCCTAGGTTGCCCGGAACGTAGAATTGGCCATCACTTTCAAACTGCTTGCAATTATTCCTGTTATATGATGGATACACTGCTGTATTTTTATTGCATTTTATGCTTCGGGCGTTGACTTCTAAGGCCCTAACTATTCAATCTGTTGGACCAACGCCCTAGGGTGAAGCCTATGTTGCTCGGAAAGTAGAAATGTCCATAAGTTTCATACTGGTTGCAATTATTCGTTTTATACGATGGAAAAACTGTTGTATATATATTGTATTTTATGCTTCTGGCGTTGACTTCTAAGGCACTAACTATTCGATCTGTGGATCAACGCCCTAGAGTGAAGCCTAGGTTGCCCGGAACGTAGAATTGGCCATCACTTTCAAACTGGTTGCAATTATTCCTGTTATATGATGGAAACACTGTTGTATTTTTTTTGCATTTTATGGTTCGGGCGTTGACTTCTAAGGTCCTAACTATTCAATCTGTTGGAGCAACGCCCTAGGGTGAAGCCTAGGATGCTCGGAAAGTAGAAATGACCATAAGTTTCATACTGGTTGCAATTATTCGTTTTATACGATGGAAAAACTGTTGTATTTATATTGTATTTTATGCTTTTGGCGTTGACTTCTAAGGCACTAACTATTCGATCTGGTGGAACAACGCCCTAGAGTGAAGCCTAGGTTGCCCGGAACGTAGAATTGGCCATCACTTTCAAACTGCTTGCAATTATTCCTGTTATATGATGGATACACTGCTGTATTTTTATTGCATTTTATGCTTCGGGCGTTGACTTCTAAGGCCCTAACTATTCAATCTGTTGGACCAACGCCCTAGGGTGAAGCCTATGTTGCTCGGAAAGTAGAAATGTCCATAAGTTTCATACTGGTTGCAATTATTCGTTTTATACGATGGAAAAACTGTTGTATATATATTGTATTTTATGCTTCTGGCGTTGACTTCTAAGGCACTAACTATTCGATCTGTGGATCAACGCCCTAGAGTGAAGCCTAGGTTGCCCGGAACGTAGAATTGGCCATCACTTTCAAACTGGTTGCAATTATTCCTGTTATATGATGGAAACACTGTTGTATTTTTTTTGCATTTTATGGTTCGGGCGTTGACTTCTAAGGTCCTAACTATTCAATCTGTTGGAGCAACGCCCTAGGGTGAAGCCTAGGATGCTCGGAAAGTAGAAATGACCATAAGTTTCATACTGGTTGCAATTATTCGTTTTATACGATGGAAAAACTGTTGTATTTATATTGTATTTTATGCTTTTGGCGTTGACTTCTAAGGCACTAACTATTCGATCTGGTGGAACAACGCCCTAGAGTGAAGCCTAGGTTGCCCGGAACGTAGAATTGGCCATCACTTTCAAACTGCTTGCAATTATTCCTGTTATATGATGGATACACTGCTGTATTTTTATTGCATTTTATGCTTCGGGCGTTGACTTCTAAGGCCCTAACTATTCAATCTGTTGGACCAACGCCCTAGGGTGAAGCCTATGTTGCTCGGAAAGTAGAAATGTCCATAAGTTTCATACTGGTTGCAATTATTCGTTTTATACGATGGAAAAACTGTTGTATATATATTGTATTTTATACTTCTGGCGTTGACTTCTAAGGCACTAACTATTCGATCTGTGGAGCAACGCCCTAGAGTGAAGCCTAGGTTGCCCGGAACGTAGAATTGGCCATCACTTTCAAACTGGTTGCAATTATTCCTTATATATGATGGAAACACTGTTGTATTTTTTTTGCATTTTATTGTTCGGGCGTTGACTTGTAAGGCCCTAACTATTCAATCTGTTGGAGCAACGCCCTAGGGTGAAGCCTAGGTTGCTGGGAAAGTAGAAATGTCCATAAGTTTCATAATGGTTGCAATTATTCGTTTTATACGATGGAAAAACTGTTGTATTTATATTGTATTTTATGCATCTGGCGTTGACTTCTAAGGCACTAACTATTCGATCTGGTGGAAAAACGCCCTAGAGTGAAGCCTAGGTTGCCCGGAACGTAGAATTGGCCATCACTTTCAAACTGGTTGCAATTATTCCCGATATATGGTGGAAACACTGTTGCATTTTTTTTGCATTTTATGGTCCGGGCGTTGACTTCTAAGGCCCTAACTATTCAATCTGTTGGAGCAACGCCCTAGGGTGAAGCCTAGGTTGCTGGAAAAGTAGAAATGACCATAAGTTTCATACTGGGTGCAATTATTCGTTTTATACACTGGAAAAACTGTTGCATTTATATTGTATTTTATGCTTCTGGCGTTGACTTCTAAGGCACTATCTATTCGATCTGGTGGAGCAACGCCCTAGAGCGAAGCCTAGGTTGCCCGGAACGTAGGATTGGCCATCACTTTCAAACTGGTTGCAATTATTCCTGTTATATGATGGAAACACTGTTGTATTTTCTTTGCATTTTATGGTTCGGGCGTTGACTTCTAAGGTCCTAACTATTCAATCTGTTGGAGCAACGCCCTAGGGTGAAGCCTAGGATGCTCGGAAAGTAGAAATGACCATAAGTTTCATACTGGGTGCAATTATTCGTTTTATACAATGGAAAAACTGTTGCATTTATATTGTATTTTATGCTTCTGGCGTTGACTTCTAAGGCACTAACTATTCGATCTGGTGGAACAACGCCCTAGAGTGAAGCCTAGGTTGCCAGGAACGTAGAATTGGCCATCACTTTCAAACTGCTTGCAATTATTCCTGTTATATGATGGATACACTGTTGTATTTTTATTGCATTTTATGCTTCGGGCGTTGACTTCTATGGCCCTAACTATTCAATCCGTTGGAGCAACGCGCTAGGGTGAAGCCTAGGTTGCTCGGAAAGTAGAAATGACCATAAGTTTCATACTGGTTGCAATTATTCGTTTTATACGATGGAAAAACTGTTGTATTTATATTGTATTTTATGCTTCTGGTGTTGACTTCTAAGGCACTAACTATTCAATCTGTTGGAGCAACGCCCTAGGGTGAAGCCTAGGTTGCTCGGAAAGTAGAAATATCCATAAGTTTCATACTGGTTGCAATTATTCGTTTTATACGATGAAAAAACTGTTGTATTTATATTGTATTTTATGCTTCTGGCGTTGACTTCTAAGGCCCTAGCTGTTCGATCTGGTGGAACAACGCCCTAGAGTGAAGCCTAGGTTGCCCGGAACGTAGAATTGGCCATCACTTTCAAACTGGTTGCAATTATTCCCGATATATGGTGGAAACACTGTTGCATTTTTTTTGCATTTTATGGTCCGGGCGTTGACTTCTAAGGCCCTAACTATTCAATCTGTTGGAGCAACGACCTAGGGTGAAGCCTAGGTTGCTCGGAAAGTAGAAATGACCATAAGTTTCATACTGGTTGCAATTATTCGTTTTATACGATGGAAAAGCTGTTGTATTTATATTGTATTTTATGCTTCTGGCGTTGACTTCTAAGGCACTAACTATTCGATCTGGTGGATCAACGCCCTAGAGTGAAGCCTAGGTTGCCCGGAACGTAGAATTGGCCATCACTTTCAAACTGGTTGCAATTATTCCTTATATATGATGGAAACACTGTTGTATTTTTTTTGCATTTTATTGTTCGGGCGTTGACTTCTAAGGCCCTAGCTATTCAATCTGTTGGACCAACGCCCTAGGGTGAAGCCTAGGTTGCTCGGAAAGTAGAAATGCACATAAGTTTCATACTGGTTGCAATTATTCGTTTTATACGATGGAAAAACTGTTGTATTTGTATTGTATTTTATGCTTTTGGCGTTGACTTCTAAGGCACTAACTATTCGATCTGGTGGAGCAACGCCCTAGAGTGAAGCCTAGGTTGCCCGGAACGTAGAATTGGCCATCACTTTCAAACTGGTTGCAATTATTCCTGTTATATGATGGATACACTGTTGTATTTTTATTGCATTTTATGCTTCGGGCGTTGACTTCTAAGGCCCTAACTATTCAATCTGTTGGACCAACGCCCTAGGGTGAAGCCTATGTTGCTCGGAAAGTAGAAATGTCCATAAGTTTCATACTGGTTGCAATTATTCGTTTTATACGATGGAAAAACTGTTGTATATATATTGTATTTTATGCTTCTGGCGTTGACTTCTAAGGCACTAACTATTCGATCTGTGGATCAACGCCCTAGAGTGAAGCCTAGGTTGCCCGGAAAGTAGAATTGGCCATCACTTTCAAACTGGTTGCAATTATTCCTTATATATGATGGAAACACTGTTGTATTTTTTTTGCATTTTATGGTTCGGGCGTTGACTTCTAAGGTCCTAACTATTCAATCTGTTGGAGCAACGCCCTAGGGTGAAGCCTAGGATGCTCGGAAAGTAGAAATGACCATAAGTTTCATACTGGTTGCAATTATTCGTTTTATACGATGGAAAAACTGTTGTATTTATATTGTATTTTATGCTTTTGGCGTTGACTTCTAAGGCACTAACTATTCGATCTGGTGGAACAACGCCCTAGAGTGAAGCCTAGGTTGCCCGGAACGTAGAATTGGCCATCACTTTCAAACTGCTTGCAATTATTCCTGTTATATGATGGATACACTGTTGTATTTTTATTGCATTTTATGCTTCGGGCGTTGACTTCTATGGCCCTAACTATTCAATCCGTTGCAGCAACGCGCTAGGGTGAAGCCTAGGTTGCTCGGAAAGTAGAAATGACCATAAGTTTCATACTGGTTGCAATTATTCGTTTTATACGATGGAAAAACTGTTGTATTTATATTGTATTTTATGCTTCTGGCGTTGACTTCTAAGGCACTAACTATTCGATCTGGTGGAGCAACGCCCTAGAGTGAAGCCTAGGTTGCCCGGAACGTAGAATTGGCCATCACTTTCAAACTGGTTGCAATTATTCCTGATATATGATGGAAACACTGTTGTATTTTTTTTGCATTTTATTGTTCGGGCGTTGACTTCTAAGGCCCTAACTATTCAATCTGTTGGAGCAACGCCCTAGGGTGAAGCCTAGGTTGCTCGGAAAGTAGAAATATCCATAAGTTTCATACTGGTTGCCATTATTCGTTTTATACGATGGAAAAACTGTTGTATTTATATTGTATTTTATGCTTCTGGCGTTGACTTCTAAGGCACTAACTATTCGATCTGGTGGAGCAACGCCCTAGAGTGAAGCCTAGGTTGCCCGGAACGTAGAATTGGCCATCACTTTCAAACTGGTTGCAATTATTCCTGTTATATGATGGAAACACTGTTGTATTCTTATTGCATTTTATGCTTCAGGCGTTGACTTCTAAGGCCCTAACTATTCAATCTGTTGGGGCAACGCCCTAGGGTGAAGCCTAGGTTGCTCGGAAAGTAGAAATGACCATAAGTTTCATACTGGTTGCAATTATTCGTTTTATACGATGAAAAAACTGTTGTATTTATATTGTATTTTATGCTTCTGGCGTTGACTTCTAAGGCCCTAGCTGTTCGATCTAGTGGAGCAACGCCCTAGAATGAAGCCCAGGTTGCCCGGAAAGGAGAAATGACCATCACTTTCTAACTGGTTGCAATTAATCCTTCTATACGATGGAAAAGCTGTTGTATTTATATTGTATTTTATGCTTCTGGCGTTGACTTCTAAGGCACTAACTACTCGATCTGGTGGAGCAACGCCCTAGAGTGAAGCCTAGGTTGCCCGGAACGTAGAATTGGCCATCACTTTCAAACTGCTTGCAATTATTCCTGTTATATGATGGATACACTGCTGTATTTTTATTGCATTTTATGCTTCGGGCGTTGACTTCTAAGGCCCTAACTATTCAATCTGTTGGACCAACGCCCTAGGGTGAAGCCTATGTTGCTCGGAAAGTAGAAATGTCCATAAGTTTCATACTGGTTGCAATTATTCGTTTTATACGATGGAAAAACTGTTGTATATATATTGTATTTTATGCTTCTGGCGTTGACTTCTAAGGCACTAACTATTCGATCTGTGGATCAACGCCCTAGAGTGAAGCCTAGGTTGCCCGGAACGTAGAATTGGCCATCACTTTCAAACTGGTTGCAATTATTCCTGTTATATGATGGAAACACTGTTGTATTTTTTTTGCATTTTATGGTTCGGGCGTTGACTTCTAAGGTCCTAACTATTCAATCTGTTGGAGCAACGCCCTAGGGTGAAGCCTAGGATGCTCGGAAAGTAGAAATGACCATAAGTTTCATACTGGTTGCAATTATTCGTTTTATACGATGGAAAAACTGTTGTATTTATATTGTATTTTATGCTTTTGGCGTTGACTTCTAAGGCACTAACTATTCGATCTGGTGGAACAACGCCCTAGAGTGAAGCCTAGGTTGCCCGGAACGTAGAATTGGCCATCACTTTCAAACTGGTTGCAATTATTCCTGTTATATGATGGAAACACTGTTGTATTTTTTTTGCATTTTATGGTTCGGGCGTTGACTTCTAAGGTCCTAACTATTCAATCTGTTGGAGCAACGCCCTAGGGTGAAGCCTAGGATGCTCGGAAAGTAGAAATGACCATAAGTTTCATACTGGTTGCAATTATTCGTTTTATACGATGGAAAAACTGTTGTATTTATATTGTATTTTATGCTTTTGGCGTTGACTTCTAAGGCACTAACTATTCGATCTGGTGGAACAACGCCCTAGAGTGAAGCCTAGGTTGCCCGGAACGTAGAATTGGCCATCACTTTCAAACTGCTTGCAATTATTCCTGTTATATGATGGATACACTGCTGTATTTTTATTGCATTTTATGCTTCGGGCGTTGACTTCTAAGGCCCTAACTATTCAATCTGTTGGACCAACGCCCTAGGGTGAAGCCTATGTTGCTCGGAAAGTAGAAATGTCCATAAGTTTCATACTGGTTGCAATTATTCGTTTTATACGATGGAAAAACTGTTGTATATATATTGTATTTTATACTTCTGGCGTTGACTTCTAAGGCACTAACTATTCGATCTGTGGAGCAACGCCCTAGAGTGAAGCCTAGGTTGCCCGGAACGTAGAATTGGCCATCACTTTCAAACTGGTTGCAATTATTCCTTATATATGATGGAAACACTGTTGTATTTTTTTTGCATTTTATTGTTCGGGCGTTGACTTGTAAGGCCCTAACTATTCAATCTGTTGGAGCAACGCCCTAGGGTGAAGCCTAGGTTGCTGGGAAAGTAGAAATGTCCATAAGTTTCATAATGGTTGCAATTATTCGTTTTATACGATGGAAAAACTGTTGTATTTATATTGTATTTTATGCTTCTGCCGTTGACTTCTAAGGCACTATCTATTCGATCTGGTGGAGTAACGCCCTAGAGCGAAGCCTAGGTTGCCCGGAACGTAGGATTGGCCATCACTTTCAAACTGGTTGCAATTATTCCTGTTATATGATGGAAACACTGTTGTATTTTTTTTGCATTTTATGGTTCGGGCGTTGACTTCTAAGGTCCTAACTATTCAATCTGTTGGAGCAACGCCCTAGGGTGAAGCCTAGGATGCTCGGAAAGTAGAAATGACCATAAGTTTCATACTGGGTGCAATTATTCGTTTTATACAATGGAAAAACTGTTGCATTTATATTGTATTTTATGCTTCTGGCGTTGACTTCTAAGGCACTAACTATTCGATCTGGTGGAACAACGCCCTAGAGTGAAACCTAGGTTGCCCGGAACGTAGAATTGGCCATCACTTTCAAACTGCTTGCAATTATTCCTGTTATATGATGGATACACTGTTTTATTTTTATTGCATTTTATGCTTCGGGCGTTGACTTCTCAGGCCCTAACTATTCAATCTGTTGGAGCAACGCCCTAGGGTGAAGCCTAGGTTGCTCGGAAAGTAGAAATGTCCATAAGTTTCATACTGGTTGCAATTATTCGTTTTATACGATGGAAAAACTGTTGTATTTATATTGTATTTTATGCTTCTGGCGTTGACTTCTAAGGCACTAACTATTCGATCTGGTGGAGCAACGCAATAGAGTGAAGCCTAGGTTGCCCGGAACGTAGAATTGGCCATCACTTTCAAACTGGTTGCAATTATTCCTGTTATATGATGGACACACTGTTGTATTTTTTTTGCATTTTATTGTTCGGGCGTTGACTTCTAAGGCCCTAACTATTCAATCTGTTGGAGCAACGCCCTAGGGTGAAGCCTAGGTTGCTCGGAAAGTAGAAATATCCATAAGTTTCATACTGGTTGCAATTATTCGTTTTATACGATGGAAAAACTGTTGTATTTATATTGTATTTTATGCTTCTGGCGTTGACTTCTAAGGCACTAACTATTCGATCTGGTGGAGCAACGCCCTAGAGTGAAGCCTAGGTTGCCCGGAACGTAGAATTGGCCATCACTTTCAAACTGGTTGCAATTATTCCTGTTATATGATGGAAACACTGTTGTATTCTTATTGCATTTTATGCTTCGGGCGTTGACTTCTAAGGCCCTAACTATTCAATCTGTTGGGGCAACGCCCTAGGGTGAAGCCTAGGTTGCTCGGAAAGTAGAAATGACCTTAAGTTTCATACTGGTTGCTATTATTCGTTTTATACGATGAAAAAACTGTTGTATTTATATTGTATTTTATGCTTCTGGCGTTGACTTCTAAGGCCCTAGCTGTTCGATCTAGTGGAGCAACGCCCTACAATGAAGCCCAGGTTGCCCGGAAAGGAGAAATGACCATCACTTTCTAACTGGTTGCAATTAATCCTTCTATACGATGGAAAAGCTGTTGTATTTATATTGTATTTTATGCTTCTGTCGTTGACTTCTAAGGCACTAACTACTCGATCTGGTGGGGCAACGCCCTAGAGTGAAGCCTTTGTTGCCCGGAACGTAGAATTGGCCATCACTTTCAAACTGGTTGCAATTATACCTGATATATGATGTAAACACTGTTGTATTTTTTTTGCATTTTATGGTTCGGGCGTTGACTTCTAAGGCCCTAACTATACAATCTGTTGGAGCAACGCCCTAGGGTGAAGCCTAGGTTGCTCGGAAAGTAGAAATGACCATAAGCTTCATACTGGTTGCAATTATTCGTTTTATACGATGGAAAAGCTGTTGTATTTATATTGTATTTTATGCTTCTGGCGTTGACTTCTAAGGCACTAACTATTCGATCTGGTGGAGCAACGCCCTAGAGTGAAGCCTAGGTTGCCCGGAACGTAGAATTGGCCATCACCTTCAAACTGGTTGCAATTATTCCTGTTATATGATGGAAACACTGTTGTATTCTTATTGCATTTTATGCTTCGGGCGTTGACTTCTAAGGCCCTAACTATTCAATCTGTTGGACCAACGGCCTAGGGTGAAGCCTATGTTGCTCGGAAAGTAGAAATGTCCATAAGTTTCATACTGGTTGCAATTATTCGTTTTATACGATGGAAAAACTGTTGTATATATATTGTATTTTATGCTTCTGGCGTTGACTTCTAAGGCACTAACTATTCGATCTGTGGATCAACGCCCTAGAGTGAAGCCTAGGTTGCCCGGAACGTAGAATTGGCCATCACTTTCAAACTGGTTGCAATTATTCCTTATATATGATGGAAACACTGTTGTATTTTTTTTGCATTTTATTGTTCGGGCGTTGACTTCTAAGGCCCTAACTATTCAATCTGTTGGAGCAACGCCCTAGGGTGAAGCCTAGGTTGCTCGGAAAGTATAAATGACCATAAGTTTCATACTGGTTGCAATTATTCGTTTTATACGATGGAAAAACTGTTGTATTTATATTGTATTTTATGCTTCTGGCGTTGACTTCTAAGGCACGAACTATTCGATCTGGTGGAGCAACGCCCTAGAGTGAAGCCTAGGTTGCGCGGAACGTAGAATTGCCCATCACTTTCAAACTGGTTGCAATTATTCCTGTTATATGATGGATACACTGTTGTATTTTTATTGCATTTTATGCTTCGGGCGTTGACTTCGAAGGCCCTAACTATTCAATCTGTAGGGGCAACGCCCTAGGGTGAAGCCTAGGTTTCTCGGAAAGTAGAAATGACCATAAGTTTCATACTGGTTGCAATTATTCGTTTTATACGATGGAAAAGCTGTTGTATTTATATTGTATTTTATGCTTCTGGCGTTGACTTTTAAGGCCCTAGCTGTTCGATCTAGTGGAGCAACGCCCTAGAATGAAGCCCAGGTTGCCCGGAAAGGAGAAATGACCATCACTTTCTAACTGGTTGCAATTAATCCTTCTATACGATGGAAAAGCTGTTTTATTTATATTGTATTTTATGCTTCTGGCGTTGACTTCTAAGGCCCTAACTATTCGATCTGGTGGAGCAACGCCCTAGAGTGAAGCCTAGGTTGCCCGGAACGTAGAATTGGCCATCACTTTCAAACTGGTTGCAATTATTCCCGATATATGATGGAAACACTGCTGTATTTTTTTTGCATTTTTTTGCTTCGGGCGTTGACTTCTAAGGCCCTAGCTATTCAATCTGTTGGACCAACGCCCTAGGGTGAAGCCTAGGTTGCTCGGAAAGTAGAAATGACCATAAGTTTCATACTGGTTGCAATTATTCGTTTTCTACGATGGAAAAACTGTTGTATTTATATTGTACTTTATGCTTCTGGCGTTGACTTCTAAGGCACTAAGTATTCGATCTGGTGGAGCAACGACCTAGAATGAAGCCCAGGTTGCCCGGAACGTAGAATTGGCCATCACTTTCAAACTGCTTGCAATTATTCCTGTTATATGATGGATACACTGCTGTATTTTTATTGCATTTTATGCTTCGGGCGTTGACTTCTAAGGCCCTAACTATTCAATCTGTTGGACCAACGCCCTAGGGTGAAGCCTATGTTGCTCGGAAAGTAGAAATGTCCATAAGTTTCATACTGGTTGCAATTATTCGTTTTATACGATGGAAAAACTGTTGTATATATATTGTATTTTATACTTCTGGCGTTGACTTCTAAGGCACTAACTATTCGATCTGTGGAGCAACGCCCTAGAGTGAAGCCTAGGTTGCCCGGAACGTAGAATTGGCCATCACTTTCAAACTGGTTGCAATTATTCCTTATATATGATGGAAACACTGTTGTATTTTTTTTGCATTTTATGGTTCGGGCGTTGACTTCTAAGGTCCTAACTATTCAATCTGTTGGAGCAACGCCCTAGGGTGAAGCCTAGGATGCTCGGAAAGTAGAAATGACCATAAGTTTCATACTGGGTGCAATTATTCGTTTTATACAATGGAAAAACTGTTGCATTTATATTGTATTTTATGCTTCTGGCGTTGACTTCTAAGGCACTAACTATTCGATCTGGTGGAACAACGCCCTAGAGTGAAGCCTAGGTTGCCCGGAACGTAGAATTGGCCATCACTTTCAAACTGCTTGCAATTATTCCTGTTATATGATGGATACACTGTTTTATTTTTATTGCATTTTATGCTTCGGGCGTTGACTTCTCAGGCCCTAACTATTCAATCTGTTGGAGCAACGCCCTAGGGTGAAGCCTAGGTTGCTCGGAAAGTAGAAATGTCCATAAGTATCATACTGGTTGCAATTATTCGTTTTATACGATGGAAAAACTGTTGTATTTATATTGTATTTTATGCTTCTGGCGTTGACTTCTAAGGCACTAACTATTCGATCTGGTGGAGCAACGCAATAGAGTGAAGCCTAGGTTGCCCGGAACGTAGAATTGGCCATCACTTTCAAACTGGTTGCAATTATTCCTGTTATATGATGGACACACTGTTGTATTTTTTTTGCATTTTATTGTTCGGGCGTTGACTTCTAAGGCCCTAACTATTCAATCTGTTGGAGCAACGCCCTAGGGTGAAGCCTAGGTTGCTCGGAAAGTAGAAATATCCATAAGTTTCATACTGGTTGCAATTATTCGTTTTATACGATGGAAAAACTGTTGTATTTATATTGTATTTTATGCTTCTGGCGTTGACTTCTAATACATTAACTATTCGATCTGGTGGAGCAACGCAATAGAGTGAAGCCTAGGTTGCCCGGAACGTAGAATTGGCCATCACTTTCAAACTGGTTGCAATTATTCCTGTTATATGATGGACACACTGTTGTATTTTTTTTGCATTTTATTGTTCGGGCGTTGACTTCTAAGGCCCTAACTATTCAATCTGTTGGAGCAACGCCCTAGAGTGAAGCCTAGGTTGCCCGGAACGTAGAATTGGCCATCACTTTCAAACTGGTTGCAATTATTCCTGTTATATGATGGAAACACTGTTGTATTCTTATTGCATTTTATGCTTCGGGCGTTGACTTCTAAGGCCCTAACTATTCAATCTGTTGGGGCAACGCCCTAGGGTGAAGCCTAGGTTGCTCGGAAAGTAGAAATGACCTTAAGTTTCATACTGGTTGCTATTATTCGTTTTATACGATGAAAAAACTGTTGTATTTATATTGTATTTTATGCTTCTGGCGTTGACTTCTAAGGCCCTAGCTGTGCGATCTAGTGGAGCAACGCCCTACAATGAAGCCCAGGTTGCCCGGAAAGGAGAAATGACCATCACTTTCTAACTGGTTGCAATTAATCCTTCTATACGATGGAAAAGCTGTTGTATTTATATTGTATTTTATGCTTCTGTCGTTGACTTCTAAGGCACTAACTACTCGATCTGGTGGGGCAACGCCCTAGAGTGAAGCCTTTGTTGCCCGGAACGTAGAATTGGCCATCACTTTCAAACTGGTTGCAATTATTCCCGATATATGGTGGAAACACTGTTGTATTTTTATTGCATTTTATGCTTCGGGCGTTGACTTCTAAGGCCCTAACTATTCAATCTGTTGGGGCAACGCCCTAGGGTGAAGCCTAGGTTGCTCGGAAAGTAGAAATGACCATAAGTTTCATACTGGTTGCAATTATTCGTTTTATACGATGGAAAAACTGTTGTATTTATATTGTATTTTATGCTTCTGGCGTTGACTTCTAAGGCACTAACTATTCGATCTGGTGGAGCAACGCCCTAGAGTGAAGCCTAGGTTGCCCGGAACGTAGAATTGGCCATCACTTTCAAACTGGTTGCAATTATACCTGATATATGATGTAAACACTGTTGTATTTTTTTTGCATTTTATGGTTCGGGCGTTAACTTCTAAGGCCCTAACTATACAATCTGTTGGAGCAACGCCCTAGGGTGAAGCCTAGGTTGCTCGGAAAGTAGAAATGACCATAAGCTTCATACTGGTTGCAATTATTCGTTTTATACGATGGAAAAGCTGTTGTATTTATATTGTATTTTATGCTTCTGGCGTTGACTTCTAAGGCACTAACTATTCGATCTGGTGGAGCAACGCCCTAGAGTGAAGCCTAGGTTGCCCGGAACGTAGAATTGGCCATCACCTTCAAACTGGTTGCAATTATTCCTGTTATATGATGGAAACACTGTTGTATTCTTATTGCATTTTATGCTTCGGGCGTTGACTTCTAAGGCCCTAACTATTCAATCTGTTGGACCAACGGCCTAGGGTGAAGCCTATGTTGCTCGGAAAGTAGAAATGTCCATAAGTTTCATACTGGTTGCAATTATTCGTTTTATACGATGGAAAAACTGTTGTATATATATTGTATTTTATGCTTCTGGCGTTGACTTCTAAGGCACTAACTATTCGATCTGTGGATCAACGCCCTAGAGTGAAGCCTAGGTTGCCCGGAACGTAGAATTGGCCATCACTTTCAAACTGGTTGCAATTATTCCTTATATATGATGGAAACACTGTTGTATTTTTTTTGCATTTTATTGTTCGGGCGTTGACTTCTAAGGCCCTAACTATTCAATCTGTTGGAGCAACGCCCTAGGGTGAAGCCTAGGTTGCTCGGAAAGTATAAATGACCATAAGTTTCATACTGGTTGCAATTATTCGTTTTATACGATGGAAAAACTGTTGTATTTATATTGTATTTTATGCTTCTGGCGTTGACTTCTAAGGCACGAACTATTCGATCTGGTGGAGCAACGCCCTAGAGTGAAGCCTAGGTTGCGCGGAACGTAGAATTGCCCATCACTTTCAAACTGGTTGCAATTATTCCTGTTATATGATGGATACACTGTTGTATTTTTATTGCATTTTATGCTTCGGGCGTTGACTTCGAAGGCCCTAACTATTCAATCTGTAGGGGCAACGCCCTAGGGTGAAGCCTAGGTTTCTCGGAAAGTAGAAATGACCATAAGTTTCATACTGGTTGCAATTATTCGTTTTATACGATGGAAAAGCTGTTGTATTTATATTGTATTTTATGCTTCTGGCGTTGACTTTTAAGGCCCTAGCTGTTCGATCTAGTGGAGCAACGCCCTAGAATGAAGCCCAGGTTGCCCGGAAAGGAGAAATGACCATCACTTTCTAACTGGTTGCAATTAATCCTTCTATACGATGGAAAAGCTGTTTTATTTATATTGTATTTTATGCTTCTGGCGTTGACTTCTAAGGACCTAACTATTCGATCTGGTGGAGCAACGCCCTAGAGTGAAGCCTAGGTTGCCCGGAACGTAGAATTGGCCATCACTTTCAAACTGGTTGCAATTATTCCCGATATATGATGGAAACACTGCTGTATTTTTTTTGCATTTTTTTGCTTCGGGCGTTGACTTCTAAGGCCCTAGCTATTCAATCTGTTGGACCAACGCCCTAGGGTGAAGCCTAGGTTGCTCGGAAAGTAGAAATGACCATAAGTTTCATACTGGTTGCAATTATTCGTTTTATACGATGGAAAAACTGTTGTATTTATATTGTACTTTATGCTTCTGGCGTTGACTTCTAAGGCACTAACTATTCGATCTGGTGGAGCAACGCCCTAGAATGAAGCCCAGGTTGCCCGGAAAGGAGAAATGACCATCACTTTCTAACTGGTTGCAATTAATCCTTCTATACGATGGAAAAGCTGTTTTATTTATATTGTATTTTATGCTTCTGGCGTTGACTTCTAAGGCCCTAACTATTCGATCTGGTGGAGCAACGCCCTAGTGTGAAGCCTATGCTGCCCGGAACGTAGAATTGGCCATCACTTTCAAACTGGTTGCAATTATTCCTGTTATATGATGGATACACTGTTGTATTTTTATTGCATTTTATGCTTCGGTTGTTGACTTCTAAGGCCCTAACTATTCAATCTGTAGGACCAACGCCCTAGGGTGAAGCCTAGCTTGCTCGGAAAGTAGAAATGACCATAAGTTTCGTACGGGTTGCAATTATTCGTTTTATACGATGGAAAAGCTGTTGTATTTTTATTGCATTTTATGCTTCGGTCGTTGACTTCTGAGGCCCTAACTATTCAATCTGTAGGACCAACGCCCTAGGGTGAAGCCTAGCTTGCTCGCAAAGTAGAAATGACCATAAGTTTCATACTGGTTGCAATTATTTGTTTTATACGATGGAAAAACTGTTGTATTTATATTGTATTTTATGCTTCTGGCGTTGACTTCTAAGGCACTAACTATTCGATCTGGTGGAGAAACGCCCTAGAGTGAAGCCTAGGTTGCCCGGAACGTAGAATTGGCCATCACTTTCAAACTGGTTGCAATTATTCCCGATATATGATGGAAACACTGTTGTATTTTTTTTGCATTTTATGCTTCTGGCGTTGACTTCTAAGGCCCTAGCTATTCAATCTGTTGGACCAACGCCCTAGGGTGAAGCCTAGGTTGCTCGGAAAGTAGAAATGACCATAAGTTTCATACTGGTTGCAATTATTCGTTTTATACGATGGAAAAACTGTTGTATTTATATTGTATTTTATGCTTCTGGCGTTGACTTCTAAGGCACTAACTATTCGACCTGGTGGAGCAACGCCCTAGAGTGAAGCCTAGGTTGCCCGGAACGTTGAATTGGCCATCACTTTCAAACTGGTTGCAATTATTCCCGATATATGATGGAAACACTGCTGTATTTTTTTTGCATTTTATGCTTCAGGCGTTGACTTCTAAGGCCCTAGCTATTCAATCTGTTGGACCAACGCCCTAAGGTGAAGCCTAGGTTGCTCGGAAAGTAGAAATGACCATAAGTTTCATACTGGTTGCAATTATTCGTTTTATACGATGGAAAAACTGTTGTATTTATATTGTATTTTATGCTTCTGGCGTTGACTTCTAAGGCACTAACAATTCGATCTGGTGGAGCAACGCCCTAGAGTGAAGCCTAGGTTGCCCGGAACGTAGAATTGGCCATCACTTTCAAACTGGTTGCAATTATTCCCGATATATGATGGAAACACAGTTGTATTTTTTTTGCATTTTATGGTTCGGGCGTTGACTTCTAAGGCCCTAACTATTCAATCTGTTGGAGCAACGCCCTAGGGTGAAGCCAAAGGTTGCTCGGAAAGTAGAAATGACCATAAGTTTCATACTGGTTGCAATTATTCGTTTTATACGATGGAAAAGCTGTTGTATTTATATTGTATTTTATGCTTCTGGCGTTGACTTCTAAGGCACTAACTATTCGATCTGGTCGAGCAACGCCCTAGTGTGAAGCCTATGTTGCCCGGAACGTAGAATTGGCCATCACTTTCAAACTGGTTGCAATTATTCCTGTTATATGGTGGGTACACTGTTGTATTTTTATTGCATTTTATGCTTCGGTCGTTGACTTCTAAGGCCCTAACTACTCAATCTGTAGGACCAACGCCCTAGGGTGAAGCCTAGCTTGCTCGGAAAGTAGAAATGACCATAAGTTTCGTACTGGTTGCAATTATTCGTTTTATACGATGGAAAAGCTGTTGTATTTATATCGTATTTTATGCTTCTGGCGTTGACTTCTTAGGCCGTAACTATTCGGTCTGGTGGAGCAACGCCATGGAGTGAAACCTAGGTTGCCCGGAACGTAGAATTGGCCATCACTTTCAAACTGGTTGTAATTATACCTGATATATGATGTAAACACAGTTGTATTTTTTTTGCATTTTATGGTTCGGGCGTTGACTTCTAGGGCCCTAACTATACAATCTGTTAGACCAACGCCCTAGGGTGAAGCCTAGGTTTGTCGGAAAGTAGAAATGACCATAAGCTTCATACTGGTTGCAATTATTCGTTATATACGATGGAAAAGCTGTTGTATTTATATCGTATTTTATGCATCTGGCGTTGACTTCTTAGGCCGTAACTATTCGGTCTGGTGGAGCAACGCCATGGAGTGAAACCTAGGTTGCCCGGAACGTTGAATTGGCCATCACTTTCAAACTGGTTGCAATTATTCCCGATATATGATGGAAACACTGCTGTATTTTTTTTGCATTTTATGCTTCGGGCGTTGACTTCTAAGGCCCTAGCTATTCAATCTGTTGGACCAACGCCCTAGGGTGAAGCCTAGGTTGCTCGGAAAGTAGAAATGACCATAAGTTTCATACTGGTTGCAATTATTCGTTTTATACGATGGAAAAACTGTTGTATTTATATTGTATTTTATGCTTCTGGCGTTGACTTCTAAGGCACTAACTATTCGATCTGGTGGAGCAACGCCCTAGAGTGAAGCCTAGGTTGCCCGGAACGTAGAATTGGCCATCACTTTCAAACTGGTTGCAATTATTCCCGATATATGATGGAAACACTGTTGTATTTTTATTGCATTTTATGCTTCGGGCGTTGACTTCTAAGGCCCTAACTATTCAATCTGTTGGAGCAACGCCCTAGGGTGAAGCCTAGGTTGCTCGGAAGGTAGAAATGTCCATAAGTTTCATACTGGTTGCAATTATTCGTTTTATACGATGGAAAAACTGTTGTATTTATATTGTATTTTATGCTTCTGGCGTTGACTTCTAAGGCACTAACTATTCGATCTGGTGGAGCAACGCAATAGAGTGATGCCTAGGTTGCCCGGAACGTAGAATTGGCCATCAATTTCAAACTGGTTGCAATTATACCTGTTATATGATGGAAACACTGCTGTATTTTTTTTGCATTCTATGGTTCGGGCGTTGACTTCTAAGGCCCTAACTATTCAATCTGTTGGAGCAACGCCCTAGGGTGAAGTCTAGCTTGCTCAGAAAGTAGAAATGACCATAAGTTTCATACTGGTTGCAATTATTCGTTTTATACGATGGAAAAGCTGTTGTATTTATATCGTATTTTATGCTTCTGGCGTTGACTTCTAAGGGACTAACTATTCGATCAGGTGGAGCAACGCCCTAGGGTGAAGCCTAGGTTGCTCGGAAAGTAGAAATGACCATAAGTTTCATACTGGTTGCAATTATTCGTTTTATACGATGAAAAAACTGTTGTATTTATATTGTATTTTATGCTTCTGGCGTTGACTTCTAAGGCCCTAGCTGTTCGATCTAGTGGAGCAACGCCCTAGAATGAAGCCCAGGTTGCCCGGAAAGGAGAAATGACCATCACTTTCTAACTGGTTGCAATTAATCCTTCTATACGATGGAAAAGCTGTTGTATTTATATTGTATTTTATGCTTCAGGCGTTGACTTCTAAGGCACTAACTATTCGATCTGGTGGAGCAACGCCCTAGAGTGAAGCCTAGGTTGCCCGGAAAGAAGAAATGACCATCACTTTCAAACTGGTTGCAATTATTCCTGATATATGATGGAAACACTGTTGTATTTTTATTGCATTTTATGCTTCGTGCGTAGACTTCTAAGGCCCTAACTATTCAATCTGTTGGACCAACGCCCTAGGGTGAAGCCTAGCTTGCTCGGAAAGTAGAAATGACCATAAGTTTCATACGGGTTGCAATTATTCGCTTTATACGATGGAAAAGCTGTTGTATTTATATCGTATTTTATGCTTCTGGCGTTGACTTCTTAGGCCGTAACTGTTCGGTCTGGTGGAGCGACGCCCTGGAGTGAAACCTAGGTTGCCCGGAACGTAGAATTGGCCATCACTTTCATACTGGTTGCAATTATTCCTGATATATGATGGAAACACTGTTGTATTTTTTTTTGCATTTTATGGTTCGGGCGTTGACTTATAAGGCCCTAACTATTCAATCTGTTGGAGCAACGCCCTAGGGTGAAGCCTAGGTTGCTCGGAAAGTAGAAATGTCCATAAGTTTCATACTGGTTGCAATTATTCGTTTTATACGATGGAAAAACTGTTGTATTTATATTGTATTTTATGCTTCTGGCGTTGACTTCTAAGGCACTAACTATTCGATCTGGTGGAGCAACGGAATAGAGTGATGCCTAGGTTGCCCGGAACGTAGAATTGGCCATCAATTTCAAACTGGTTTCAATTATACCTGTTATATGATGGAAACACTGCTGTATTTTTTTTGCACTCTACGGTTCGGGCGTTGACTTCTAAGGCCCTAACTATTCAATCTGTTGGAGCAACGCCCTAGGGTGAAGCCTAGGTTTCTCGGAAAGTAGAAATGACCATAAGCTTCATAATGGTTGCAATTATTCGTTTTATACGATGGAAAAGCTGTTGTATTTATATCGTATTTTATGCATCTGGCGTTGACTTCTTAGGCCGTAACTATTCGGTCTGGTGGAGCAACACCATGGAGTGAAACCTAGGTTGCCCGGAACGTAGAATTGGCCATCACTTTCAAACTGGTTGCAATTATACCTGTTATATGATGGAAACACTGTTGTATTTTTATTGCATTTTATGCTTCGGGCGTTGACTTCTAAGGCCCTAACTATTCAATCTGTTGGACCAACGCCCTAGGGTGAAGCCTAGGTTGCTCGGAAAGTGGAAATGACCATAAGTTTCATACTGGTTGCAATTATTCGTTTTATACGATGGAAAAACTGTTGTATTTATATTGTATTTTATGCTTCTGGCGTTGACTTCTAAGGCACTAACTATTCGATCTGGTGGAGCAACGCCCTAGAGTGAAGCCTAGGTTGCCCGGAACGTAGAATTGGCCATCACTTTCAAACTGGTTGCAATTATTCCCGATATATGATGCAAACACTGTTGTATTTTTTTTGCATTTTATGCTTCTGGCGTTGACTTCTAAGGCCCTAGCTAATCAATCTGTTGGACCAACGCCCTAGGGCGAAGCCTAGGTAGCTCGGAAAGTAGAAATGACCATAAGTTTCATACTGGTTGCAATTATTCGTTTTATACGATGGAAAAGCTGTTGTATTTATATTGTATTTTATGCTTCTGGCGTTGACTTCTAAGGCACTAACTATTCGATCTGGTGGAGCAACGCCCTAGAGAGAAGCCTAGGTTGCCCGGAACGTTGAATTGGCCATCACTTTCAAACTGGTTGCAATTATTCCCGATATATGATGGAAACACTGCTGTATTTTTTTTGCATTTTATGCTTCGGGCGTTGACTTCTAAGGCCCTAGCTATTCAATCTGTTGGACCAACGCCCTAGGGTGAAGCCTAGGTTGCTCGGAAAGTAGAAATGACCATAAGTTTCATACTGGTTGCAATTATTTGTTTTATACGATGGAAAAACTGATGTATTTATATTGTATTTTATGCTTCTGGCGTTGACTTCTAAGGCACTAACTATTCGATCTGGTGGAGCAACGCAATAGAGTGAAGCCTAGGTTGCCCGGAACGTAGAATTGGCCATCACTTTCAAACTAGTTGCAATTATTCCCGATATATGATGGAAACACTGTTGTATTTTTTTTGCATTTTATGCTTCTGGCGTTGACTTCTAAGGCCCTAGCTATTCAATCTGTTGGACCAACGCCCTAGGGTGAAGCCTAGGTAGCTCGGAAAGTAGAAATGACCATAAGTTTCATACTGGTTGCAATTATTCGTTTTATACGATGGAAAAGCTGTTGTATTTATATTGTATTTTATGCTTCTGGCGTTGACTTCTAAGGCACTAACTATTCGATCTGGTGGAGCAACGCCCTAGAGTGAAGCCTAGGTTGCCCGGAACGTTGAATTGGCCATCACTTTCAAACTGGTTGCAATTATTCCCGATATATGATGGAAACACTGCTGTATTTTTTTTGCATTTTATGCTTCGGGCGTTGACTTCTAAGGCCCTAGCTATTCAATCTGTTGGACCAACGCCCTAAGGTGAAGCCTGGGTTGCTCGGAAAGTAGAAATGACCATAAGTTTCATACTGGTTGCAATTATTCGTTTTATACGATGGAAAAACTGTTGTATTTATATTGTATTTTATGCTTCTGGCGTTGACTTCTAAGGCACTAACTATTCGATCTGGTGGAGCAACGCCCTAGAGTGAAGCCTAGGTTGCCCGGAACGTAGAATTGGCCATCACTTTCAAACTGGTTGCAATTATTCCCGATATATGATGGAAACACTGTTGTATTTTTTTTGCATTTTATGGTTCGGGCGTTGACTTCTAAGGCCCTAACTATTCAATCTGTTGGAGCAACGCCCTAGGGTGAAGCCTAGGTTGCTCGGAAAGTAGAAATGACCATAAGTTTCATACTGGTTGCAATTATTCGTTTTATACGATGGAAAAGCTGTTGTATTTATATTGTATTTTATGCTTCTGGCGTTGACTTCTAAGGCACTAACTATTCGATCTGGTGGAGCAACGCCCTAGTGTGAAGCCTATGTTGCCCGGAACGTAGAATTGGCCATCACTTTCAAACTGGTTGCAATTATTCCGGTTATATGATGGATACACTGTTGTATTTTTATTGCATTTTATGCTTCGGTCGTTGACTTCTAAGGCCCTAACTATTCAATCTGTAGGACCAACGCCCTAGGGTGAAGCCTAGCTTGCTCGGAAAGTAGAAATGACCATAAGTTTCGTACTGGTTGCAATTATTCGTTTTATACGATGGAAAAGCTGTTGTATTTATATCGTATTTTATGCTTCTGGCGTTGACTTCTTAGGCCGTAACTATTCGGTCTGGTGGAGCAACGCCATGGAGTGAAACCTAGGTTGCCCGGAACGTAGAATTGGCCATCACTTTCAAACTGGTTGCAATTATTCCCGATATATGATGGAAACACTGTTGTATTTTTTTTGCATTTTATGGTTCGGGCGTTGACTTCTAAGGCCCTAACTATTCCATCTGTTGGAGCAACGCCCTAGGGTGAAGGCTAGGTTGCTCGGAAAATAGAAATATCCATAAGTTTCATACTGGTTGCAATTATTCGTTTTATACGATGGAAAAACTGTTGTATTTATATTGTATTTTATGCTTCTGGCGTTGACTTCTAAGGCACTAACTATTCGATCTGGTGGAGCAACGCCCTAGAGTGAAGCCTAGCTTGCCCGGAACGTAGAACTGCCCATCACTTTCAAACTGGTTGCAATTATTCCTGTTATATGATGGAAACACTGTTGTATTTTTATTGCATTTTATGCTTCGGGCGTTGACTTCTAAGGCCCTAACTATTCAATCTGTTGGAGCAACGCCCTAGGGTGAAGCCTAGGTTGCTCGGAAAGTAGAAATGTCCATAAGTTTCATACTGGTTGCAATTATTCGTTTTATACGATGGAAAAACTGTTGTATTTATATTGTATTTTATGCTTCTGGCGTTGACTTCTAAGGCACTAACTATTCGATCTGGTGGAGCAACGGAATAGAGTGATGCCTAGGTTGCCCGGAACGTAGAATTGGCCATCAATTTCAAACTGGTTTCAATTATACCTGTTATATGATGGAAACACTGCTGTATTTTTTTTGCACTCTACGGTTCGGGCGTTGACTTCTAAGGCCCTAACTATTCAATCTGTTGGAGCAACGCCCTAGGGTGAAGCCTAGGTTTCTCGGAAAGTAGAAATGACCATAAGCTTCATAATGGTTGCAATTATTCGTTTTATACGATGGAAAAGCTGTTGTATTTATATCGTATTTTATGCATCTGGCGTTGACTTCTTAGGCCGTAACTATTCGGTCTGGTGGAGCAACACCATGGAGTGAAACCTAGGTTGCCCGGAACGTAGAATTGGCCATCACTTTCAAACTGGTTGCAATTATACCTGTTATATGATGGAAACACTGTTGTATTTTTATTGCATTTTATGCTTCGGGCGTTGACTTCTAAGGCCCTAACTATTCAATCTGTTGGACCAACGCCCTAGGGTGAAGCCTAGGTTGCTCGGAAAGTGGAAATGACCATAAGTTTCATACTGGTTGCAATTATTCGTTTTATACGATGGAAAAACTGTTGTATTTATATTGTATTTTATGCTTCTGGCGTTGACTTCTAAGGCACTAACTATTCGATCTGGTGGAGCAACGCCCTAGAGTGAAGCCTAGGTTGCCCGGAACGTAGAATTGGCCATCACTTTCAAACTGGTTGCAATTATTCCCGATATATGATGCAAACACTGTTGTATTTTTTTTGCATTTTATGCTTCTGGCGTTGACTTCTAAGGCCCTAGCTAATCAATCTGTTGGACCAACGCCCTAGGGCGAAGCCTAGGTAGCTCGGAAAGTAGAAATGACCATAAGTTTCATACTGGTTGCAATTATTCGTTTTATACGATGGAAAAGCTGTTGTATTTATATTGTATTTTATGCTTCTGGCGTTGACTTCTAAGGCACTAACTATTCGATCTGGTGGAGCAACGCCCTAGAGAGAAGCCTAGGTTGCCCGGAACGTTGAATTGGCCATCACTTTCAAACTGGTTGCAATTATTCCCGATATATGATGGAAACACTGCTGTATTTTTTTTGCATTTTATGCTTCGGGCGTTGACTTCTAAGGCCCTAGCTATTCAATCTGTTGGACCAACGCCCTAGGGTGAAGCCTAGGTTGCTCGGAAAGTAGAAATGACCATAAGTTTCATACTGGTTGCAATTATTTGTTTTATACGATGGAAAAACTGATGTATTTATATTGTATTTTATGCTTCTGGCGTTGACTTCTAAGGCACTAACTATTCGATCTGGTGGAGCAACGCCCTAGAGTGAAGCCTAGGTTGCCCGGAACGTAGAATTGGCCATCACTTTCAAACTAGTTGCAATTATTCCCGATATATGATGGAAACACTGTTGTATTTTTTTTGCATTTTATGCTTCTGGCGTTGACTTCTAAGGCCCTAGCTATTCAATCTGTTGGACCAACGCCCTAGGGTGAAGCCTAGGTAGCTCGGAAAGTAGAAATGACCATAAGTTTCATACTGGTTGCAATTATTCGTTTTATACGATGGAAAAGCTGTTGTATTTATATTGTATTTTATGCTTCTGGCGTTGACTTCTAAGGCACTAACTATTCGATCTGGTGGAGCAACGCCCTAGAGTGAAGCCTAGGTTGCCCGGAACGTTGAATTGGCCATCACTTTCAAACTGGTTGCAATTATTCCCGATATATGATGGAAACACTGCTGTATTTTTTTTGCATTTTATGCTTCGGGCGTTGACTTCTAAGGCCCTAGCTATTCAATCTGTTGGACCAACGCCCTAAGGTGAAGCCTGGGTTGCTCGGAAAGTAGAAATGACCATAAGTTTCATACTGGTTGCAATTATTCGTTTTATACGATGGAAAAACTGTTGTATTTATATTGTATTTTATGCTTCTGGCGTTGACTTCTAAGGCACTAACTATTCGATCTGGTGGAGCAACGCCCTAGAGTGAAGCCTAGGTTGCCCGGAACGTAGAATTGGCCATCACTTTCAAACTGGTTGCAATTATTCCCGATATATGATGGAAACACTGTTGTATTTTTTTTTGCATTTTATGGTTCGGGCGTTGACTTCTAAGGCCCTAACTATTCAATCTGTTGGAGCAACGCCCTAGGGTGAAGCCTAGGTTGCTCGGAAAGTAGAAATGACCATAAGTTTCATACTGGTTGCAATTATTCGTTTTATACGATGGAAAAGCTGTTGTATTTATATTGTATTTTATGCTTCTGGCGTTGACTTCTAAGGCACTAACTATTCGATCTGGTGGAGCAACGCAATAGAGTGATGCCTAGGTTGCCCGGAACGTAGAATTGGCCATCAATTTCAAACTGGTTGCAATTATACCTGTTATATGATGGAAACACTGCTGTATTTTTTTTGCATTCTATGGTTCGGGCGTTGACTTCTAAGGCCCTAACTATTCAATCTGTTGGAGCAACGCCCTAGGGTGAAGTCTAGCTTGCTCAGAAAGTAGAAATGACCATAAGTTTCATACTGGTTGCAATTATTCGTTTTATACGATGGAAAAGCTGTTGTATTTATATCGTATTTTATGCTTCTGGCGTTGACTTCTAAGGGACTAACTATTCGATCAGGTGGAGCAACGCCCTAGGGTGAAGCCTAGGTTGCTCGGAAAGTAGAAATGACCATAAGTTTCATACTGGTTGCAATTATTCGTTTTATACGATGAAAAAACTGTTGTATTTATATTGTATTTTATGCTTCTGGCGTTGACTTCTAAGGCCCTAGCTGTTCGATCTAGTGGAGCAACGCCCTAGAATGAAGCCCAGGTTGCCCGGAAAGGAGAAATGACCATCACTTTCTAACTGGTTGCAATTAATCCTTCTATACGATGGAAAAGCTGTTGTATTTATATTGTATTTTATGCTTCAGGCGTTGACTTCTAAGGCACTAACTATTCGATCTGGTGGAGCAACGCCCTAGAGTGAAGCCTAGGTTGCCCGGAAAGAAGAAATGACCATCACTTTCAAACTGGTTGCAATTATTCCTGATATATGATGGAAACACTGTTGTATTTTTATTGCATTTTATGCTTCGTGCGTAGACTTCTAAGGCCCTAACTATTCAATCTGTTGGACCAACGCCCTAGGGTGAAGCCTAGCTTGCTCGGAAAGTAGAAATGACCATAAGTTTCATACGGGTTGCAATTATTCGCTTTATACGATGGAAAAGCTGTTGTATTTATATCGTATTTTATGCTTCTGGCGTTGACTTCTTAGGCCGTAACTGTTCGGTCTGGTGGAGCGACGCCCTGGAGTGAAACCTAGGTTGCCCGGAACGTAGAATTGGCCATCACTTTCATACTGGTTGCAATTATTCCTGATATATGATGGAAACACTGTTGTATTTTTTTTTGCATTTTATGGTTCGGGCGTTGACTTCTAAGGCCCTAACTATTCAATCTGTTGGAGCAACGCCCTAGGGTGAAGCCTAGGTTGCTCGGAAAGTAGAAATGTCCATAAGTTTCATACTGGTTGCAATTATTCGTTTTATACGATGGAAAAACTGTTGTATTTATATTGTATTTTATGCTTCTGGCGTTGACTTCTAAGGCACTAACTATTCGATCTGGTGGAGCAACGGAATAGAGTGATGCCTAGGTTGCCCGGAACGTAGAATTGGCCATCAATTTCAAACTGGTTTCAATTATACCTGTTATATGATGGAAACACTGCTGTATTTTTTTTGCACTCTACGGTTCGGGCGTTGACTTCTAAGGCCCTAACTATTCAATCTGTTGGAGCAACGCCCTAGGGTGAAGCCTAGGTTTCTCGGAAAGTAGAAATGACCATAAGCTTCATAATGGTTGCAATTATTCGTTTTATACGATGGAAAAGCTGTTGTATTTATATCGTATTTTATGCATCTGGCGTTGACTTCTTAGGCCGTAACTATTCGGTCTGGTGGAGCAACACCATGGAGTGAAACCTAGGTTGCCCGGAACGTAGAATTGGCCATCACTTTCAAACTGGTTGCAATTATACCTGTTATATGATGGAAACACTGTTGTATTTTTATTGCATTTTATGCTTCGGGCGTTGACTTCTAAGGCCCTAACTATTCAATCTGTTGGACCAACGCCCTAGGGTGAAGCCTAGGTTGCTCGGAAAGTGGAAATGACCATAAGTTTCATACTGGTTGCAATTATTCGTTTTATACGATGGAAAAACTGTTGTATTTATATTGTATTTTATGCTTCTGGCGTTGACTTCTAAGGCACTAACTATTCGATCTGGTGGAGCAACGCCCTAGAGTGAAGCCTAGGTTGCCCGGAACGTAGAATTGGCCATCACTTTCAAACTGGTTGCAATTATTCCCGATATATGATGCAAACACTGTTGTATTTTTTTTGCATTTTATGCTTCTGGCGTTGACTTCTAAGGCCCTAGCTAATCAATCTGTTGGACCAACGCCCTAGGGCGAAGCCTAGGTAGCTCGGAAAGTAGAAATGACCATAAGTTTCATACTGGTTGCAATTATTCGTTTTATACGATGGAAAAGCTGTTGTATTTATATTGTATTTTATGCTTCTGGCGTTGACTTCTAAGGCACTAACTATTCGATCTGGTGGAGCAACGCCCTAGAGAGAAGCCTAGGTTGCCCGGAACGTTGAATTGGCCATCACTTTCAAACTGGTTGCAATTATTCCCGATATATGATGGAAACACTGCTGTATTTTTTTTGCATTTTATGCTTCGGGCGTTGACTTCTAAGGCCCTAGCTATTCAATCTGTTGGACCAACGCCCTAGGGTGAAGCCTAGGTTGCTCGGAAAGTAGAAATGACCATAAGTTTCATACTGGTTGCAATTATTTGTTTTATACGATGGAAAAACTGATGTATTTATATTGTATTTTATGCTTCTGGCGTTGACTTCTAAGGCACTAACTATTCGATCTGGTGGAGCAACGCAATAGAGTGAAGCCTAGGTTGCCCGGAACGTAGAATTGGCCATCACTTTCAAACTAGTTGCAATTATTCCCGATATATGATGGAAACACTGTTGTATTTTTTTTGCATTTTATGCTTCTGGCGTTGACTTCTAAGGCCCTAGCTATTCAATCTGTTGGACCAACGCCCTAGGGTGAAGCCTAGGTAGCTCGGAAAGTAGAAATGACCATAAGTTTCATACTGGTTGCAATTATTCGTTTTATACGATGGAAAAGCTGTTGTATTTATATTGTATTTTATGCTTCTGGCGTTGACTTCTAAGGCACTAACTATTCGATCTGGTGGAGCAACGCCCTAGAGTGAAGCCTAGGTTGCCCGGAACGTTGAATTGGCCATCACTTTCAAACTGGTTGCAATTATTCCCGATATATGATGGAAACACTGCTGTATTTTTTTTGCATTTTATGCTTCGGGCGTTGACTTCTAAGGCCCTAGCTATTCAATCTGTTGGACCAACGCCCTAAGGTGAAGCCTGGGTTGCTCGGAAAGTAGAAATGACCATAAGTTTCATACTGGTTGCAATTATTCGTTTTATACGATGGAAAAACTGTTGTATTTATATTGTATTTTATGCTTCTGGCGTTGACTTCTAAGGCACTAACTATTCGATCTGGTGGAGCAACGCCCTAGAGTGAAGCCTAGGTTGCCCGGAACGTAGAATTGGCCATCACTTTCAAACTGGTTGCAATTATTCCCGATATATGATGGAAACACTGTTGTATTTTTTTTGCATTTTATGGTTCGGGCGTTGACTTCTAAGGCCCTAACTATTCAATCTGTTGGAGCAACGCCCTAGGGTGAAGCCTAGGTTGCTCGGAAAGTAGAAATGACCATAAGTTTCATACTGGTTGCAATTATTCGTTTTATACGATGGAAAAGCTGTTGTATTTATATTGTATTTTATGCTTCTGGCGTTGACTTCTAAGGCACTAACTATTCGATCTGGTGGAGCAACGCCCTAGTGTGAAGCCTATGTTGCCCGGAACGTAGAATTGGCCATCACTTTCAAACTGGTTGCAATTATTCCTGTTATATGATGGATACACTGTTGTATTTTTATTGCATTTTATGCTTCGGTCGTTGACTTCTAAGGCCCTAACTATTCAATCTGTAGGACCAACGCCCTAGGGTGAAGCCTAGCTTGCTCGGAAAGTAGAAATGACCATAAGTTTCGTACTGGTTGCAATTATTCGTTTTATACGATGGAAAAGCTGTTGTATTTATATCGTATTTTATGCTTCTGGCGTTGACTTCTTAGGCCGTAACTATTCGGTCTGGTGGAGCAACGCCATGGAGTGAAACCTAGGTTGCCCGGAACGTAGAATTGGCCATCACTTTCAAACTGGTTGCAATTATTCCCGATATATGATGGAAACACTGTTGTATTTTTTTTGCATTTTATGGTTCGGGCGTTGACTTCTAAGGCCCTAACTATTCCATCTGTTGGAGCAACGCCCTAGGGTGAAGGCTAGGTTGCTCGGAAAATAGAAATATCCATAAGTTTCATACTGGTTGCAATTATTCGTTTTATACGATGGAAAAACTGTTGTATTTATATTGTATTTTATGCTTCTGGCGTTGACTTCTAAGGCACTAACTATTCGATCTGGTGGAGCAACGCCCTAGAGTGAAGCCTAGCTTGCCCGGAACGTAGAACTGCCCATCACTTTCAAACTGGTTGCAATTATTCCTGTTATATGATGGAAACACTGTTGTATTTTTATTGCATTTTATGCTTCGGGCGTTGACTTCTAAGGCCCTAACTATTCAATCTGTTGGAGCAACGCCCTAGGGTGAAGCCTAGGTTGCTCGGAAAGTAGAAATGTCCATAAGTTTCATACTGGTTGCAATTATTCGTTTTATACGATGGAAAAACTGTTGTATTTATATTGTATTTTATGCTTCTGGCGTTGACTTCTAAGGCACTAACTATTCGATCTGGTGGAGCAACGGAATAGAGTGATGCCTAGGTTGCCCGGAACGTAGAATTGGCCATCAATTTCAAACTGGTTTCAATTATACCTGTTATATGATGGAAACACTGCTGTATTTTTTTTGCACTCTACGGTTCGGGCGTTGACTTCTAAGGCCCTAACTATTCAATCTGTTGGAGCAACGCCCTAGGGTGAAGCCTAGGTTTCTCGGAAAGTAGAAATGACCATAAGCTTCATAATGGTTGCAATTATTCGTTTTATACGATGGAAAAGCTGTTGTATTTATATCGTATTTTATGCATCTGGCGTTGACTTCTTAGGCCGTAACTATTCGGTCTGGTGGAGCAACACCATGGAGTGAAACCTAGGTTGCCCGGAACGTAGAATTGGCCATCACTTTCAAACTGGTTGCAATTATACCTGTTATATGATGGAAACACTGTTGTATTTTTATTGCATTTTATGCTTCGGGCGTTGACTTCTAAGGCCCTAACTATTCAATCTGTTGGACCAACGCCCTAGGGTGAAGCCTAGGTTGCTCGGAAAGTGGAAATGACCATAAGTTTCATACTGGTTGCAATTATTCGTTTTATACGATGGAAAAACTGTTGTATTTATATTGTATTTTATGCTTCTGGCGTTGACTTCTAAGGCACTAACTATTCGATCTGGTGGAGCAACGCCCTAGAGTGAAGCCTAGGTTGCCCGGAACGTAGAATTGGCCATCACTTTCAAACTGGTTGCAATTATTCCCGATATATGATGCAAACACTGTTGTATTTTTTTTGCATTTTATGCTTCTGGCGTTGACTTCTAAGGCCCTAGCTAATCAATCTGTTGGACCAACGCCCTAGGGCGAAGCCTAGGTAGCTCGGAAAGTAGAAATGACCATAAGTTTCATACTGGTTGCAATTATTCGTTTTATACGATGGAAAAGCTGTTGTATTTATATTGTATTTTATGCTTCTGGCGTTGACTTCTAAGGCACTAACTATTCGATCTGGTGGAGCAACGCCCTAGAGAGAAGCCTAGGTTGCCCGGAACGTTGAATTGGCCATCACTTTCAAACTGGTTGCAATTATTCCCGATATATGATGGAAACACTGCTGTATTTTTTTTGCATTTTATGCTTCGGGCGTTGACTTCTAAGGCCCTAGCTATTCAATCTGTTGGACCAACGCCCTAGGGTGAAGCCTAGGTTGCTCGGAAAGTAGAAATGACCATAAGTTTCATACTGGTTGCAATTATTTGTTTTATACGATGGAAAAACTGATGTATTTATATTGTATTTTATGCTTCTGGCGTTGACTTCTAAGGCACTAACTATTCGATCTGGTGGAGCAACGCCCTAGAGTGAAGCCTAGGTTGCCCGGAACGTAGAATTGGCCATCACTTTCAAACTAGTTGCAATTATTCCCGATATATGATGGAAACACTGTTGTATTTTTTTTGCATTTTATGCTTCTGGCGTTGACTTCTAAGGCCCTAGCTATTCAATCTGTTGGACCAACGCCCTAGGGTGAAGCCTAGGTAGCTCGGAAAGTAGAAATGACCATAAGTTTCATACTGGTTGCAATTATTCGTTTTATACGATGGAAAAGCTGTTGTATTTATATTGTATTTTATGCTTCTGGCGTTGACTTCTAAGGCACTAACTATTCGATCTGGTGGAGCAACGCCCTAGAGTGAAGCCTAGGTTGCCCGGAACGTTGAATTGGCCATCACTTTCAAACTGGTTGCAATTATTCCCGATATATGATGGAAACACTGCTGTATTTTTTTTGCATTTTATGCTTCGGGCGTTGACTTCTATGGCCCTAGCTATTCAATCTGTTGGACCAACGCCCTAAGGTGAAGCCTGGGTTGCTCGGAAAGTAGAAATGACCATAAGTTTCATACTGGTTGCAATTATTCGTTTTATACGATGGAAAAACTGTTGTATTTATATTGTATTTTATGCTTCTGGCGTTGACTTCTAAGGCACTAACTATTCGATCTGGTGGAGCAACGCCCTAGAGTGAAGCCTAGGTTGCCCGGAACGTAGAATTGGCCATCACTTTCAAACTGGTTGCAATTATTCCCGATATATGATGGAAACACTGTTGTATTTTTTTTTGCATTTTATGGTTCGGGCGTTGACTTCTAAGGCCCTAACTATTCAATCTGTTGGAGCAACGCCCTAGGGTGAAGCCTAGGTTGCTCGGAAAGTAGAAATGACCATAAGTTTCATACTGGTTGCAATTATTCGTTTTATACGATGGAAAAGCTGTTGTATTTATATTGTATTTTATGCTTCTGGCGTTGACTTCTAAGGCACTAACTATTCGATCTGGTGGAGCAACGCCCTAGTGTGAAGCCTATGTTGCCCGGAACGTAGAATTGGCCATCACTTTCAAACTGGTTGCAATTATTCCTGTTATATGATGGATACACTGTTGTATTTTTATTGCATTTTATGCTTCGGTCGTTGACTTCTAAGGCCCTAACTATTCAATCTGTAGGACCAACGCCCTAGGGTGAAGCCTAGCTTGCTCGGAAAGTAGAAATGACCATAAGTTTCGTACTGGTTGCAATTATTCGTTTTATACGATGGAAAAGCTGTTGTATTTATATCGTATTTTATGCTTCTGGCGTTGACTTCTTAGGCCGTAACTATTCGGTCTGGTGGAGCAACGCCATGGAGTGAAACCTAGGTTGCCCGGAACGTAGAATTGGCCATCACTTTCAAACTGGTTGCAATTATTCCCGATATATGATGGAAACACTGTTGTATTTTTTTTGCATTTTATGGTTCGGGCGTTGACTTCTAAGGCCCTAACTATTCCATCTGTTGGAGCAACGCCCTAGGGTGAAGGCTAGGTTGCTCGGAAAATAGAAATATCCATAAGTTTCATACTGGTTGCAATTATTCGTTTTATACGATGGAAAAACTGTTGTATTTATATTGTATTTTATGCTTCTGGCGTTGACTTCTAAGGCACTAACTATTCGATCTGGTGGAGCAACGCCCTAGAGTGAAGCCTAGCTTGCCCGGAACGTAGAACTGCCCATCACTTTCAAACTGGTTGCAATTATTCCTGTTATATGATGGAAACACTGTTGTATTTTTATTGCATTTTATGCTTCGGGCGTTGACTTCTAAGGCCCTAACTATTCAATCTGTTGGAGCAACGCCCTAGGGTGAAGCCTAGGTTGCTCGGAAAGTAGAAATGTCCATAAGTTTCATACTGATTGCAATTATTCGTTTAATACGATGGAAAAACTGTTGTATTTATATTGTATTTTATGCTTCTGGCGTTGACTTCTAAGGCACTAACTATTCGATCTGGTGGAGCAACGCAATAGAGTGATGCCTAGGTTGCCCGGAACGTAAAATTGGCCATCAATTTCAAACTGGTTGCAATTATACCTGTTATATGATGGAAACACTGCTGTATTTTTGTTGCACTCTATGGTTCGGGCGTTGACTTCTAAGGCCCTAACTATTCAATCTGTTGGAGCAACGCCCTAGGGTGAAGTCTAGCTTGCTCAGAAAGTAGAAATGACCATAAGTTTCATACTGGTTGAAATTATTCGTTTTATACGATGGAAAAGCTGTTGTATTTATATCGTATTTTATGCTTCTGGCGTTGACTTCTAAGGCACTAACTATTCGATCAGGTGGAGCAACGCCCTAGGGTGAAGCCTAGGTTGCTCGGAAAGTAGAAATGACCATAAGTTTCATACTGGTTGCAATTATTTGTTTTATACGATGGAAAAACTGATGTATTTATATTGTATTTTATGCTTCTGGCGTTGACTTCTAAGGCACTAACTATTCGATCTGGTGGAGCAACGCCCTAGAGTGAAGCCTAGGTTGCCCGGAACGTAGAATTGGCCATCACTTTCAAACTAGTTGCAATTATTCCCGATATATGATGGAAACACTGTTGTATTTTTTTTGCATTTTATGCTTCTGGCGTTGACTTCTAAGGCCCTAGCTATTCAATCTGTTGGACCAACGCCCTAGGGTGAAGCCTAGGTAGCTCGGAAAGTAGAAATGACCATAAGTTTCATACTGGTTGCAATTATTCGTTTTATACGATGGAAAAGCTGTTGTATTTATATTGTATTTTATGCTTCTGGCGTTGACTTCTAAGGCACTAACTATTCGATCTGGTGGAGCAACGCCCTAGAGTGAAGCCTAGGTTGCCCGGAACGTTGAATTGGCCATCACTTTCAAACTGGTTGCAATTATTCCCGATATATGATGGAAACACTGCTGTATTTTTTTTGCATTTTATGCTTCGGGCGTTGACTTCTAAGGCCCTAGCTATTCAATCTGTTGGACCAACGCCCTAAGGTGAAGCCTGGGTTGCTCGGAAAGTAGAAATGACCATAAGTTTCATACTGGTTGCAATTATTCGTTTTATACGATGGAAAAACTGTTGTATTTATATTGTATTTTATGCTTCTGGCGTTGACTTCTAAGGCACTAACTATTCGATCTGGTGGAGCAACGCCCTAGAGTGAAGCCTAGGTTGCCCGGAACGTAGAATTGGCCATCACTTTCAAACTGGTTGCAATTATTCCCGATATATGATGGAAACACTGTTGTATTTTTTTTGCATTTTATGGTTCGGGCGTTGACTTCTAAGGCCCTAACTATTCAATCTGTTGGAGCAACGCCCTAGGGTGAAGCCTAGGTTGCTCGGAAAGTAGAAATGACCATAAGTTTCATACTGGTTGCAATTATTCGTTTTATACGATGGAAAAGCTGTTGTATTTATATTGTATTTTATGCTTCTGGCGTTGACTTCTAAGGCACTAACTATTCGATCTGGTGGAGCAACGCCCTAGTGTGAAGCCTATGTTGCCCGGAACGTAGAATTGGCCATCACTTTCAAACTGGTTGCAATTATTCCTGTTATATGATGGATACACTGTTGTATTTTTATTGCATTTTATGCTTCGGTCGTTGACTTCTAAGGCCCTAACTATTCAATCTGTAGGACCAACGCCCTAGGGTGAAGCCTAGCTTGCTCGGAAAGTAGAAATGACCATAAGTTTCGTACTGGTTGCAATTATTCGTTTTATACGATGGAAAAGCTGTTGTATTTATATCGTATTTTATGCTTCTGGCGTTGACTTCTTAGGCCGTAACTATTCGGTCTGGTGGAGCAACGCCATGGAGTGAAACCTAGGTTGCCCGGAACGTAGAATTGGCCATCACTTTCAAACTGGTTGCAATTATTCCCGATATATGATGGAAACACTGTTGTATTTTTTTTGCATTTTATGGTTCGGGCGTTGACTTCTAAGGCCCTAACTATTCCATCTGTTGGAGCAACGCCCTAGGGTGAAGGCTAGGTTGCTCGGAAAATAGAAATATCCATAAGTTTCATACTGGTTGCAATTATTCGTTTTATACGATGGAAAAACTGTTGTATTTATATTGTATTTTATGCTTCTGGCGTTGACTTCTAAGGCACTAACTATTCGATCTGGTGGAGCAACGCCCTAGAGTGAAGCCTAGCTTGCCCGGAACGTAGAACTGCCCATCACTTTCAAACTGGTTGCAATTATTCCTGTTATATGATGGAAACACTGTTGTATTTTTATTGCATTTTATGCTTCGGGCGTTGACTTCTAAGGCCCTAACTATTCAATCTGTTGGAGCAACGCCCTAGGGTGAAGCCTAGGTTGCTCGGAAAGTAGAAATGTCCATAAGTTTCATACTGGTTGCAATTATTCGTTTTATACGATGGAAAAACTGTTGTATTTATATTGTATTTTATGCTTCTGGCGTTGACTTCTAAGGCACTAACTATTCGATCTGGTGGAGCAACGCAATAGAGTGATGCCTAGGTTGCCCGGAACGTAAAATTGGCCATCAATTTCAAACTGGTTGCAATTATACCTGTTATATGATGGAAACACTGCTGTATTTTTGTTGCACTCTATGGTTCGGGCGTTGACTTCTAAGGCCCTAACTATTCAATCTGTTGGAGCAACGCCCTAGGGTGAAGTCTAGCTTGCTCAGAAAGTAGAAATGACCATAAGTTTCATACTGGTTGAAATTATTCGTTTTATACGATGGAAAAGCTGTTGTATTTATATCGTATTTTATGCTTCTGGCGTTGACTTCTAAGGCACTAACTATTCGATCAGGTGGAGCAACGCCCTAGGGTGAAGCCTAGGTTGCTCGGAAAGTAGAAATGACCATAAGTTTCATACTGGTTGCAATTATTCGTTTTATACGATGAAAAAACTGTTGTATTTATATTGTATTTTATGCTTCTGGCGTTGACTTCTAAGGCCCTAGCTGTTCGATCTAGTGGAGCAACGCCCTAGAATGAAGCCCAGGTTGCCCGGAAAGGAGAAATGACCATCACTTTCTAACTGGTTGCAATTAATCCTTCTATACGATGGAAAAGCTGTTGTATTTATATTGTATTTTATGCTTCAGGCGTTGACTTCTAAGGACCTAACTATTCGATCTGGTGGAGCAACGCCCTACAGTGATGCCTAGGTTGCCCGGAACGTAGATATGACCATAACCTTCACACTGGTTGCAAATTATTCCTGCTATACGATGGAAAAGCTGTTGTATTTTTGTTGCATTTTATGCTTCGGGCATTGACTTCTAAGGCCCTAACTATGCAATCTGTTGGAGCAACGCCCTAGGGGGAAGCCTAGGTTGCCCGGAACGTAGAAATGACCATAACTTTCACACTGGTTGCAATTATTCGTTTTATACGATGGAAAAGCTGCTGTATTTATATCGTATTTTATGCTTCTGGCGTTGACTTCTTAGGCCCTAACTATTCTATCTGGTGGAACAACGCCCTAGGGTAAAGCCAAGATTGCGCGGAACGTAAAAATGACCATAACTTTCACACTGGTTGCTATCATTCGTTTTATATGATGGAAAAACTGATGTATTTATATTGTATTTTATGATTCTGTCGTTCACTTCTTACGCCCTAACTATTCGATCTGGTGGAGCAACGGTCTAGGGTGAACCCTGGGTTGCCCGGAACGTAGAAATATCCATATCCTTCACACTGCTTTCAATTATTCATTTTATACGATGGCAAAGCTGTTGTATTTATATTGTATTTTATGCTTCTGGCGTTGACTTCTTAGGCCCTAACTAATCGATCGGGTGGTGCGATGCCTCAGAGTTAAGTCTAGGATGCCCGAAACGCCGAAATGATCATTACTTTCACGCTTGTTGCAATTATTCCTGTTATAGGATGGAAAGACTGTTGTATTTTTATTGTATTTTATACTTCAGGCGTTGACTTCTAAGGACCTAACTATTCGGTCTGGTGGAGAAACGCCCTAGAGTGAAGCCTAGGTTGCTCGGAATGTAGAAATGAACATAACTTTCACACTGGTTGCAATTATTCGTTTTATACGATGGAAAAACTGTTGCATCTTTATCGTATTTTGTGCTTCTGGCGTTGACTTCTTAGGCCGTAACTATTCTATCTGGTGGTGCAACGCCCTGGAGTGAAACCTAGGTTTCCCGGAACGTAGAAATGACCACTACTATCACACTGGTTGCAAATTATTCCTGCTATACGATGGAAAAACTGTTGTATTTATTTTGTATTTAATGCTTCGGGCGTTGACTTCTTAGGCCCAAACTACTCCATCTGGTGGAACAACGCCCTAGGGTGAAGTCTAGGTTGCCCGGAAAGTAGAAATGACCATAACTTTCACTCTGGTGGCAATTATTCGTTTTACACGATGGAAAAACTGTTTTATTTATTTTGTATTTTATGCTTCGGGCGTTGACTTCTAAGGCCCTAACTATTCGATCTGGTGGAGCCACGCCCTAGAGTGCAGCCTAGATTGCCCGGAACGTAGAAATGACCATAACTTTCACACTGGTTGCTATCATTCGTTTTATATGATGGAAAAATTGTTGTATTTATATTGTATTTTATGCTTCTGGCGTTCACTTATTAGGCCCTAACTATTCGTTCTGGTGGAACAACGGCCTAGGGTGAAGCCTAGGTTGCCCTGAACGTAGAAATGACCATAACTTTTACACTGGTAGCAATTATTCGTTTTACACGATGGAAAAACTGTTTTATTTATTTTGTATTTTATGCTTCGGGCGTTGACTTCTAAGGCCCTAACTATTCGTCTGGTGGAGCAACGCCCTAGAGTGCAGCCTAGATTGCCCGGAACGTAGAAATGACCATAACTTTCACACTGGTTGCTATCATTCGTTTTATATGATGGAAAAACTGTTGTATTTATATTGTATTTTATGCTTCTGGCGTTCACTTATTAGGCCCTAACTATTCGTTCTGGTGGAACAACGGCCTAGGGTGAAGCCTAGGTTGCCCGGAACGTAGAAATGACCATAACTTTTACACTGGTAGCAATCATTCGTTTTATACAATGGAAAAACTGTTCTATTTATTTTGTATTTAATGCTTCGGGCGTTGACTTCTAGGGCCCTAACTGTTTGATCTGGTGTAGCAACGCCCTAGAGTGAAGACCAGGTTGCCTGGAACGTAGAAATGACCATCACTTTCACACGGGTTGCAATTATTCCTGTTATAGGATGGAAAGACTGTTGTATTTTTATTGCATTTTATGCTTCGGGCATTGACTTCTATGGCCCTAACTATTCGATCTGGTGGAACAACGGCCTAGGGTGAAGCCTAGGTTGCCCGGAACGTAGAAATGACCATAACTTTTACACTGGTTGCTATCTTTCGTTTTATACAATGGAAAAACTGTTCTATTTATTTTGTCTTTAATGCTTCGGGCGTTGACTTCTAAGGCCCTAACTATTCGATCTGGTGGAGCAACGCCCTAGAGTGCAGCCTAGATTGCCCGGAACGTAGAAATGACCATAACTTTCACACTGGTTGCTATCATTCGTTTTATATGATGGAAAAACTGTTGTATTTATATTGTATTTTATGCTTCTGGCGTTCACTTATTAGGCCCTAACTATTCGTTCTGGTGGAACAACGGCCTAGGGTGAAGCCTAGGTTGCCCGGAACGTAGAAATGACCATAACTTTTACACTGGTAGCAATCATTCGTTTTATACAATGGAAAAACTGTTCTATTTATTTTGTATTTAATGCTTCGGGCGTTGACTTCTAAGGCCCTAACTGTTTGATCTGGTGGAGCAACGGTCTAGAGTGAAGCCCAGATTGCCTGGAACGTAGAAATGACCATCACTTTCACACGGGTTGCAATTATTCCTGTTATAGGATGGAAAGACTGTTGTATTTTTATTGCATTTTATGCTTCGGGCATTGACTTCTATGGCCCTAACTATTCAATCTGTTGGAGCAACGCCCTACGGTGAAGCCTAGGTTGCCCGGAACGTAGAAATGACCATAACTTTCACACTGGTTGCAATTATTCGTTTTATACGATGGAAAAACTGTTGCATCTTTATCGTATTTTGTGCTTCTGGCGTTGACTTCTTAAGGCCGTAACTATTCGATCTGGTGGTGCAACGCCCTGGAGTGAAACCTAGGTTTCCCGGAACGTAGAAATGACCACTACTATCACACTGGTTGCAAATTATTCCTGCTATACGATGGAAAAACTGTTGGATTTATTTCGTATTTAATGCTTCGGGCGTTGACTTCTTAGGCCCAAATTACTCCATCTGGTGGAAAAACGCCCTAGGGTGAAGTCTAGGTTGCCCGGAAAGTAGAAATGACCATAACTTTCACACTGGTAGCAATTATTCGTTTTACACGATGGAAAAACTGTTGTATTTATATTGTATTTAAGCTTCTGGCGTTGACTTCTGAGGCCGTTGCTATTCGATGTGGTGGAAGAACGCCATAGAGTGAAGCCTAGGTAGCCCGGATCGTAGAAATGTCCATATCTTTCACACTGTTTGCAAATTTTTCGTTTTATACGATTGAAAAACTGTTTTATTTATTTTGTATTTTATGCTTCGGGCGTTGACTTCTAAGGCCCTAACTATTCGATCTGGTGGAGCAACGCCCTAGAGTGAAGCCTAGGGTGCCCGGTACGTAGAAATGGCCATCACTATAAATCTGGTTACAATTATTTGCTTTATACGATGGAAAAGCTGTTGTATTTATATCGTATGTTATGCTTCTGGCGTTGACTTCTTAGGCCCTAACTATTCGATCTGGTAGAGCAACGCCCTAGAGTGAAGCCTAGGTTGCCCGGTACGTAGAAATGACCATAAGTTTCATACTGGTTGCAATTATTCGTTTTATACGATGGAAAAACTGTTGTATTTATATTGTATTTTATGCTTCTGGCGTTCAGTTCTTAGGCCCTAACCATTCGATCTTGTGGTACAACGCCCTAGGATGAAGCCTAGGTTGCCCGGAACGTAGAAATGACCATAACTTTTACACTGGCAGCAATTATTCGTTTTATACAATCGAAAAACCGTTCTATTTATTTTGTATTTTATGCTTCGGGCGTTGACTTCTAAGGCCCTAACTGCTTGATCTGGTGGAGCACCGCCGTAAAGTGAAGCCTAGGTTGCCCGGAACGTAGAAATGACCATAACTTTCACACTGGTTGCAATTATTCGTTTTATACGATGGAAAAACTGTTGCATCTTTATCGTATTTTGTGCTTCTGGCGTTGACTTCTTAAGGCCGTAACTATTCGATCTGGTGGTGCAACGCCCTGGAGTGAAACCTAGGTTTCCCGGAACGTAGAAATGACCACTACTATCACACTGGTTGCAAATTATTCCTGCTATACGATGGAAAAACTGTTGGATTTATTTTGTATTTAATGCTTCGGGCGTTGACTTCTTAGGCCCAAATTACTCCATCTGGTGGAAAAACGCCCTAGGGTGAAGTCTAGGTTGCCCGGAAAGTAGAAATGACCATAACTTTCACACTGGTAGCAATTATTCGTTTTACACGATGGAAAAACTGTTGTATTTATATTGTATTTAAGCTTCTGGCGTTGACTTCTGTGGCCGTTGCTATTCGATGTGGTGGAAGAACGCCATAGAGTGAAGCCTAGGTAGCCCGGATCGTAGAAATGTCCATATCTTTCACACTGTTTGCAAATTTTTCGTTTTATACGATGGAAAAACTGTTCTATTTATTTTGGATTTTATGCTTCGGGCGTTGACTTCTAAGGCCCTAACTGCTTGATCTGGTGGAGCACCGCCGTAGAGTGAAGCCTAGGTTGCCCGGAACGTAGAAATGACCATAACTTTCACACTGGTTGCTATTATTCCTTTTATACGATGGAAAAACTGTTATATTTATATTGTATTTATGCTTCGGGCATTGACTTCTATGGCCCTAACTATTCGATGTGGTGGAAGAACGGCCCAGGGTGAAGCCTAGGTTGCCCGGAACGTAGAAATGACCATAACTTTTACACTGGTTGCTATCTTTTGTTTTATACAATGGAAAAACTGTTCTATTTATTTTGTCTTTAATGCTTCGGGCGTTGACTTCTAAGGCCCTAACTATTCGATCTGGTGGAGCAACGCCCTAGAGTGCAGCCTAGATTGCCCGGAACGTAGAAATGACCATAACTTTCACACTGGTTGCTATCATTCGTTTTATATGATGGAAAAACTGTTGTATTTATATTGTATTTTATGCTTCTGGCGTTCACTTATTAGGCCCTAACTATTCGTTCTGGTGGAACAACGGCCTAGGGTGAAGCCTAGGTTGCCCGGAACGTAGAAATGACCATAACTTTTACACTGGTAGCAATCATTCGTTTTATACAATGGAAAAACTGTTCTATTTATTTTGTATTTAATGCTTCGGGCGTTGACTTCTAAGGCCCTAACTGTTTGATCTGGTGGAGCAACGATCTAGAGTGAAGCCGAGGTTGCCTGGAACGTAGAAATGACCATCACTTTCACACGGGTTGCAATTATTCCTGTTATAGGATGGAAAGACTGTTGTATTTTTATTGCATTTTATGCTTCGGGCATTGACTTCTATGGCCCTAACTATTCGATCTGGTGGAACAACGGCCTAGGGTGAAGCCTAGGTTGCCCGGAACGTAGAAATGACCATAACTTTTACACTGGTTGCTATCTTTCGTTTTATACAATGGAAAAACTGTTCTATTTATTTTGTCTTTAATGCTTCGGGCGTTGACTTCTAAGGCCCTAACTATTCGATCTGGTGGAGCAACGTCCTAGAGTGCAGCCTAGATTGCCCGGAACGTAGAAATGACCATAACTTTCACACTGGTTGCTATCATTCGTTTTATATGATGGAAAAACTGTTGTATTTATATTGTATTTTATGCTTCTGGCGTTCACTTATTAGGCCCTAACTATTCGTTCTGGTGGAACAACGGCCTAGGGTGAAGCCTAGGTTGCCCGGAACGTAGAAATGACCATAACTTTTACACTGGTAGCAACCATTCGTTTTATACAATGGAAAAACTGTTCTATTTATTTTGTATTTAATGCTTCGGGCGTTGACTTCTAAGGCCCTAACTGTTTGATCTGGTGGAGCAACGGTCTAGAGTGAAGCCCAGATTGCCTGGAACGTAGAAATGACCATCACTTTCACACGGGTTGCAATTATTCCTGTTATAGGATGGAAAGACTGTTGTATTTTTATTGCATTTTATGCTTCGGGCATTGACTTCTATGGCCCTAACTATTCAATCTGTTGGAGCAACGCCCTACGGTGAAGCCTAGGTTGCCCGGAACGTAGAAATGACCATAACTTTCACACTGGTTGCAATTATTCGTTTTATACGATGGAAAAACTGTTGCATCTTTATCGTATTTTGTGCTTCTGGCGTTGACTTCTTAAGGCCGTAACTATTCGATCTGGTGGTGCAACGCCCTGGAGTGAAACCTAGGTTTCCCGGAACGTAGAAATGACCACTACTATCACACTGGTTGCAAATTATTCCTGCTATACGATGGAAAAACTGTTGGATTTATTTCGTATTTAATGCTTCGGGCGTTGACTTCTTAGGCCCAAATTACTCCATCTGGTGGAAAAACGCCCTAGGGTGAAGTCTAGGTTGCCCGGAAAGTAGAAATGACCATAACTTTCACACTGGTAGCAATTATTCGTTTTACACGATGGAAAAACTGTTGTATTTATATTGTATTTAAGCTTCTGGCGTTGACTTCTGAGGCCGTTGCTATTCGATGTGGTGGAAGAACGCCATAGAGTGAAGCCTAGGTAGCCCGGATCGTAGAAATGTCCATATCTTTCACACTGTTTGCAAATTTTTCGTTTTATACGATTGAAAAACTGTTTTATTTATTTTGTATTTTATGCTTCGGGCGTTGACTTCTAAGGCCCTAACTATTCGATCTGGTGGAGCAACGCCCTAGAGTGAAGCCTAGGGTGCCCGGTACGTAGAAATGGCCATCACTATAAATCTGGTTACAATTATTTGCTTTATACGATGGAAAAGCTGTTGTATTTATATCGTATGTTATGCTTCTGGCGTTGACTTCTTAGGCCCTAACTATTCGATCTGGTAGAGCAACGCCCTAGAGTGAAGCCTAGGTTGCCCGGTACGTAGAAATGACCATAAGTTTCATACTGGTTGCAATTATTCGTTTTATACGATGGAAAAACTGTTGTATTTATATTGTATTTTATGCTTCTGGCGTTCAGTTCTTAGGCCCTAACCATTCGATCTTGTGGTACAACGCCCTAGGATGAAGCCTAGGTTGCCCGGAACGTAGAAATGACCATAACTTTTACACTGGCAGCAATTATTCGTTTTATACAATCGAAAAACCGTTCTATTTATTTTGTATTTTATGCTTCGGGCGTTGACTTCTAAGGCCCTAACTGCTTGATCTGGTGGAGCACCGCCGTAAAGTGAAGCCTAGGTTGCCCGGAACGTAGAAATGACCATAACTTTCACACTGGTTGCAATTATTCGTTTTATACGATGGAAAAACTGTTGCATCTTTATCGTATTTTGTGCTTCTGGCGTTGACTTCTTAAGGCCGTAACTATTCGATCTGGTGGTGCAACGCCCTGGAGTGAAACCTAGGTTTCCCGGAACGTAGAAATGACCACTACTATCACACTGGTTGCAAATTATTCCTGCTATACGATGGAAAAACTGTTGGATTTATTTTGTATTTAATGCTTCGGGCGTTGACTTCTTAGGCCCAAATTACTCCATCTGGTGGAAAAACGCCCTAGGGTGAAGTCTAGGTTGCCCGGAAAGTAGAAATGACCATAACTTTCACACTGGTAGCAATTATTCGTTTTACACGATGGAAAAACTGTTGTATTTATATTGTATTTAAGCTTCTGGCGTTGACTTCTGTGGCCGTTGCTATTCGATGTGGTGGAAGAACGCCATAGAGTGAAGCCTAGGTAGCCCGGATCGTAGAAATGTCCATATCTTTCACACTGTTTGCAAATTTTTCGTTTTATACGATGGAAAAACTGTTCTATTTATTTTGGATTTTATGCTTCGGGCGTTGACTTCTAAGGCCCTAACTGCTTGATCTGGTGGAGCACCGCCGTAGAGTGAAGCCTAGGTTGCCCGGAACGTAGAAATGACCATAACTTTCACACTGGTTGCTATTATTCCTTTTATACGATGGAAAAACTGTTATATTTATATTGTATTTATGCTTCGGGCATTGACTTCTATGGCCCTAACTATTCGATGTGGTGGAAGAACGGCCCAGGGTGAAGCCTAGGTTGCCCGGAACGTAGAAATGACCATAACTTTTACACTGGTTGCTATCTTTTGTTTTATACAATGGAAAAACTGTTCTATTTATTTTGTCTTTAATGCTTCGGGCGTTGACTTCTAAGGCCCTAACTATTCGATCTGGTGGAGCAACGCCCTAGAGTGCAGCCTAGATTGCCCGGAACGTAGAAATGACCATAACTTTCACACTGGTTGCTATCATTCGTTTTATATGATGGAAAAACTGTTGTATTTATATTGTATTTTATGCTTCTGGCGTTCACTTATTAGGCCCTAACTATTCGTTCTGGTGGAACAACGGCCTAGGGTGAAGCCTAGGTTGCCCGGAACGTAGAAATGACCATAACTTTTACACTGGTAGCAATCATTCGTTTTATACAATGGAAAAACTGTTCTATTTATTTTGTATTTAATGCTTCGGGCGTTGACTTCTAAGGCCCTAACTGTTTGATCTGGTGGAGCAACGATCTAGAGTGAAGCCGAGGTTGCCTGGAACGTAGAAATGACCATCACTTTCACACGGGTTGCAATTATTCCTGTTATAGGATGGAAAGACTGTTGTATTTTTATTGCATTTTATGCTTCGGGCATTGACTTCTATGGCCCTAACTATTCAATCTGTTGGAGCAACGCCCTACGGTGAAGCCTAGGTTGCCCGGAACGTAGAAATGACCATAACTTTCACACTGGTTGCAAATTATTCCTGCTATACGATGGAAAAACTGTTGGATTTATTTTGTATTTAATGCTTCGGGCGTTGACTTCTTAGGCCCAAATTACTCCATCTGGTGGAAAAACGCCCTAGGGTGAAGTCTAGGTTGCCCGGAAAGTAGAAATGACCATAACTTTCACACTGGTAGCAATTATTCGTTTTACACGATGGAAAAACTGTTGTATTTATATTGTATTTAAGCTTCTGGCGTTGACTTCTGAGGCCGTTGCTATTCGATGTGGTGGAAGAACGCCATAGAGTGAAGCCTAGGTAGCCCGGATCGTAGAAATGTCCATATCTTTCACACTGTTTGCAAATTTTTCGTTTTATACGATTGAAAAACTGTTTTATTCATTTTGTATTTTATGCTTCGGGCGTTGACTTCTAAGGCCCTAACTATTCGATCTGGTGGAGCAACGCCCTAGAGTGAAGCCTAGGGTGCCCGGTACGTAGAAATGGCCATCACTATAAATCTGGTTACAATTATTTGCTTTATACGATGGAAAGCTGTTGTATTTATATCGTATTTTATGCTTCTGGCGTTGACTTCTTAGGCCCTAACTATTCGATCTGGTAGAGCAACGCCCTAAAGTGAAGCCTAGGTTGCCCGGTACGTAGAAATGACCATAAGTTTCATACTGGTTGCAATTATTCGTTTTATACGATGGAAAAACTGTTGTATTTATATTGTATTTTATGCTTCTGGCGTTCAGTTCTTAGGCCCTAACCATTCGATCTTGTGGTACAACGCCCTAGGATGAAGCCTAGGTTGCCCGGAACGTAGAAATGACCATAACTTTTACACTGGCAGCAATTATTCGTTTTATACAATCGAAAAACCGTTCTATTTATTTTGTATTTTATGCTTCGGGCGTTGACTTCTAAGGCCCTAACTGCTTGATCTGGTGGAGCACCGCCGTAAAGTGAAGCCTAGGTTGCCCGGAACGTAGAAATGACCATAACTTTCACACTGGTTGCAATTATTCGTTTTATACGATGGAAAAACTGTTGCATCTTTATCGTATTTTGTGCTTCTGGCGTTGACTTCTTAGGCCGTAACTATTCGATCTGGTGGTGCAACGCCCTGGAGTGAAACCTAGGTTTCCCGGAACGTAGAAATGACCACTACTGTCACACTGGTTGCAAATTATTCCTGCTAAACGATGGAAAAACTGTTGTATTTATTTTGTATTTAATGCTTCTGGCGTTGACTTCTTAGGCCCTAACTATTCGATCTGGTAGAGCAACGCCCTAGAGTGAAGCCTAGGTTGCCCGGTACGTAGAAATGACCATAAGTTTCATACTGGTTGCAATTATTCGTTTTATACGATGGAAAAACTGTTGTATTTATATTGTATTTTATGCTTCTGGCGTTCAGTTCTTAGGCCCTAACCATTCGATCTTGTGGTACAACGCCCTAGGATGAAGCCTAGGTTGCCCGGAACGTAGAAATGACCATAACTTTTACACTGGCAGCAATTATTCGTTTTATACAATCGAAAAACCGTTCTATTTATTTTGTATTTTATGCTTCGGGCGTTGACTTCTAAGGCCCTAACTGCTTGATCTGGTGGAGCACCGCCGTAAAGTGAAGCCTAGGTTGCCCGGAACGTAGAAATGACCATAACTTTCACACTGGTTGCAATTATTCGTTTTATACGATGGAAAAACTGTTGCATCTTTATCGTATTTTGTGCTTCTGGCGTTGACTTCTTAAGGCCGTAACTATTCGATCTGGTGGTGCAACGCCCTGGAGTGATACCTAGGTTTCCCGGAACGTAGAAATGACCACTACTATCACACTGGTTGCAAATTATTCCTGCTATACGATGGAAAAACTGTTGGATTTATTTTGTATTTAATGCTTCGGGCGTTGACTTCTTAGGCCCAAATTACTCCATCTGGTGGAAAAACGCCCTAGGGTGAAGTCTAGGTTGCCCGGAAAGTAGAAATGACCATAACTTTCACACTGGTAGCAATTATTCGTTTTACACGATGGAAAAACTGTTGTATTTATATTGTATTTAAGCTTCTGGCGTTGACTTCTGTGGCCGTTGCTATTCGATGTGGTGGAAGAACGCCATAGAGTGAAGCCTAGGTAGCCCGGATCGTAGAAATGTCCATATCTTTCACACTGTTTGCAAATTTTTCGTTTTATACGATGGAAAAACTGTTCTATTTATTTTGGATTTTATGCTTCGGGCGTTGACTTCTAAGGCCCTAACTGCTTGATCTGGTGGAGCACCGCCGTAGAGTGAAGCCTAGGTTGCCCGGAACGTAGAAATGACCATAACTTTCACACTGGTTGCTATTATTCCTTTTATACGATGGAAAAACTGTTATATTTATATTGTATTTATGCTTCGGGCATTGACTTCTATGGCCCTAACTATTCGATGTGGTGGAAGAACGGCCTAGGGTGAAGCCTAGGTTGCCCGGAACGTAGAAATGACCATAACTTTTACACTGGTTGCTATCTTTTGTTTTATACAATGGAAAAACTGTTCTATTTATTTTGTCTTTAATGCTTCGGGCGTTGACTTCTAAGGCCCTAACTATTCGATCTGGTGGAGCAACGCCCTAGAGTGCAGCCTAGATTGCCCGGAACGTAGAAATGACCATAACTTTCACACTGGTTGCTATCATTCGTTTTATATGATGGAAAAACTGTTGTATTTATATTGTATTTTATGCTTCGGGCGTTGACTTCTAAGGCCCTAACTGTTTGATCTGGTGGAGCAACGATCTAGAGTGAAGCCGAGGTTGCCTGGAACGTAGAAATGACCATCACTTTCACACGGGTTGCAATTATTCCTGTTATAGGATGGAAAGACTGTTGTATTTTTATTGCATTTTATGCTTCGGGCATTGACTTCTATGGCCCTAACTATTCAATCTGTTGGAGCAACGCCCTACGGTGAAGCCTAGGTTGCCCGGAACGTAGAAATGACCATAACTTTCACACTGGTTGCAAATTATTCCTGCTATACGATGGAAAAACTGTTGGATTTATTTTGTATTTAATGCTTCGGGCGTTGACTTCTTAGGCCCAAATTACTCCGTCTGGTGGAAAAACGCCCTAGGGTGAAGTCTAGGGTGCCCGGAAAGTAGAAATGACCATAACTTTCACACTGGTAGCAATTATTCGTTTTACACGATGGAAAAACTGTTGTATTTATATTGTATTTAAGCTTCTGGCGTTGACTTCTGAGGCCGTTGCTATTCGATGTGGTGGAAGAACGCCATAGAGTGAAGCCTAGGTAGCCCGGATCGTAGAAATGTCCATATCTTTCACACTGTTTGCAAATTTTTCGTTTTATACGATTGAAAAACTGTTTTATTTATTTTGTATTTTATGCTTCGGGCGTTGACTTCTAAGGCCCTAACTATTCGATCTGGTGGAGCAACGCCCTAGAGTGAAGCCTAGGGTGCCCGGTACGTAGAAATGGCCATCACTATAAATCTGGTTACAATTATTTGCTTTATACGATGGAAAGCTGTTGTATTTATATCGTATTTTATGCTTCTGGCGTTGACTTCTTAGGCCCTAACTATTCGATCTGGTAGAGCAACGCCCTAGAGTGAAGCCTAGGTTGCCCGGTACGTAGAAATGACCATAAGTTTCATACTGGTTGCAATTATTCGTTTTATACGATGGAAAAACTGTTGTATTTATATTGTATTTTATGCTTCTGGCGTTCAGTTCTTAGGCCCTAACCATTCGATCTTGTGGTACAACGCCCTAGGATGAAGCCTAGGTTGCCCGGAACGTAGAAATGACCATAACTTTTACACTGGCAGCAATTATTCGTTTTATACAATCGAAAAACCGTTCTATTTATTTTGTATTTTATGCTTCGGGCGTTGACTTCTAAGGCCCTAACTGCTTGATCTGGTGGAGCACCGCCGTAAAGTGAAGCCTAGGTTGCCCGGAACGTAGAAATGACCATAACTTTCACACTGGTTGCAATTATTCGTTTTATACGATGGAAAAACTGTTGCATCTTTATCGTATTTTGTGCTTCTGGCGTTGACTTCTTAGGCCGTAACTATTCGATCTGGTGGTGCAACGCCCTGGAGTGAAACCTAGGTTTCCCGGAACGTAGAAATGACCACTACTGTCACACTGGTTGCAAATTATTCCTGCTATACGATGGAAAAACTGTTGTATTTATTTTGTATTTAATGCTTCGGGCGTTGACTTCTTAGGCCCAAACTACTCCATCTGGTGGAACAACGCCCTAGGGTGAAGTCTAGGTTGCCCTGAACGTAGAAATGACCATAACTTTTACACTGGTAGCAATCATTCGTTTTACACGATGGAAAAACTGTTTTATTTATTTTGTATTTTATGCTTCGGGCGTTGACTTCTAAGGCCCTAACTATTCCATCTGGTGGAGCAACGCCCTAGAGTGCAGCCTAGATTGCCCGGAACGTAGAAATGACCATAACTTTCACACTGGTTGCTATCATTCGTTTTATATGATGGAAAAACTGTTGTATTTATATTGTATTTTATGCTTCTGGCGTTCACTTATTAGGCCCTAACTATTCGTTCTGGTGGAACAACGGCCTAGGGTGAAGCCTAGGTTGCCCGGAACGTAGAAATGACCATAACTTTTACACTGGTAGCAATCATTCGTTTTATACAATGGAAAAACTGTTCTATTTATTTTGTATTTAATGCTTCGGGCGTTGACTTCTAGGGCCCTAACTGTTTGATCTGGTGGAGCAACGATCTAGAGTGAAGCCCAGGTTGCCTGGAACGTAGAAATGACCATCACTTTCACACGGGTTGCAATTATTCCTGTTATAGGATGGAAAGACTGTTGTATTTTTATTGCATTTTATGCTTCGGGCATTGACTTCTATGGCCCTAACTATTCAATCTGTTGGAGCAACGCCCTACGGTGAAGCCTAGGTTGCCCGGAACGTAGAAATGACCATAACTTTCACACTGGTTGCAATTATTCGTTTTATACGATGGAAAAACTGTTGCATCTTTATCGTATTTTGTGCTTCTGGCGTTGACTTCTTAAGGCCGTAACTATTCGATCTGGTGGTGCAACGCCCTGGAGTGAAACCTAGGTTTCCCGGAACGTAGAAATGACCACTACTATCACACTGGTTGCAAATTATTCCTGCTATACGATGGAAAAACTGTTGGATTTATTTTGTATTTAATGCTTCGGGCGTTGACTTCTTAGGCCCAAATTACTCCATCTGGTGGAAAAACGCCCTAGGGTGAAGTCTAGGTTGCCCGGAAAGTAGAAATGACCATAACTTTCACACTGGTAGCAATTATTCGTTTTACACGATGGAAAAACTGTTGTATTTATATTGTATTTAAGCTTCTGGCGTTGACTTCTGAGGCCGTTGCTATTCGATGTGGTGGAAGAACGGCATAGAGTGAAGCCTAGGTAGCCCGGATCGTAGAAATGTCCATATCTTTCACACTGTTTGCAAATTTTTCGTTTTATACGATTGAAAAACTGTTTTATTTATTTTGTATTTTATGCTTCGGGCGTTGACTTCTAAGGCCCTAACTATTCGATCTGGTGGAGCAACGCCCTAGAGTGAAGCCTAGGGTGCCCGGTACGTAGAAATGGCCATCACTATAAATCTGGTTACAATTATTTGCTTTATACGATGGAAAGCTGTTGTATTTATATCGTATTTTATGCTTCTGGCGTTGACTTCTTAGGCCCTAACTATTCGATCTGGTAGAGCAACGCCCTAGAGTGAAGCCTAGGTTGCCCGGTACGTAGAAATGACCATAAGTTTCATACTGGTTGCAATTATTCGTTTTATACGATGGAAAAACTGTTGTATTTATATTGTATTTTATGCTTCTGGCGTTCAGTTCTTAGGCCCTAACCATTCGATCTTGTGGTACAACGCCCTAGGATGAAGCCTAGGTTGCCCGGAACGTACAAATGACCATAACTTTTACACTGGCAGCAATTATTCGTTTTATACAATCGAAAAACCGTTCTATTTATTTTGTATTTTATGCTTCGGGCGTTGACTTCTAAGGCCCTAACTGCTTGATCTGGTGGAGCACCGCCGTAAAGTGAAGCCTAGGTTGCCCGGAACGTAGAAATGACCATAGCTTTCACACTGGTTGCAATTATTCGTTTTATACGATGGAAAAACTGTTGCATCTTTATCGTATTTTGTGCTTCTGGCGTTGACTTCTTAGGCCGTAACTATTCGATCTGGTGGTGCAACGCCCTGGAGTGAAACCTAGGTTTCCCGGAACGTAGAAATGACCACTACTGTCACACTGGTTGCAAATTATTCCTGCTATACGATGGAAAAACTGTTGTATTTATTTTGTATTTAATGCTTCGGGCGTTGACTTCTTAGGCCCAAACTACTCCATCTGGTGGAACAACGCCCTACGGTGAAGTCTAGGTTGCCCTGAACGTAGAAATGACCATAACTTTTACACTGGTAGCAATCATTCGTTTTACACGATGGAAAAACTGTTTTATTTATTTTGTATTTTATGCTTCGGGCGTTGACTTCTAAGGCCCTAACAATTCCATCTGGTGGAGCAACGCCCTAGAGTGCAGCCTAGATTGCCCGGAACGTAGAAATGACCATAACTTTCACACTGGTTGCTATCATTCGTTTTATATGATGGAAAAACTGTTGTATTTATATTGTATTTTATGCTTCTGGCGTTCACTTATTAGGCCCTAACTATTCGTTCTGGTGGAACAACGGCCTAGGGTGAAGCCTAGGTTGCCCGGAACGTAGAAATGACCATAACTTTTACACTGGTAGCAATCATTCGTTTTATACAATGGAAAAACTGTTCTATTTATTTTGTATTTAATGCTTCGGGCGTTGACTTCTAGGGCCCTAACTGTTTGATCTGGTGTAGCAACGCCCTAGAGTGAAGACCAGGTTGCCTGGAACGTAGAAATGACCATCACTTTCACACGGGTTGCAATTATTCCTGTTATAGGATGGAAAGACTGTTGTATTTTTATTGCATTTTATGCTTCGGGCATTGACTTCTATGGCACTAACTATTCAATCTGTTGGAGCAACGCCCTAGGGTGAAGCCAAGATTGCGCGGAACGTAGAAATGACCATAACTTTCACACTGGTTGCTATCATTCGTTTTATATGATGAAAAAACTGATGGATTTATATTGTATTTTATGCTTCTGTCGTTCACTTCTTAGGCCCAAACTACTCCATCTGGTGGAACAACGCCCTAGGGTGAAGTCTAGGTTGCCCGCAAAGTAGAAATGACCATAACTTTCACACTGGTAGCAATTATTCGTTTTACACGATGGAAAAACTGTTCTATTCATTTTATATTTTATGCTTCCGGCGTTGACTTCTAAGGCCCTAACTATTCGATCTGGTGGAGCAACGCCCTAGAGTGAAGCCTAGTGTGCCCGGTACGTAGAAATGGCCATCACTATAAATCTGGTTACAATTATTTGCTTTATACGATGGAAAAGCTGTTGTATTTATATCGTATTTTATGCTTCTGGCGTTGACTTCTTAGGCCCTAACTATTCGATCTGGTAGAGCAACGCCCTAGAGTGAAGCCTAGGTTGCCCGGTACGTAGAAATGACCATAAGTTTCATACTGGTTGCAATTATTCGTTTTATACGATGGAAAAACTGTTGTATTTATATTGTATTTTATGCTTCTGGCGTTCAGTTCTTAGGCCCTAACCATTCGATCTTGTGGTACAACGCCCTAGGATGAAGCCTAGGTTGCCCGGAACGTAGAAATGACCATAACTTTTACACTGGCAGCAATTATTCGTTTTATACAATCGAAAAACCGTTCTATTTATTTTGTATTTTATGCTTCGGGCGTTGACTTCTAAGGCCCTAACTGCTTGATCTGGTGGAGCACCGCCGTAGAGTGAAGCCTAGGTTGCCCGGAACGTAGAAATGACCATAACTTTCACACTGGTTGCTATTATTCCTTTTATACGATGGAAAAACTGTTATATTTATATTGTATTTAAGCTTCTGGCGTTGACTTCTGAGGCCGATGCTATTCGATGTGGTGGAAGAACGCCATAGAGTGAAGCCTAGATAGCCCGCATCGTAGAAATGTCCATATCTTTCACACTGTTTGCAATTTTTCGTCTTATACGATGGAAAAACTGTTTTATTTATTTTGTATTTTATGCTTCGGGCGTGGACTTCTAGGGCCCTAACTGTTTGATCTGGTGTAGCAACGCCCTAGAGTGAAGACCAGGTTGCCTGGAACGTAGAAATGACCATCACTTTCACACGGGTTGCAATTATTCCTGTTATAGGATGGAAAGACTGTTGTATTTTTATTGCATTTTATGCTTCGGGCATTGACTTCTATGGCCCTAACTATTCGATCTGGTGGAACAACGGCCTAGGGTGAAGCCTAGGTTGCCCGGAACGTAGAAATGACCATAACTTTTACACTGGTTGCTATCTTTCGTTTTATACAATGGAAAAACTGTTCTATTTATTTTGTCTTTAATGCTTCGGGCGTTGACTTCTAAGGCCCTAACTATTCGATCTGGTGGAGCAACGCCCTAGAGTGCAGCCTAGATTGCCCGGAACGTAGAAATGACCATAACTTTCACACTGGCTGCTATCATTCGTTTTATATGATGGAAAAACTGTTGTATTTATATTGTATTTTATGCTTCTGGCGTTCACTTATTAGGCCCTAACTATTCGTTCTGGTGGAACAACGGCCTAGGGTGAAGCCTAGGTTGCCCGGAACGTAGAAATGACCATAACTTTTACACTGGTAGCAATCATTCGTTTTATACAATGGAAAAACTGTTCTATTTATTTTGTATTTAATGCTTCGGGCGTTGACTTCTAAGGCCCTAACTGTTTGATCTGGTGGAGCAACGATCTAGAGTGAAGCCCAGGTTGCCTGGAACGTAGAAATGACCATCACTTTCACACGGGTTGCAATTATTCCTGTTATAGGATGGAAAGACTGTTGTATTTTTATTGCATTTTATGCTTCGGGCATTGACTTCTATGGCCCTAACTATTCAATCTGTTGGAGCAACGACCTACGGTGAAGCCTAGGTTGCCCGGAACGTAGAAATGACCATAACTTTCACACTGGTTGCAATTATTCGTTTTATACGATGGAAAAACTGTTGCATCTTTATCGTATTTTGTGCTTCTGGCGTTGACTTCTTAAGGCCGTAACTATTCGATCTGGTGGTGCAACGCCCTGGAGTGAAACCTAGGTTTCCCGGAACGTAGAAATGACCACTACTATCACACTGGTTGCAAATTATTCCTGCTATACGATGGAAAAACTGTTGGATTTATTTCGTATTTAATGCTTCGGGCGTTGACTTCTTAGGCCCAAATTACTCCATCTGGTGGAAAAACGCCCTAGGGTGAAGTCTAGGTTGCCCGGAAAGTAGAAATGACCATAACTTTCACACTGGTAGCAATTATTCGTTTTACACGATGGAAAAACTGTTGTATTTATATTGTATTTAAGCTTCTGGCGTTGACTTCTGAGGCCGTTGCTATTCGATGTGGTGGAAGAACGCCATAGAGTGAAGCCTAGGTAGCCCGGATCGTAGAAATGTCCATATCTTTCACACTGGTTGCTATCATTCGTTTTATATGATGAAAAAACTGATGGATTTATATTGTATTTTATGCTTCTGTCGTTCACTTCTTAGGCCCAAACTACTCCATCTGGTGGAACAACGCCCTAGGGTGAAGTCTAGGTTGCCCGCAAAGTAGAAATGACCATAACTTTCACACTGGTAGCAATTATTCGTTTTACACGATGGAAAAACTGTTCTATTCATTTTATATTTTATGCTTCCGGCGTTGACTTCTAAGGCCCTAACTATTCGATCTGGTGGAGCAACGCCCTAGAGTGAAGCCTAGGGTGCCCGGTACGTAGAAATGGCCATCACTATAAATCTGGTTACAATTATTTGCTTTATACGATGGAAAAGCTGTTGTATTTATATCGTATTTTATGCTTCTGGCGTTGACTTCTTAGGCCCTAACTATTCGATCTGGTAGAGCAACGCCCTAGAGTGAAGCCTAGGTTGCCCGGTACGTAGAAATGACCATAAGTTTCATACTGGTTGCAATTATTCGTTTTATACGATGGAAAAACTGTTGTATTTATATTGTATTTTATGCTTCTGGCGTTCAGTTCTTAGGCCCTAACCATTCGATCTTGTGGTACAACGCCCTAGGATGAAGCCTAGGTTGCCCGGAACGTAGAAATGACCATAACTTTTACACTGGCAGCAATTATTCGTTTTATACAATCGAAAAACCGTTCTATTTATTTTGTATTTTATGCTTCGGGCGTTGACTTCTAAGGCCCTAACTGCTTGATCTGGTGGAGCACCGCCGTAGAGTGAAGCCTAGGTTGCCCGGAACGTAGAAATGACCATAACTTTCACACTGGTTGCTATTATTCCTTTTATACGATGGAAAAACTGTTATATTTATATTGTATTTAAGCTTCTGGCGTTGACTTCTGAGGCCGATGCTATTCGATGTGGTGGAAGAACGCCATAGAGTGAAGCCTAGATAGCCCGCATCGTAGAAATGTCCATATCTTTCACACTGTTTGCAATTTTTCGTCTTATACGATGGAAAAACTGTTTTATTTATTTTGTATTTTATGCTTCGGGCGTGGACTTCTAGGGCCCTAACTGTTTGATCTGGTGTAGCAACGCCCTAGAGTGAAGACCAGGTTGCCTGGAACGTAGAAATGACCATCACTTTCACACGGGTTGCAATTATTCCTGTTATAGGATGGAAAGACTGTTGTATTTTTATTGCATTTTATGCTTCGGGCATTGACTTCTATGGCCCTAACTATTCGATCTGGTGGAACAACGGCCTAGGGTGAAGCCTAGGTTGCCCGGAACGTAGAAATGACCATAACTTTTACACTGGTTGCTATCTTTCGTTTTATACAATGGAAAAACTGTTCTATTTATTTTGTCTTTAATGCTTCGGGCGTTGACTTCTAAGGCCCTAACTATTCGATCTGGTGGAGCAACGCCCTAGAGTGCAGCCTAGATTGCCCGGAACGTAGAAATGACCATAACTTTCACACTGGCTGCTATCATTCGTTTTATATGATGGAAAAACTGTTGTATTTATATTGTATTTTATGCTTCTGGCGTTCACTTATTAGGCCCTAACTATTCGTTCTGGTGGAACAACGGCCTAGGGTGAAGCCTAGGTTGCCCGGAACGTAGAAATGACCATAACTTTTACACTGGTAGCAATCATTCGTTTTATACAATGGAAAAACTGTTCTATTTATTTTGTATTTAATGCTTCGGGCGTTGACTTCTAAGGCCCTAACTGTTTGATCTGGTGGAGCAACGATCTAGAGTGAAGCCCAGGTTGCCTGGAACGTAGAAATGACCATCACTTTCACACGGGTTGCAATTATTCCTGTTATAGGATGGAAAGACTGTTGTATTTTTATTGCATTTTATGCTTCGGGCATTGACTTCTATGGCCCTAACTATTCAATCTGTTGGAGCAACGACCTACGGTGAAGCCTAGGTTGCCCGGAACGTAGAAATGACCATAACTTTCACACTGGTTGCAATTATTCGTTTTATACGATGGAAAAACTGTTGCATCTTTATCGTATTTTGTGCTTCTGGCGTTGACTTCTTAAGGCCGTAACTATTCGATCTGGTGGTGCAACGCCCTGGAGTGAAACCTAGGTTTCCCGGAACGTAGAAATGACCACTACTATCACACTGGTTGCAAATTATTCCTGCTATACGATGGAAAAACTGTTGGATTTATTTCGTATTTAATGCTTCGGGCGTTGACTTCTTAGGCCCAAATTACTCCATCTGGTGGAAAAACGCCCTAGGGTGAAGTCTAGGTTGCCCGGAAAGTAGAAATGACCATAACTTTCACACTGGTAGCAATTATTCGTTTTACACGATGGAAAAACTGTTGTATTTATATTGTATTTAAGCTTCTGGCGTTGACTTCTGAGGCCGTTGCTATTCGATGTGGTGGAAGAACGCCATAGAGTGAAGCCTAGGTAGCCCGGATCGTAGAAATGTCCATATCTTTCACACTGTTTGCAAATTTTTCGTTTTATACGATTGAAAAACTGTTTTATTTATTTTGTATTTTATGCTTCGGGCGATGACTTCTAAGGCCCTAACTATTCGATCTGGTGGAGCAACGCCCTAGAGTGAAGCCTAGGGTGCCCGGTACGTAGAAATGGCCATCACTATAAATCTGGTTACAATTATTTGCTTTATACGATGGAAAAGCTGTTGTATTTATATCGTATTTTATGCTTCTGGCGTTGACTTCTTAGGCCCTAACTATTCGATCTGGTAGAGCAACGCCCTAGAGTGAAGCCTAGGTTGCCCGGTACGTAGAAATGACCATAAGTTTCATACTGGTTGCAATTATTCGTTTTATACGATGGAAAAACTGTTGTATTTATATTGTATTTTATGCTTCTGGCGTTCAGTTCTTAGGCCCTAACCATTCGATCTTGTGGTACAACGCCCTAGGATGAAGCCTAGGTTGCCCGAAACGTAGAAATGACCATCACTTTCACACGGGTTGCAATTATTCCTGTTATAGGATGGAAAGACTGTTGTATTTTTATTGCATTTTATGCTTCGGGCATTGACTTCTATGGCCCTAACTATTCAATCTGTTGGAGCAACGCCCTACGGTGAAGCCTAGGTTGCCCGGAACGTAGAAATGACCATAACTTTCACACTGGTTGCAATTATTCGTTTTATACGATGGAAAAACTGTTGCATCTTTATCGTATTTTGTGCTTCTAGCGTTGACTTCTTAAGGCCGTAACTATTCGATCTGGTGGTGCAACGCCCTGGAGTGAAACCTAGGTTTCCCGGAACGTAGAAATGACCACTACTATCACACTGGTTGCAAATTATTCCTGCTATACGATGGAAAAACTGTTGGATTTATTTTGTATTTAATGCTTCGGGCGTTTACTTCTTAGGCCCAAATTACTCCATCTGGTGGAAAAACGCCCTAGGGTGAAGTCTAGGTTGCCCGGAAAGTAGAAATGACCATAACTTTCACACTGGTAGCAATTATTCGTTTTACACGATGGAAAAACTGTTGTATTTATATTGTATTTAAGCTTCTGGCGTTGACTTCTGTGGCCGTTGCTATTCGATGTGGTGGAAGAACGCCATAGAGTGAAGCCTAGGTAGCCCGGATCGTAGAAATGTCCATATCTTTCACACTGTTTGCAAATTTTTCGTTTTATACGATGGAAAAACTGTTCTATTTATTTTGGATTTTATGCTTCGGGCGTTGACTTCTAAGGCCCTAACTGCTTGATCTGGTGGAGCACCGCCGTAGAGTGAAGCCTAGGTTGCCCGGAACGTAGAAATGACCATAACTTTCACACTGGTTGCTATTATTCCTTTTATACGATGGAAAAACTGTTATATTTATATTGTATTTAAGCTTCTGGCGTTGACTTCTGAGGCCGATGCTATTCGATGTGGTGGAAGAACGCCATAGAGTGAAGCCTGGGTAGCCCGCATCGTAGAAATGTCCATATCTTTCACACTGTTTGCAATTTTTCGTTTTATACGATGGAAAAACTGTTTTATTTATTTTGTATTTTATGCTTCGGGCGTGGACTTCTAAGGCCCTAACTATTCGATCTGGTGGAGCAACGCCCTAGAGTGCCGCCTAGATTGCCCGGAACGTAGGAATGAACATAACTTTCACACTGGTTGCTATCATTCGTTTTATATGATGGAAAAACTGTTGTATTTATATTGCATTTTATGCTTCTGGCGTTGACTTCTAAGGCACTAACTATGCGACCTGGTGGAGCCACGCCCTAGAGTGAAGCCTAGGTTGCCCGGAACGTAGAATTGGCCATCACTTTCAAACTGGTTGCAATTATTCCTGTTATATGATGGAAACACTGTGGTATTTCTTTTGCATTTTATGGTTCGGGCGTTGACTTCTAAGGCCCTAACTATTCAATCTGTTGGAGCAACGCCCTAGGGTGAAGCCTAGGTTGCTCGGAAAGTAGAAATGACCATAAGTTTCATACTGGGTGTAATTATTCGTTTTATACGATGGAAAAACTGTTGTATTTATATTGTATTTTATGCTTCTGGCGTTGACTTCTAAGGCACTAACTATTCGATCTGGTGGAGCAACGCCCTAGAGTGAAGCCTAGGTTGCCCGGAACGTAGAATTGGCCATCACTTTCAAACTGGTTGCAATAATTCCTGTTATATGATGGATACACTGTTGCATTTTTTTTGCATTTTATGGTTCGGGCGTTGACTTCTAAGGCCCTAACTATTCAATCTGTTGGAGCAACGCCCTATGGTGAAGCCTAGGTTGCTCGGAAAGTAGAAATGACCATAAGTTTCATACTGGTTGCAATTATTCGTTTTATACGATGGAAAAACTGTTGTATTTATATCGTATTTTATGCTTCTGGCGTTGACTTCTAAGGCACTATCTATTCGATCTGGTGGAGCAACGCCCTAGAGCGAAGCCTAGGTTGCCCGGAACGTAGAATTGGCCATCACTTTCAAACTGGATGCAATTATTCCTGTTATATGACGGAAACACTGTTGTATTTTTTTTGCACTTTATGGTTCGGGCGTTGGCTTCTAAGCCCCTAACAATTCAATCTGTTGGAGCAACGCCCTAGGGTGAAGCCTAGCTTGCTCGGAAAGTAGAAATGTCCATAAGTTTCATACTGGTTGCAATTATTCGTTTTATACGATGGAAAAACTGTTGTATTTATATTGCATTTTATGCTTCTGGCGTTGACTTCTAAGGCACTAACTATGCGACCTGGTGGAGCCACGCCCTAGAGTGAAGCCTAGGTTGCCCGGAACGTAGAATTGGCCATCACTTTCAAACTGGTTGCAATTATTCCTGTTATATGATGGAAACACTGTGGTATTTCTTTTGCATTTTATGGATCGGGCGTTGACTTCTAAGGCCCTAACTATTCAATCTGTTGGAGCAACGCCCTAGGGTGAAGCCTAGGTTGCTCGGAAAGTAGAAATGACCATAAGTTTCATACTGGGTGCAATTATTCGTTTTATACGATGGAAAAACTGTTGTATTTATATTGTATTTTATGCTTCTGGCGTTGACTTCTAAGGCACTAACTATTCGATCTGGTGGAGCAACGCCCTAGAGTGAAGCCTAGGTTGCCCGGAACGTAGAATTGGCCATCACTTTCAAACTGGTTGCAATAATTCCTGTTATATGATGGATACACTGTTGTATTTTTTTTGCATTTTATGGTTCGGGCGTTGACTTCTAAGGCCCTAACTATTCAATCTGTTGGAGCAACGCCCTATGGTGAAGCCTAGGTTGCTCGGAAAGTAGAAATGACCATAAGTTTCATACTGGTTGCAATTATTCGTTTTATACGATGGAAAAACTGTTGTATTTATATCGTATTTTATGCTTCTGGCGTTGACTTCTAAGGCACTATCTATTCGATCTGGTGGAGCAACGCCCTAGAGCGAAGCCTAGGTTGCCCGGAACGTAGAATTGGCCATCACTTTCAAACTGGATGCAATTATTCCTGTTATATGACGGAAACACTGTTGTATTTTTTTTGCACTTTATGGTTCGGGCGTTGGCTTCTAAGGCCCTAACAATTCAATCTGTTGGAGCAACGCCCTAGGGTGAAGCCTAGCTTGCTCGGAAAGTAGAAATGACCATAAGTTTCATACTGGTTGCAATTATTCGTTTTATACGATGGAAAAGCTGTTGTATTTATATCGTATTTTATGCTTCTGTCGTTGACTTCTTAGGCCGTAACTATTCGGTCTGGAAGAGCAACGCCCTGGAGTGAAACCTAAGTTGCCCGGAACGTAGAATTGGCCATCCCTTTCAAACTGGTTACAATTATTCCTGATATATGATGGAAACACTGTTGTATTTTTCTCGCATTTTATGGTTCGGGCGTTGACTTCTAAGGCCCTAACTATTCAATCTGTTGGAGCAACGCCCTGGGGTGAAGCCTAGGTTGCTCGGAAAGTCGAAATGTCCATGAGTTTCATACTGGTTGCAATTATTCGTTTTATACGATGGAAAAACTGTTGTATTTATATTGTATTTTATGCTTCTGGCGTTGACTCCTAAGGCACTAACTATTCTATCTGGTGGAGCAACGCAATAGAGTGAAGCCTAGGTTGCCCGGAACGTAGAATTGGCCATCACTTTCAAACTGGTTGCAATTATTCCTGATATATGACGGAAACACTGTTGTATTTTTATTGCATTTTATGCTTCGGGCGTAGACTTCTAAGGCCCTAACTATTCAATCTGTTGGACCAACGCCCTAGGGTGAAGCCTAGCTTGCTCGGAAAGTAGAAATGACCATAAGTTTCATACTGGTTGCAATTATACGTTTTATACGATGGAAAAGCTGTTGTATTTATATCGTATTTTATGCTTCTGGCGCTGACTTCTTAGGCCGTAACTATTCGGTCTGGTGGAGCAACGCCCTAGAGTGAAGCCTAGGTTGCCCGGAACGTAGAACTGGCCATCACTTTCATACTGGTTGCAATTATTCCAGATATATGATGGAAACAATGTTGTATTTTTTTTGCATTTTATGGTTCGGGCGTTGACTTCTAATTCCATAACTATTCAATCTGTTGGAGCAACGCCCTAGGGTGAAGCCTAGGTTGCTCGGAAAGTAGAAATGACCATAAGTTTCATACTAGTTGCAATTATTCATTTTATACGATCGAAAAACTGTTGTATTTATATTGTATTTTATGCTTCTGGCGTTGACTTCTAAGGCACTAACTATTCGATCTGGTGGAGCAACGCCCTAGAGTGAAGCCTAGGTAGCCCGGAACGTAGAATTGGCCATCACTTTCAAACTGGTTGCAATTATTCCTGTTATATGATGGATACACTGTTGTATTTTTATTGCATTTTATGCTTCGGGCGTTGACTTCTAAGGCCCTAACTATTCAATCTGTTGGACCAACGCCCTAGGGTGAAGCCTAGCTTGCTCGGAAAGTAGAAATGACCATAAGTTTCATACTGGTTGCAATTATTCGCTTTACACGATGGAAAAGCTGTTGTATTTATATCGTATTTTATGCTTCTGGCGCTGACTTCTTAGGCCGTAACTATTCGGTCTGGTGGAGCAACGCCCTGGTGTGAAACCTAGGTTGCCCGGAACGTAGAATTGGCCATCACTTTCAAACTGGTTGCAATTATTCCTGATATATGATGGAAACACTGTTGTATTTTTTTTGCATTTTATGGTTCGAGCGTTGACTTCTAAGGCCCTAACTATTCAATCTGTTGGAGCAACGCCGTAGGGTGAAGCCTAGGTTGCTCGGAAAGTAGAAATGACCATAAGTTTCATACTGGTTGCAATTATTCGTTTTATACGATGGAAAAACTGTTGTATTTATATTGTATTTTATGCTTCTGGCGTTGACTTCTAAGGCACTAACTATTCGATCAGGTGGAGCAACGCCCTGGAGTGAAGCCTAGGTTGCCCGGAACGTAGAATTGGCCATCGCTTTCAAACTGGTTGCAATTATTCCTGTTATATGATGGATACACTGTTGTATTTTTATTGCATTTTATGCTTCGGGCGTTGACATCTAAGGCACTAACTATTCGATCTGGTAGAGCAACGCCCTACAGTGAAGCCTAGGTTGTCTGGAACGTAGAATTTGCCATCGCTTCCAAACTGGTTGCAATTATTCCTGTTATATGATGGATACACTGTTGTATTTTTATTGCATTTTATGCTTCGGGCGTTGACTTCTAAGGCCCTAACTATTCGATCTGGTGGAGCAACGCCCTAGAGTGAAGCCTAGGTTGCCCGGAACGTAGAATTGGCCATCACATTCAAACTGGTTGCAATTATTCCTGACATATGATGGAAACACTGTTGTATTTTTTTTGCATTTTATGGTTCGGGCGTTGACTTCTAAGGCCATAACTATTCAATCTGTTGGAGCAACGCCCTAGGGTGAAGCCTAGGTTGCTCGGAAAGTAGAAATGTCCATAAGTTTCATACTGGTTGCAATTATTCGTTTTATACGATGGAAAAACTGTTGTATTTATTTTGTATTTTATGCTTCTGGCGTTGACTTCTTAGGCCGTAACTATTCGGTCTGGTGGAGCAACGCCCTGGAGTGAAGCCTAGGTTGCCCGGAACGTAGAATTGGCCATCACTTTCAAACTGGTTGCAATTATTCCTGTTATATGATGGATACACTGTTGTATTTTTATTGCATTTTATGCTTCGGGCGTTGACTTCTAAGGCCCTAACTATTCAATCTGTTGGACCAACGCCCTAGGGTGAAGCCTGGCTTGCTCGGAAAGTAGAAATGACCATAAGTTTCATACTGGTTGCAATTATTCGTTTTATACGATGGAAAAGCTGTTGTATTTATATCGTATTTTATGCTCCTGTCGTTGACTTCTTAGGCCGTAACTATTCGGTCTGGAAGAGCAACGCCCTGGAGTGAAACCTAAGTTGCCCGGAACGTAGAATTGGCCATCCCTTTCAAACTGGTTACAATTATTCCTGATATATGATGGAAACACTGTTGTATTTTTCTCGCATTTTATGGTTCGGGCGTTGACTTCTAAGGCCCTAACTATTCAATCTGTTGGAGCAACGCCCTGGGGTGAAGCCTAGGTTGCTCGGAAAGTCGAAATGTCCATAAGTTTCATACTGGTTGCAATTATTCGTTTTATACGATGGAAAAACTGTTGTATTTATATTGTATTTTATGCTTCTGGCGTTGACTCCTAAGGCACTAACTATTCTATCTGGTGGAGCAACGCAATAGAGTGAAGCCTAGGTTGCCCGGAACGTAGAATTGGCCATCACTTTCAAACTGGTTGCAATTATTCCTGATATATGACGGAAACACTGTTGTATTTTTATTGCATTTTATGCTTCGGGCGTAGACTTCTAAGGCCCTAACTATTCAATCTGTTGGACCAACGCCCTAGGGTGAAGCCTAGCTTGCTCGGAAAGTAGAAATGACCATAAGTTTCATACTGGTTGCAATTATACGTTTTATACGATGGAAAAGCTGTTGTATTTATATCGTATTTTATGCTTCTGGCGTTGACTTCTTAGGCCGTAACTATTCGGTCTTGTGGAGCAACGCCCTAGAGTGAAACCTAGGTGGCCCGGAACGTAGAACTGGCCATCACTTTCATACTGGTTGCAATTATTCCAGATATATGATGGAAACAATGTTGTATTTTTTTTGCATTTTATGGTTCGGGCGTTGACTTCTAATTCCATAACTATTCAATCTGTTGGAGCAACGCCCTAGGGTGAAGCCTAGGTTGCTCGGAAAGTAGAAATGACCATAAGTTTCATACTAGTTGCAATTATTCATTTTATACGATCGAAAAACTGTTGTATTTATATTGTATTTTATGCTTCTGGCGTTGACTTCTAAGGCACTAACTATTCGATCTGGTGGAGCAACGCCCTAGAGTGAAGCCTAGGTAGCCCGGAACGTAGAATTGGCCATCACTTTCAAACTGGTTGCAATTATTCCTGTTATATGATGGATACACTGTTGTATTTTTATTGCATTTTATGCTTCGGGCGTTGACTTCTAAGGCCCTAACTATTCAATCTGTTGGACCAACGCCCTAGGGTGAAGCCTAGCTTGCTCGGAAAGTAGAAATGACCATAAGTTTCATACTGGTTGCAATTATTCGCTTTACACGATGGAAAAGCTGTTGTATTTATATCGTATTTTATGCTTCTGGCGCTGACTTCTTAGGCCGTAACTATTCGGTCTGGTGGAGCAACGCCCTGGTGTGAAACCTAGGTTGCCCGGAACGTAGAATTGGCCATCACTTTCAAACTGGTTGCAATTATTCCTGATATATGATGGAAACACTGTTGTATTTTTTTTGCATTTTATGGTTCGAGCGTTGACTTCTAAGGCCCTAACTATTCAATCTGTTGGAGCAACGCCGTAGGGTGAAGCCTAGGTTGCTCGGAAAGTAGAAATGACCATAAGTTTCATACTGGTTGCAATTATTCGTTTTATACGATGGAAAAACTGTTGTATTTATATTGTATTTTATGCTTCTGGCGTTGACTTCTAAGGCACTAACTATTCGATCAGGTGGAGCAACGCCCTGGAGTGAAGCCTAGGTTGCCCGGAACGTAGAATTGGCCATCGCTTTCAAACTGGTTGCAATTATTCCTGTTATATGATGGATACACTGTTGTATTTTTATTGCATTTTATGCTTCGGGCGTTGACATCTAAGGCACTAACTATTCGATCTGGTAGAGCAACGCCCTACAGTGAAGCCTAGGTTGTCTGGAACGTAGAATTTGCCATCGCTTCCAAACTGGTTGCAATTATTCCTGTTATATGATGGATACACTGTTGTATTTTTATTGCATTTTATGCTTCGGGCGTTGACTTCTAAGGCCCTAACTATTCGATCTGGTGGAGCAACGCCCTAGAGTGAAGCCTAGGTTGCCCGGAACGTAGAATTGGCCATCACATTCAAACTGGTTGCAATTATTCCTGACATATGATGGAAACACTGTTGTATTTTTTTTGCATTTTATGGTTCGGGCGTTGACTTCTAAGGCCATAACTATTCAATCTGTTGGAGCAACGCCCTAGGGTGAAGCCTAGGTTGCTCGGAAAGTAGAAATGTCCATAAGTTTCATACTGGTTGCAATTATTCGTTTTATACGATGGAAAAACTGTTGTATTTATTTTGTATTTTATGCTTCTGGCGTTGACTTCTTAGGCCGTAACTATTCGGTCTGGTGGAGCAACGCCCTGGAGTGAAGCCTAGGTTGCCCGGAACGTAGAATTGGCCATCACTTTCAAACTGGTTGCAATTATTCCTGATATATGATGGAAACACTGTTGTATTTTTTTTGCATTTTATGGTTCGGGCGTTGGCTTCTAAGGCACTAACTATTCAATCTGTTGGAGCAACGCCCTAGGGTGAAGCCTAGGTTGCTCGGAAAGTAGAAATGACCATAAGTTTCATACTGGTTGCAATTATTCGTTTCATACGATGAAAAAACTGTTGTATTTATATCGTATTTTATGCTTCTGGCGTTGACTTCTAAGGCACTATCTATTCGATCTGGTGGAGCAACGCCCTAGAGCGAAGCCTAGGTTGCCCGGAACGTAGAATTGGCCATCACTTTCAAACTGGTTGCAATTATTCCTGTTATATGATGGAAACACTGTTGTATTTTTATTGCATTTTATGCTTCGGGCGTTGACTTCTAAGGCCCTAACTATTCAATCTGTTGGACCAACGCCCTAGGGTGAAGCCTATCTTGCTCGGAACGTAGAAATGACCATATGTTTCATACTGGTTGCAATTATTCGTTTCATACGATGGAAAAGCTGTTGTATTTATATCGTATTTTATGCTTCTGGCGTTGACTTCTTAGGCCGTAAATATTGGGTCTGGTGGAGCAACGCCCTGGTGTGAAACCTAGGTTGTCCGGAACGTAGAATTGGCCATCACTTTCAAACTGGTTGCAATTATTCCTGATATATGATGGAAACATTGTTGTATTTTTATTGCATTTTATGCTTCGGGCGTAGACATCTAAGGCCCTAACTATTCAATCTGTTGGAGCAACGCCCTATGGTGAAGCCTAGGTTGCTCGGAAAGTAGAAATGACCATAAGTTTCATACTGGTTGCAATTATTCGTTTTATACGATGGAAAAACTGTTGTATTTATATCGTATTTTATGCTTCTGGCGTTGACTTCTAAGGCACTATCTATTCGATCTGGTGGAGCAACGCAATAGAGTGAAGCCTAGGTTGCCCGGAACGTAGAATTGGCCATCACTTTCAAACTGGTTGCAATTATTCCTGATATATGACGGAAACACTGTTGTATTTTTATTGCATTTTATGCTTCGGGCGTAGACTTCTAAGGCCCTAACTATTCAATCTGTTGGACCAACGCCCTAGGGTGAAGCCTAGCTTGCTCGGAAAGTAGAAATGACCATAAGTTTCATACTGGTTGCAATTATACGTTTTATACGATGGAAAAGCTGTTGTATTTATATCGTATTTTATGCTTCTGGCGTTGACTTCTTAGGCCGTAACTATTCGGTCTGGTGGAGCAACGCCCTAGAGTGAAACCTAGGTGGCCCGGAACGTAGAACTGGCCATCACTTTCATACTGGTTGCAATTATTCCAGATATATGATGGAAACAATGTTGTATTTTTTTTGCATTTTATGGTTCGGGCGTTGACTTCTAATTCCATAACTATTCAATCTGTTGGAGCAACGCCCTAGGGTGAAGCCTAGGTTGCTCGGAAAGTAGAAATGACCATAAGTTTCATACTAGTTGCAATTATTCATTTTATACGATCGAAAAACTGTTGTATTTATATTGTATTTTATGCTTCTGGCGTTGACTTCTAAGGCACTAACTATTCGATCTGGTGGAGCAACGCCCTAGAGTGAAGCCTAGGTAGCCCGGAACGTAGAATTGGCCATCACTTTCAAACTGGTTGCAATTATTCCTGTTATATGATGGATACACTGTTGTATTTTTATTGCATTTTATGCTTCGGGCGTTGACTTCTAAGGCCCTAACTATTCAATCTGTTGGACCAACGCCCTAGGGTGAAGCCTAGCTTGCTCGGAAAGTAGAAATGACCATAAGTTTCATACTGGTTGCAATTATTCGCTTTACACGATGGAAAAGCTGTTGTATTTATATCGTATTTTATGCTTCTGGCGCTGACTTCTTAGGCCGTAACTATTCGGTCTGGTGGAGCAACGCCCTGGTGTGAAACCTAGGTTGCCCGGAACGTAGAATTGGCCATCACTTTCAAACTGGTTGCAATTATTCCTGATATATGATGGAAACACTGTTGTATTTTTTTTGCATTTTATGGTTCGAGCGTTGACTTCTAAGGCCCTAACTATTCAATCTGTTGGAGCAACGCCGTAGGGTGAAGCCTAGGTTGCTCGGAACGTAGAAATGACCATAAGTTTCATACTGGTTGCAATTATTCGTTTTATACGATGGAAAAACTGTTGTATTTATATTGTATTTTATGCTTCTGGCGTTGACTTCTAAGGCACTAACTATTCGATCAGGTGGAGCAACGCCCTGGAGTGAAGCCTAGGTTGCCCGGAACGTAGAATTGGCCATCGCTTTCAAACTGGTTGCAATTATTCCTGTTATATGATGGATACACTGTTGTATTTTTATTGCATTTTATGCTTCGGGCGTTGACATCTAAGGCACTAACTATTCGATCTGGTAGAGCAACGCCCTACAGTGAAGCCTAGGTTGTCTGGAACGTAGAATTTGCCATCGCTTCCAAACTGGTTGCAATTATTCCTGTTATATGATGGATACACTGTTGTATTTTTATTGCATTTTATGCTTCGGGCGTTGACTTCTAAGGCCCTAACTATTCGATCTGGTGGAGCAACGCCCTAGAGTGAAGCCTAGGTTGCCCGGAACGTAGAATTGGCCATCACATTCAAACTGGTTGCAATTATTCCTGACATATGATGGAAACACTGTTGTATTTTTTTTGCATTTTATGGTTCGGGCGTTGACTTCTAAGGCCATAACTATTCAATCTGTTGGAGCAACGCCCTAGGGTGAAGCCTAGGTTGCTCGGAAAGTAGAAATGTCCATAAGTTTCATACTGGTTGCAATTATTCGTTTTATACGATGGAAAAACTGTTGTATTTATTTTGTATTTTATGCTTCTGGCGTTGACTACTTAGGCCGTAACTATTCGGTCTGGTGGAGCAACGCCCTGGAGTGAAGCCTAGGTTGCCCGGAACGTAGAATTGGCCATCACTTTCAAACTGGTTGCAATTATTCCTGTTATATGATGGATACACTGTTGTATTTTTATTGCATTTTATGCTTCGGGCGTTGACTTCTAAGGCCCTAACTATTCAATCTGTTGGACCAACGCCCTAGGGTGAAGCCTGGCTTGCTCGGAAACTAGAAATGACCATAAGTTTCATACTGGTTGCAATTATTCGTTTTATACGATGGAAAAGCTGTTGTATTTATATCGTATTTTATGCTCCTGTCGTTGACTTCTTAGGCCGTAACTATTCGGTCTGGAAGAGCAACGCCCTGGAGTGAAACCTAAGTTGCCCGGAACGTAGAATTGGCCATCCCTTTCAAACTGGTTACAATTATTCCTGATATATGATGGAAACACTGTTGTATTTTTCTCGCATTTTATGGTTCGGGCGTTGACTTCTAAGGCCCTAACTATTCAATCTGTTGGAGCAACGCCCTGGGGTGAAGCCTAGGTTGCTCGGAAAGTCGAAATGTCCATAAGTTTCATACTGGTTGCAATTATTCGTTTTATACGATGGAAAAACTGTTGTATTTATATTGTATTTTATGCTTCTGGCGTTGACTCCTAAGGCACTAACTATTCTATCTGGTGGAGCAACGCAATAGAGTGAAGCCTAGGTTGCCCGGAACGTAGAATTGGCCATCACTTTCAAACTGGTTGCAATTATTCCTGATATATGACGGAAACACTGTTGTATTTTTATTGCATTTTATGCTTCGGGCGTAGACTTCTAAGGCCCTAACTATTCAATCTGTTGGACCAACGCCCTAGGGTGAAGCCTAGCTTGCTCGGAAAGTAGAAATGACCATAAGTTTCATACTGGTTGCAATTATACGTTTTATACGATGGAAAAGCTGTTGTATTTATATCGTATTTTATGCTTCTGGCGTTGACTTCTTAGGCCGTAACTATTCGGTCTTGTGGAGCAACGCCCTAGAGTGAAACCTAGGTGGCCCGGAACGTAGAACTGGCCATCACTTTCATACTGGTTGCAATTATTCCAGATATATGATGGAAACAATGTTGTATTTTTTTTGCATTTTATGGTTCGGGCGTTGACTTCTAATTCCATAACTATTCAATCTGTTGGAGCAACGCCCTAGGGTGAAGCCTAGGTTGCTCGGAAAGTAGAAATGACCATAAGTTTCATACTAGTTGCAATTATTCATTTTATACGATCGAAAAACTGTTGTATTTATATTGTATTTTATGCTTCTGGCGTTGACTTCTAAGGCACTAACTATTCGATCTGGTGGAGCAACGCCCTAGAGTGAAGCCTAGGTAGCCCGGAACGTAGAATTGGCCATCACTTTCAAACTGGTTGCAATTATTCCTGTTATATGATGGATACACTGTTGTATTTTTATTGCATTTTATGCTTCGGGCGTTGACTTCTAAGGCCCTAACTATTCAATCTGTTGGACCAACGCCCTAGGGTGAAGCCTAGCTTGCTCGGAAAGTAGAAATGACCATAAGTTTCATACTGGTTGCAATTATTCGCTTTACACGATGGAAAAGCTGTTGTATTTATATCGTATTTTATGCTTCTGGCGCTGACTTCTTAGGCCGTAACTATTCGGTCTGGTGGAGCAACGCCCTGGTGTGAAACCTAGGTTGCCCGGAACGTAGAATTGGCCATCACTTTCAAACTGGTTGCAATTATTCCTGATATATGATGGAAACACTGTTGTATTTTTTTTGCATTTTATGGTTCGAGCGTTGACTTCTAAGGCCCTAACTATTCAATCTGTTGGAGCAACGCCGTAGGGTGAAGCCTAGGTTGCTCGGAAAGTAGAAATGACCATAAGTTTCATACTGGTTGCAATTATTCGTTTTATACGATGGAAAAACTGTTGTATTTATATTGTATTTTATGCTTCTGGCGTTGACTTCTAAGGCACTAACTATTCGATCAGGTGGAGCAACGCCCTGGAGTGAAGCCTAGGTTGCCCGGAACGTAGAATTGGCCATCGCTTTCAAACTGGTTGCAATTATTCCTGTTATATGATGGATACACTGTTGTATTTTTATTGCATTTTATGCTTCGGGCGTTGACATCTAAGGCACTAACTATTCGATCTGGTAGAGCAACGCCCTACAGTGAAGCCTAGGTTGTCTGGAACGTAGAATTTGCCATCGCTTCCAAACTGGTTGCAATTATTCCTGTTATATGATGGATACACTGTTGTATTTTTATTGCATTTTATGCTTCGGGCGTTGACTTCTAAGGCCCTAACTATTCGATCTGGTGGAGCAACGCCCTAGAGTGAAGCCTAGGTTGCCCGGAACGTAGAATTGGCCATCACATTCAAACTGGTTGCAATTATTCCTGACATATGATGGAAACACTGTTGTATTTTTTTTGCATTTTATGGTTCGGGCGTTGACTTCTAAGGCCATAACTATTCAATCTGTTGGAGCAACGCCCTAGGGTGAAGCCTAGGTTGCTCGGAAAGTAGAAATGTCCATAAGTTTCATACTGGTTGCAATTATTCGTTTTATACGATGGAAAAACTGTTGTATTTATTTTGTATTTTATGCTTCTGGCGTTGACTTCTTAGGCCGTAACTATTCGGTCTGGTGGAGCAACGCCCTGGAGTGAAGCCTAGGTTGCCCGGAACGTAGAATTGGCCATCACTTTCAAACTGGTTGCAATTATTCCTGATATATGATGGAAACACTGTTGTATTTTTTTTGCATTTTATGGTTCGGGCGTTGGCTTCTAAGGCACTAACTATTCAATCTGTTGGAGCAACGCCCTAGGGTGAAGCCTAGGTTGCTCGGAAAGTAGAAATGACCATAAGTTTCATACTGGTTGCAATTATTCGTTTCATACGATGAAAAAACTGTTGTATTTATATCGTATTTTATGCTTCTGGCGTTGACTTCTAAGGCACTATCTCTTCGATCTGGTGGAGCAACGCCCTAGAGCGAAGCCTAGGTTGCCCGGAACGTAGAATTGGCCATCACTTTCAAACTGGTTGCAATTATTCCTGTTATATGATGGAAACACTGTTGTATTTTTATTGCATTTTATGCTTCGGGCGTTGACTTCTAAGGCCCTAACTATTCAATCTGTTGGACCAACGCCCTAGGGTGAAGCCTATCTTGCTCGGAACGTAGAAATGACCATATGTTTCATACTGGTTGCAATTATTCGTTTCATACGATGGAAAAGCTGTTGTATTTATATCGTATTTTATGCTTCTGGCGTTGACTTCTTAGGCCGTAAATATTGGGTCTGGTGGAGCAACGCCCTGGTGTGAAACCTAGGTTGTCCGGAACGTAGAATTGGCCATCACTTTCAAACTGGTTGCAATTATTCCTGATATATGATGGAAACATTGTTGTATTTTTATTGCATTTTATGCTTCGGGCGTAGACATCTAAGGCCCTAACTATTCAATCTGTTGGAGCAACGCCCTATGGTGAAGCCTAGGTTGCTCGGAAAGTAGAAATGACCATAAGTTTCATACTGGTTGCAATTATTCGTTTTATACGATGGAAAAACTGTTGTATTTATATCGTATTTTATGCTTCTGGCGTTGACTTCTAAGGCACTATCTATTCGATCTGGTGGAGCAACGCAATAGAGTGAAGCCTAGGTTGCCCGGAACGTAGAATTGGCCATCACTTTCAAACTGGTTGCAATTATTCCTGATATATGACGGAAACACTGTTGTATTTTTATTGCATTTTATGCTTCGGGCGTAGACTTCTAAGGCCCTAACTATTCAATCTGTTGGACCAACGCCCTAGGGTGAAGCCTAGCTTGCTCGGAAAGTAGAAATGACCATAAGTTTCATACTGGTTGCAATTATACGTTTTATACGATGGAAAAGCTGTTGTATTTATATCGTATTTTATGCTTCTGGCGTTGACTTCTTAGGCCGTAACTATTCGGTCTGGTGGAGCAACGCCCTAGAGTGAAACCTAGGTGGCCCGGAACGTAGAACTGGCCATCACTTTCATACTGGTTGCAATTATTCCAGATATATGATGGAAACAATGTTGTATTTTTTTTGCATTTTATGGTTCGGGCGTTGACTTCTAATTCCATAACTATTCAATCTGTTGGAGCAACGCCCTAGGGTGAAGCCTAGGTTGCTCGGAAAGTAGAAATGACCATAAGTTTCATACTAGTTGCAATTATTCATTTTATACGATCGAAAAACTGTTGTATTTATATTGTATTTTATGCTTCTGGCGTTGACTTCTAAGGCACTAACTATTCGATCTGGTGGAGCAACGCCCTAGAGTGAAGCCTAGGTAGCCCGGAACGTAGAATTGGCCATCACTTTCAAACTGGTTGCAATTATTCCTGTTATATGATGGATACACTGTTGTATTTTTATTGCATTTTATGCTTCGGGCGTTGACTTCTAAGGCCCTAACTATTCAATCTGTTGGACCAACGCCCTAGGGTGAAGCCTAGCTTGCTCGGAAAGTAGAAATGACCATAAGTTTCATACTGGTTGCAATTATTCGCTTTACACGATGGAAAAGCTGTTGTATTTATATCGTATTTTATGCTTCTGGCGCTGACTTCTTAGGCCGTAACTATTCGGTCTGGTGGAGCAACGCCCTGGTGTGAAACCTAGGTTGCCCGGAACGTAGAATTGGCCATCACTTTCAAACTGGTTGCAATTATTCCTGATATATGATGGAAACACTGTTGTATTTTTTTTGCATTTTATGGTTCGAGCGTTTACTTCTAAGGCCCTAACTATTCAATCTGTTGGAGCAACGCCGTAGGGTGAAGCCTAGGTTGCTCGGAAAGTAGAAATGACCATAAGTTTCATACTGGTTGCAATTATTCGTTTTATACGATGGAAAAACTGTTGTATTTGTATTGTACTTTATGCTTCTGGCGTTGACTTCTAAGGCACTAACTATTCGATCTGGTGCAGCAACGCCCTAGAGTGAAGCCTAGGTAGCCCGGAACGTAGAATTGGCCATCACTTTCAAACTGGTTGCAATTATTCCTGTTATATGATGGATACACTGTTGTATTTTTATTGCATTTTACGCTTCGGGCGTTGACATCTAAGGCACTAACTATTCGATCTGGTAGAGCAACGCCCTACAGTGAAGCCTAGGTTGTCTGGAACGTAGAATTTGCCATCGCTTCCAAACTGGTTGCAATTATTCCTGTTATATGATGGATACACTGTTGTATTTTTATTGCATTTTATGCTTCGGGCGTTGACTTCTAAGGCCCTAACTATTCGATCTGGTGGAGCAACGCCCTAGAGTGAAGCCTAGGTTGCCCGGAACGTAGAATTGGCCATCACATTCAAACTGGTTGCAATTATTCCTGACATATGATGGAAACACTGTTGTATTTTTTTTGCATTTTATGGTTCGGGCGTTGACTTCTAAGGCCCTAACTATTCAATCTGTTGGACCAACGCCCTAGGGTGAAGCCTATCTTGCTCGGAACGTAGAAATGACCATATGTTTCATACTGGTTGCAATTATTCGTTTCATACGATGGAAAAGCTGTTGTATTTATATCGTATTTTATGCTTCTGGCGTTGACTTCTTAGGCCGTAAATATTGGGTCTGGTGGAGCAACGCCCTGGTGTGAAACCTAGGTTGTCCGAAACGTAGAATTGGCCATCACTTTCAAACTGGTTGCAATTATTCCTGATATATGATGGAAACATTGTTGTATTTTTATTGCATTTTATGCTTCGGGCGTAGACATCTAAGGCCCTAACTATTCAATCTGTTGGACCAACGCCCTAGGGTGAAGCCTAGCTTGCTCGGAAAGTGCAAATGACCATAAGTCTCATACTGGTTGCAATTATTCGTTTTATACGATGGAAAAGCTGTTGTATTTATATCGTATTTTATGCTTCTGGCGTTGACTTCTAAGGCACTAACTATTCGATCTCGTGGAGCAACGCAATAGAGTGATGCCTAGGTTGCCCGGAACGTAGAATTGGCCATCAATTTCAAACTGGTTGCAATTATACCTGTTATATGATGGAAACACTGCTGTATTTTTTTTGCATTTTATGGTTCGGGCGTTGACTTCTAAGGCCTTAACTATTCAATCCGTTGGAGCAACGCCCTAGGGTGAAGCCTAGGCTGCTCGGAAAGTTGAAATGACCATAAGTTTCATACTGGTTGCAATTATTCGTTTTATACGATGGAAAAACTGTTGTATTTATATTGTATTTTATGCTTCTGGCGCTGACTTCTAAGGCACTAACTATTCGATCTGGTGGAGCCACGCCATAGAGTGAAGCCCAGGTTGCCCGGAACGTAGAATTGGCCATCACTTTCAAACTGGTTGCAATTATTCCTGTTATACGATGGAAACACTGTTGTATTTTTTTTTTGCATTTTATGGTTAGGGCGTTGACTTCTAAGGTCCTAATTATTCAATCTGTTGGAGCAACGCCCTAGGGTGAAGCCTGGGTTGCTCGGAAAGTAGAAATGACCATAAGTTTCGCACTGGTTGCAATTATTCGTTTTATACGATGGAAAAACTGTTGTATTTATATTGTATTTTATGCTTCTGGCGTTGACTTCTAAGGCACTAACTATTCGATCAGGTGGAGCAACGCCCTGGAGTGAAGCCTAGGTTGCCCGGAACGTAGAATTGGCCATCGCTTTCAAACTGGTAGCAATTATTCCTGTTATATGATGGATACACTGTTGTATTTTTATTGCATTTTATGCTTCGGGCGTTGACATCTAAGGCACTAACTACTCGATCTGGTAGAGCAACGCCCTACAGTGAAGCCTAGGTTGCCCGGAACGTAGAATTTGCCATCGCTTTCAAACTGGTTGCAATTATTCCTGTTATATGATGGATACACTGTTGTATTTTTATTGCATTTTATGCTTCGGGCGTTGACTTCTAAGGCCCTAACTATTCAATCTGTTGGACCAACGCCCTAGGGTGAAGCCTATCTTGCTCGGAACGTAGAAATGACCATATGTTTCGTACTGGTTGCAATTATTCGTTTTATACGATGGAAAAGCTGTTGTATTTATATCGTATTTTATGCTTCTGGCGTTGACTTCTTAGGCCGTAAATATTGGGTCTGGTGGAGCAACGCCCTGGTGTGAAACCTAGGTTGTCCGGAACGTAGAATTGGCCATCACTTTCAAACTGGTTGCAATTATTCCTGATATATGATGGAAACATTGTTGTATTTTTATTGCATTTTATGCTTCGGGCGTAGACATCTAAGGCCCTAACTATTCAATCTGTTGGACCAACGCCCTAGGGTGAAGCCTAGCTTGCTCGGAAAGTGGAAATGACCATAAGTTTCATACTGGTTGCAATTATTCGTTTTATACGATGGAAAAGCTGTTGTATTTATATCGTATTTTATGCTTCTGGCGTTGACTTCTAAGGCACTAGCTATTCGATCTCGTGGAGCAACGCAATAGAGTGATGCCTAGGTTGCCCGGAACGTAGAATTGGCCATCAATTTCAAACTGGTTGCAATTATACCTGTTATATGATGGAAACACTGCTGTATTTTTTTTGCATTTTATGGCTCGGGCGTTGACTTCTAAGGCCCTAACTATTCAATCCGTTGGAGCAACGCCCTAGGGTGAAGCCTAGGTTGCTCGGAAAGTTGAAATGACCATAAGTTTCATACTGGTTGCAATTAGTCGTTTTATACGATGGAAAAGCTGTTGTATTTATATCGTATTTTATGCTTCTGGCGTTGACTTCTAAGGCACTAACTATTCGATCTGGTGGAGCAACGCAATAGAGTGATGCCTAGGTTGCCCGGAACGTAGAATTGGCCATCAATTTCAAACTGGTTGCAATTATACCTGTTATATGATGGAAACACTGTTGTATTTTTTTTGCATTTTATGGTTCGGGCGTTGACTTCTAAGGCCCTAGCTATTCAATCTGTTGGAGCACCGCCCTAGGGTGATGCCTAGGTTGCTCGGAAAGTAGAAATGACCATAAGTTTCATACTGGTTGCAATATACGTTTTATACGATGGAAAAACTGTTGTATTTATATTGTATTTTATGCTTCTAGCGTTGATTTCTAAGGCACTAACTATTCGACCTGGTGGAGCAACGCCCTAGAGTGAAGCCTAGGTTGCCCGGAACGTAGAATTGGCCATCACTTTCAAACTGGTTGCAATTATTCCTGTTATATGATGGATACACTGTTGTATTCTTATTGCATTTTATGCTTCGGGCGTTGACTTCTAAGGCCCTAACTATTCAATCTGTTGGAGCAACGCCCTAGGGTGAAGCCTAGCTTGCTCGGAAAGTAGAAATGACCATAAGTTTCATACTGGTTGCAATTATTCGTTTTATACGATGGAAAAACTGTTGTATTTATATAGTATTTTATGCTTCTGGTGTTGACTTCTAAGGCACTATCTATTCGATCTGGTGGAGCAACGCCCTAGAGCGAAGCCTAGGCTGCCCGGAACGTAGAATTGGCCATCACTTTCAAACTGGTTGCAATTATTCCTGTTATATGATGGATACACTGTTGTATTTTTATTGCATTTTATGCTTCGGGCGATGACTTCTAAGGCCCTCACTATTCAATCTGTTGGACCAACGCCCTAGGGTGAAGCCTAGCTTGCTCGGAAAGTAGAAATGACCATAAGTTTCATACTGGTTGCAATTATTCGTTTTATACGATGGAAAAACTGTTGTATTTATATTGTATTTTATATTTCTGGCGTTGACTTCTAAGGCACTAACTATTCGATCAGGTCGAACAACGCCCTGGAGTGAAGCCTAGGTTGTCCGGAACGTAGAATTGGCCATCGCTTTCAAACTGGTTGCAATTATTCCTGTTATATGATGGATACACTGTTGTATTTTTATTGCATTTTATGCTTCGGGCGTTGACATCTAAGGCACTAACTATTCGATCTGGTAGAGCAACGCCCTACAGTGAAGCCTAGGTTGCCCGGAACGTAGAATTTGCCATCGCTATCAAACTGGTTGCAATTATTCCGGTTATATGATGGATACACTGTTGTATTTTTATTGCATTTTATGCTTCGGGCGTTGACTTCTAAGGCCCTAACTATTCAATCTGTTGGACCAACGCCCTGGGTTAAGCCTATTTTGCTCGGAACGTAGAAATGACCATATGTTTCATACTGGTTGCAATTATTCGTTTTATACGATGGAAAAGCTGTTGTATTTATATCGTATTTTATGCTTCTGGCGTTGACTTCTTAGGCCGTAAATAGTGGGTCTGGTGGAGCAACGCCCTGGAGTGAAACCTAGGTTGTCCGGAACGTAGAATTGGCCATGACTTTCAAACTGGTTGCAATTATTCCTGTTATATGATGGAAACACTGTTGTATTTTTTTTGCATTTTATGGTTAGGGCGTTGACTTCTAAGGTCCTAACTATTCAATATGTTGGAGCAACGCCCTAGGGTGAAGCCTAGGTTGCTCGGAAAGTAGAAATGACCATAAGTTTCATACTGGTTGCATTTATTCGTTTTATACGATGGAAAAACTGTTGTATTTATATTGTATTTTATGCTTCTGGCGTTGACTTCTAAGGCACTAACTATTCGATCAGGTGGAGCAACGCCCTGGAGTGAAGCCTAGGTTGCCCGGAACGTAGAATTGGCCATCGCCTTCAAACTGGTTGCAATCATTCCTGTTATATGATGGATACACTGTTGTATTTTTATTAAATTTTATGCTTCGGGCGTTGACTTCTAAGGCCCTAACTATTCAATCTGTTGGACCAACGCCCTAGGGTGAAGCCTAGCTTGCTAGGAAAGTAGTAATGACCATAAGTTTCATACTGGTTGCAATTATTCGTTTTATACGATGGAAAAGCTGTTGTATTTATATCGTATTTTATGCTTCTGGCGTTGACTTCTTAGGCCGTAACTATTCGGTCTGGTGGAGCAACGCCCTGGAGTGAAACCTAGGTTGCCCGGAACGTAGAATTGGCCATCGCTTTCAAACTGGATGCAATTATTCCTGATATATGATGGAAACACTGTTGTAGTTTTCATGCATTTTATGGTTCGGGCGTTGACTTCTCAGACCCTAACTATTCAATCTGTTGGAGCAACGCCCTAGGGTGAAGCCTAGGTTGCTCGGAAAGTAGAAATGTCCATAAGTTTCATACTGGTTGCAATTATTCGTTTTATACGATGGAAAGACTGTTGTATTTATATTGTATTTTATGCTTCTGGCGTTGACTTCTAAGGCACTAACTATTCGATCTGGTGGAGCAACGCAATAGAGTGAAGCCTAGGTTGCCCGGAACGTAGAATTGGCCATCACTTTCAAACTGGTTGCAATTATTCCTGTTATATGATGGACACACTGTGGTTTTTTTTGTGCATTTTATGGTTCGGGCGTTGACTTCTAAGGCCCTAACTATTCAATCTGTTGGAGCAACGCCCTAGGGTGAAGCCTAGGATGCACGGAAAGTAGAAATGACCATAAGTTTCATACTGGGTGCAATTATTCGTTTTATACGATGGAAAAGCTGTTGTATTTATATTGTATTTTATGCTTCTGGCGTTGACCTCTAAGGCACTAACTATTCGAGCTGGTGGAACAACGCCCTAGAGTGAAGCCTAGGTTGCCCGGAACGTAGAATTGGCCATCACTTTCAAACTGGTTGTAATTATTACTGTTATATGATGGATACACTGTTGTATTTTTATTGCAATTTTTTGCTTCGGGCGCTGACTTCTAAGGCCCTAACTATTCAATCTGTTGGAGCAACGCCCTGGAGTGAAACCTAGGTTGACCGGAACGTAGAATTGGCCATCACTTTCAAACAGGTTGCAATTATTCCTGATATATGATGGAAACACTGTTGTATTTTTTTTGCATTTTATGGTTCCTGCGTTGACTTCTAAGGTCCTAACTATTCAATCTGTTGGAGCAACGCCCTAGGGTGAAGCCTAGGTTGCTCGGAAAGCAGAAATGACCATAAGTTTCATACTGGGTGCAATTATTCGTTTTATACGATGGAAAAACTGTTGTATTTATATTGCATTTTATGCTTCTGGCGTTGACTTCTAAGGCACTAACTATTCGATCTGGTGGAACAACGCCCTAGAGTGAAGCCTAGGTTGCCCGGAACGTAGAATTGGCCATCACTTTCAAACTGCTAGCAATTATTCCTGTTATATGATGGATACACTGTTGTATTTTTATTGCATTTTATGCTTCGGGCGTTGACTTCTAAGGCCCAAACTATTCAATCCGTTGGAGCAACGCCCTAGGGTGATGCCTAGGTTGCCCGGAACGTAGAATTGGCCATCACTTTCAAACTGGTTGCAATTATTCCTGCCATATGATGGATACACTGTTGTATTTTTATTGCATTTTATGCTTCTTGCGTTGACTTTTTAGGCCGTAACTATTCGGTCTGGTGGAGCAACGCCCTGGAGTGAAACCTAGGTTGCCCGGAACGTAGAATTGGCCATCACTTTCAAACTGGTTGCAATTATGCCAGATATATGATGGAAACACTGTTGTATTTTTTTTGCATTTTAAGGTTCGGGCGTTGACTTCTAAGGCCCTAACTATTGAATCTGTTGGAGCAACGCCCTAGGGTGAAGCCTAGGTTGCTCGGAAAGTAGAAATGACCATAAGTTTCATACTGGGTGCAATTATTCGTTTTATACGATGGAAAAACTGTTGTATTTATATTGTATTTTATGCTTCTGGCGTTGACTTCTAAGGCACTAACTATTCGATCTGGTGGAACAACGCCCTAGGGTGAAGCCTAGGTTGCCCGGAACGTAGAATTGGCCATCAGTTTCAAACTGCTAGCAATTATTCCTGTTATATGATGGATACACTGTTGTATTTTTATTGCATTTTATGCTTCGGGCGTTGACTTCTAAGGCCCTAACTATTCACTCCGTTGTAGCAACGCCCTAGGGTGAAGCCCAGGTTTCTCGGAAAGTAGAAATGACCATAAGTTTCATACTGGTTGCAATTATTCGTTTTATACGATGGAAAAACTGTTGTATATATATTGTATTTTATGCTTCTGGCGTTGACTTCTAAGGCACTAACTATTCGATCTGTGGATCAACGCCCTAGAGTGAAGCCTAGGTTGCCCGGAACGTAGAATTGGCCATCACTTTCAAACTGGTTGCAATTATTCCTTATATATGATGGAAATACTGTTGTATTTTTTTTGCATTTTATTGTTCGGGCGTTGACTTCTAAGGCCCTAGCTATTCAATCTGTTGGAGCAACGACCTAGGGTGAAGCCTAGCTTGCTCGGAAAGTAGAAATGACCATAAGTTTCATACTGGTTGCAATTATTCGTTTTATACGATGGACAAGCTGTTGTATTTATATCGTATTTTATGCTTCTTGCGTTGACTTTTTAGGCCGTAACTATTCGGTCTGGTGGAGCAACGCCCTGGAGTGAGACCTAGGTTGCCCGGAACGTAGAATTGGCCATCACTTTCAAACTGGTTGCAATTATGCCAGATATATGATGGAAACACTGTTGTATTTTTTTTGCATTTTAAGGTTCGGGCGTTGACTTCTAAGGCCCTAACTATTGAATCTGTTGGAGCAACGCCCTAGGGTGAAGCCTAGGTTGCTCGGAAAGTAGAAATGACCATAAGTTTCATACTGGGTGCAATTATTCGTTTTATACGATGGAAAAACTGTTGTATTTATATTGTATTTTATGCTTCTGGCGTTGACTTCTAAGGCACTAACTATTCGATCTGGTGGAGCAACGCCCTAGAGTGAAGCCTAGGTAGCCCGGAACGTAGAATTGGCCATCACTTTCAAACTGGTTGCAATTATTCCTGTTATATGATGGATACACTGTTGTATTTTTATTGCATTTTATGCTTCGGGCGTTGACTTCTAAGGCCCTAACTATTCAATCTGTTGGACCAACGCCCTAGGGTGAAGCCTAGCTTGCTCGGAAAGTAGAAATGACCATAAGTTTCATACTGGTTGCAATTATTCGCTTTACACGATGGAAAAGCTGTTGTATTTATATCGTATTTTATGCTTCTGGCGCTGACTTCTTAGGCCGTAACTATTCGGTCTGGTGGAGCAACGCCCTGGTGTGAAACCTAGGTTGCCCGGAACGTAGAATTGGCCATCACTTTCAAACTGGTTGCAATTATTCCTGATATATGATGGAAACACTGTTGTATTTTTTTTGCATTTTATGGTTCGAGCGTTTACTTCTAAGGCCCTAACTATTCAATCTGTTGGAGCAACGCCGTAGGGTGAAGCCTAGGTTGCTCGGAAAGTAGAAATGACCATAAGTTTCATACTGGTTGCAATTATTCGTTTTATACGATGGAAAAACTGTTGTATTTGTATTGTACTTTATGCTTCTGGCGTTGACTTCTAAGGCACTAACTATTCGATCTGGTGCAGCAACGCCCTAGAGTGAAGCCTAGGTAGCCCGGAACGTAGAATTGGCCATCACTTTCAAACTGGTTGCAATTATTCCTGTTATATGATGGATACACTGTTGTATTTTTATTGCATTTTACGCTTCGGGCGTTGACTTCTAAGGCCCTAACTATTCAATCTGTTGGACCAACGCCCTAGGGTGAAGCCTGGCTTGCTCGGAAAGTAGAAATGACCATAAGTTTCGTACTGGTTGCAATTATTCGTTTTATACGATGGAAAAACTGTTGTATTTATATTGTATTTTATGCTTCTGGCGTTGACTTCTAAGGCACTAACTATTCGATCAGGTGGAGCAACGCCCTGGAGTGAAGCCTAGGTTGCCCGGAACGTAGAATTGGCCATCGCTTTCAAACTGGTTGCAATTATTCCTGTTATATGATGGATACACTGTTGTATTTTTATTGCATTTTATGCTTCGGGCGTTGACATCTAAGGCACTAACTATTCGATCTGGTAGAGCAACGCCCTACAGTGAAGCCTAGGTTGTCTGGAACGTAGAATTTGCCATCGCTTCCAAACTGGTTGCAATTATTCCTGTTATATGATGGATACACTGTTGTATTTTTATTGCATTTTATGCTTCGGGCGTTGACTTCTAAGGCCCTAACTATTCGATCTGGTGGAGCAACGCTCTAGAGTGAAGCCTAGGTTGCCCGGAACGTAGAATTGGCCATCACATTCAAACTGGTTGCAATTATTCCTGACATATGATGGAAACACTGTTGTATTTTTTTTGCATTTTATGGTTCGGGCGTTGACTTCTAAGGCCCTAACTATTCAATCTGTTGGACCAACGCCCTAGGGTGAAGCCTATCTTGCTCGGAACGTAGAAATGACCATATGTTTCATACTGGTTGCAATTATTCGTTTCATACGATGGAAAAGCTGTTGTATTTATATCGTATTTTATGCTTCTGGCGTTGACTTCTTAGGCCGTAAATATTGGGTCTGGTGGAGCAACGCCCTGGTGTGAAACCTAGGTTGTCCGAAACGTAGAATTGGCCATCACTTTCAAACTGGTTGCAATTATTCCTGATATATGATGGAAACATTGTTGTATTTTTATTGCATTTTATGCTTCGGGCGTAGACATCTAAGGCCCTAACTATTCAATCTGTTGGACCAACGCCCTAGGGTGAAGCCTAGCTTGCTCGGAAAGTGCAAATGACCATAAGTCTCATACTGGTTGCAATTATTCGTTTTATACGATGGAAAAGCTGTTGTATTTATATCGTATTTTATGCTTCTGGCGCTGACTTCTAAGGCACTAACTATTCGATCTCGTGGAGCAACGCAATAGAGTGATGCCTAGGTTGCCCGGAACGTAGAATTGGCCATCAATTTCAAACTGGTTGCAATTATACCTGTTATATGATGGAAACACTGCTGTATTTTTTTTGCATTTTATGGTTCGGGCGTTGACTTCTAAGGCCTTAACTATTCAATCCGTTGGAGCAACGCCCTAGGGTGAACCCTAGGCTGCTCGGAAAGTTGAAATGACCATAAGTTTCATACTGGTTGCAATTATTCGTTTTATACGATGGAAAAACTGTTGTATTTATATTGTATTTTATGCTTCTGGCGCTGACTTCTAAGGCACTAACTATTCGATCTGGTGGAGCCACGCCATAGAGTGAAGCCCAGGTTGCCCGGAACGTAGAATTGGCCATCACTTTCAAACTGGTTGCAATTATTCCTGTTATACGATGGAAACACTGTTGTATTTTTTTTTTGCATTTTATGGTTAGGGCGTTGACTTCTAAGGTCCTAATTATTCAATCTGTTGGAGCAACGCCCTAGGGTGAAGCCTAGGTTGCTCGGAAAGTAGAAATGACCATAAGTTTCGCACTGGTTGCAATTATTCGTTTTATACGATGGAAAAACTGTTGTATTTATATTGTATTTTATGCTTCTGGCGTTGACTTCTAAGGCACTAACTATTCGATCAGGTGGAGCAACGCCCTGGAGTGAAGCCTAGGTTGCCCGGAACGTAGAATTGGCCATCGCTTTCAAACTGGTAGCAATTATTCCTGTTATATGATGGATACACTGTTGTATTTTTATTGCATTTTATGCTTCGGGCGTTGACATCTAAGGCACTAACTACTCGATCTGGTAGAGCAACGCCCTACAGTGAAGCCTAGGTTGCCCGGAACGTAGAATTTGCCATCGCTTTCAAACTGGTTGCAATTATTCCTGTTATATGATGGATACACTGTTGTATTTTTATTGCATTTTATGCTTCGGGCGTTGACTTCTAAGGCCCTAACTATTCAATCTGTTGGACCAACGCCCTAGGGTGAAGCCTATCTTGCTCGGAACGTAGAAATGACCATATGTTTCGTACTGGTTGCAATTATTCGTTTTATACGATGGAAAAGCTGTTGTATTTATATCGTATTTTATGCTTCTGGCGTTGACTTCTTAGGCCGTAAATATTGGGTCTGGTGGAGCAACGCCCTGGTGTGAAACCTAGGTTGTCCGGAACGTAGAATTGGCCATCACTTTCAAACTGGTTGCAATTATTCCTGATATATGATGGAAACATTGTTGTATTTTTATTGCATTTTATGCTTCGGGCGTAGACATCTAAGGCCCTAACTATTCAATCTGTTGGACCAACGCCCTAGGGTGAAGCCTAGCTTGCTCGGAAAGTGGAAATGACCATAAGTTTCATACTGGTTGCAATTATTCGTTTTATACGATGGAAAAGCTGTTGTATTTATATCGTATTTTATGCTTCTGGCGTTGACTTCTAAGGCACTAACTATTCGATCTCGTGGAGCAACGCAATAGAGTGATGCCTAGGTTGCCCGGAACGTAGAATTGGCCATCAATTTCAAACTGGTTGCAATTATACCTGTTATATGATGGAAACACTGCTGTATTTTTTTTGCATTTTATGGCTCGGGCGTTGACTTCTAAGGCCCTAACTATTCAATCCGTTGGAGCAACGCCCTAGGGTGAAGCCTAGGTTGCTCGGAAAGTTGAAATGACCATAAGTTTCATACTGGTTGCAATTAGTCGTTTTATACGATGGAAAAGCTGTTGTATTTATATCGTATTTTATGCTTCTGGCGTTGACTTCTAAGGCACTAACTATTCGATCTGGTGGAGCAACGCAATAGAGTGATGCCTAGGTTGCCCGGAACGTAGAATTGGCCATCAATTTCAAACTGGTTGCAATTATACCTGTTATATGATGGAAACACTGTTGTATTTTTTTTGCATTTTATGGTTCGGGCGTTGACTTCTAAGGCCCTAGCTATTCAATCTGTTGGAGCACCGCCCTAGGGTGATGCCTAGGTTGCTCGGAAAGTAGAAATGACCATAAGTTTCATACTGGTTGCAATATACGTTTTATACGATGGAAAAACTGTTGTATTTATATTGTATTTTATGCTTCTAGCGTTGATTTCTAAGGCACTAACTATTCGACCTGGTGGAGCAACGCCCTAGAGTGAAGCCTAGGTTGCCCGGAACGTAGAATTGGCCATCACTTTCAAACTGGTTGCAATTATTCCTGTTATATGATGGATACACTGTTGTATTCTTATTGCATTTTATGCTTCGGGCGTTGACTTCTAAGGCCCTAACTATTCAATCTGTTGGAGCAACGCCCTAGGGTGAAGCCTAGCTTGCTCGGAAAGTAGAAATGACCATAAGTTTCATACTGGTTGCAATTATTCGTTTTATACGATGGAAAAACTGTTGTATTTATATAGTATTTTATGCTTCTGGTGTTGACTTCTAAGGCACTATCTATTCGATCTGGTGGAGCAACGCCCTAGAGCGAAGCCTAGGCTGCCCGGAACGTAGAATTGGCCATCACTTTCAAACTGGTTGCAATTATTCCTGTTATATGATGGATACACTGTTGTATTTTTATTGCATTTTATGCTTCGGGCGATGACTTCTAAGGCCCTCACTATTCAATCTGTTGGACCAACGCCCTAGGGTGAAGCCTAGCTTGCTCGGAAAGTAGAAATGACCATAAGTTTCATACTGGTTGCAATTATTCGTTTTATACGATGGAAAAACTGTTGTATTTATATTGTATTTTATATTTCTGGCGTTGACTTCTAAGGCACTAACTATTCGATCAGGTCGAACAACGCCCTGGAGTGAAGCCTAGGTTGTCCGGAACGTAGAATTGGCCATCGCTTTCAAACTGGTTGCAATTATTCCTGTTATATGATGGATACACTGTTGTATTTTTATTGCATTTTATGCTTCGGGCGTTGACATCTAAGGCACTAACTATTCGATCTGGTAGAGCAACGCCCTACAGTGAAGCCTAGGTTGCCCGGAACGTAGAATTTGCCATCGCTATCAAACTGGTTGCAATTATTCCGGTTATATGATGGATACACTGTTGTATTTTTATTGCATTTTATGCTTCGGGCGTTGACTTCTAAGGCCCTAACTATTCAATCTGTTGGACCAACGCCCTGGGTTAAGCCTATTTTGCTCGGAACGTAGAAATGACCATATGTTTCATACTGGTTGCAATTATTCGTTTTATACGATGGAAAAGCTGTTGTATTTATATCGTATTTTATGCTTCTGGCGTTGACTTCTTAGGCCGTAAATAGTGGGTCTGGTGGAGCAACGCCCTGGAGTGAAACCTAGGTTGTCCGGAACGTAGAATTGGCCATGACTTTCAAACTGGTTGCAATTATTCCTGTTATATGATGGAAACACTGTTGTATTTTTTTTGCATTTTATGGTTAGGGCGTTGACTTCTAAGGTCCTAACTATTCAATATGTTGGAGCAACGCCCTAGGGTGAAGCCTAGGTTGCTCGGAAAGTAGAAATGACCATAAGTTTCATACTGGTTGCATTTATTCGTTTTATACGATGGAAAAACTGTTGTATTTATATTGTATTTTATGCTTCTGGCGTTGACTTCTAAGGCACTAACTATTCGATCAGGTGGAGCAACGCCCTGGAGTGAAGCCTAGGTTGCCCGGAACGTAGAATTGGCCATCGCCTTCAAACTGGTTGCAATCATTCCTGTTATATGATGGATACACTGTTGTATTTTTATTAAATTTTATGCTTCGGGCGTTGACTTCTAAGGCCCTAACTATTCAATCTGTTGGACCAACGCCCTAGGGTGAAGCCTAGCTTGCTAGGAAAGTAGTAATGACCATAAGTTTCATACTGGTTGCAATTATTCGTTTTATACGATGGAAAAGCTGTTGTATTTATATCGTATTTTATGCTTCTGGCGTTGACTTCTTAGGCCGTAACTATTCGGTCTGGTGGAGCAACGCCCTGGAGTGAAACCTAGGTTGCCCGGAACGTAGAATTGGCCATCGCTTTCAAACTGGATGCAATTATTCCTGATATATGATGGAAACACTGTTGTAGTTTTCATGCATTTTATGGTTCGGGCGTTGACTTCTCAGACCCTAACTATTCAATCTGTTGGAGCAACGCCCTAGGGTGAAGCCTAGGTTGCTCGGAAAGTAGAAATGTCCATAAGTTTCATACTGGTTGCAATTATTCGTTTTATACGATGGAAAGACTGTTGTATTTATATTGTATTTTATGCTTCTGGCGTTGACTTCTAAGGCACTAACTATTCGATCTGGTGGAGCAACGCAATAGAGTGAAGCCTAGGTTGCCCGGAACGTAGAATTGGCCATCACTTTCAAACTGGTTGCAATTATTCCTGTTATATGATGGACACACTGTGGTTTTTTTTGTGCATTTTATGGTTCCTGCGTTGACTTCTAAGGTCCTAACTATTCAATCTGTTGGAGCAACGCCCTAGGGTGAAGCCTAGGCTGCTCGGAAAGTAGAAATGACCATAAGTTTCATACTGGGTGCAATTATTCGTTTTATACGATGGAAAAACTGTTGTATTTATATTGTATTTTATGCTTCTGGCGTTGACTTCTAAGGCACTAACTATTCGATCTGGTGGAACAACGCCCTAGAGTGAAGCCTAGGTTGCCTGGAACGTAGAATTGGCCATCACTTTCAAACTGCTAGCAATTATTCCTGTTATATGATGGATACACTGTTGTATTTTTATTGCATTTTATGCTTCGGGCGTTGACTTCTAAGGCCCTAACTATTCAATCCGTTGGAGCAACGCCCTAGGGTGAAGCCCAGGTTTCTCGGAAAGTAGAAATGACCATAAGTTTCATACTGGTTGCAATTATTCGTTTTATACGATGGAAAAACTGTTGTATATATATTGTATTTTATGCTTCTGGCGTTGACTTCTAAGACACTAACTATTCGATCTGTGGATCAACGCCCTAGAGTGAAGCCTAGGTTGCCCGGAACGTAGAATTGGCCATCACTTTCAAACTGGTTGCAATTATTCCTTATATATGATGGAAACACTGTTGTATTTTTTTTGCATTTTATTGTTCGGGCGTTGACTTCTAAGGCCCTAGCTGTTCAATCTGTTGGAGCAACGCCCTAGAGTGAAGCCTAGGTTGCTGGGAAAGTAGAAATGTCCATAAGTTTCATACTGGTTGCAATTATTCGTTTTATACGATGGAAAAACTGTTGTATTTATATTGTATTTTATGCTTCTGGCGTTGACTTCCAAGGCACTAACTATTCGATCTGGTGGAGCAACGCAATAGAGTGATGCCTAGGTTGCCCGGAACGTAGAATTGGCCATCAATTTGAAACTGGTTGCAATTATACCTGTTATATGATGGATAGACTGTTGTATTTTTATTGCATTTTATGCTTCGGGCGTTGACTTCTAAGGCCCTAACTATTCAATCTGTTGGAGCAACGCCCTAGGGTGAAGCCTAGGTTGCTCTGAAAGTAGAAATGACCATAAATTTCATACTGGTTGCAATTATTCGTTTTATACGATGGAAAAGCTGTTGTATTTATATTGTATTTTATGCTTCTGTCGTTGACTTCTAAGGCACTATCTATTCGATCTGGTGGAGCAACGCCCTAGAGCGAAGCCTAGGTTGCCCGGAACGTAGGATTGGCCATCACTTTCAAACTGGTTGCAATTATTCCTGTTATATGATGGAAACACTGTTGTATTTTTTTTGCATTTTATGGTTCCTGCGTTGACTTCTAAGGTCCTAACTATTCAGTCTGTTGGAGCAACGCCCTAGGGTGAAGCCTAGGTTGCTCGGAAAGTAGAAATGACCATAAGTTTCACACTGGGTGGAATTATTCGTTTTATACGATGGAAAAACTGTTGTATTTATATTGTATTTTATGCTTCTGGCGTTGACTTCTAAGGCACTAACTATTCGATCTGGTGGAACAACGCCCTAGAGTGAAGCCCAGGTTGCCCGGAACGTAGAATTGGCCATCACTTTCAAACTGCTAGCAATTATTCCTGTTATATGATGGATACACTGTTGTATTTTTATTGCATTTTATGCTTCGGGCGTTGACTTCTAAGGCCCTAACTATTCACTCCGTTGTAGCAACGCCCTAGGGTGAAGCCCAGGTTTCTCGGAAAGTAGAAATGACCATAAGTTTCATACTGGTTGCAATTATTCGTTTTATACGATGGAAAAACTGTTGTATATATATTGTATTTTATGCTTCTGGCGTTGACTTCTAAGGCACTAACTATTCGATCTGTGGATCAACGCCCTAGAGTGAAGCCTAGGTTGCCCGGAACGTAGAATTGGCCATCACTTTCAAACTGGTTGCAATTATTCCTTATATATGATGGAAATACTGTTGTATTTTTTTTGCATTTTATTGTTCGGGCGTTGACTTCTAAGGCCCTAGCTATTCAATCTGTTGGAGCAACGACCTAGGGTGAAGCCTAGCTTGCTCGGAAAGTAGAAATGACCATAAGTTTCATACTGGTTGCAATTATTCGTTTTATACGATGGACAAGCTGTTGTATTTATATCGTATTTTATGCTTCTTGCGTTGACTTTTTAGGCCGTAACTATTCGGTCTGGTGGAGCAACGCCCTGGAGTGAGACCTAGGTTGCCCGGAACGTAGAATTGGCCATCACTTTCAAACTGGTTGCAATTATGCCAGATATATGATGGAAACACTGTTGTATTTTTTTTGCATTTTAAGGTTCGGGCGTTGACTTCTAAGGCCCTAACTATTGAATCTGTTGGAGCAACGCCCTAGGGTGAAGCCTAGGTTGCTCGGAAAGTAGAAATGACCATAAGTTTCATACTGGGTGCAATTATTCGTTTTATACGATGGAAAAACTGTTGTATTTATATTGTATTTTATGCTTCTGGCGTTGACTTCTAAGGCACTAACTATTCGATCTGGTGGAACAACGCCCTAGGGTGAAGCCTAGGTTGCCCGGAACGTAGAATTGGCCATCAGTTTCAAACTGCTAGCAATTATTCCTGTTATATGATGGATACACTGTTGTATTTTTATTGCATTTTATGCTTCGGGCGTTGACTTCTAAGGCCCTAACTATTCACTCCGTTGTAGCAACGCCCTAGGGTGAAGCCCAGGTTTCTCGGAAAGTAGAAATGACCATAAGTTTCATACTGGTTGCAATTATTCGTTTTATACGATGGAAAAACTGTTGTATATATATTGTATTTTATGCTTCTGGCGTTGACTTCTAAGGCACTAACTATTCGATCTGTGCATCAACGCCCTAGAGTGAAGCCTAGGTTGCCCGGAACGTAGAATTGGCCATCACTTTCAAACTGGTTGCAATTATTCCTTATATATGATGGAAACACTGTTGTATTTTTTTTGCATTTTATTGTTCGGGCGTTGACTTCTAAGGCCCTAGCTATTCAATCTGTTGGAGCAACGCCCTAGGGTGAAGCCTAGGTTGCTGGGAAAGTAGAAATGTCCATAAGTTTCATACTGGTTGCAATTATTCGTTTTATACGATGGAAAAACTGTTGTATTTATATTGTATTTTATGCTTCTGGCGTTGACTTCCAAGGCACTATCTATTCGATCTGGTGGAGCAACGCAATAGAGCGAAGCCTAGGTTGCGCCGAACGTAGGATTGGCCATCACTTTCAAACTGGTTGCAATTATTCCTGTTATATGATGGAAACACTGTTGTATTTTTTTTTGCATTTTATGGTTCCTGCGTTGACTTCTAAGGTCCTAACTATTCAATCTGTTGGAGCAACGCCCTAGGGTGAAGCCTAGGCTGCTCGGAAAGTAGAAATGACCATAAGTTTCATACTGGGTGCAATTATTCGTTTTATACGATGGAAAAACTGTTGTATTTATATTGTATTTTATGCTTCTGGCGTTGACTTCTAAGGCACTAACTATTCGATCTGGTGGAACAACGCCCTAGAGTGAAGCCTAGGTTGCCTGGAACGTAGAATTGGCCATCACTTTCAAACTGCTAGCAATTATTCCTGTTATATGATGGATACACTGTTGTATTTTTATTGCATTTTATGCTTCGGGCGTTGACTTCTAAGGCCCTAACTATTCAATCCGTTGGAGCAACGCCCTAGGGTGAAGCCCAGGTTTCTCGGAAAGTAGAAATGACCATAAGTTTCATACTGGTTGCAATTATTCGTTTTATACGATGGAAAAACTGTTGTATATATATTGTATTTTATGCTTCTGGCGTTGACTTCTAAGACACTAACTATTCGATCTGTGGATCAACGCCCTAGAGTGAAGCCTAGGTTGCCCGGAACGTAGAATTGGCCATCACTTTCAAACTGGTTGCAATTATTCCTTATATATGATGGAAACACTGTTGTATTTTTTTTGCATTTTATTGTTCGGGCGTTGACTTCTAAGGCCCTAGCTGTTCAATCTGTTGGAGCAACGCCCTAGGGTGAAGCCTAGGTTGCTGGGAAAGTAGAAATGTCCATAAGTTTCATACTGGTTGCAATTATTCGTTTTATACGATGGAAAAACTGTTGTATTTATATTGTATTTTATGCTTCTGGCGTTGACTTCCAAGGCACTAACTATTCGATCTGGTGGAGCAACGCAATAGACTGATGCCTAGGTTGCCCGGAACGTAGAATTGGCCATCAATTTGAAACTGGTTCAATTATACCTGTTATATGATGGACAGACTGTTGTATTTTTATTGCATTTTATGCTTCGGGTGTTGACTTCTAAGGTCCTAACTATTCAATCTGTTGGAGCAACGCCCTAGGGTGAAGCCTAGGATGCTCGGAAAGTAGAAATGACCATAAGATTCATACTGGGTGCAATTATTCGTTTTATACGATGGAAAAACTGTTGTATTTATATTGCATTTTATGCTTCTGGCGTTGACTTCTAAGGAACTAACTATTCGATCTGGTGGAACAACGCCCTAGAGTGAAGCCTAGGTTGCCCGGAACGTAGAATTGGCCATCACTTTCAAACTGCTAGCAATTATTCCTGTTATATGATGGATACACTGTTGTATTTTTATTGCATTTTATGCTTCGGGCGTTGACTTCTAAGGCCCTAACTATTCAATCCGTTGGAGCAACGCCCTAGGGTGAAGCCTAGGTTTCTCGGAAAGTAGAAATGACCATAAGTTTCATACTGGTTGCAATTATTCGTTTTATACGATGGAAAAACTGTTGTATATATATTGTATTTTATGCTTCTGGCGTTGACTTCTAAGGCACTAACTATTCGATCTGTGGATCAACGCCCTAGAGTGAAGCCTAGGTTGCCCGGAACGTAGAATTGGCCATCACTTTCAAACTGGTTGCAATTATTCCTTATATATGATGGAAACACTGTTGTATTTTTTTTGCATTTTATTGTTCGGGCGTTGACTTCTAAGGCCCTAACTATTCAATCTGTTGGAGCAACGCCCTAGGGTGAAGCCTAGGTTGCTCGGAAAGTAGAAATGTCCATAAGTTTCATACTGGTTGCAATTATTCGTTTTATACAATGGAAAAACTGTTGTATTTATATTGTATTTTATGCTTCTGGCGTTGACTTCCAAAGCACTAACTATTCGATCTGGTGGAGCAACGCAATAGAGTGATGCCTAGGTTGCCCGGAACGTAGAATTGGCCATCAATTTGAAACTGGTTGCAATTATACCTGTTATATGATGGATACACTGTTGTATTTTTATTGCATTTTATGCTTCTGGCGTAGACTTCTAAGGCCCTAGCTATTCAATCTGTTGGACCAACGCCCTAGGGTGAAGCATAGGTTGTTCGGAAAGTAGAAATGAACATAAGTTTCATACTGGTTGCAATTATTCGTTTTATACGATGGAAAAACTGTTGTATTTATATTGTATTTTATGCTTCTGGCGTTGACTTCTAAGGCACTAACTATTCGATCTGGTGGAGCAACGCCCTAGAGTGAAGCCTAGGATGCCCGGAACGTAGAATTGGCCATCACTTTCTAACTGGTTGCAATTATTCCCGATATATGATGGAAACACTGTTGTATTTTTTTTGCATTTTATTGTTCGGGCGTTGACTTCTAAGGCCCTAACTATTCAATCTGTTGGAGCAACGCCCTAGGGTGAAGCCTAGGTTGCTCGGAAAGTAGAAATATCCGTAAGTTTCATACTGGTTGCAATTATTCGTTTTATACGATGGAAGAACTGTTGTATTTATACTGTATTTTATGCTTCTGGCGTTGACTTCTAAGGCACTAACTATTCGATCTGGTGGAGCAACGCCCTAGAGTGAAGCCTAGGTTGCCCGCAACGTAGAATTGGCCATCACTTTCAAACTGGTTGCAATTATTCCTGTTATATGATGGAAACACTGTTGTATTTTTATTGCATTTTAAGCTTCGGGCGTTGACTTCTAAGGCCCTAACTATTCAATCTGTTGGGGCAACTCCCTAGGGTGAAGCCTAGGTTGCTCGGAAAGTAGAAATGACCATAAGTTTCATACTGGTTGCAATTATTCGTTTTATACGATGAAAAAACTGTTGTATTTATATTGTATTTTATGCTTCTGGCGTTGACTTCTAAGGCCCTAGCTGTTCGATCTAGTGGAGCAACGCCCCAGAATGAAGCCCAGGTTGCCCGGAAAGGAGAAATGACCATCACTTTCTAACTGGTTGCAATTAATCCTTCTATACGATGGAAAAGCTGTTGTATTTATATTGTATTTTATGCTTCTGGCGTTGACTTCTAAGGCACTAACTATTCGATCTGGTGGAGCAAGGCCCTAGAGTGAAGCCTAGGTTGCCCGGAACGTAGAATTGGCCATCACTTTCAAACTGGTTGCAATTATTCCCGATATATGATGGAAACACTGCTGTATTTTTTTTGCATTTTATGCTTCGGGCGTTGACTTCTAAGGCCCTAGCTATTCAATCTGTTGGACCAACGCCCTAGGGTGAAGCCTAGGTTGTTCGGAAAGTAGAAATGACCATAAGTTTCATACTGGTTGCAATTATTCGTTTTATACGATGGAAAAACTGTTGTATTTATATTGTATTTTATGCTTCTGGCGTTGACTTCTAAGGCACTAACTATTCGATCTGGTGGAGCAACGCCCTAGAGCGAAGCCTAGGTTGCCCGGAACGTAGGATTGGCCATCACTTTGAAACTGGTTGCAATTATTCCTGTTACATGATGGAAACACTGTTGTATTTTTTTTGCATTTTATGGTTCGGGCGTTGACTTCTAAGGTCCTAACTATTCAATCTGTTGGAGCAACGCCCTAGGGTGAAGCCTAGGATGCTCGGAAAGTAGAAATGACCATAAGTTTCATACTGGGTGCAATTATTCGTTTTATACGATGGAAAAACTGTTGTATTTATATTGCATTTTATGCTTCTGGCGTTGACTTCTAAGGCACTAACTATTCGATCTGGTGGAACAACGCCCTAGAGTGAAGCCTAGGTTGCCCGGAACGTAGAATTGGCCATCACTTTCAAACTGCTAGCAATTATTCCTGTTATATGATGGATACACTGTTGTATTTTTATTGCATTTTATGCTTCGGGCGTTGACTTCTAAGGCCCTAACTATTCAATCCGTTGGAGCAACGCCCTAGGGTGAAGCCTAGGTTTCTCGGAAAGTAGAAATGACCATAAGTTTCATACTGGTTGCAATTATTCGTTTTATACGATGGAAAAACTGTTGTATATATATTGTATTTTATGCTTCTGGCGTTGACTTCTAAGGCACTAACTATTCGATCTGTGGATCAACGCCCTAGAGTGAAGCCTAGGTTGCCCGGAACGTAGAATTGGCCATCACTTTCAAACTGCTAGCAATTATTCCTGTTATATGATGGATACACTGTTGTATTTTTATTGCATTTTATGCTTCGGGCGTTGACTTCTAAGGCCCTAACTATTCAATCTGTTGGAGCAACGCCCTAGGGTGAAGCCTAGGTTGCTCGGAAAGTAGAAATGTCCATAAGTTTCATACTGGTTGCAATTATTCGTTTTATACGATGGAAAAAGTGTTGTATTTATATTGTATTTTATGCTTCTGGCGTTGACTTCCAAAGCACTAACTATTCGATCTGGTGGAGCAACGCAATAGTGTGATGCCTAGGTTGCCCGGAACGTAGAATTGGCCATCAATTTGAAACTGGTTGCAATTATACCTGTTATATGATGGATACACTGTTGTATTTTTATTGCATTTTATGCTTCTGGCGTAGACTTCTAAGGCCCTAGCTATTCAATCTGTTGGAGCAACGCCCTAGGGTGAAGCATAGGTTGTTCGGAAAGTAGAAATGAACATAAGTTTCATACTGGTTGCAATTATTCGTTTTATACGATGGAAAAACTGTTGTATTTATATTGTATTTTATGCTTCTGGCGTTGACTTCTAAGGCACTAACTATTCGATCTGGTGGAGCAACGCCCTAGAGTGAAGCCTAGGATGCCCGGAACGTAGAATTGGCCATCACTTTCTAACTGGTTGCAATTATTCCCGATATATGATGGAAACACTGTTGTATTTTTTTTGCATTTTATTGTTCGGGCGTTGACTTCTAAGGCCCTAACTATTCAATCTGTTGGAGCAACGCCCTAGGGTGAAGCCTAGGTTGCTCGGAAAGTAGAAATATCCGTAAGTTTCATACTGGTTGCAATTATTCGTTTTATACGATGGAAGAACTGTTGTATTTATACTGTATTTTATGCTTCTGGCGTTGACTTCTAAGGCACTAACTATTCGATCTGGTGGAGCAACGCCCTAGAGTGAAGCCTAGGTTGCCCGCAACGTAGAATTGGCCATCACTTTCAAACTGGTTGCAATTATTCCTGTTATATGATGGAAACACTGTTGTATTTTTATTGCATTTTAAGCTTCGGGCGTTGACTTCTAAGGCCCTAACTATTCAATCTGTTGGGGCAACTCCCTAGGGTGAAGCCTAGGTTGCTCGGAAAGTAGAAATGACCATAAGTTTCATACTGGTTGCAATTATTCGTTTTATACGATGAAAAAACTGTTGTATTTATATTGTATTTTATGCTTCTGGCGTTGACTTCTAAGGCCCTAGCTGTTCGATCTAGGGGAGCAACGCCCCAGAATGAAGCCCAGGTTGCCCGGAAAGGAGAAATGACCATCACTTTCTAACTGGTTGCAATTAATCCTTCTATACGATGGAAAAGCTGTTGTATTTATATTGTATTTTATGCTTCTGGCGTTGACTTCTAAGGCACTAACTATTCGATCTGGTGGAGCAAGGCCCTAGAGTGAAGCCTAGGTTGCCCGGAACGTAGAATTGGCCATCACTTTCAAACTGGTTGCAATTATTCCCGATATATGATGGAAACACTGCTGTATTTTTTTTGCATTTTATGGTTCGGGCGTTGACTTCTAAGGCCCTAACTATTCAATCTGTTGGAGCAACGCCCTAGGGTGTAGCCTAGGTTGCTCGGAAATTAGAAATGACCATTAGTTTCATACTGGTTGCAATTATTCGTTTTATACGATGGAAAAGCTGTTGTATTTATATTGTATTTTATGCTTTGGCGTTGACTTCTAAGGCACTAACTATTCGATCTGGTGGAGCAACGCCCTAGAGTGAAGCCTATGTTGCCCGGAACGTAGAACTGGCCATCACTTTCAAACTGGTTGCAATTATTCCTGTTATATGATGGATACACTGTTGTATTTTTATTGCATTTTATGCTTCGGGCGCTGACTTCTAAGGCCCTAACTATTCAATCTGTTGGACCAACGCCCTAGGGTGAAGCCTATGTTGCTCGGAAAGTAGAAATGTCCATAAGTTTCATACTGGTTGCAATTATTCGTTTTATACGATGGAAAAACTGTTGTATATATATTGTATTTTATGCTTCTGGCGTTGACTTCTAAGGCACTAACTATTCGATCTGTGGATCAACGCCCTAGAGTGAAGCCTAGGTTGCCCGGAACGTAGAATTGGCCATCACTTTCAAACTGGTTGCAATTATTCCTTATATATGATGGAAACACTGTTGTATTTTTTTTGCATTTTATTGTTCGGGCGTTGACTTCTAAGGCCCTAACTATTCAATCTGTCGGAGCAACGCCCTAGGGTGAAGCCTAGGTTGCTGGGAAAGTAGAAATGTCCATAAGTTTCATACTGGTTGCAATTATTCGTTTTATACGATGGAAAAGCTGTTGTATTTATATTGTATTTTATGCTTCTGGCGTTGACTTCTAAGGCACTATCTATTCGATCTGGTGGAGCAACGCCCTAGAGCGAAGCCTAGGTTGCCCGGAACGTAGGATTGGCCATCACTTTCAAACTGGTTGCAATTATTCCTGTTATATGATGGAAACACTGTTGTATTTTTTTTGCATTTTATGGTTCGGGCGTTGACTTCTAAGGTCCTAACTATTCAATCTGTTGGAGCAACGCCCTAGGGTGAAGCCTAGGATGCTCGGAAAGTAGAAATGACCATAAGTTTCATACTGGGTGCAATTATTCGTTTTATACAATGGAAAAACTGTTGCATTTATATTGTATTTTATGCTTCTGGCGTTGACTTCTAAGGCACTAACTATTCGATCTGGTGGAACAACGCCCTAGAGTGAAGCCTAGGTTGCCAGGAACGTAGAATTGGCCATCACTTTCAAACTGCTTGCAATTATTCCTGTTATATGATGGATACACTGTTGTATTTTTATTGCATTTTATGCTTCGGGCGTTGACTTCTAAGGCCCTAACTATTCAATCTGTTGGAGCAACGCCCTAGGGTGAAGCCTAGGTTGCTCGGAAAGTAGAAATATCCATAAGTTTCATACTGGTTGCAATTATTCGTTTTATACGATGAAAAAACTGTTGTATTTATATTGTATTTTATGCTTCTGGCGTTGACTTCTAAGGCCCTAGCTGTTCGATCTGGTGGAGCAAGGCCCTAGAGTGAAGCCTAGGTTGCCCGGAACGTAGAATTGGCCATCACTTTCAAACTGGTTGCAATTATTCCCGATATATGATGGAAACACTGTTGTATTTTTTTTGCATTTTATTGTTCGGGCGTTGACTTCTAAGGCCCTAACTATTCAATCTGTTGGAGCAACGCCCTAGGGTGAAGCCTAGGTTGCTCGGAAAGTAGAAATATCCATACGTTTCATACTGGTTGCAATTATTCGTTTTATACGATGAAAAAACTGTTGTATTTATATTGTATTTTATGCTTCTGGCGTTGACTTCTAAGGCCCTAGCTGTTCGATCTGGTGGAGCAAGGCCCTAGAGTGAAGCCTAGGTTGCCCGGAACGTAGAATTGGCCATCACTTTCAAACTGGTTGCAATTATTCCCGATATATGATGGAAACACTGTTGTATTTTTTTTGCATTTTATGGTTCGGGCGTTGACTTATAAGGTCCTAACTATTCAATCTGTTGGAGCAACGCCCTAGGGTGAAGCCTAGGATGCTCGGAAAGTAGAAATGACCATAAGTTTCATACTGGGTGCAATTATTCGTTTTATACGATGGAAAAACTGTTGCATTTATATTGTATTTTATGCTTCTGGCGTTGACTTCTAAGGCACTAACTATTCGATCTGGTGGAACAACGCCCTAGAGTGAAGCCTAGGTTGCCCGGAACGTAGAATTGGCCATCACTTTCAAACTGGTTGCAATTATTCCCGATATATGGTGGAAACACTGTTGCATTTTTTTTGCATTTTATGGTCCGGGCGTTGACTTCTAAGGCCCTAACTATTCAATCTGTTGGAGCAACGCCCTAGGGTGAAGCCTAGGTTGCTGGGAAAGTAGAAATGACCATAAGTTTCATACTGGGTGCAATTATTCGTTTTATACACTGGAAAAACTGTTGCATTTATAGTGTATTTTATGCTTCTGGCGTTGACTTCTAAGGCACTATCTATTCGATCTGGTGGAGCAACGCCCTAGAGCGAAGCCTAGGTTGCCCGGAACGTAGGATTGGCCATCACTTTCAAACTGGTTGCAATTATTCCTGTTATATGATGGAAACACTGTTGTATTTTTTTTGCATTTTATGGTTCGGGCGTTGACTTCTAAGGTCCTAACTATTCAATCTGTTGGAGCAACGCCCTAGGGTGAAGCCTAGGATGCTCGGAAAGTAGAAATGACCATAAGTTTCATACTGGGTGCAATTATTCGTTTTATACAATGGAAAAACTGTTGCATTTATATTGTATTTTATGCTTCTGGCGTTGACTTCTAAGGCACTAACTATTCGATCTGGTGGAACAACGCCCTAGAGTGAAGCCTAGGTTGCCAGGAACGTAGAATTGGCCATCACTTTCAAACTGCTTGCAATTATTCCTGTTATATGATGGATACACTGTTGTATTTTTATTGCATTTTATGCTTCGGGCGTTGACTTCTATGGCCCTAACTATTCAATCCGTTGGAGCAACGCGCTAGGGTGAAGCCTAGGTTGCTCGGAAAGTAGAAATGACCATAAGTTTCATACTGGTTGCAATTATTCGTTTTATACGATGGAAAAACTGTTGTATTTATATTGTATTTTATGCTTCTGGTGTTGACTTCTAAGGCACTAACTATTCGATCTGGTGGAGCAACGCCCTAGAGTGAAGCCTAGGTTGCCCGGAACGTAGAATTGGCCATCACTTTCAAACTGGTTGCAATTATTCCCGATATATGATGGAAACACTGTTGTATTTTTATTGCATTTTATGGTTCGGGCGTTGACTTATAAGGTCCTAACTATTCAATCTGTTGGAGCAACGCCCTAGGGTGAAGCCTAGGATGCTCGGAAAGTAGAAATGACCATAAGTTTCATACTGGGTGCAATTATTCGTTTTATACAATGGAAAAACTGTTGCATTTATATTGTATTTTATGCTTCTGGCGTTGACTTCTAAGGCACTAACTATTCGATCTGGTGGAACAACGCCCTAGAGTGAAGCCTAGGTTGCCAGGAACGTAGAATTGGCCATCACTTTCAAACTGCTTGCAATTATTCCTGTTATATGATGGATACACTGTTGTATTTTTATTGCATTTTATGCTTCGGGCGTTGACTTCTAAGGCCCTAACTATTCAATCTGTTGGAGCAACGCCCTAGGGTGAAGCCTAGGTTGCTCGGAAAGTAGAAATATCCATAAGTTTCATACTGGTTGCAATTATTCGTTTTATACGATGAAAAAACTGTTGTATTTATATTGTATTTTATGCTTCTGGCGTTGACTTCTAAGGCCCTAGCTGTTCGATCTGGTGGAGCAAGGCCCTAGAGTGAAGCCTAGGTTGCCCGGAACGTAGAATTGGCCATCACTTTCAAACTGGTTGCAATTATTCCCGATATATGATGGAAACACTGTTGTATTTTTTTTGCATTTTATTGTTCGGGCGTTGACTTCTAAGGCCCTAACTATTCAATCTGTTGGAGCAACGCCCTAGGGTGAAGCCTAGGTTGCTCGGAAAGTAGAAATATCCATACGTTTCATACTGGTTGCAATTATTCGTTTTATACGATGAAAAAACTGTTGTATTTATATTGTATTTTATGCTTCTGGCGTTGACTTCTAAGGCCCTAGCTGTTCGATCTGGTGGAGCAAGGCCCTAGAGTGAAGCCTAGGTTGCCCGGAACGTAGAATTGGCCATCACTTTCAAACTGGTTGCAATTATTCCCGATATATGATGGAAACACTGTTGTATTTTTTTTGCATTTTATGGTTCGGGCGTTGACTTATAAGGTCCTAACTATTCAATCTGTTGGAGCAACGCCCTAGGGTGAAGCCTAGGATGCTCGGAAAGTAGAAATGACCATAAGTTTCATACTGGGTGCAATTATTCGTTTTATACGATGGAAAAACTGTTGCATTTATATTGTATTTTATGCTTCTGGCGTTGACTTCTAAGGCACTAACTATTCGATCTGGTGGAACAACGCCCTAGAGTGAAGCCTAGGTTGCCCGGAACGTAGAATTGGCCATCACTTTCAAACTGGTTGCAATTATTCCCGATATATGGTGGAAACACTGTTGCATTTTTTTTGCATTTTATGGTCCGGGCGTTGACTTCTAAGGCCCTAACTATTCAATCTGTTGGAGCAACGCCCTAGGGTGAAGCCTAGGTTGCTGGGAAAGTAGAAATGACCATAAGTTTCATACTGGGTGCAATTATTCGTTTTATACACTGGAAAAACTGTTGCATTTATAGTGTATTTTATGCTTCTGGCGTTGACTTCTAAGGCACTATCTATTCGATCTGGTGGAGCAACGCCCTAGAGCGAAGCCTAGGTTGCCCGGAACGTAGGATTGGCCATCACTTTCAAACTGGTTGCAATTATTCCTGTTATATGATGGAAACACTGTTGTATTTTTTTTGCATTTTATGGTTCGGGCGTTGACTTCTATGGCCCTAACTATTCAATCCGTTGGAGCAACGCGCTAGGGTGAAGCCTAGGTTGCTCGGAAAGTAGAAATGACCATAAGTTTCATACTGGTTGCAATTATTCGTTTTATACGATGGAAAAACTGTTGTATTTATATTGTATTTTATGCTTCTGGTGTTGACTTCTAAGGCACTAACTATTCGATCTGGTGGAGCAACGCCCTAGAGTGAAGCTTAGGTTGCCCGGAACGTAGAATTGGCCATCACTTTCAAACTGGTTGCAATTATTCCCGATATATGATGGAAACACTGTTGTATTTTTATTGCATTTTATGGTTCGGGCGTTGACTTATAAGGTCCTAACTATTCAATCTGTTGGAGCAACGCCCTAGGGTGAAGCCTAGGATGCTCGGAAAGTAGAAATGACCATAAGTTTCATACTGGGTGCAATTATTCGTTTTATACGATGGAAAAACTGTTGCATTTATATTGTATTTTATGCATCTGGCGTTGACTTCTAAGGCACTAACTATTCGATCTGGTGGAACAACGCCCTAGAGTGAAGCCTAGGTTGCCCGGAACGTAGAATTGGCCATCACTTTCAAACTGGTTGCAATTATTCCCGATATATGGTGGAAACACTGTTGCATTTTTTTTGCATTTTATGGTCCGGGCGTTGACTTCTAAGGCCCTAACTATTCAATCTGTTGGAGCAACGCCCTAGGGTGAAGCCTAGGTTGCTGGAAAAGTAGAAATGACCATAAGTTTCATACTGGGTGCAATTATTCGTTTTATACACTGGAAAAACTGTTGCATTTATATTGTATTTTATGCTTCTGGCGTTGACTTCTAAGGCACTATCTATTCGATCTGGTGGAGCAACGCCCTAGAGCGAAGCCTAGGTTGCCCGGAACGTAGGATTGGCCATCACTTTCAAACTGGTTGCAATTATTCCTGTTATATGATGGAAACACTGTTGTATTTTCTTTGCATTTTATGGTTCGGGCGTTGACTTCTAAGGTCCTAACTATTCAATCTGTTGGAGCAACGCCCTAGGGTGAAGCCTAGGATGCTCGGAAAGTAGAAATGACCATAAGTTTCATACTGGGTGCAATTATTCGTTTTATACAATGGAAAAACTGTTGCATTTATATTGTATTTTATGCTTCTGGCGTTGACTTCTAAGGCACTAACTATTCGATCTGGTGGAACAACGCCCTAGAGTGAAGCCTAGGTTGCCAGGAACGTAGAATTGGCCATCACTTTCAAACTGCTTGCAATTATTCCTGTTATATGATGGATACACTGTTGTATTTTTATTGCATTTTATGCTTCGGGCGTTGACTTCTATGGCCCTAACTATTCAATCCGTTGGAGCAACGCGCTAGGGTGAAGCCTAGGTTGCTCGGAAAGTAGAAATGACCATAAGTTTCATACTGGTTGCAATTATTCGTTTTATACGATGGAAAAACTGTTGTATTTATATTGTATTTTATGCTTCTGGTGTTGACTTCTAAGGCACTAACTATTCAATCTGTTGGAGCAACGCCCTAGGGTGAAGCCTAGGTTGCTCGGAAAGTAGAAATATCCATAAGTTTCATACTGGTTGCAATTATTCGTTTTATACGATGAAAAAACTGTTGTATTTATATTGTATTTTATGCTTCTGGCGTTGACTTCTAAGGCCCTAGCTGTTCGATCTGGTGGAACAACGCCCTAGAGTGAAGCCTAGGTTGCCCGGAACGTAGAATTGGCCATCACTTTCAAACTGGTTGCAATTATTCCCGATATATGGTGGAAACACTGTTGCATTTTTTTTGCATTTTATGGTCCGGGCGTTGACTTCTAAGGCCCTAACTATTCAATCTGTTGGAGCAACGACCTAGGGTGAAGCCTAGGTTGCTCGGAAAGTAGAAATGACCATAAGTTTCATACTGGTTGCAATTATTCGTTTTATACGATGGAAAAGCTGTTGTATTTATATTGTATTTTCTGCTTCTGGCGTTGACTTCTAAGGCACTAACTATTCGATCTGGTGGAGCAACGCCCTAGAGTGAAGCCTAGGTTGCCCGGAACGTAGAATTGGCCATCACTTTCAAACTGGTTGCAATTATTCCCGATATATGATGGAAACACTGTTGTATTTTTTTTGCATTTTATGCTTCTGGCGTTGACTTCTAAGGCCCTAGCTATTCAATCTGTTGGACCAACGCCCTAGGGTGAAGCCTATGTTGCTCGGAAAGTAGAAATGTCCATAAGTTTCATACTGGTTGCAATTATTCGTTTTATACGATGGAAAAACTGTTGTATATATATTGTATTTTATGCTTCTGGCGTTGACTTCTAAGGCACTAACTATTCGATCTGTGGATCAACGCCCTAGAGTGAAGCCTAGGTTGCCCGGAACGTAGAATTGGCCATCACTTTCAAACTGGTTGCAATTATTCCTTATATATGATGGAAACACTGTTGTATTTTTTTTGCATTTTATTGTTCGGGCGTTGACTTCTAAGGCCCTAGCTATTCAATCTGTTGGACCAACGCCCTAGGGTGAAGCCTAGGTTGCTCGGAAAGTAGAAATGCACATAAGTTTCATACTGGTTGCAATTATTCGTTTTATACGATGGAAAAACTGTTGTATTTGTATTGTATTTTATGCTTTTGGCGTTGACTTCTAAGGCACTAACTATTCGATCTGGTGGAGCAACGCCCTAGAGTGAAGCCTAGGTTGCCCGGAACGTAGAATTGGCCATCACTTTCAAACTGGTTGCAATTATTCCTGTTATATGATGGATACACTGTTGTATTTTTATTGCATTTTATGCTTCGGGCGTTGACTTCTAAGGCCCTAACTATTCAATCTGTTGGACCAACGCCCTAGGGTGAAGCCTATGTTGCTCGGAAAGTAGAAATGTCCATAAGTTTCATACTGGTTGCAATTATTCGTTTTATACGATGGAAAAACTGTTGTATATATATTGTATTTTATGCTTCTGGCGTTGACTTCTAAGGCACTAACTATTCGATCTGTGGATCAACGCCCTAGAGTGAAGCCTAGGTTGCCCGGAAAGTAGAATTGGCCATCACTTTCAAACTGGTTGCAATTATTCCTTATATATGATGGAAACACTGTTGTATTTTTTTTGCATTTTATTGTTCGGGCGTCGACTTCTAAGGCCCTAACTATTCAATCTGTTGGAGCAACGCCCTTGGGTGAAGCCTAGGTTGCTGGGAAAGTAGAAATGTCCATAAGTTTCATACTGGTTGCAATTATTCGTTTTATACGATGGAAAAACTGTTGTATTTATATTGTATTTTATGCTTCTGCCGTTGACTTCTAAGGCACTATCTATTCGATCTGGTGGAGCAACGCCCTAGAGCGAAGCCTAGGTTGCCCGGAACGTAGGATTGGCCATCACTTTCAAACTGGTTGCAATTATTCCTGTTATATGATGGAAACACTGTTGTATTTTTTTTGCATTTTATGGTTCGGGCGTTGACTTCTAAGGTCCTAACTATTCAATCTGTTGGAGCAACGCCCTAGGGTAAAGCCTAGGATGCTCGGAAAGTAGAAATGACCATAAGTTTCATACTGGTTGCAATTATTCGTTTTATACGATGGAAAAACTGTTGTATTTATATTGTATTTTATGCTTTTGGCGTTGACTTCTAAGGCACTAACTATTCGATCTGGTGGAACAACGCCCTAGAGTGAAGCCTAGGTTGCCCGGAACGTAGAATTGGCCATCACTTTCAAACTGCTTGCAATTATTCCTGTTATATGATGGATACACTGTTGTATTTTTATTGCATTTTATGCTTCGGGCGTTGACTTCTAAGGCCCTAACTATTCAATCTGTTGGACCAACGCCCTAGGGTGAAGCCTATGTTGCTCGGAAAGTAGAAATGTCCATAAGTTTCATACTGGTTGCAATTATTCGTTTTATACGATGGAAAAACTGTTGTATATATATTGTATTTTATGCTTCTGGCGTTGACTTCTAAGGCACTAACTATTCGATCTGTGGAGCAACGCCCTAGAGTGAAGCCTAGGTTGCCCGGAACGTAGAATTGGCCATCACTTTCAAACTGGTTGCAATTATTCCTTATATTTGATGGAAACACTGTTGTATTTTTTTTGCATTTTATTGTTCGGGCGTTGACTTCTAAGGCCCTAACTATTCAATCTGTTGGAGCAACGCCCTAGGGTGAAGCCTAGGTTGCTGGGAAAGTAGAAATGACCATAAGTTTCATACTGGGTGCAATTATTCGTTTTATACACTGGAAAAACTGTTGCATTTATATTGTATTTTATGCTTCTGGCGTTGACTTCTAAGGCACTAACTATTCGATCTGGTGGAGCAACGCCCTAGAGTGAAGCCTAGGTTGCTCGGAACGTAGAATTGGCCATCACTTTCAAACTGGTTGCAATTATTCCTGTTATATGATGGAAACACTGTTGTATTCTTATTGCATTTTATGCTTCGGGCGTTGACTTCTAAGGCCCTAACTATTCAATCTGTTGGGGCAACGCCCTAGGGTGAAGCCTAGGTTGCTCGGAAAGTAGAAATGACCATAAGTTTCATACTGGTTGCAATTATTCGTTTTATACGATGAAAAAACTGTTGTATTTATATTGTATTTTATGCTTCTGGCGTTGACTTCTAAGGCCCTAGCTGTTCGATCTAGTGGAGCAACGCCCTAGAATGAAGCCCAGGTTGCCCGGAAAGGAGAAATGACCATCACTTTCTAACTGGTTGCAATTAATCCTTCTATACGATGGAAAAGCTGTTGTATTTATATTGTATTTTATGCTTCTGGCGTTGACTTCTAAGGCACTAACTACTCGATCTGGTGGAGCAACGCCCTAGAGTGAAGCCTAGGTTGCCCGGAACGTAGAATTGGCCATCACTTTCAAACTGCTTGCAATTATTCCTGTTATATGATGGATACACTGCTGTATTTTTATTGCATTTTATGCTTCGGGCGTTGACTTCTAAGGCCCTAACTATTCAATCTGTTGGACCAACGCCCTAGGGTGAAGCCTATGTTGCTCGGAAAGTAGAAATGTCCATAAGTTTCATACTGGTTGCAATTATTCGTTTTATACGATGGAAAAACTGTTGTATATATATTGTATTTTATGCTTCTGGCGTTGACTTCTAAGGCACTAACTATTCGATCTGTGGATCAACGCCCTAGAGTGAAGCCTAGGTTGCCCGGAACGTAGAATTGGCCATCACTTTCAAACTGGTTGCAATTATTCCTGTTATATGATGGAAACACTGTTGTATTTTTTTTGCATTTTATGGTTCGGGCGTTGACTTCTAAGGTCCTAACTATTCAATCTGTTGGAGCAACGCCCTAGGGTGAAGCCTAGGATGCTCGGAAAGTAGAAATGACCATAAGTTTCATACTGGTTGCAATTATTCGTTTTATACGATGGAAAAACTGTTGTATTTATATTGTATTTTATGCTTTTGGCGTTGACTTCTAAGGCACTAACTATTCGATCTGGTGGAACAACGCCCTAGAGTGAAGCCTAGGTTGCCCGGAACGTAGAATTGGCCATCACTTTCAAACTGCTTGCAATTATTCCTGTTATATGATGGATACACTGCTGTATTTTTATTGCATTTTATGCTTCGGGCGTTGACTTCTAAGGCCCTAACTATTCAATCTGTTGGACCAACGCCCTAGGGTGAAGCCTATGTTGCTCGGAAAGTAGAAATGTCCATAAGTTTCATACTGGTTGCAATTATTCGTTTTATACGATGGAAAAACTGTTGTATATATATTGTATTTTATACTTCTGGCGTTGACTTCTAAGGCACTAACTATTCGATCTGTGGAGCAACGCCCTAGAGTGAAGCCTAGGTTGCCCGGAACGTAGAATTGGCCATCACTTTCAAACTGGTTGCAATTATTCCTTATATATGATGGAAACACTGTTGTATTTTTTTTGCATTTTATTGTTCGGGCGTTGACTTGTAAGGCCCTAACTATTCAATCTGTTGGAGCAACGCCCTAGGGTGAAGCCTAGGATGCTCGGAAAGTAGAAATGACCATAAGTTTCATACTGGGTGCAATTATTCGTTTTATACAATGGAAAAACTGTTAAATTTATATTGTATTTTATGCTTCTGGCGTTGACTTCTAAGGCACTAACTATTCGATCTGGTGGAACAACGCCCTAGAGTGAAGCCTAGGTTGCCCGGAACGTAGAATTGGCCATCACTTTCAAACTGCTTGCAATTATTCCTGTTATATGATGGATACACTGTTTTATTTTTATTGCATTTTATGCTTCGGGCGTTGACTTCTCAGGCCCTAACTATTCAATCTGTTGGAGCAACGCCCTAGGGTGAAGCCTAGGTTGCTCGGAAAGTAGAAATGTCCATAAGTTTCATACTGGTTGCAATTATTCGTTTTATACGATGGAAAAACTGTTGTATTTATATTGTATTTTATGCTTCTGGCGTTGACTTCTAAGGCACTAACTATTCGATCTGGTGGAGCAACGCAATAGAGTGAAGCCTAGGTTGCCCGGAACGTAGAATTGGCCATCACTTTCAAACTGGTTGCAATTATTCCTGTTATATGATGGACACACTGTTGTATTTTTTTTGCATTTTATTGTTCGGGCGTTGACTTCTAAGGCCCTAACTATTCAATCTGTTGGAGCAACGCCCTAGGGTGAAGCCTAGGTTGCTCGGAAAGTAGAAATATCCATAAGTTTCATACTGGTTGCAATTATTCGTTTTATACGATGGAAAAACTGTTGTATTTATATTGTATTTTATGCTTCTGGCGTTGACTTCTAAGGCACTAACTATTCGATCTGGTGGAGCAACGCCCTAGAGTGAAGCCTAGGTTGCCCGGAACGTAGAATTGGCCATCACTTTCAAACTGGTTGCAATTATTCCTGTTATATGATGGAAACACTGTTGTATTCTTATTGCATTTTATGCTTCGGGCGTTGACTTCTAAGGCCCTAACTATTCAATCTGTTGGGGCAACGCCCTAGGGTGAAGCCTAGGTTGCTCGGAAAGTAGAAATGACCTTAAGTTTCATACTGGTTGCTATTATTCGTTTTATACGATGAAAAAACTGTTGTATTTATATTGTATTTTATGCTTCTGGCGTTGACTTCTAAGGCCCTAGCTGTTCGATCTAGTGGAGCAACGCCCTACAATGAAGCCCAGGTTGCCCGGAAAGGAGAAATGACCATCACTTTCTAACTGGTTGCAATTAATCCTTCTATACGATGGAAAAGCTGTTGTATTTATATTGTATTTTATGCTTCTGTCGTTGACTTCTAAGGCACTAACTACTCGATCTGGTGGGGCAACGCCCTAGAGTGAAGCCTTTGTTGCCCGGAACGTAGAATTGGCCATCACTTTCAAACTGGTTGCAATTATTCCCGATATATGGTGGAAACACTGTTGTATTTTTATTGCATTTTATGCTTCGGGCGTTGACTTCTAAGGCCCTAACTATTCAATCTGTTGGGGCAACGCCCTAGGGTGAAGCCTAGGTTGCTCGGAAAGTAGAAATGACCATAAGTTTCATACTGGTTGCAATTATTCGTTTTATACGATGGAAAAACTGTTGTATTTATATTGTATTTTATGCTTCTGGCGTTGACTTCTAAGGCACTAACTATTCGATCTGGTGGAGCCACGCCCTAGAGTGAAGCCTAGGTTGCCCGGAACGTAGAATTGGCCATCACTTTCAAACTGGTTGCAATTATACCTGATATATGATGTAAACACTGTTGTATTTTTTTTGCATTTTATGGTTCGGGCGTTGACTTCTAAGGCCCTAACTATACAATCTGTTGGAGCAACGCCCTAGGGTGAAGCCTAGGTTGCTCGGAAAGTAGAAATGACCATAAGCTTCATACTGGTTGCAATTATTCGTTTTATACGATGGAAAAGCTGTTGTATTTATATTGTATTTTATGCTTCTGGCGTTGACTTCTAAGGCACTAACTATTCGATCTGGTGGAGCAACGCCCTAGAGTGAAGCCTAGGTTGCCCGGAACGTAGAATTGGCCATCACCTTCAAACTGGTTGCAATTATTCCTGTTATATGATGGAAACACTGTTGTATTCTTATTGCATTTTATGCTTCGGGCGTTGACTTCTAAGGCCCTAACTATTCAATCTGTTGGACCAACGGCCTAGGGTGAAGCCTATGTTGCTCGGAAAGTAGAAATGTCCATAAGTTTCATACTGGTTGCAATTATTCGTTTTATACGATGGAAAAACTGTTGTATATATATTGTATTTTATGCTTCTGGCGTTGACTTCTAAGGCACTAACTATTCGATCTGTGGATCAACGCCCTAGAGTGAAGCCTAGGTTGCCCGGAACGTAGAATTGGCCATCACTTTCAAACTGGTTGCAATTATTCCTTATATATGATGGAAACACTGTTGTATTTTTTTTGCATTTTATTGTTCGGGCGTTGACTTCTAAGGCCCTAACTATTCAATCTGTTGGAGCAACGCCCTAGGGTGAAGCCTAGGTTGCTCGGAAAGTATAAATGACCATAAGTTTCATACTGGTTGCAATTATTCGTTTTATACGATGGAAAAACTGTTGTATTTATATTGTATTTTATGCTTCTGGCGTTGACTTCTAAGGCACGAACTATTCGATCTGGTGGAGCAACGCCCTAGAGTGAAGCCTAGGTTGCGCGGAACGTAGAATTGCCCATCACTTTCAAACTGGTTGCAATTATTCCTGTTATATGATGGATACACTGTTGTATTTTTATTGCATTTTATGCTTCGGGCGTTGACTTCGAAGGCCCTAACTATTCAATCTGTAGGGGCAACGCCCTAGGGTGAAGCCTAGGTTTCTCGGAAAGTAGAAATGACCATAAGTTTCATACTGGTTGCAATTATTCGTTTTATACGATGGAAAAGCTGTTGTATTTATATTGTATTTTATGCTTCTGGCGTTGACTTTTAAGGCCCTAGCTGTTCGATCTAGTGGAGCAACGCCCTAGAATGAAGCCCAGGTTGCCCGGAAAGGAGAAATGACCATCACTTTCTAACTGGTTGCAATTAATCCTTCTATACGATGGAAAAGCTGTTTTATTTATATTGTATTTTATGCTTCTGGCGTTGACTTCTAAGGCCCTAACTATTCGATCTGGTGGAGCAACGCCCTAGAGTGAAGCCTAGGTTGCCCGGAACGTAGAATTGGCCATCACTTTCAAACTGGTTGCAATTATTCCCGATATATGATGGAAACACTGCTGTATTTTTTTTGCATTTTTTTGCTTCGGGCGTTGACTTCTAAGGCCCTAGCTATTCAATCTGTTGGACCAACGCCCTAGGGTGAAGCCTAGGTTGCTCGGAAAGTAGAAATGACCATAAGTTTCATACTGGTTGCAATTATTCGTTTTATACGATGGAAAAACTGTTGTATTTATATTGTACTTTATGCTTCTGGCGTTGACTTCTAAGGCACTAACTATTCGATCTGGTGGAGCAACGCCCTAGAATGAAGCCCAGGTTGCCCGGAACGTAGAATTGGCCATCACTTTCAAACTGGTTGCAATTATTCCTGTTATATGATGGATACACTGCTGTATTTTTATTGCATTTTATGCTTCGGGCGTTGACTTCTAAGGCCCTAACTATTCAATCTGTTGGACCAACGCCCTAGGGTGAAGCCTATGTTGCTCGGAAAGTAGAAATGTCCATAAGTTTCATACTGGTTGCAATTATTCGTTTTATACGATGGAAAAACTGTTGTATATATATTGTATTTTATACTTCTGGCGTTGACTTCTAAGGCACTAACTATTCGATCTGTGGAGCAACGCCCTAGAGTGAAGCCTAGGTTGCCCGGAACGTAGAATTGGCCATCACTTTCAAACTGGTTGCAATTATTCCTTATATATGATGGAAACACTGTTGTATTTTTTTTGCATTTTATTGTTCGGGCGTTGACTTGTAAGGCCCTAACTATTCAATCTGTTGGAGCAACGCCCTAGGGTGAAGCCTAGGTTGCTGGGAAAGTAGAAATGTCCATAAGTTTCATAATGGTTGCAATTATTCGTTTTATACGATGGAAAAACTGTTGTATTTATATTGTATTTTATGCTTCTGCCGTTGACTTCTAAGGCACTATCTATTCGATCTGGTGGAGTAACGCCCTAGAGCGAAGCCTAGGTTGCCCGGAACGTAGGATTGGCCATCACTTTCAAACTGGTTGCAATTATTCCTGTTATATGATGGAAACACTGTTGTATTTTTTTTGCATTTTATGGTTCGGGCGTTGACTTCTAAGGTCCTAACTATTCAATCTGTTGGAGCAACGCCCTAGGGTGAAGCCTAGGATGCTCGGAAAGTAGAAATGACCATAAGTTTCATACTGGGTGCAATTATTCGTTTTATACAATGGAAAAACTGTTGCATTTATATTGTATTTTATGCTTCTGGCGTTGACTTCTAAGGCACTAACTATTCGATCTGGTGGAACAACGCCCTAGAGTGAAGCCTAGGTTGCCCGGAACGTAGAATTGGCCATCACTTTCAAACTGCTTGCAATTATTCCTGTTATATGATGGATACACTGTTTTATTTTTATTGCATTTTATGCTTCGGGCGTTGACTTCTCAGGCCCTAACTATTCAATCTGTTGGAGCAACGCCCTAGGGTGAAGCCTAGGTTGCTCGGAAAGTAGAAATGTCCATAAGTTTCATACTGGTTGCAATTATTCGTTTTATACGATGGAAAAACTGTTGTATTTATATTGTATTTTATGCTTCTGGCGTTGACTTCTAAGGCACTAACTATTCGATCTGGTGGAGCAACGCAATAGAGTGAAGCCTAGGTTGCCCGGAACGTAGAATTGGCCATCACTTTCAAACTGGTTGCAATTATTCCTGTTATATGATGGACACACTGTTGTATTTTTTTTGCATTTTATTGTTCGGGCGTTGACTTCTAAGGCCCTAACTATTCAATCTGTTGGAGCAACGCCCTAGGGTGAAGCCTAGGTTGCTCGGAAAGTAGAAATATCCATAAGTTTCATACTGGTTGCAATTATTCGTTTTATACGATGGAAAAACTGTTGTATTTATATTGTATTTTATGCTTCTGGCGTTGACTTCTAAGGCACTAACTATTCGATCTGGTGGAGCAACGCCCTAGAGTGAAGCCAAGGTTGCCCGGAACGTAGAATTGGCCATCACTTTCAAACTGGTTGCAATTATTCCTGTTATATGATGGAAACACTGTTGTATTCTTATTGCATTTTATGCTTCGGGCGTTGACTTCTAAGGCCCTAACTATTCAATCTGTTGGGGCAACGCCCTAGGGTGAAGCCTAGGTTGCTCGGAAAGTAGAAATGACCTTAAGTTTCATACTGGTTGCTATTATTCGTTTTATACGATGAAAAAACTGTTGTATTTATATTGTATTTTATGCTTCTGGCGTTGACTTCTAAGGCCCTAGCTGTTCGATCTAGTGGAGCAACGCCCTACAATGAAGCCCAGGTTGCCCGGAAAGGAGAAATGACCATCACTTTCTAACTGGTTGCAATTAATCCTTCTATCCGATGGAAAAGCTGTTGTATTTATATTGTATTTTATGCTTCTGTCGTTGACTTCTAAGGCACTAACTACTCGATCTGGTGGGGCAACGCCCTAGAGTGAAGCCTTTGTTGCCCGGAACGTAGAATTGGCCATCACTTTCAAACTGGTTGCAATTATTCCCGATATATGGTGGAAACACTGTTGTATTTTTATTGCATTTTATGCTTCGGGCGTTGACTTCTAAGGCCCTAACTATTCAATCTGTTGGGGCAACGCCCTAGGGTGAAGCCTAGGTTGCTCGGAAAGTAGAAATGACCATAAGTTTCATACTGGTTGCAATTATTCGTTTTATACGATGGAAAAACTGTTGTATTTATATTGTATTTTATGCTTCTGGCGTTGACTTCTAAGGCACTAACTATTCGATCTGGTGGAGCAACGCCCTAGAGTGAAGCCTAGGTTGCCCGGAACGTAGAATTGGCCATCACTTTCAAACTGGTTGCAATTATACCTGATATATGATGTAAACACTGTTGTATTTTTTTTGCATTTTATGGTTCGGGCGTTGACTTCTAAGGCCCTAACTATACAATCTGTTGGAGCAACGCCCTAGGGTGAAGCCTAGGTTGCTCGGAAAGTAGAAATGACCATAAGCTTCATACTGGTTGCAATTATTCGTTTTATACGATGGAAAAGCTGTTGTATTTATATTGTATTTTATGCTTCTGGCGTTGACTTCTAAGGCACTAACTATTCGATCTGGTGGAGCAACGCCCTAGAGTGAAGCCTAGGTTGCCCGGAACGTAGAATTGGCCATCACCTTCAAACTGGTTGCAATTATTCCTGTTATATGATGGAAACACTGTTGTATTCTTATTGCATTTTATGCTTCGGGCGTTGACTTCTAAGGCCCTAACTATTCAATCTGTTGGACCAACGGCCTAGGGTGAAGCCTATGTTGCTCGGAAAGTAGAAATGTCCATAAGTTTCATACTGGTTGCAATTATTCGTTTTATACGATGGAAAAACTGTTGTATATATATTGTATTTTATGCTTCTGGCGTTGACTTCTAAGGCACTAACTATTCGATCTGTGGATCAACGCCCTAGAGTGAAGCCTAGGTTGCCCGGAACGTAGAATTGGCCATCACTTTCAAACTGGTTGCAATTATTCCTTATATATGATGGAAACACTGTTGTATTTTTTTTGCATTTTATTGTTCGGGCGTTGACTTCTAAGGCCCTAACTATTCAATCTGTTGGAGCAACGCCCTAGGGTGAAGCCTAGGTTGCTCGGAAAGTATAAATGACCATAAGTTTCATACTGGTTGCAATTATTCGTTTTATACGATGGAAAAACTGTTGTATTTATATTGTATTTTATGCTTCTGGCGTTGACTTCTAAGGCACGAACTATTCGATCTGGTGGAGCAACGCCCTAGAGTGAAGCCTAGGTTGCGCGGAACGTAGAATTGCCCATCACTTTCAAACTGGTTGCAATTATTCCTGTTATATGATGGATACACTGTTGTATTTTTATTGCATTTTATGCTTCGGGCGTTGACTTCGAAGGCCCTAACTATTCAATCTGTAGGGGCAACGCCCTAGGGTGAAGCCTAGGTTTCTCGGAAAGTAGAAATGACCATAAGTTTCATACTGGTTGCAATTATTCGTTTTATACGATGGAAAAGCTGTTGTATTTATATTGTATTTTATGCTTCTGGCGTTGACTTTTAAGGCCCTAGCTGTTCGATCTAGTGGAGCAACGCCCTAGAATGAAGCCCAGGTTGCCCGGAAAGGAGAAATGACCATCACTTTCTAACTGGTTGCAATTAATCCTTCTATACGATGGAAAAGCTGTTTTATTTATATTGTATTTTATGCTTCTGGCGTTGACTTCTAAGGCCCTAACTATTCGATCTGGTGGAGCAACGCCCTAGAGTGAAGCCTAGGTTGCCCGGAACGTAGAATTGGCCATCACTTTCAAACTGGTTGCAATTATTCCCGATATATGATGGAAACACTGCTGTATTTTTTTTGCATTTTTTTGCTTCGGGCGTTGACTTCTAAGGCCCTAGCTATTCAATCTGTTGGACCAACGCCCTAGGGTGAAGCCTAGGTTGCTCGGAAAGTAGAAATGACCATAAGTTTCATACTGGTTGCAATTATTCGTTTTATACGATGGAAAAACTGTTGTATTTATATTGTACTTTATGCTTCTGGCGTTGACTTCTAAGGCACTAACTATTCGATCTGGTGGAGCAACGCCCTAGAATGAAGCCCAGGTTGCCCGGAAAGGAGAAATGACCATCACTTTCTAACTGGTTGCAATTAATCCTTCTATACGATGGAAAAGCTGTTTTATTTATATTGTATTTTATGCTTCTGGCGTTGACTTCTAAGGCCCTAACTATTCGATCTGGTGGAGCAACGCCCTAGTGTGAAGCCTATGATGCCCGGAACGTAGAATTGGCCATCACTTTCAAACTGGTTGCAATTATTCCTGTTATATGATGGATACACTGTTGTATTTTTATTGCATTTTATGCTTCGGTTGTTGACTTCTAAGGCCCTAACTATTCAATCTGTAGGACCAACGCCCTAGGGTGAAGCCTAGCTTGCTCGGAAAGTAGAAATGACCATAAGTTTCGTACGGGTTGCAATTATTCGTTTTATACGATGGAAAAGCTGTTGTATTTATATCGTATTTTATGCTTCTGGCGTTGACTTCTTAGGGCGTAACTATTCGGTCTGGTGGAGCAACGCCATGGAGTGAAACCTAGGTTGCCCGGAACGTAGAATTGGCCATCACTTTCAAACTGGTTGCAATTATACCTGATATATGATGTAAACACAGTTGTATTTTTTTTGCATTTTATGGTTCGGGCGTTGACTTCTAGGGCCCTAACTATACAATCTGTTGGAGCAACGCCCTAGGGTGAAGCCTAGGTTGCTCGGAAAGTAGAAATGACCATAAGCTTCATACTGGTTGCAATTATTCGTTTTATACGATGGAAAAGCTGTTGTATTTATATTGTATTTTATGCTTCTGGCGTTGACTTCTAAGGCCCTAGCTGTTCGATCTAGTGGAGCAACGCCCTAGAATGAAGCCCAGGTTGCCCGGAAAGGAGAAATGACCATCACTTTCTAACTGGTTGCAATTAATCCTTCTATACGATGGAAAAGCTGTTGTATTTATATTGTATTTTATGCTTCTGGCGTTGACTTCTAAGGCACTAACTATTCGATCTGGTGGAGCAACGCCCTAGAGTGAAGCCTAGGTTGCCCGGAACGTTGAATTGGCCATCACTTTCAAACTGGTTGCAATTATTCCCGATATATGATGGAAACACTGCTGTATTTTATTTGCATTTTATGCTTCGGGCGTTGACTTCTAAGGCCCTAGCTATTGAATCTGTTGGACCAACGCCCTAGGGTGAAGCCTAGGTTGCTCGGAAAGTAGAAATGACCATAAGTTTCATACTGGTTGCAATTATTCGTTTTATACGATGGAAAAACTGTTGTATTTATATTGTATTTTATGCTTCTGGCGTTGACTTCTAAGGCACTAACTACTCGATCTGGTGGAGCAACGCCCTAGAGTGAAGCCTAGGTTGCCCGGAACGTAGAATTGGCCATCACTTTCAAACTGGTTGCAATTATTCCCGATATATGATGGAAACACTGTTGTATTTTTTTTGCATTTTATGGTTCGGGCGTTGACTTCTAAGGCCCTAACTATTCAATCTGTTGGAGCAACGCCCTAGGGTGAAGCCTAGGTTGCTCGGAAAGTAGAAATGACCATAAGTTTCATACTGGTTGCAATTATTCGTTTTATACGATGGAAAAGCTGTTGTATTTATATTGTATTTTATGCTTCTGGCGTTGACTTCTAAGGCACTAACTATTCGATCTGGTCGAGCAACGCCCTAGTGTGAAGCCTATGTTGCCCGGAACGTAGAATTGGCCATCACTTTCAAACTGGTTGCAATTATTCCTGTTATATGATGGATACACTGTTGTATTTTTATTGCATTTTATGCTTCGGTCGTTGACTTCTGAGGCCCTAACTATTCAATCTGTAGGACCAACGCCCTAGGGTGAAGCCTAGCTTGCTCGCAAAGTAGAAATGACCATAAGTTTCATACTGGTTGCAATTATTTGTTTTATACGATGGAAAAACTGTTGTATTTATATTGTATTTTATGCTTCTGGCGTTGACTTCTAAGGCACTAACTATTCGATCTGGTGGAGAAACGCCCTAGAGTGAAGCCTAGGTTGCCCGGAACGTAGAATTGGCCATCACTTTCAAACTGGTTGCAATTATTCCCGATATATGATGGAAACACTGTTGTATTTTTTTTGCATTTTATGCTTCTGGCGTTGACTTCTAAGGCCCTAGCTATTCAATCTGTTGGACCAACGCCCTAGGGTGAAGCCTAGGTAGCTCGGAAAGTAGAAATGACCATAAGTTTCATACTGGTTGCAATTATTCGTTTTATACGATGGAAAAGCTGTTGTATTTATATTGTATTTTATGCTTCTGGCGTTGACTTCTAAGGCACTAACTATTCGACCTGGTGGAGCAACGCCCTAGAGTGAAGCCTAGGTTGCCCGGAACGTTGAATTGGCCATCACTTTCAAACTGGTTGCAATTATTCCCGATATATGATGGAAACACTGCTGTATTTTTTTTGCATTTTATGCTTCAGGCGTTGACTTCTAAGGCCCTAGCTATTCAATCTGTTGGACCAACGCCCTAAGGTGAAGCCTAGGTTGCTCGGAAAGTAGAAATGACCATAAGTTTCATACTGGTTGCAATTATTCGTTTTATACGATGGAAAAACTGTTGTATTTATATTGTATTTTATGCTTCTGGCGTTGACTTCTAAGGCACTAACAATTCGATCTGGTGGAGCAACGCCCTAGAGTGAAGCCTAGGTTGCCCGGAACGTAGAATTGGCCATCACTTTCAAACTGGTTGCAATTATTCCTGTTATATGGTGGGTACACTGTTGTATTTTTATTGCATTTTATGCTTCGGTCGTTGACTTCTAAGGCCCTAACTACTCAATCTGTAGGACCAACGCCCTAGGGTGAAGCCTAGCTTGCTCGGAAAGTAGAAATGACCATAAGTTTCGTACTGGTTGCAATTATTCGTTTTATACGATGGAAAAGCTGTTGTATTTATATCGTATTTTATGCTTCTGGCGTTGACTTCTTAGGCCGTAACTATTCGGTCTGGTGGAGCAACGCCATGGAGTGAAACCTAGGTTGCCCGGAACGTAGAATTGGCCATCACTTTCAAACTGGTTGTAATTACACCTGATATATGATGTAAACACAGTTGTATTTTTTTTGCATTTTATGGTTCGGGCGTTGACTTCTAGGGCCCTAACTATACAATCTGTTAGACCAACGCCCTAGGGTGAAGCCTAGGTTTCTCGGAAAGTAGAAATGACCATAAGCTTCATACTGGTTGCAATTATTCGTTATATACGATGGAAAAGCTGTTGTATTTATATCGTATTTTATGCATCTGGCGTTGACTTCTTAGGCCGTAACTATTCGGTCTGGTGGAGCAACGCCATGGAGTGAAACCTAGGTTGCCCGGAACGTTGAATTGGCCATCACTTTCAAACTGGTTGCAATTATTCCCGATATATGATGGAAACACTGCTGTATTTTTTTTGCATTTTATGCTTCGGGCGTTGACTTCTAAGGCCCTAGCTATTCAATCTGTTGGACCAACGCCCTAGGGTGAAGCCTAGGTTGCTCGGAAAGTAGAAATGACCATAAGTTTCATACTGGTTGCAATTATTCGTTTTATACGATGGAAAAACTGTTGTATTTATATTGTATTTTATGCTTCTGGCGTTGACTTCTAAGGCACTAACTATTCGATCTGGTGGAGCAACGCCCTAGAGTGAAGCCTAGGTTGCCCGGAACGTAGAATTGGCCATCACTTTCAAACTGGTTGCAATTATTCCCGATATATGATGGAAACACTGTTGTATTTTTATTGCATTTTATGCTTCGGGCGTTGACTTCTAAGGCCCTAACTGTTCAATCTGTTGGAGCAACGCCCTAGGGTGAAGCCTAGGTTGCTCGGAAGGTAGAAATGTCCATAAGTTTCATACTGGTTGCAATTATTCGTTTTATACGATGGAAAAACTGTTGTATTTATATTGTATTTTATGCTTCTGGCGTTGACTTCTAAGGCACTAACTATTCGATCTGGTGGAGCAACGCAATAGAGTGATGCCTAGGTTGCCCGGAACGTAGAATTGGCCATCAATTTCAAACTGGTTGCAATTATACCTGTTATATGATGGAAACACTGCTGTATTTTTTTTGCATTCTATGGTTCGGGCGTTGACTTCTAAGGCCCTAACTATTCAATCTGTTGGAGCAACGCCCTAGGGTGAAGTCTAGCTTGCTCAGAAAGTAGAAATGACCATAAGTTTCATACTGGTTGCAATTATTCGTTTTATACGATGGAAAAGCTGTTGTATTTATATCGTATTTTATGCTTCTGGCGTTGACTTCTAAGGGACTAACTATTCGATCAGGTGGAGCAACGCCCTAGGGTGAAGCCTAGGTTGCTCGGAAAGTAGAAATGACCATAAGTTTCATACTGGTTGCAATTATTCGTTTTATACGATGAAAAAACTGTTGTATTTATATTGTATTTTATGCTTCTGGCGTTGACTTCTAAGGCCCTAGCTGTTCGATCTAGTGGAGCAACGCCCTAGAATGAAGCCCAGGTTGCCCGGAAAGGAGAAATGACCATCACTTTCTAACTGGTTGCAATTAATCCTTCTATACGATGGAAAAGCTGTTGTATTTATATTGTATTTTATGCTTCAGGCGTTGACTTCTAAGGCACTAACTATTCGATCTGGTGGAGCAACGCCCTAGAGTGAAGCCTAGGTTGCCCGGAAAGAAGAAATGACCATCACTTTCAAACTGGTTGCAATTATTCCTGATATATGATGGAAACACTGTTGTACTTTTATTGCATTTTATGCTTCGTGCGTAGACTTCTAAGGCCCTAACTATTCAATCTGTTGGACCAACGCCCTAGGGTGAAGCCTAGCTTGCTCGGAAAGTAGAAATGACCATAAGTTTCATACGGGTTGCAATTATTCGCTTTATACGATGGAAAAGCTGTTGTATTTATATCGTATTTTATGCTTCTGGCGTTGACTTCTTAGGCCGTAACTGTTCGGTCTGGTGGAGCGACGCCCTGGAGTGAAACCTAGGTTGCCCGGAACGTAGAATTGGCCATCACTTTCATACTGGTTGCAATTATTCCCGATATATGATGGAAACACTGCTGTATTTTTTTTGCATTTTATGCTTCGGGCGTTGACTTCTAAGGCCCTAGCTATTCAATCTGTTGGACCAACGCCCTAGGGTGAAGCCTAGGTTGCTCGGAAAGTAGAAATGACCATAAGTTTCATACTGGTTGCAATTATTCGTTTTATACGATGGAAAAACTGTTGTATTTATATTGTATTTTATGCTTCTGGCGTTGACTTCTAAGGCACTAACTATTCGATCTGGTGGAGCAACGCCCTAGAGTGAAGCCTAGGTTGCCCGGAACGTAGAATTGGCCATCACTTTCAAACTGGTTGCAATTATTCCCGATATATGATGGAAACACTGTTGTATTTTTATTGCATTTTATGCTTCGGGCGTTGACTTCTAAGGCCCTAACTATTCAATCTGTTGGAGCAACGCCCTAGGGTGAAGCCTAGGTTGCTCGGAAGGTAGAAATGTCCATAAGTTTCATACTGGTTGCAATTATTCGTTTTATACGATGGAAAAACTGTTGTATTTATATTGTATTTTATGCTTCTGGCGTTGACTTCTAAGGCACTAACTATTCGATCTGGTGGAGCAACGCAATAGAGTGATGCCTAGGTTGCCCGGAACGTAGAATTGGCCATCAATTTCAAACTGGTTGCAATTATACCTGTTATATGATGGAAACACTGCTGTATTTTTTCTGCATTCTATGGTTCGGGCGTTGACTTCTAAGGCCCTAACTATTCAATCTGTTGGAGCAACGCCCTAGGGTGAAGTCTAGCTTGCTCAGAAAGTAGAAATGACCATAAGTTTCATACTGGTTGCAATTATTCGTTTTATACGATGGAAAAGCTGTTGTATTTATATCGTATTTTATGCTTCTGGCGTTGACTTCTAAGGGACTAACTATTCGATCAGGTGGAGCAACGCCCTAGGGTGAAGCCTAGGTTGCTCGGAAAGTAGAAATGACCATAAGTTTCATACTGGTTGCAATTATTCGTTTTATACGATGAAAAAACTGTTGTATTTATATTGTATTTTATGCTTCTGGCGTTAACTTCTAAGGCCCTAGCTGTTCGATCTAGTGGAGCAACGCCCTAGAATGAAGCCCAGGTTGCCCGGAAAGGAGAAATGACCATCACTTTCTAACTGGTTGCAATTAATCCTTCTATACGATGGAAAAGCTGTTGTATTTATATTGTATTTTATGCTTCAGGCGTTGACTTCTAAGGCACTAACTATTCGATCTGGTGGAGCAACGCCCTAGAGTGAAGCCTAGGTTGCCCGGAAAGAAGAAATGACCATCACTTTCAAACTGGTTGCAATTATTCCTGATATATGATGGAAACACTGTTGTATTTTTATTGCATTTTATGCTTCGTGCGTAGACTTCTAAGGCCCTAACTATTCAATCTGTTGGACCAACGCCCTAGGGTGAAGCCTAGCTTGCTCGGAAAGTAGAAATGACCATAAGTTTCATACGGGTTGCAATTATTCGCTTTATACGATGGAAAAGCTGTTGTATTTATATCGTATTTTATGCTTCTGGCGTTGACTTCTTAGGCCGTAACTGTTCGGTCTGGTGGAGCGACGCCCTGGAGTGAAACCTAGGTTGCCCGGAACGTAGAATTGGCCATCACTTTCATACTGGTTGCAATTATTCCTGATATATGATGGAAACACTGTTGTATTTTTTTTTGCATTTTATGGTTCGGGCGTTGACTTCTAAGGCCCTAACTATTCAATCTGTTGGAGCAACGCCCTAGGGTGAAGCCTAGGTTGCTCGGAAAGTAGAAATGTCCATAAGTTTCATACTGGTTGCAATTATTCGTTTTATACGATGGAAAAACTGTTGTATTTATATTGTATTTTATGCTTCTGGCGTTGACTTCTAAGGCACTAACTATTCGATCTGGTGGAGCAACGGAATAGAGTGATGCCTAGGTTGCCCGGAACGTAGAATTGGCCATCAATTTCAAACTGGTTTCAATTATACCTGTTATATGATGGAAACACTGCTGTATTTTTTTTGCACTCTACGGTTCGGGCGTTGACTTCTAAGGCCCTAACTATTCAATCTGTTGGAGCAACGCCCTAGGGTGAAGTCTAGCTTGCTCAGAAAGTAGAAATGACCATAAGTTTCATACTGGTTGCAATTATTCGATTTATACGATGGAAAAGCTGTTGTATTTATATCGTATTTTATGCTTCTGGCGTTGACTTCTAAGGCACTAACTATTCGATCAGGTGGAGCAACGCCCTAGGGTGAAGGCTAGGTTGCTCGGAAGGTAGAAATGACCATAAGTTTCATACTGGTTGCAATTATTCGTTTTATACGATGAAAAACCTGTTGTATTTATATTGTATTTTATGCTTCTGGCGTTGACTTCTAAGGCCCTAGCTGTTCGATCTAGTGGAGCAACGCCCTAGAATGAAGCCTAGGTTGCCCGGAAAGGAGAAATGACCATCACTTTCTAACTGGTTGCAATTAATCCTTCTATACGATGGAAAAGCTGTTGTATTTATATTGTATTTTATGCTTCAGGCGTTGACTTCTAAGGCACTAACTATTCGATCTGGTGGAGCAACGCCCTAGAGTGAAGCCTAGGTTGCCCGGAAAGGGGAAATGACCATCACTTTCAAACTGGTTGCAATTATTCCTGATATATGATGGAAACACTGTTGTATTTTTATTGCATTTTATGGTTCGGGCGTTGACTTCTAGGGCCCTAACTTTACAATCTGTTGGAGCAACGCCCTAGGGTGAAGCCTAGGTTTCTCGGAAAGTAGAAATGACCATAAGCTTCATAATGGTTGCAATTATTCGTTTTATACGATGGAAAAGCTGTTGTATTTATATCGTATTTTATGCATCTGGCGTTGACTTCTTAGGCCGTAACTATTCGGTCTGGTGGAGCAACACCATGGAGTGAAACCTAGGTTGCCCGGAACGTAGAATTGGCCATCACTTTCAAACTGGTTGCAATTATACCTGTTATATGATGGAAACACTGTTGTATTTTTATTGCATTTTATGCTTCGGGCGTTGACTTCTAAGGCCCTAACTATTCAATCTGTTGGACCAACGCCCTAGGGTGAAGCCTAGGTTGCTCGGAAAGTGGAAATGACCATAAGTTTCATACTGGTTGCAATTATTCGTTTTATACGATGGAAAAACTGTTGTATTTATATTGTATTTTATGCTTCTGGCGTTGACTTCTAAGGCACTAACTATTCGATCTGGTGGAGCAACGCCCTAGAGTGAAGCCTAGGTTGCCCGGAACGTAGAATTGGCCATCACTTTCAAACTGGTTGCAATTATTCCCGATATATGATGCAAACACTGTTGTATTTTTTTTGCATTTTATGCTTCTGGCGTTGACTTCTAAGGCCCTAGCTAATCAATCTGTTGGACCAACGCCCTAGGGCGAAGCCTAGGTAGCTCGGAAAGTAGAAATGACCATAAGTTTCATACTGGTTGCAATTATTCGTTTTATACGATGGAAAAGCTGTTGTATTTATATTGTATTTTATGCTTCTGGCGTTGACTTCTAAGGCACTAACTATTCGATCTGGTGGAGCAACGCCCTAGAGAGAAGCCTAGGTTGCCCGGAACGTTGAATTGGCCATCACTTTCAAACTGGTTGCAATTATTCCCGATATATGATGGAAACACTGCTGTATTTTTTTTGCATTTTATGCTTCGGGCGTTGACTTCTAAGGCCCTAGCTATTCAATCTGTTGGACCAACGCCCTAGGGTGAAGCCTAGGTTGCTCGGAAAGTAGAAATGACCATAAGTTTCATACTGGTTGCAATTATTTGTTTTATACGATGGAAAAACTGATGTATTTATATTGTATTTTATGCTTCTGGCGTTGACTTCTAAGGCACTAACTATTCGATCTGGTGGAGCAACGCCCTAGAGTGAAGCCTAGGTTGCCCGGAACGTAGAATTGGCCATCACTTTCAAACTAGTTGCAATTATTCCCGATATATGATGGAAACACTGTTGTATTTTTTTTGCATTTTATGCTTCTGGCGTTGACATCTAAGGCCCTAGCTATTCAATCTGTTGGACCAACGCCCTAGGGTGAAGCCTAGGTAGCTCGGAAAGTAGAAATGACCATAAGTTTCATACTGGTTGCAATTATTCGTTTTATACGATGGAAAAGCTCTTGTATTTATATTGTATTTTATGCTTCTGGCGTTGACTTCTAAGGCACTAACTATTCGATCTGGTGGAGCAACGCCCTAGAGTGAAGCCTAGGTTGCCCGGAACGTTGAATTGGCCATCACTTTCAAACTGGTTGCAATTATTCCCGATATATGATGGAAACACTGCTGTATTTTTTTTGCATTTTATGCTTCGGGCGTTGACTTCTAAGGCCCTAGCTATTCAATCTGTTGGACCAACGCCCTAAGGTGAAGCCTGGGTTGCTCGGAAAGTAGAAATGACCATAAGTTTCATACTGGTTGCAATTATTCGTTTTATACGATGGAAAAACTGTTGTATTTATATTGTATTTTATGCTTCTGGCGTTGACTTCTAAGGCACTAACTATTCGATCTGGTGGAGCAACGCCCTAGAGTGAAGCCTAGGTTGCCCGGAACGTAGAATTGGCCATCACTTTCAAACTGGTTGCAATTATTCCCGATATATGATGGAAACACTGTTGTATTTTTTTTGCATTTTATGGTTCGGGCGTTGACTTCTAAGGCCCTAACTATTCAATCTGTTGGAGCAACGCCCTAGGGTGAAGCCTAGGTTGCTCGGAAAGTAGAAATGACCATAAGTTTCATACTGGTTGCAATTATTCGTTTTATACGATGGAAAAGCTGTTGTATTTATATTGTATTTTATGATTCTGGCGTTGACTTCTAAGGCACTAACTATTCGATCTGGTGGAGCAACGCCCTAGTGTGAAGCCTATGTTGCCCGGAACGTAGAATTGGCCATCACTTTCAAACTGGTTGCAATTATTCCTGTTATATGATGGATACACTGTTGTATTTTTATTGCATTTTATGCTTCGGTCGTTGACTTCTAAGGCCCTAACTATTCAATCTGTAGGACCAACGCCCTAGGGTGAAGCCTAGCTTGCTCGGAAAGTAGAAATGACCATAAGTTTCGTACTGGTTGCAATTATTCGTTTTATACGATGGAAAAGCTGTTGTATTTATATCGTATTTTATGCTTCTGGCGTTGACTTCTTAGGCCGTAACTATTCGGTCTGGTGGAGCAACGCCATGGAGTGAAACCTAGGTTGCCCGGAACGTAGAATTGGCCATCACTTTCAAACTGGTTGCAATTATTCCCGATATATGATGGAAACACTGTTGTATTTTTATTGCATTTTATGCTTCGGGCGTTGACTTCTAAGGCCCTAACTATTCAATCTGTTGGAGCAACGCCCTAGGGTGAAGCCTAGGTTGCTCGGAAAGTAGAAATGTCCATAAGTTTCATACTGGTTGCAATTATTCGTTTTATACGATGGAAAAACTGTTGTATTTATATTGTATTTTATGCTTCTGGCGTTGACTTCTAAGGCACTAACTATTCGATCTGGTGGAGCAACGCAATAGAGTGATGCCTAGGTTGCCCGGAACGTAAAATTGGCCATCAATTTCAAACTGGTTGCAATTATACCTGTTATATGATGGAAACACTGCTGTATTTTTGTTGCACTCTATGGTTCGGGCGCTGACTTCTAAGGCCCTAACTATTCAATCTGTTGGAGCAACGCCCTAGGGTGAAGTCTAGCTTGCTCAGAAAGTAGAAATGACCATAAGTTTCATACTGGTTGAAATTATTCGTTTTATACGATGGAAAAGCTGTTGTATTTATATCGTATTTTATGCTTCTGGCGTTGACTTCTAAGGCACTAACTATTCGATCAGGTGGAGCAACGCCCTAGGGTGAAGCCTAGGTTGCTCGGAAAGTAGAAATGACCATAAGTTTCATACTGGTTGCAATTATTCGTTTTATACGATGAAAAAACTGTTGTATTTATATTGTATTTTATGCTTCTGGCGTTGACTTCTAAGGCCCTAGCTGTTCGATCTAGTGGAGCAACGCCCTAGAATGAAGCCCAGGTTGCCCGGAAAGGAGAAATGACCATCACTTTCTAACTGGTTGCAATTAATCCTTCTATACGATGGAAAAGCTGTTGTATTTATATTGTATTTTATGCTTCAGGCGTTGACTTCTAAGGACCTAACTATTCGATCTGGTGGAGCAACGCCCTACAGTGATGCCTAGGTTGCCCGGAACGTAGATATGACCATAACCTTCACACTGGTTGCAAATTATTCCTGCTATACGATGGAAAAGCTGTTGTATTTTTGTTGCATTTTATGCTTCGGGCATTGACTTCTAAGGCCCTAACTATGCAATCTGTTGGAGCAACGCCCTAGGGGGAAGCCTAGGTTGCCCGGAACGTAGAAATGACCATAACTTTCACACTGGTTGCAATTATTCGTTTTATACGATGGAAAAGCTGCTGTATTTATATCGTATTTTATGCTTCTGGCGTTGACTTCTTAGGCCCTAACTATTCTATCTGGTGGAACAACGCCCTAGGGTAAAGCCAAGATTGCGCGGAACGTAAAAATGACCATAACTTTCACACTGGTTGCTATCATTCGTTTTATATGATGGAAAAACTGATGTATTTATATTGTATTTTATGATTCTGTCGTTCACTTCTTACGCCCTAACTATTCGATCTGGTGGAGCAACGGTCTAGGGTGAACCCTGGGTTGCCCGGAACGTAGAAATATCCATATCCTTCACACTGCTTTCAATTATTCATTTTATACGATGGCAAAGCTGTTGTATTTATATTGTATTTTATGCTTCTGGCGTTGACTTCTTAGGCCCTAACTAATCGATCGGGTGGTGCGATGCCTCAGAGTTAAGTCTAGGATGCCCGAAACGCCGAAATGATCATTACTTTCACGCTTGTTGCAATTATTCCTGTTATAGGATGGAAAGACTGTTGTATTTTTATTGTATTTTATACTTCAGGCGTTGACTTCTAAGGACCTAACTATTCGGTCTGGTGGAGAAACGCCCTAGAGTGAAGCCTAGGTTGCTCGGAATGTAGAAATGAACATAACTTTCACACTGGTTGCAATTATTCGTTTTATACGATGGAAAAACTGTTGCATCTTTATCGTATTTTGTGCTTCTGGCGTTGACTTCTTAGGCCGTAACTATTCTATCTGGTGGTGCAACGCCCTGGAGTGAAACCTAGGTTTCCCGGAACGTAGAAATGACCACTACTATCACACTGGTTGCAAATTATTCCTGCTATACGATGGAAAAACTGTTGTATTTATTTTGTATTTAATGCTTCGGGCGTTGACTTCTTAGGCCCAAACTACTCCATCTGGTGGAACAACGCCCTAGGGTGAAGTCTAGGTTGCCCGGAAAGTAGAAATGACCATAACTTTCACTCTGGTGGCAATTATTCGTTTTACACGATGGAAAAACTGTTTTATTTATTTTGTATTTTATGCTTCGGGCGTTGACTTCTAAGGCCCTAACTATTCGATCTGGTGGAGCCACGCCCTAGAGTGCAGCCTAGATTGCCCGGAACGTAGAAATGACCATAACTTTCACACTGGTTGCTATCATTCGTTTTATATGATGGAAAAACTGTTGTATTTATATTGTATTTTATGCTTCTGGCGTTCACTTATTAGGCCCTAACTATTCGTTCTGGTGGAACAACGGCCTAGGGTGAAGCCTAGGTTGCCCTGAACGTAGAAATGACCATAACTTTTACACTGGTAGCAATTATTCGTTTTACACGATGGAAAAACTGTTTTATTTATTTTGTATTTTATGCTTCGGGCGTTGACTTCTAAGGCCCTAACTATTCGATCTGGTGGAGCAACGCCCTAGAGTGCAGCCTAGATTGCCCGGAACGTAGAAATGACCATAACTTTCACACTGGTTGCTATCATTCGTTTTATATGATGGAAAAACTGTTGTATTTATATTGTATTTTATGCTTCTGGCGTTCACTTATTAGGCCCTAACTATTCGTTCTGGTGGAACAACGGCCTAGGGTGAAGCCTAGGTTGCCCGGAACGTAGAAATGACCATAACTTTTACACTGGTAGCAATCATTCGTTTTATACAATGGAAAAACTGTTCTATTTATTTTGTATTTAATGCTTCGGGCGTTGACTTCTAGGGCCCTAACTGTTTGATCTGGTGTAGCAACGCCCTAGAGTGAAGACCAGGTTGCCTGGAACGTAGAAATGACCATCACTTTCACACGGGTTGCAATTATTCCTGTTATAGGATGGAAAGACTGTTGTATTTTTATTGCATTTTATGCTTCGGGCATTGACTTCTATGGCCCTAACTATTCGATCTGGTGGAACAACGGCCTAGGGTGAAGCCTAGGTTGCCCGGAACGTAGAAATGACCATAACTTTTACACTGGTTGCTATCTTTCGTTTTATACAATGGAAAAACTGTTCTATTTATTTTGTCTTTAATGCTTCGGGCGTTGACTTCTAAGGCCCTAACTATTCGATCTGGTGGAGCAACGCCCTAGAGTGCAGCCTAGATTGCCCGGAACGTAGAAATGACCATAACTTTCACACTGGTTGCTATCATTCGTTTTATATGATGGAAAAACTGTTGTATTTATATTGTATTTTATGCTTCTGGCGTTCACTTATTAGGCCCTAACTATTCGTTCTGGTGGAACAACGGCCTAGGGTGAAGCCTAGGTTGCCCGGAACGTAGAAATGACCATAACTTTTACACTGGTAGCAATCATTCGTTTTATACAATGGAAAAACTGTTCTATTTATTTTGTATTTAATGCTTCGGGCGTTGACTTCTAAGGCCCTAACGGTTTGATCTGGTGGAGCAACGATCTAGAGTGAAGCCCAGGTTGCCTGGAACGTAGAAATGACCATCACTTTCACACGGGTTGCAATTATTCCTGTTATAGGATGGAAAGACTGTTGTATTTTTATTGCATTTTATGCTTCGGGCATTGACTTCTATGGCCCTAACTATTCAATCTGTTGGAGCAACGCCCTACGGTGAAGCCTAGGTTGCCCGGAACGTAGAAATGACCATAACTTTCACACTGGTTGCAATTATTCGTTTTATACGATGGAAAAACTGTTGCATCTTTATCGTATTTTGTGCTTCTGGCGTTGACTTCTTAAGGCCGTAACTATTCGATCTGGTGGTGCAACGCCCTGGAGTGAAACCTAGGTTTCCCGGAACGTAGAAATGACCACTACTATCACACTGGTTGCAAATTATTCCTGCTATACGATGGAAAAACTGTTGGATTTATTTCGTATTTAATGCTTCGGGCGTTGACTTCTTAGGCCCAAATTACTCCATCTGGTGGAAAAACGCCCTAGGGTGAAGTCTAGGTTGCCCGGAAAGTAGAAATGACCATAACTTTCACACTGGTAGCAATTATTCGTTTTACACGATGGAAAAACTGTTGTATTTATATTGTATTTAAGCTTCTGGCGTTGACTTCTGAGGCCGTTGCTATTCGATGTGGTGGAAGAACGCCATAGAGTGAAGCCTAGGTAGCCCGGATCGTAGAAATGTCCATATCTTTCACACTGTTTGCAAATTTTTCGTTTTATACGATTGAAAAACTGTTTTATTTATTTTGTATTTTATGCTTCGGGCGTTGACTTCTAAGGCCCTAACTATTCGATCTGGTGGAGCAACGCCCTAGAGTGAAGCCTAGGGTGCCCGGTACGTAGAAATGGCCATCACTATAAATCTGGTTACAATTATTTGCTTTATACGATGGAAAGCTGTTGTATTTATATCGTATTTTATGCTTCTGGCGTTGACTTCTTAGGCCCTAACTATTCGATCTGGTAGAGCAACGCCCTAGAGTGAAGCCTAGGTTGCCCGGTACGTAGAAATGACCATAAGTTTCATACTGGTTGCAATTATTCGTTTTATACGATGGAAAAACTGTTGTATTTATATTGTATTTTATGCTTCTGGCGTTCAGTTCTTAGGCCCTAACCATTCGATCTTGTGGTACAACGCCCTAGGATGAAGCCTAGGTTGCCCGGAACGTAGAAATGACCATAACTTTTACACTGGCAGCAATTATTCGTTTTATACAATCGAAAAACCGTTCTATTTATTTTGTATTTTATGCTTCGGGCGTTGACTTCTAAGGCCCTAACTGCTTGATCTGGTGGAGCACCGCCGTAAAGTGAAGCCTAGGTTGCCCGGAACGTAGAAATGACCATAACTTTCACACTGGTTGCAATTATTCGTTTTATACGATGGAAAAACTGTTGCATCTTTATCGTATTTTGTGCTTCTGGCGTTGACTTCTTAGGCCGTAACTATTCGATCTGGTGGTGCAACGCCCTGGAGTGAAACCTAGGTTTCCCGGAACGTAGAAATGACCACTACTGTCACACTGGTTGCAAATTATTCCTGCTATACGATGGAAAAACTGTTGTATTTATTTTGTATTTAATGCTTCGGGCGTTGACTTCTTAGGCCCAAACTACTCCATCTGGTGGAACAACGCCCTAGGGTGAAGTCTAGGTTGCCCTGAACGTAGAAATGACCATAACTTTTACACTGGTAGCAATCATTCGTTTTACACGATGGAAAAACTGTTTTATTTATTTTGTATTTTATGCTTCGGGCGTTGACTTCTAAGGCCCTAACTATTCCATCTGGTGGAGCAACGCCCTAGAGTGCAGCCTAGATTGCCCGGAACGTAGAAATGACCATAACTTTCACACTGGTTGCTATCATTCGTTTTATATGATGGAAAAACTGTTGTATTTATATTGTATTTTATGCTTCTGGCGTTCACTTATTAGGCCCTAACTATTCGTTCTGGTGGAACAACGGCCTAGGGTGAAGCCTAGGTTGCCCGGAACGTAGAAATGACCATAACTTTTACACTGGTAGCAATCATTCGTTTTATACAATGGAAAAACTGTTCTATTTATTTTGTATTTAATGCTTCGGGCGTTGACTTCTAGGGCCCTAACTGTTTGATCTGGTGGAGCAACGATCTAGAGTGAAGCCCAGGTTGCCTGGAACGTAGAAATGACCATCACTTTCACACGGGTTGCAATTATTCCTGTTATAGGATGGAAAGACTGTTGTATTTTTATTGCATTTTATGCTTCGGGCATTGACTTCTATGGCCCTAACTATTCAATCTGTTGGAGCAACGCCCTACGGTGAAGCCTAGGTTGCCCGGAACGTAGAAATGACCATAACTTTCACACTGGTTGCAATTATTCGTTTTATACGATGGAAAAACTGTTGCATCTTTATCGTATTTTGTGCTTCTGGCGTTGACTTCTTAAGGCCGTAACTATTCGATCTGGTGGTGCAACGCCCTGGAGTGAAACCTAGGTTTCCCGGAACGTAGAAATGACCACTACTATCACACTGGTTGCAAATTATTCCTGCTATACGATGGAAAAGCTGTTGGATTTATGTTGTATTTAATGCTTCGGGCGTTGACTTCTTAGGCCCAAATTACTCCATCTGGTGGAAAAACGCCCTAGGGTGAAGTCTAGGTTGCCCGGAAAGTAGAAATGACCATAACTTTCACACTGGTAGCAATTATTCGTTTTACACGATGGAAAAACTGTTGTATTTATATTGTATTTAAGCTTCTGGCGTTGACTTCTGAGGCCGTTGCTATTCGATGTGGTGGAAGAACGCCATAGAGTGAAGCCTAGGTAGCCCGGATCGTAGAAATGGCCATATCTTTCACACTGTTTGCAAATTTTTCGTTTTATACGATTGAAAAACTGTTTTATTTATTTTGTATTTTATGCTTCGGGCGTTGACTTCTAAGGCCCTAACTATTCGATCTGGTGGAGCAACGCCCTAGAGTGAAGCCTAGGGTGCCCGGTACGTAGAAATGGCCATCACTATAAATCTGGTTACAATTATTTGCTTTATACGATGGAAAGCTGTTGTATTTATATCGTATTTTATGCTTCTGGCGTTGACTTCTTAGGCCCTAACTATTCGATCTGGTAGAGCAACGCCCTAGAGTGAAGCCTAGGTTGCCCGGTACGTAGAAATGACCATAAGTTTCATACTGGTTGCAATTATTCGTTTTATACGATGGAAAAACTGTTGTATTTATATTGTATTTTATGCTTCTGGCGTTCAGTTCTTAGGCCCTAACCATTCGATCTTGTGGTACAACGCCCTAGGATGAAGCCTAGGTTGCCCGGAACGTAGAAATGACCATAACTTTTACACTGGCAGCAATTATTCGTTTTATACAATCGAAAAACCGTTCTATTTATTTTGTATTTTATGCTTCGGGCGTTGACTTCTAAGGCCCTAACTGCTTGATCTGGTGGAGCACCGCCGTAAAGTGAAGCCTAGGTTGCCCGGAACGTAGAAATGACCATAACTTTCACACTGGTTGCAATTATTCGTTTTATACGATGGAAAAACTGTTGCATCTTTATCGTATTTTGTGCTTCTGGCGTTGACTTCTTAGGCCGTAACTATTCGATCTGGTGGTGCAACGCCCTGGAGTGAAACCTAGGTTTCCCGGAACGTAGAAATGACCACTACTGTCACACTGGTTGCAAATTATTCCTGCTATACGATGGAAAAACTGTTGTATTTATTTTGTATTTAATGCTTCGGGCGTTGACTTCTTAGGCCCAAACTACTCCATCTGGTGGAACAACGCCCTACGGTGAAGTCTAGGTTGCCCTGAACGTAGAAATGACCATAACTTTTACACTGGTAGCAATCATTCGTTTTACACGATGGAAAAACTGTTTTATTTATTTTGTATTTTATGCTTCGGGCGTTGACTTCTAAGGCCCTAACAATTCCATCTGGTGGAGCAACGCCCTAGAGTGCAGCCTAGATTGCCCGGAACGTAGAAATGACCATAACTTTCACACTGGTTGCTATCATTCGTTTTATATGATGGAAAAACTGTTGTATTTATATTGTATTTTATGCTTCTGGCGTTCACTTATTAGGCCCTAACTATTCGTTCTGGTGGAACAACGGCCTAGGGTGAAGCCTAGGTTGCCCGGAACGTAGAAATGACCATAACTTTTACACTGGTAGCAATCATTCGTTTTATACAATGGAAAAACTGTTCTATTTATTTTGTATTTAATGCTTCGGGCGTTGACTTCTAGGGCCCTAACTGTTTGATCTGGTGTAGCAACGCCCTAGAGTGAAGACCAGGTTGCCTGGAACGTAGAAATGACCATCACTTTCACACGGGTTGCAATTATTCCTGTTATAGGATGGAAAGACTGTTGTATTTTTATTGCATTTTATGCTTCGGGCATTGACTTCTATGGCCCTAACTATTCAATCTGTTGGAGCAACGCCCTAGGGTGAAGCCAAGATTGCGCGGAACGTAGAAATGACCATAACTTTCACACTGGTTGCTATCATTCGTTTTATATGATGAAAAAACTGAGGGATTTATATTGTATTTTATGCTTCTGTCGTTCACTTCTTAGGCCCAAACTACTCCATCTGGTGGAACAACGCCCTAGGGTGAAGTCTAGGTTGCCCGCAAAGTAGAAATGACCATAACTTTCACACTGGTAGCAATTATTCGTTTTACACGATGGAAAAACTGTTCTATTCATTTTATATTTTATGCTTCCGGCGTTGACTTCTAAGGCCCTAACTATTCGATCTGGTGGAGCAACGCCCTAGAGTGAAGCCTAGGGTGCCCGGTACGTAGAAATGGCCATCACTATAAATCTGGTTACAATTATTTGCTTTATACGATGGAAAAGCTGTTGTATTTATATCGTATTTTATGCTTCTGGCGTTGACTTCTTAGGCCCTAACTATTCGATCTGGTAGAGCAACGCCCTAGAGTGAAGCCTAGGTTGCCCGGTACGTAGAAATGACCATAAGTTTCATACTGGTTGCAATTATTCGTTTTATACGATGGAAAAACTGTTGTATTTATATTGTATTTTATGCTTCTGGCGTTCAGTTCTTAGGCCCTAACCATTCGATCTTGTGGTACAACGCCCTAGGATGAAGCCTAGGTTGCCCGGAACGTAGAAATGACCATAACTTTTACACTGGCAGCAATTATTCGTTTTATACAATCGAAAAACCGTTCTATTTATTTTGTATTTTATGCTTCGGGCGTTGACTTCTAAGGCCCTAACTGCTTGATCTGGTGGAGCACCGCCGTAGAGTGAAGCCTAGGTTGCCCGGAACGTAGAAATGACCATAACTTTCACACTGGTTGCTATTATTCCTTTTATACGATGGAAAAACTGTTATATTTATATTGTATTTAAGCTTCTGGCGTTGACTTCTGAGGCCGATGCTATTCGATGTGGTGGAAGAACGCCATAGAGTGAAGCCTAGATAGCCCGCATCGTAGAAATGTCCATATCTTTCACACTGTTTGCAATTTTTCGTCTTATACGATGGAAAAACTGTTTTATTTATTTTGTATTTTATGCTTCGGGCGTGGACTTCTAGGGCCCTAACTGTTTGATCTGGTGTAGCAACGCCCTAGAGTGAAGACCAGGTTGCCTGGAACGTAGAAATGACCATCACTTTCACACGGGTTGCAATTATTCCTGTTATAGGATGGAAAGACTGTTGTATTTTTATTGCATTTTATGCTTCGGGCATTGACTTCTACGGCCCTAACTATTCGATCTGGTGGAACAACGGCCTAGGGTGAAGCCTAGGTTGCCCGGAACGTAGAAATGACCATAACTTTTACACTGGTTGCTATCTTTCGTTTTATACAATGGAAAAACTGTTCTATTTATTTTGTCTTTAATGCTTCGGGCGTTGACTTCTAAGGCCCTAACTATTCGATCTGGTGGAGCAACGCCCTAGAGTGCAGCCTAGATTGCCCGGAACGTAGAAATGACCATAACTTTCACACTGGTTGCTATCATTCGTTTTATATGATGGAAAAACTGTTGTATTTATATTGTATTTTATGCTTCTGGCGTTCACTTATTAGGCCCTAACTATTCGTTCTGGTGGAACAACGGCCTAGGGTGAAGCCTAGGTTGCCCGGAACGTAGAAATGACCATAACTTTTACACTGGTAGCAATCATTCGTTTTATACAATGGAAAAACTGTTCTATTTATTTTGTATTTAATGCTTCGGGCGTTGACTTCTAAGGCCCTAACTGTTTGATCTGGTGGAGCAACGATCTAGAGTGAAGCCCAGGTTGCCTGGAACGTAGAAATGACCATCACTTTCACACGGGTTGCAATTATTCCTGTTATAGGATGGAAAGACTGTTGTATTTTTATTGCATTTTATGCTTCGGGCATTGACTTCTATGGCCCTAACTATTCAATCTGTTGGAGCAACGCCCTACGGTGAAGCCTAGGTTGCCCGGAACGTAGAAATGACCATAACTTTCACACTGGTTGCAATTATTCGTTTTATACGATGGAAAAACTGTTGCATCTTTATCGTATTTTGTGCTTCTGGCGTTGACTTCTTAAGGCCCTAACTATTCGATCTGGTAGAGCAACGCCCTAGAGTGAAGCCTAGGTTGCCCGGTACGTAGAAATGACCATAAGTTTCATACTGGTTGCAATTATTCGTTTTATACGATGGAAAAACTGTTGTATTTATATTGTATTTTATGCTTCTGGCGTTCAGTTCTTAGGCCCTAACCATTCGATCTTGTGGTACAACGCCCTAGGATGAAGCCTAGGTTGCCCGGAACGTAGAAATGACCATAACTTTTACACTGGCAGCAATTATTCGTTTTATACAATCGAAAAACCGTTCTATTTATTTTGTATTTTATGCTTCGGGCGTTGACTTCTAAGGCCCTAACTGCTTGATCTGGTGGAGCACCGCCGTAGAGTGAAGCCTAGGTTGCCCGGTACGTAGAAATGACCATAAGTTTCATACTGGTTGCAATTATTCGTTTTATACGATGGAAAAACTGTTGTATTTATATTGTATTTTATGCTTCTGGCGTTCAGTTCTTAGGCCCTAACCATTCGATCTTGTGGTACAACGCCCTAGGATGAAGCCTAGGTTGCCCGGAACGTAGAAATGACCATAACTTTTACACTGGCAGCAATTATTCGTTTTATACAATCGAAAAACCGTTCTATTTATTTTGTATTTTATGCTTCGGGCGTTGACTTCTAAGGCCCTAACTGCTTGATCTGGTGGAGCACCGCCGTAGAGTGAAGCCTAGGTTGCCCGGAACGTAGAAATGACCATAACTTTCACACTGGTTGCTATTATTCCTTTTATACGATGGAAAAACTGTTATATTTATATTGTATTTAAGCTTCTGGCGTTGACTTCTGAGGCCGATGCTATTCGATGTGGTGGAAGAACGCCATAGAGTGAAGCCTAGATAGCCCGCATCGTAGAAATGTCCATATCTTTCACACTGTTTGCAATTTTTCGTCTTATACGATGGAAAAACTGTTTTATTTATTTTGTATTTTATGCTTCGGGCGTGGACTTCTAGGGCCCTAACTGTTTGATCTGGTGTAGCAACGCCCTAGAGTGAAGACCAGGTTGCCTGGAACGTAGAAATGACCATCACTTTCACACGGGTTGCAATTATTCCTGTTATAGGATGGAAAGACTGTTGTATTTTTATTGCATTTTATGCTTCGGGCATTGACTTCTATGGCCCTAACTATTCGATCTGGTGGAACAACGGCCTAGGGTGAAGCCTAGGTTGCCCGGAACGTAGAAATGACCATAACTTTTACACTGGTTGCTATCTTTCGTTTTATACAATGGAAAAACTGTTCTATTTATTTTGTCTTTAATGCTTCGGGCGTTGACTTCTAAGGCCCTAACTATTCGATCTGGTGGAGCAACGCCCTAGAGTGCAGCCTAGATTGCCCGGAACGTAGAAATGACCATAACTTTCACACTGGTTGCTATCATTCGTTTTATATGATGGAAAAACTGTTGTATTTATATTGTATTTTATGCTTCTGGCGTTCACTTATTAGGCCCTAACTATTCGTTCTGGTGGAACAACGGCCTAGGGTGAAGCCTAGGTTGCCCGGAACGTAGAAATGACCATAACTTTTACACTGGTAGCAATCATTCGTTTTATACAATGGAAAAACTGTTCTATTTATTTTGTATTTAATGCTTCGGGCGTTGACTTCTAAGGCCCTAACTGTTTGATCTGGTGGAGCAACGATCTAGAGTGAAGCCCAGGTTGCCTGGAACGTAGAAATGACCATCACTTTCACACGGGTTGCAATTATTCCTGTTATAGGATGGAAAGACTGTTGTATTTTTATTGCATTTTATGCTTCGGGCATTGACTTCTATGGCCCTAACTATTCAATCTGTTGGAGCAACGCCCTACGGTGAAGCCTAGGTTGCCCGGAACGTAGAAATGACCATAACTTTCACACTGGTTGCAATTATTCGTTTTATACGATGGAAAAACTGTTGCATCTTTATCGTATTTTGTGCTTCTGGCGTTGACTTCTTAAGGCCGTAACTATTCGATCTGGTGGTGCAACGCCCTGGAGTGAAACCTAGGTTTCCCGGAACGTAGAAATGACCACTACTATCACACTGGTTGCAAATTATTCCTGCTATACGATGGAAAAACTGTTGGATTTATTTCGTATTTAATGCTTCGGGCGTTGACTTCTTAGGCCCAAATTACTCCATCTGGTGGAAAAACGCCCTAGGGTGAAGTCTAGGTTGCCCGGAAAGTAGAAATGACCATAACTTTCACACTGGTAGCAATTATTCGTTTTACACGATGGAAAAACTGTTGTATTTATATTGTATTTAAGCTTCTGGCGTTGACTTCTGAGGCCGTTGCTATTCGATGTGGTGGAAGAACGCCATAGAGTGAAGCCTAGGTAGCCCGGATCGTAGAAATGTCCATATCTTTCACACTGTTTGCAAATTTTTCGTTTTATACGATTGAAAAACTGTTTTATTTATTTTGTATTTTATGCTTCGGGCGATGACTTCTAAGGCCCTAACTATTCGATCTGGTGGAGCAACGCCCTAGAGTGAAGCCTAGGGTGCCCGGTACGTAGAAATGGCCATCACTATAAATCTGGTTACAATTATTTGCTTTATACGATGGAAAAGCTGTTGTATTTATATCGTATTTTATGCTTCTGGCGTTGACTTCTTAGGCCCTAACTATTCGATCTGGTAGAGCAACGCCCTAGAGTGAAGCCTAGGTTGCCCGGTACGTAGAAATGACCATAAGTTTCATACTGGTTGCAATTATTCGTTTTATACGATGGAAAAACTGTTGTATTTATATTGTATTTTATGCTTCTGGCGTTCAGTTCTTAGGCCCTAACCATTCGATCTTGTGGTACAACGCCCTAGGATGAAGCCTAGGTTGCCCGGAACGTAGAAATGACCATTACTTTCACACGGGTTGCAATTATTCCTGTTATAGGATGGAAAGACTGTTGTATTTTTATTGCATTTTATGCTTCGGGCATTGACTTCTATGGCCCTAACTATTCAATCTGTTGGAGCAACGCCCTACGGTGAAGCCTAGGTTGCCCGGAACGTAGAAATGACCATAACTTTCACACTGGTTGCAATTATTCGTTTTATACGATGGAAAAACTGTTGCATCTTTATCGTATTTTGTGCTTCTAGCGTTGACTTCTTAAGGCCGTAACTATTCGATCTGGTGGTGCAACGCCCTGGAGTGAAACCTAGGTTTCCCGGAACGTAGAAATGACCACTACTATCACACTGGTTGCAAATTATTCCTGCTATACGATGGAAAAACTGTTGGATTTATTTTGTATTTAATGCTTCGGGCGTTGACTTCTTAGGCCCAAATTACTCCATCTGGTGGAAAAACGCCCTAGGGTGAAGTCTAGGTTGCCCGGAAAGTAGAAATGACCATAACTTTCACACTGGTAGCAATTATTCGTTTTACACGATGGAAAAACTGTTGTATTTATATTGTATTTAAGCTTCTGGCGTTGACTTCTGTGGCCGTTGCTATTCGATGTGGTGGAAGAACGCCATAGAGTGAAGCCTAGGTAGCCCGGATCGTAGAAATGTCCATATCTTTCACACTGTTTGCAAATTTTTCGTTTTATACGATGGAAAAACTGTTCTATTTATTTTGGATTTTATGCTTCGGGCGTTGACTTCTAAGGCCCTAACTGCTTGATCTGGTGGAGCACCGCCGTAGAGTGAAGCCTAGGTTGCCCGGAACGTAGAAATGACCATAACTTTCACACTGGTTGCTATTATTCCTTTTATACGATGGAAAAACTGTTATATTTATATTGTATTTAAGCTTCTGGCGTTGACTTCTGAGGCCGATGCTATTCGATGTGGTGGAAGAACGCCATAGAGTGAAGCCTAGGTAGCCCGCATCGTAGAAATGTCCATATCTTTCACACTGTTTGCAATTTTTCGTTTTATACGATGGAAAAACTGTTTTATTTATTTTGTATTTTATGCTTCGGGCGTGGACTTCTAAGGCCCTAACTATTCGATCTGGTGGAGCAACGCCCTAGAGTGCCGCCTAGATTGCCCGGAACGTAGAAATGAACATAACTTTCACACTGGTTGCTATCATTCGTTTTATATGATGGAAAAACTGTTGTATTTATATTGTATTTTATGCTTCTGGCGTTCACTTCTTAGGCCCTAAATATTCGATCTGGTGGAACAACGGCCTAGGGTGAAGCCTAGGTTGCCCGGAACGTAGAAATGACCATAACTTTTACACTGGTTGCTATCCTTCGTTTTATACAATGGAAAAACTGTTCTATTTATTTTGTATTTAATGCTTCGGGCGTTGACTTCTAAGGCCCTAACTATTCCATCTGGTGGAGCAACGCCCTACAGTGCAGCCTAGATTGCCCGGAACGTAGAAATGACCTTAACCTTCACACTGGTTGCTATCATTCGTATTATATGATGGAAAAACTGTTGTATTTATATTGTATTTTATGCTTCTGGCGTTCACTTATTAAGCCCTAACTATTCGTTCTGGTGGAACAACGCCCTAGGGTGAAGCCTAGGGTGCCCGGAACGTAGAAATGACCATAGCTTTCACACTGGCAGCAATTATTCGTTTTATACAATGGAAAAACCGTTCTATTTATTTTGTATTTTATGCCTCGGGCGTTGACTTCTAAGGCCCTAACTGTTTGATCTGGTGGAGCATCGCCGTAGAGTGAAGCCTAGGTTGCCCGGAACGTAGAAATGACCATAGCTTTCACACTGGTTGCTATTATTCGTTTTATACGATGGAAAAACTGTTATACTTATATTGTATTTAAGCTTCTGGCGTTGACTTCTGAGGCTGTTGCTATTCGATGTGGTGGAAGAACGCCATAGGGTGAAGCCTAGGTAGCCCGGATCGTAGAAATGTCCATATCTTTCACACTGTTTGCAATTTTTCGTTTTATACGATGGAAAAACTGTTTTATTTATTTTGTATTTTATGCTTCGGACGTTGACTTCTAAGGCCCTAACTATTCGATCTAGTGGAGCAACGCCCTAGAGTGCAGCCTAGGTTGCCCGGAACGTAGAAATGACCATAACTTTCACACTGGGTGCTATCATTCGTTTTATATGATGGAAAAACTGTTGTATTTATATTGTATTTTATGCTTCTGGCGTTCACTTCTTAGGCCCTAACTACTCGTTCTGGTGGAACAACGGCCTAGGATGAAGTCTAGGTTGCCCGGAACGTAGAAATGACCATAACTTTTACACTGGCAGCAATTATTCGTTTTATACAATGGAAAAACTGTTCTATTTATTTTGTATTTAATGCTTCGGGCGTTGACTTCTAAGGCCCTAACTGCTTGATCTGGTGGAGCAACGCCCTAGAGTGATGCCTAGGTTGCCTGGAGCGTAGAAATGACCATCACTTTCACACTGTTTGCAATAATTCCTTTTATACGATGGAAAAGCTGTTGTATTTATATCGTGTTTTATGCTTCGGGCGTTGACTTCTAAGGCCCTAACTATTCGATCTGGTAGAACAACGCCCTAGGGTAAAGCCAAGATTGCGCGGAACGTAGAAATGACCATAACTTTCACACTGGTTGCTATCATTCGTTTTATATGATGAAGAAACTGATGGATTTATATTGTATTTTATACTTCTGTCGTTCACTTCTTAGGCCCTAACTATTCGATCTGGTGGAGCAACGGCCCAGGGTGAAGCCTAGGTTTCCCGGAACGTAGAAATGACCATAACTTTCATACTGGTTGCAATTATTCGTTTTATATGGTGGAAAAACTGTTGTATTTATATTGTGTTTTATGCTTCTGGCGTTGACTTCTAAGGCCCTAACTATTCGATCAGGTGGAGTAACGCCCTAGAGTGATGCCTAGGTTGCTCGAAATGTTGACATGACCATAACTTTCACACTGGTTGTAATTATTCGTTTTATACGATGGAAACGCTGTTGTATATATATCGTATTTTATACTTCAGGCGGTGACTTCTAAGGCACTAACTATTCGATCCGGTGGAGCAACGCCCTAGAGTGAACCCTAGGTTGCCCGGAACGTAGAATTGGCCATCACTTTCAAACTGGTTGCAATTATTCCTGTTATATGATGGAAACACTGTTGTATTTTTATTGCATGTTATGCTTCGGGCGTTGACTTCTAAGGCCCTAACTATTCAATCTGTTGGAGCAATTCCCTAGGGTGAAGCATAGGTTGCTCGGAAAGTAGAAATGACCATAACTTTCACACTGGTTGCTATCATTCGTTTTATATGATGGAAAAACTGATGTATTTATATTGTATTTTATGCTTCTGTCGTTCACTTCTTAGGCCCTAACTATTCGATCTGGTGGAGCAACGGTCTAGGGTGAAGCCTAGGTTGCCCGGAACGTAGAAATGACCATAACTTTCATACTGGTTACCATTATTCGTTTTATACGATGGAAAAGCTGTTGTATTTATATCGTATTTTATGCTTCTGGCGCTGACTTCTTAGTCCCTAACTATTCGATCAGGTGGAGCGATGCCTCCGTGGTAAGTCTAGGATGCCCGAAACGCCGAAATGATCATTACTTTCACGCTTGTTGCAATTATTCCTGTTATAGGATGGAAAGACTGTTGCATTTTTATTGTATTTTATACTTCAGGCGTTGACTTCTAAGGACCTAACTATTCGGTCTGGTGGAGAAACGCCCTAGAGTGAAGCCTAGGTTGCTCGGAATGTAGAAATGAACATAACTTTCACACTGGTTGTAATTATTCGTTTTATACGATGGAAACGCTGTTGTATTTATATCGTATTTTATACTTCAGGCGTTGACTTCTAAGGCCCTAACTATTCAATCTGTTGGAGCAACGCCCTAGAGCGAAGCCTAGGTTGCCCGGAACGTAGAATTGGCCATCACTTTCAAACTGGTTGCAATTATTCCTGTTATATGATGGAAACACTGTTGTATTTTTTTTGCATTTTATGGTTAGGGCGTTGACTTCTAAAGTCCTAATTATTCAATCTGTTGGAGCAACGCCCTAGGGTGAAGCCTAGGTTGCTCGGAAAGTAGAAATGACCATAAGTTTCATACTGGTTGCAATTATTCGTTTTATACGATGGAAAAACTGTTGTATTTATATTGTATTTTATATTTCTGGCGTTGACTTCTAAGGCACTAACTATTCGATCAGGTGGAACAACGCCCTGGAGTGAAGCCTAGGTTGCCCGGAACGTAGAATTGGCCATCGCTTTCAAACTGGTTGCAATTATTCCTGTTATATGATGGATACACTGTTGTATTTTTATTGCATTTTATGCTTCGGGCGTTGACATCTAAGGCACTAACTATTCGATCTGGTAGAGCAACGCCCTACAGTGAAGCCTAGGTTGCCCGGAACGTAGAAATGACCATAAGTTTCATACTGGTTGCAATTATTCGTTTTATACGATGGAAAAGCTGTTGTATTTATATCGTATTTTATGCTTCTGGCGTTGACTTCTTAGGCCGTAACTATTCGGTCTGGTGGAGCAACGCCCTGGAGTGAAACCTAGGTTGCCCGGAACGTAGAATTGGCCATCACTTTCAAACTGGTTGCAATTATTCCTGATATATGATGGAAACACTGTTGTATTTTTTTTGCATTTTATGGTTCGGGCGTTGACTTCTAAGGCCCTAACTATTCAATCTGTTGGAGCAACGCCCTAGGGTGAAGCCTAGGTTGCTCGGAAAGTAGAAATGACCATAAGTTTCATACTGGTTGCAATATACGTTTTATACGATGGAAAAACTGTTGTATTTATATTGTATTTTATGCTTCTAGCGTTGACTTCTAAGGCACTAACTATTCGATCTGGTGGAGCAACGCCCTAGAGTGAAGCCTAGGTTGCCCGGAACGTAGAATTGGCCATCACTTTCAAACTGGTTGCAATTATTCCTGTTATATGATGGATACACTGTTGTATTCTTATTGCATTTTATGCTTCGGGCGTTGACTTCTAAGGCCCTAACTATTCAATCTGTTGGAGCAACGCCCTAGGGTGAAGCCTAGCTTGCTCGGAAAGTAGAAATGACCATAAGTTTCATACTGGTTGCAATTATTCGTTTTATACGATGGAAAAACTGTTGTATTTATATAGTATTTTATGCTTCTGGTGTTGACTTCTAAGGCACTATCTATTCGATCTGGTGGAGCAACGCCCTAGAGCGAAGCCTAGGCTGCCCGGAACGTAGAATTGGCCATCACTTTCAAACTGGTTGCAATTATTCCTGTTATATGATGGATACACTGTTGTATTTTTATTGCATTTTATGCTTCGGGCGATGACTTCTAAGGCCCTCACTATTCAATCTGTTGGACCAACGCCTTAGGGTGAAGCCTAGCTTGCTCGGAAAGTGGAAATGACCATAAGTTTTATACTGGTTGCAATTATTCGTTTTATACGATGGAAAAGCTGTTGTATTTATATCGTATTTTATGCTTCTGGCGTTGACTTCTAAGGCACTAACTATTCGATCTGGTGGAGCAACGCAATAGAGTGATGCCTAGGTTGCCCGGAACGTAGAATTGGCCATCAATTTCAAACTGGTTGCAATTATACCTGTTATATGATGGAAACACTGCTGTATTTTTTTTGCATTTTATGGTTCGGGCGTTGACTTCTAAGGCCCTAACTATTCAATCTGTTGGAGCAACGCCCTAGGGTGAAGCCTAGGTTGCTGGGAAAGTAGAAATGTCCATAAGTTTCATACTGGTTGCAATTATTCGTTTTATACGATGGAAAAACTGTTGTATTTATATTGTATTTTATGCTTCTGGCGTTGACTTCCAAAGCACTAACTATTCGATCTGGTGGAGCAACGCAATAGAGTGATGCCTAGGTTGCCCGGAACGTAGAATTGGCCATCAATTTGAAACTGGTTGCAATTATACCTGTTATATGATGGATACACTGTTGTATTTTTATTGCATTTTATGCTTCGGGCGTTGACTTCTAAGGCCCTAACTATTCAATCTGTTGGAGCAACGCCCGAGGGTGAAGCCTAGGTTGCTCTGAAAGTAGAAATGACCATAAGTTTCGTACTGGCTGCAATTATTCGTTTTATACGATGGAAAAGCTGTTGTATTTATATCGTATTTTATGCATCTGGCGTTGACTTCTTAGGCCGTAACTATTCGGTCTGGTGGAGCAACGCCCTGGAGTGAAACCTAGGTTGCCCGGAACGTAGAATTGGCCATCACTTTCAAACTGCATGCAATTATTCCTGTTATATGATGGATACACTGTTGTATTTTTATTGCATTTTATGCTTCGGGCGTTGACTTCTAAGGCCCTAACTATTCAATCCGTTGGAGCAACGCCCCAGGGTGAAGCCTAGGTTGCTCGGAAAGTAGAAATGACCATAAGTTTCATACTGGTTGCAATTATTCGTTTTATACGATGGAAAAACTGTTGTATTTATATTGTATTTTATGCTTCTGGCGTTGACTTCCAAGGCACTAACTATTCGACCTGGTGGTGCAACGCAATAGAGTGAAGCCTAGGATGCCCGGAACGTAGAATTGGCCATCACCTTCAAACTGGTTGCAATTATTCCTGTTATATGATGGAAACACTGTGGTATCTTTTTTGCATTTTATGGTTCGGGCGTTGACTTCTAAGGCCCTAACTATTCAATCTGTTGGAGCAACGCCCTAGGGTGAAGCCTAGGTTGCTCGGAAAGTAGAAAAGTCCATAAGTTTCATACTGGTTGCAATTATTCGTTTTATACGATGGAAAAACTGTTGTATTTATATTGTATTTTATGCTTCTGGCGTTGACTTCTAAGGCACTAACTATTCGATCTGGTGGAGCAACGCCATAGAGTGAAGCCTAGGTTGCCCGGAACGTAGAATTGGCCATCGCTTTCAAACTTGTTGCAATTATTCCTGTTATATGATGGTTACACTGTTGTATTTTTATTGCATTTTATGCTTCGGGCGTTGACTTCTAAGGCCCTAACTATTCAATCTGTTGGACCAACGCCCTAGGGTGAAGCCTAGCTTGCTCGGAAAGTAGAAATGACCATAGGTTTCATACTGGTTGCAATTATTCGTTTTATACGATGGAAAAGCTGTTGTATTTATATCGTATTTTATGCTTCTGGCGTTGACTTCTTAGGCCGTAACTATTCGGTCTGGTGGAGCAACGCCCTGGAGTGAAACCTAGGTTGCCCGGAACGTAGAATTGGCCATCACTTTCATACTGGTTGCAATTATTCCTGATATATGATGGAAACACTGTTGTATTTTTTCTGCATTTTATGGTTCGGGCGTTGACTTCTAAGGCCCTAACTATTCAATCTGTTGGAGCAACGCCCTAGGGTGAAGCCTAGGTTGCTCGGAAGGTAGAAATGTCCATAAGTTTCATACTGGTTGCAATTATTCGTTTTATACGATGGAAAAACTGTTGTATTTATATTGTATTTTATGCTTCTGGCGTTGACTTCTAAGGCACTAACTATTCGATCTGGTGGAGCAACGCAATAGAGTGAAGCCTAGGTTGCCCGGAACGTAGAATTGGCCATCACTTTCAAACTGGTTGCAATTATTCCTGTTATATGATGGAAACACTGTGGTATTTTTTTTGCATTTTATGGTTCGGGCGTTGACTTCTTAGGCACTAACTATTCAATCTGTTGGAGCAACGCCCTAGGGTGAAGCATAGGTTGCTCGGAAAGTAGAAATGATCATAAGTTTCATACTGGTTGCAATTATTCGTTTTATACGATGGAAAAACTGTTCTATTTATATCGTATTTTATGCTTCTGGTGTTGACTTCTAAGGCACTATCTATTCGATCTGGTGGAGCAACGCCCTAGAGCGAAGCCTAGGTTTCCCGGAACGTAGAATTGGCCATCGCCTTCAAACTGGTTGCAATCATTCCTGTTATATGATGGATACACTGTTGTATTTTTATTGAATTTTATGCTTCGGGCGTTGACTTCTAAGGCCCTAACTATTCAATCTGTTGGACCAACGCCCTAGGGTGAAGCCTAGCTTGCTAGCAAAGTAGTAATGACCATAAGTTTCATACTGGTTGCAATTATTCGTTTTATACGATGGAAAAGCTGTTGTATTTATATCGTATTTTATGCTTCTGGCGTTGACTTCTTAGGCCGTAACTATTCGGTCTGGTGGAGCAACGCCCTGGAGTGAAACCTAGGTTGCCCGGAACGTAGAATTGGCCATCGCTTTCAAACTGGATGCAATTATTCCTGATATATGATGGAAACACTGTTGTAGTTTTCATGCATTTTATGGTTCGGGCGTTGACTTCTCAGACCCTAACTATTCAATCTGTTGGAGCAACGCCCTAGGGTGAAGCCTAGGTTGCTCGGAAAGTAGAAATGTCCATAAGTTTCATACTGGTTGCAATTATTCGTTTTATACGATGGAAAGACTGTTGTATTTATATTGTATTTTATGCTTCTGGCGTTGACTTCTAAGGCACTAACTATTCGATCTGGTGGAGCAACGCAATAGAGTGAAGCCTAGGTTGCCCGGAACGTAGAATTGGCCATCACTTTCAAACTGGTTGCAATTATTCCTGTTATATGATGGACACACTGTGGTTTTTTTTGTGCATTTTATGGTTCGGGCGTTGACTTCTAAGGCCCTAACTATTCAATCTGTTGGAGCAACGCCCTAGGGTGAAGCCTTGATTGCTCGGAATGTGGAAATGACCATAAGTTTCATACTGGTTGCAATTATTCGTTTTATACGATGGAAAAGCTGTTGTATTTATATCGTATTTTATACTTCTGGCGTTGACTTCTAAGGCACTAACTATTCGACCTGGTGGAGCAACGCAATAGAGTGATGCCTAGGTTGCCCGGAACGTAGAATTGGCCATCAATTTCAAACTGGTTGCAATTATACCGGTTATATGATGGAAACACTGCTGTATTTTTTTTTGCATTTTATGATTCGGGCGTTGACTTCTAAGGCCCTAACTATTCAATCCGTTGGAGCAACGCCCTAGGGTGAAGCCTAGGTTGCTCGGAAAGTTGAAATGACCATAAGTTTCATACTGGTTGCAATTATTCGTTTTATACGATGGAGAAACTGTTGTATTTATATTGTATTTTATGCTTCTGGCGCTGACTTCTAAGGCACTAACTATTCGATCTGGTGGAGCCACGCCATAAAGTGAAGCCCAGGTTGCCCGGAACGTAGAATTGGCCATCACTTTCAAACTGGTTGCAATTATTCCTGTTATATGTTGGAAACACTGTGGTATTTTTTTTGCATTTTATGGTTCGGGCGTTGACTTCTAAGGCACTAACTATTCGATCTGGTGGAGCAACACAATAGAGTGATGCCTAGGTTGCCCGGAACGTAGAATTGGCCATCAATTTCAAACTGGTTGCAATTATACCTGTTATATGATGGAAACACTGCTGTATTTTTTTTGCTTTCTATGGTTCGGGCGTTGACTTCTAAGGCCCTAACTATTCAATCTGTTGGAGCAACGCCCTAGGGTAAAGCCTAGCATGCTCAGAAAGTAGAAATGACCATCAGTTTCATACTGGTTGCAATTATTCGTTTTATACGATGGAAAAACCGTTGTATTTTATTTGCATTCTATGGTTCGGGCGTTGACTTCTAAGGCCCTAACTATTCAATCTGTTGGAGCAACGCCCTAGGGTGAAGCCTAGGTTGCCCGGAACGTAGAATTGGCCATCGCTTTCAAACTGGTTGCAATTATTCCTGTTATATGATGGATGCACTGTTGCATTTTTATTGCATTTTATGCTTCGGGCGTTGACTTCTAATGCCCTAACTATTCAATCTGTTGGACCAACGCCCTAGGGTGAAGCCTATCTTGCTCGGAAAGTAGAAATGACCATACGTTTCATACTGGTTGCAATTATTCGTTTTATACGATGGAAAGCTGTTGTATTTATATCGCATTTTATGCTTCTGGCGTTGACTTGTTAGGCTGTAAATATTCGGTCTGGTGGAGCAACGCCCTGGAGTGAAACCTAGGTTGTCCGGAACGTAGAATTGGCCATCACTTTCAAACTGGTTGCAATTATTCCTGATATATGATGGAAACACTGTTGTATTTTTATTGCATTTCATGCTTCGGGCGTAGACTTCTAAGGCCCTAACTATTCAATGTGTTGGACCAACGCCTTAGGGTGAAGCCTAGCTTGCTCGGAAAGTGGAAATGACCATAAGTTTCATACTGGTTGCAATTATTCGTTTTATACGATGGAAAAGCTGTTGTATTTATATCGTATTTTATGCTTCTGGCGTTGACTTCTAAGGCACTAACTATTCGACCTGGTGGAGCAACGCAATAGAGTGATGCCTAGGTTGCCCGGAACGTAGAATTGGCCATCAATTTCAAACTGGTTGCAATTATACCTGTTATATGATGGAAACACTGCTGTATTTTTTTTGCATTTTATGGTTCGGGCGTTGACTTCTAAGGCCCTAACTATTCAATCTGTTGGAGCAACGCCCTAGGGTGAAGCCTAGGTTGCTGGGAAAGTAGAAATGTCCATAAGTTTCATACTGGTTGCAATTATTCGTTTTATACGATGGAAAAACTGTTGTATTTATATTGTATTTTATGCTTCTGGCGTTGACTTCCAAAGCACTAACTATTCGATCTGGTGGAGCAACGCAATAGAGTGATGCCTAGGTTGCCCGGAACGTAGAATTGGCCATCAATTTGAAACTGGTTGCAATTATACCTGTTATATGATGGATACACTGTTGTATTTTTATTGCATTTTATGCTTCGGGCGTTGACTTCTAAGGCCCTAACTATTCAATCTGTTGGAGCAACGCCCGAGGGTGAAGCCTAGGTTGCTCTGAAAGTAGAAATGACCATAAGTTTCGTACTGGCTGCAATTATTCGTTTTATACGATGGAAAAGCTGTTGTATTTATATCGTATTTTATGCATCTGGCGTTGACTTCTTAGGCCGTAACTATTCGGTCTGGTGGAGCAACGCCCTGGAGTGAAACCTAGGTTGCCCGGAACGTAGAATTGGCCATCACTTTCAAACTGCATGCAATTATTCCTGTTATATGATGGATACACTGTTGTATTTTTATTGCATTTTATGCTTCGGGCGTTGACTTCTAAGGCCCTAACTATTCAATCCGTTGGAGCAACGCCCCAGGGTGAAGCCTAGGTTGCTCGGAAAGTAGAAATGACCATAAGTTTCATACTGGTTGCAATTATTCGTTTTATACGATGGAAAAACTGTTGTATTTATATTGTATTTTATGCTTCTGGCGTTGACTTCCAAGGCACTAACTATTCGATCTGGTGGTGCAACGCAATAGAGTGATGCCTAGGTTGCCCTGAACGTAGAATTGGCCATCAACTTGAAACTGGTTGCAATTATACCTGTTATATGATGGAAACACTGCTGTATTTTTTTTGCATTTTATGGTTCGGGCGTTGACTTCTAAAGCCCTAACTGTTCAATCCGTTGGAGCAACACCCTAGGGTGAAGCCTAGGTTGCTCGGAAAGTAGAAATGTCCATAAGTTTCATGCTGGGTGCAATTATTCGTTTTATACAATGGAAAAACTGTTGTATTTATATTGTATTTTATGCTTCTGGCGTTGACTTCTAAGGCACTAACTATTCGATCTGTTGGAGCAACGCCCTAGGGTGAAGCCTAGGTTGCTCGGAAAGTAGAAATGTCCATAAGTTTCATACTGGTTGCAATTATTCGTTTTATACGATGGAAAAACTGTTGTATTTATATTGTATTGTATGCTTCTGGCGCTGACTTCTAAGGCACTAACTATTCGATCTGGTGGAGCAACGCAATAGAGTGAAGCCTAGGTTGCCCGGAACGTAGAATTGGCCATCACTTTCAAACTGGTTGCAATTATTCCTGTTATATGATGGACACACTGTGGTTTTTTTTGTGCATTTTATGGTTCGGGCGTTGACTTCTAAGGCCCTAACTATTCAATCTGTTGGAGCAACGCCCTAGGGTGAAGCCTAGGTTGCTTGGAAAGTAGAAATGACCATAACTTTCATACTGGTTGCAATTATTCGTTTTATACGATGGAAAAGCTGTTGTATTTATATCGTATTTTATGCTTCTGGCGATGACTTCTTAGGCCGTAACTATTCGGTCTGGTGGAGCAACGCCCTGGAGTGAAACCTAGGTTGTGCGGAACGTAGAATTGGCCATCACATTCAAACTGGTTGCAATTATTCCTGATATATGATGGAAACACTGTTGTATTTTTATTGCATTTTATGCTTCGGGCGTAGACTTCTAAGGCCCTAACTATTCAATCTGTTGGACCAACGCCCTAGGGTGAAGCCTAGCTTGCTCGGAAAGTAGAAATGACCATAGGTTTCATACTGGTTGCAATTATTCGTTTTATACGATGGAAAAGCTGTTGTATTTATATCGTATTTTATGCTTCTGGCGTTGACTTCTTAGGCCGTAACTATTCGGTCTGGTGGAGCAACGCCCTGGAGTGAAACCTAGGTTGCCCGGAACGTAGAATTGGCCATCACTTTCATACTGGTTGCAATTATTCCTGATATATGATGGAAACACTGCTGTATTTTTTCTGCATTTTATGGTTCGGGCGTTGACTTCTAAGGCCCTAACTATTCAATCTGTTGGACCAACGCCCTAGGGTGAAGCCTAGGTTGCTCGGAAGGTAGAAATGTCCATAAGTTTCATACTGGTTGCAATTATTCGTTTTATACGATGGAAAAACTGTTGTATTTATATTGTATTTTATGCTTCTGGCGTTGACTTCTAAGGCACTAACTATTCGATCTGGTGGAGCAACGCAATAGAGTGAAGCCTAGGTTGCCCGGAACGTAGAATTGGCCATAAGTTTCATACTGGTTGCAATTATTCGTTTTATACGATGGAAAAACTGTTGTAATTATATTGTATTTTATGCTTCTGTCGTTGACTTCTAAGGCTCTAACTATTCGATCTGGTGGAGCAACGCAATAGAGTGAAGCCTAGGATGCCCGGAACGTAGAATTGGCCATCACCTTCAAACTGGTTGCAATTATTCCTGTTATATGATGGAAACACTGTGGTATCTTTTTTGCATTTTATGGTTCGGGCGTTGACTTCTAAGGCCCTAACTATTCAATCTGTTGGAGCAACGCCCTAGGGTGAAGCCTAGGTTGCTCGGAAAGTAGAAAAGTCCATAAGTTTCATACTGGTTGCAATTATTCGTTTTATACGATGGAAAAACTGTTGTATTTATATTGTATTTTATGCTTCTGGCGTTGACTTCTAAGGCACTAACTATTCGATCTGGTGGAGCAACGCCATAGAGTGAAGCCTAGGTTGCCCGGAACGTAGAATTGGCCATCGCTTTCAAACTTGTTGCAATTATTCCTGTTATATGATGGTTACACTGTTGTATTTTTATTGCATTTTATGCTTCGGGCGTTGACTTCTAAGGCCCTAACTATTCAATCTGTTGGACCAACGCCCTAGGGTGAAGCCTAGCTTGCTCGGAAAGTAGAAATGACCATAGGTTTCATACTGGTTGCAATTATTCGTTTTATACGATGGAAAAGCTGTTGTATTTATATCGTATTTTATGCTTCTGGCGTTGACTTCTTAGGCCGTAACTATTCGGTCTGGTGGAGCAACGCCCTGGAGTGAAACCTAGGTTGCCCGGAACGTAGAATTGGCCATCACTTTCATACTGGTTGCAATTATTCCTGATATATGATGGAAACACTGTTGTATTTTTTCTGCATTTTATGGTTCGGGCGTTGACTTCTAAGGCCCTAACTATTCAATCTGTTGGAGCAACGCCCTAGGGTGAAGCCTAGGTTGCTCGGAAGGTAGAAATGTCCATAAGTTTCATACTGGTTGCAATTATTCGTTTTATACGATGGAAAAACTGTTGTATTTATATTGTATTTTATGCTTCTGGCGTTGACTTCTAAGGCACTAACTATTCGATCTGGTGGAGCAACGCAATAGAGTGAAGCCTAGGTTGCCCGGAACGTAGAATTGGCCATCACTTTCAAACTGGTTGCAATTATTCCTGTTATATGATGGAAACACTGTGGTATTTTTTTTGCATTTTATGGTTCGGGCGTTGACTTCTTAGGCCCTAACTATTCAATCTGTTGGAGCAACGCCCTAGGGTGAAGCATAGGTTGCTCGGAAAGTAGAAATGATCATAAGTTTCATACTGGTTGCAATTATTCGTTTTATACGATGGAAAAACTGTTCTATTTATATCGTATTTTATGCTTCTGGTGTTGACTTCTCAGGCCCTAACTATTCAATCTGTTGGAGCAACGCCCTAGGGTGAAGCCTAGGTTGCTCGGAAAGTAGAAATGTCCATAAGTTTCATACTGGTTGCAATTATTCGTTTTATACGATGGAAAAACTGTTGTATTTATATTGTATTGTATGCTTCTGGCGTTGACTTCTAAGGCACTAACTATTCGATCTGGTGGAGCAACGCAATAGAGTGAAGCCTAGGTTGGCCGGAACGTAGAATTGGCCATCACTTTCAAACTGGTTGCAATTATTCCTGTTATATGATGGACACACTGTGGTTTTTTTTGTGCATTTTATGGTTCGGGCGTTGACTTCTAAGGCCCTAACTATTCAATCTGTTGGAGCAACGCCCTAGGGTGAAGCCTAGGTTGCTTGGAAAGTAGAAATGACCATAACTTTCATACTGGTTGCAATTATTCGTTTTATACGATGGAAAAGCTGTTGTATTTATATCGTATTTTATGCTTCTGGCGATGACTTCTTAGGCCGTAACTATTCGGTCTGGTGGAGCAACGCCCTGGAGTGAAACCTAGGTTGTGCGGAACGTAGAATTGACCATCACTTTCATACTGGTTGCAATTATTCCTGATATATGATGGAAACACTGCTGTATTTTTTCTGCATTTTATGGTTCGGGCGTTGACTTCTAAGGCCCTAACTATTCAATCTGTTGGACCAACGCCCTAGGGTGAAGCCTAGGTTGCTCGGAAGGTAGAAATGTCCATAAGTTTCATACTGGTTGCAATTATTCGTTTTATACGATGGAAAAACTGTTGTATTTATATTGTATTTTATGCTTCTGGCGTTGACTTCTAAGGCACTAACTATTCGATCTGGTGGAGCAACGCCCCAGAGTCAAGCCTAGGTTGCCCGGAACGTAGAATTGGCCATCACTTTCAAACTGGTTGCAATTATTCCTGTTATATGATGGAAACACTGTGGTATTTTTTTTGCATTTTATGGTTCGGGCGTTGAGTTCTTAGGCCCTAACTATTGAATCTGTTGGAGCAACGCCCTAGGGTGAAGCATAGGTTGCTCGGAAAGTAGAAATGATCATAAGTTTCATACTGGTTGCAATTATTCGTTTTATACGATGGAAAAACTGTTCTATTTATATCGTATTTTATGCTTCTGGTGTTGACTTCTCAGGCCCTAACTATTCAATCTGTTGGAGCAACGCCCTAGGGTGAAGCCTAGGTTGCTCGGAAAGTAGAAATGTCCATAAGTTTCATACTGGTTGCAAATATTCGTTTTATACGATGGAAAAACTGTTGTATTTATATTGTATTGTATGCTTCTGGCGTTGACTTCTAAGGCACTAACTATTCGATCTGGTGGAGCAACGCAATAGAGTGAAGCCTAGGTTGGCCGGAACGTAGAATTGGCCATCACTTTCAAACTGGTTGCAATTATTCCTGTTATATGATGGACACACTGTGGTTTTTTTTGTGCATTTTATGGTTCGGGCGTTGACTTCTAAGGCCCTAACTATTCAATCTGTTGGAGCAACGCCCTAGGGTGAAGCCTAGGTTGCTTGGAAAGTAGAAATGACCATAACTTTCATACTGGTTGCAATTATTCGTTTTATACGATGGAAAAGCTGTTGTATTTATATCGTATTTTATGCTTCTGGCGATGACTTCTTAGGCCGTAACTATTCGGTCTGGTGGAGCAACGCCCTGGAGTGAAACCTAGGTTGTGCGGAACGTAGAATTGACCATCACTTTCATACTGGTTGCAATTATTCCTGATATATGATGGAAACACTGCTGTATTTTTTCTGCATTTTATGGTTCGGGCGTTGACTTCTAAGGCCCTAACTATTCAATCTGTTGGACCAACGCCCTAGGGTGAAGCCTAGGTTGCTCGGAAGGTAGAAATGTCCATAAGTTTCATACTGGTTGCAATTATTCGTTTTATACGATGGAAAAACTGTTGTATTTATATTGTATTTTATGCTTCTGGCGTTGACTTCTAAGGCACTAACTATTCGATCTGGTGGAGCAACGCCCCAGAGTCAAGCCTAGGTTGCCCGGAACGTAGAATTGGCCTTCACTTTCAAACTGGTTGCAATTATTCCTGTTATATGATGGAAACACTGTTGTATTTTTATTGCATTTTATGCTTCGGGCGTGGACTTCTAAGGCCCTAACTATTCAATCTGTTGGGGCAACGCCCTAGGGTGAAGCCTAGGTTGCACGGAAAGTAGAAATGACCATAAGTTTCATACTGGGTGCAATTATTCGTTTTATACGATGGAAAAGCTGTTGTATTTATATTGTATTTTATGCTTCTGGCGTTGACCTCTAAGGCACTAACTATTCGAGCTGGTGGAACAACGCCCTAGAGTGAAGCCTAGGTTGCCCGGAACGTAGAATTGGCCATCACTTTCAAACTGGTTGTAATTATTACTGTTATATGATGGATACACTGTTGTATTTTTATTGCAATTTTTTGCTTCGGGCGCTGACTTCTAAGGCCCTAACTATTCAATCTGTTGGAGCAACGCCCTGGAGTGAAACCTAGGTTGACCGGAACGTAGAATTGGCCATCACTTTCAAACTGGTTGCAATTATTCCTGATATATGATGGAAACACTGTTGTATTTTTTTTGCATTTTATGGTTCCTGCGTTGACTTCTAAGGTCCTAACTATTCAATCTGTTGGAGGAACGCCCTAGGGTGAAGCCTAGGTTGCTCGGAAAGCAGAAATGACCATAAGTTTCATACTGGGTGCAATTATTCGTTTTATACGATGGAAAAACTGTTGCATTTATATTGCATTTTATGCTTCTGGCGTTGACTTCTAAGGCACTAACTATTCGATCTGGTGGAACAACGCCCTAGAGTGAAGCCTAGGTTGCCCGGAACGTAGAATTGGCCATCACTTTCAAACTGCTAGCAATTATTCCTGTTATATGATGGATACACTGTTGTATTTTTATTGCATTTTATGCTTCGGGCGTTGACTTCTAAGGCCCTAACTATTCAATACGTTGGAGCAACGCCCTAGGGTGAAGCCTAGGTTTCTCGGAAAGTAGAAATGACCATAAGTTTCAGACTGGTTGCAATTATTCGTTTTATACGATGGAAAAACTGTTGTATATATATTGTATTTTATGCTTCTGGCGTTGACTTCTAAGGCACTAACTATTCGATCTGTGGATCAACGCCCCAGAGTGAAGCCTAGGTTGCCCGGAACGTAGAATTGGCCATCACTTTCAAACTGGTTGCAATTATTCCTTATATATGATGGAAACTCTGTTGTATTTTTTTTGCATTTTATTGTTCGGGCGTTGACTTCTAAGGCCCTAACTATTCAATCTGTTGGAGCAACGCCCTAGGGTGTAGCCTAGGTTGCTGGGAAAGTAGAAATGTCCATAAGTTTCATACTGGTTGCAATTATTCGTTTTATACGATGGAAAAACTGTTGTATTTATATTGTATTTTATGCTTCTGGCGTTGACCTCCAAGGCACTAACTATTCGATCTGGTGGAGCAACGCAATAGAGTGATGCCTAGGTTGGCCGGAACGTAGAATTGACCATCAATTTCAAACTGGTTGCAATTGTACCTGTTACATGATGGAAACACTGCTTTATTTTTTTTGCATTTTATGGTTCGGGCGTTGACTTCTAAGGCCCTAACTATTCAATCCGTTGGAGCAACGCCCTAGGGTGATGCCTAGGTTGCCCGGAACGTAGAATTGGCCATCACTTTCAAACTGGTTGCAATTATTCCTGCCATATGATGGATACACTGTTGTATTTTTATTGCATTTTATGCTTCGGGCGTTGACTTCTAAGGCCCTAACTATTCAATCTGTTGGAGCAACGCCCTAGGGTGAAGCCTTGCTTGCTCGGAATGTGGAAATGACCATAAGTTTCATACTGGTTGCAATTATTCGTTTTATACGATGGAAAAGCTGTTGTATTTATATCGTATTTTATGCTTCTGGCGTTGACTTCTAAGGCACTAACTATTCGACCTGGTGGAGCAACGCAATAGAGTGATGCCTAGGTTGCCCGGAACGTAGAATTGGCCATCAATTTCAAACTGGTTGCAATTATACCGGTTATATGATGGAAACACTGCTGTATTTTTTTTTGCATTTTATGATTCGGGCGTTGACTTCTAAGGCCCTAACTATTCAATCCGTTGGAGCAACGCCCTAGGGTGAAGCCTAGGTTGCTCGGAAAGTTGAAATGACCATAAGTTTCATACTGGTTGCAATTATTCGTTTTATACGATGGAGAAACTGTTGTATTTATATTGTATTTTATGCTTCTGGCGCTGACTTCTAAGGCACTAACTATTCGATCTGGTGGAGCCACGCCATAAAGTGAAGCCCAGGTTGCCCGGAACGTAGAATTGGCCATCACTTTCAAACTGGATGCAATTATTCCTGTTATATGATGGAAACACTGTGGTATTTTTTTTGCATTTTATGGTTCGGGCGTTGACTTCTAAGGCACTAACTATTCGATCTGGTGGAGCAACACAATAGAGTGATGCCTAGGTTGCACGGAACGTAGAATTGGCCATCAATTTCAAACTGGTTGCAATTATACCTGTTATATGATGGAAACACTGCTGTATTTTTTTTGCTTTCTATGGTTCGGGCGTTGACTTCTAAGGCCCTAACTATTCAATCTGTTGGAGCAACGCCCTAGGGTAAAGCCTAGCATGCTCAGAAAGTAGAAATGACCATCAGTTTCATACTGGTTGCAATTATTCGTTTTATACGATGGAAAAACCGTTGTATTTTATTTGCATTCTATGGTTCGGGCGTTGACTTCTAAGGCCCTAACTATTCAATCTGTTGGAGCAACGCCCTAGGGTGAAGCCTAGGTTGCCCGGAACGTAGAATTGGCCATCGCTTTCAAACTGGTTGCAATTATTCCTGTTATATGATGGATGCACTGTTGCATTTTTATTGCATTTTATGCTTCGGGCGTTGACTTCTAATGCCCTAACTATTCAATCTGTTGGACCAACGCCCTAGGGTGAAGCCTATCTTGCTCGGAAAGTAGAAATGACCATATGTTTCATACTGGTTGCAATTATTCGTTTTATACGATGGAAAGCTGTTGTATTTATATCGCATTTTATGCTTCTGGCGTTGACTTGTTAGGCTGTAAATATTCGGTCTGGTGGAGCAACGCCCTGGAGTGAAACCTAGGTTGTCCGGAACGTAGAATTGGCCATCACTTTCAAACTGGTTGCAATTATTCCTGATATATGATGGAAACACTGTTGTATTTTTATTGCATTTCATGCTTCGGGCGTAGACTTCTAAGGCCCTAACTATTCAATCTGTTGGACCAACGCCTTAGGGTGAAGCCTAGCTTGCTCGGAAAGTGGAAATGACCATAAGTTTCATACTGGTTGCAATTATTCGTTTTATACGATGGAAAAGCTGTTGTATTTATATCGTATTTTATGCTTCTGGCGTTGACTTCTAAGGCACTAACTATTCGATCTGGTGGAGCAACGCAATAGAGTGATGCCTAGGTTGCCCGGAACGTAGAATTGGCCATCAATTTCAAACTGGTTGCAATTATACCTGTTATATGATGGAAACACTGCTGTATTTTTTTTGCATTTTATGGTTCGGGAGTTGACTTCTAAGGCCCTAACTATTCAATCTGTTGGAGCAACGCCCTAGGGTGAAGCCTAGGTTGCTGGGAAAGTAGAAATGTCCATAAGTTTCATACTGGTTGCAATTATTCGTTTTATACGATGGAAAAACTGTTGTATTTATATTGTATTTTATGCTTCTGGCGTTGACTTCTAAGGCACTAACTATTCGATCTGTTGGAGCAACGCCCTAGGGTGAAGCCTAGGTTGCTCGGAAAGTAGAAATGTCCATAAGTTTCATACTGGTTGCAATTATTCGTTTTATACGATGGAAAAACTGTTGTATTTATATTGTATTGTATGCTTCTGGCGTTGACTTCTAAGGCACTAACTATTCAATCTGTTGGAGCAACGCCCTAGGGTGAAGCCTAGGTTGCTTGGAAAGTAGAAATGACCATAACTTTCATACTGGTTGCAATTATTCGTTTTATACGATGGAAAAGCTGTTGTATTTATATCGTATTTTATGCTTCTGGCGATGACTTCTTAGGCCGTAACTATTCGGTCTGGTGGAGCAACGCCCTGGAGTGAAACCTAGGTTGTGCGGAACGTAGAATTGGCCATCACATTCAAACTGGTTGCAATTATTCCTGATATATGATGGAAACACTGTTGTATTTTTATTGCATTTTATGCTTCGGGCGTAGACTTCTAAGGCCCTAACTATTCAATCTGTTGGACCAACGCCCTAGGGTGAAGCCTAGCTTGCTCGGAAAGTAGAAATGACCATAGGTTTCATACTGGTTGCAATTATTCGTTTTATACGATGTAAAAGCTGTTGTATTTATATCGTATTTTATGCTTCTGGCGTTGACTTCTTAGGCCGTAACTATTCGGTCTGGTGGAGCAACGCCCTGGAGTGAAACCTAGGTTGCCCGGAACGTAGAATTGGCCATCACTTTCATACTGGTTGCAATTATTCCTGATATATGATGGAAACACTGCTGTATTTTTTCTGCATTTTATGGTTCGGGCGTTGACTTCTAAGGCCCTAACTATTCAATCTGTTGGACCAACGCCCTAGGGTGAAGCCTAGGTTGCTCGGAAGGTAGAAATGTCCATAAGTTTCATACTGGTTGCAATTATTCGTTTTATACGATGGAAAAACTGTTGTATTTATATTGTATTTTATGCTTCTGGCGTTGACTTCTAAGGCACTAACTATTCGATCTGGTGGAGCAACGCAATAGAGTGAAGCCTAGGTTGCCCGGAACGTAGAATTGGCCATAAGTTTCATACTGGTTGCAATTATTCGTTTTATACGATGGAAAAACTGTTGTAATTATATTGTATTTTATGCTTCTGTCGTTGACTTCTAAGGCTCTAACTATTCGATCTGGTGGAGCAACGCAATAGAGTGAAGCCTAGGATGCCCGGAACGTAGAATTGGCCATCACCTTCAAACTGGTTGCAATTATTCCTGTTATATGATGGGCACACTGTGGTATCTTTTTTGCATTTTATGGTTCGGGCGTTGACTTCTTAGGCCCTAACTATTCAATCTGTTGGAGCAACGCCCTAGGGTGAAGCATAGGTTGCTCGGAAAGTAGAAATGATCATAAGTTTCATACTGGTTGCAATTATTCGTTTTATACGATGGAAAAACTGTTCTATTTATATCGTATTTTATGCTTCTGGTGTTGACTTCTAAGGCACTATCTATTCGATCTGGTGGAGCAACGCCCTAGAGCGAAGCCTAGGTTGCCCGGAACGTAGAATTGGCCATCACTTTCAAACTGGTTGCAATTATTCCTGTTATATGATGGAAACACTGTTGTATTTTTTTTGCATTTTATGGTTAGGGCGTTGACTTCTAAGGTCCTAACTATTCAATATGTTGGAGCAACGCCCTAGGGTGAAGCCTAGGTTGCTCGGAAAGTAGAAATGACCATAAGTTTCATACTGGTTGCATTTATTCGTTTTATACGATGGAAAAACTGTTGTATTTATATTGTATTTTATGCTTCTGGCGTTGACTTCTAAGGCACTAACTATTCAATCTGTTGGAGCAACGCCCTAGGGTGAAGCCTAGGTTGCTTGGAAAGTAGAAATGACCATAACTTTCATACTGGTTGCAATTATTCGTTTTATACGATGGAAAAGCTGTTGTATTTATATCGTATTTTATGCTTCTGGCGATGACTTCTTAGGCCGTAACTATTCGGTCTGGTGGAGCAACGCCCTGGAGTGAAACCTAGGTTGTGCGGAACGTAGAATTGGCCATCACATTCAAACTGGTTGCAATTATTCCTGATATATGATGGAAACACTGTTGTATTTTTATTGCATTTTATGCTTCGGGCGTAGACTTCTAAGGCCCTAACTATTCAATCTGTTGGACCAACGCCCTAGGGTGAAGCCTAGCTTGCTCGGAAAGTAGAAATGACCATAGGTTTCATACTGGTTGCAATTATTCGTTTTATACGATGGAAAAGCTGTTGTATTTATATCGTATTTTATGCTTCTGGCGTTGACTTCTTAGGCCGTAACTATTCGGTCTGGTGGAGCAACGCCCTGGAGTGAAACCTAGGTTGCCCGGAACGTAGAATTGGCCATCACTTTCATACTGGTTGCAATTATTCCTGATATATGATGGAAACACTGCTGTATTTTTTCTGCATTTTATGGTTCGGGCGTTGACTTCTAAGGCCCTAACTATTCAATCTGTTGGAGCAACGCCCTAGGGTGAAGCCTAGGTTGCTCGGAAGGTAGAAATGTCCATAAGTTTCATACTGGTTGCAATTATTCGTTTTATACGATGGAAAAACTGTTGTATTTATATTGTATTTTATGCTTCTGGCGTTGACTTCTAAGGTACTAACTATTCGATCTGGTGGAGCAACGCAATAGAGTGAAGCCTAGGTTGCTCGGAACGTAGAATTGGCCATAAGTTTCATACTGGTTGCAATTATTCGTTTTATACGATGGAAAAACTGTTGTAATTATATTGTATTTTATGCTACTGTCGTTGACTTCTAAGGCTCTAACTATTCGATCTGGTGGAGCAACGCAATAGAGTGAAACCTAGGTTGCCCGGAACGTAGAATTGGCCATCACTTTCATACTGGTTGCAATTATTCCTGATATATGATGGAAACACTGTTGTATTTTTTCTGCATTTTATGGTTCGGGCGTTGACTTCTAAGGCCCTAACTATTCAATCTGTTGGAGCAACGCCCTAGGGTGAAGCCTAGGTTGCTCGGAAGGTAGAAATGTCCATAAGTTTCATACTGGTTGCAATTATTCGTTTTATACGATGGAAAAACTGTTGTATTTATATTGTATTTTATGCTTCTGGCGTTGACTTCTAAGGCACTAACTATTCGATCTGGTGGAGCAACGCAATAGAGTGAAGCCTAGGTTGCCCGGAACGTAGAATTGGCCATCACTTTCAAACTGGTTGCAATTATTCCTGTTATATGATGGAAACACTGTGGTATTTTTTTTGCATTTTATGGTTCGGGCGTTGACTTCTTAGGCCCTAACTATTCAATCTGTTGGAGCAACGCCCTAGGGTGAAGCATAGGTTGCTCGGAAAGTAGAAATGATCATAAGTTTCATACTGGTTGCAATTATTCGTTTTATACGATGGAAAAACTGTTCTATTTATATCGTATTTTATGCTTCTGGTTTTGACTTCTAAGGCACTATCTATTCGATCTGGTGGAGCAACGCCCTAGAGCGAAGCCTAGGTTGCCCGGAACGTAGAATTGGCCATCACTTTCAAACTGGTTGCAATTATTCCTGTTATATGATGGAAACACTGTTGTATTTTTTTTGCATTTTATGGTTAGGGCGTTGACTTCTAAGGTCCTAACTATTCAATATGTTGGAGCAACGCCCTAGGGTGAAGCCTAGGTTGCTCGGAAAGTAGAAATGACCATAAGTTTCATACTGGTTGCATTTATTCGTTTTATACGATGGAAAAACTGTTGTATTTATATTGTATTTTATGCTTCTGGCGTTGACTTCTAAGGCACTAACTATTCGATCAGGTGGAGCAACGCCCTGGAGTGAAGCCTAGGTTGCCCGGAACGTAGAATTGGCCATCGCCTTCAAACTGGTTGCAATCATTCCTGTTATATGATGGATACACTGTTGTATTTTTATTGAATTTTATGCTTCGGGCGTTGACTTCTAAGGCCCTAACTATTCAATCTGTTGGACCAACGCCCTAGGGTGAAGCCTAGCTTGCTAGGAAAGTAGTAATGACCATAAGTTTCATACTGGTTGCAATTATTCGTTTTATACGATGGAAAAGCTGTTGTATTTATATCGTATTTTATGCTTCTGGCGTTGACTTCTTAGGCCGTAACTATTCGGTCTGGTGGAGCAACGCCCTTTAGTGAAACCTAGGTTGCCCGGAACGTAGAATTGGCCATCGCTTTCAAACTGGATGCAATTATTCCTGATATATGATGGAAACACTGTTGTAGTTTTCATGCATTTTATGGTTCGGGCGTTGACTTCTCAGACCCTAACTATTCAATCTGTTGGAGCAACGCCCTAGGGTGAAGCCTAGGTTGCTCGGAAAGTAGAAATGTCCATAAGTTTCATACTGGTTGCAATTATTCGTTTTATACGATGGAAAGACTGTTGTATTTATATTGTATTTTATGCTTCTGGCGTTGACTTCTAAGGCACTAACTATTCGATCTGGTGGAGCAACGCAATAGAGTGAAGCCTAGGTTGCCCGGAACGTAGAATTGGCCATCACTTTCAAACTGGTTGCAATTATTCCTGTTATATGATGGACACACTGTGGTTTTTTTTGTGCATTTTATGGTTCGGGCGTTGACTTCTAAGGCCCTAACTATTCAATCTGTTGGAGCAACGCCCTAGGGTGAAGCCTAGGTTGCTCGGAAAGTAGAAATGACCATAACTTTCATACTGGTTGCAATTATTCGTTTTATACGATGGAAGAGCTATTGTATTTATATCGTATTTTATGCTTCTGGCGTTGACTTCTTAGGCCGTAACTATTCGGTCTGGTGGAGCAACGCCCTGGAGTGAAACCTAGGTTGTCCGGAACGTAGAATTGGCCATCACATTCAAACTGGTTGCAATTATTCCTGATATATGATGGAAACACTGTTGTATTTTTATTGCATTTTATGCTTCGGGCGTAGACTTCTAAGGCCCTAACTATTCAATCTGTTGGAGCAACGCCCTAGGGTGAAGCCTAGGTTGCTCGAAAAGTAGAAATATCCATAAGTTTCATACTGGTTGCAATTATTCGTTTTATACGATGGAAAAACTGTTGTATTTATATTGTATTTTATGCTTCTGGCGTTGACTTCTAAGGCACTAACTATTCGATCTGGTGGAGCAACGCCCCAGAGTCAAGCCTAGGTTGCCCGGAACGTAGAATTGGCCATCACTTTCAAACTGGTTGCAATTATTCCTGTTATATGATGGAAACACTGTGGTATTTTTTTTGCATTTTATGGTTCGGGCGTTGAGTTCTTAGGCCCTAACTATTCAATCTGTTGGAGCAACGCCCTAGGGTGAAGCATAGGTTGCTCGGAAAGTAGAAATGATCATAAGTTTCATACCGGTTGCAATTATTCGTTTTATACGATGGAAAAACTGTTCTATTTATATCGTATTTTATGCTTCTGGTGTTGACTTCTCAGGCCCTAACTATTCAATCTGTTGGAGCAACGCCCTAGGGTGAAGCCTAGGTTGCTCGGAAAGTAGAAATGTCCATAAGTTTCATACTGGTTGCAATTATTCGTTTTATACGATGGAAAAACTGTTGTATTTATATTGTATTGTATGCTTCTGGCGTTGACTTCTAAGGCACTAACTATTCGATCTGGTGGAGCAACGCAATAGAGTGAAGCCTAGGTTGGCCGGAACGTAGAAATGGCCATCACTTTCAAACTGGTTGCAATTATTCCTGTTATATGATGGACACACTGTGGTTTTTTTTGTGCATTTTATGGTTCGGGCGTTGACTTCTAAGGCCCTAACTATTCAATCTGTTGGAGCAACGCCCTAGGGTGAAGCCTAGGTTGCTTGGAAAGTAGAAATGACCATAACTTTCATACTGGTTGCAATTATTCGTTTTATACGATGGAAAAGCTGTTGTATTTATATCGTATTTTATGCTTCTGGCGATGACTTCTTAGGCCGTAACTATTCGGTCTGGTGGAGCAACGCCCTGGAGTGAAACCTAGGTTGTGCGGAACGTAGAATTGGCCATCACATTCAAACTGGTTGCAATTATTCCTGATATATGATGGAAACACTGTTGTATTTTTATTGCATTTTATGCTTCGGGCGTAAACTTCTAAGGCCCTAACTATTCAATCTGTTGGACCAACGCCCTAGGGTGAAGCCTAGCTTGCTCGGAAAGTAGAAATGACCATAGGTTTCATACTGGTTGCAATTATTCGTTTTATACGATGGAAAAGCTGTTGTATTTATATCGTATTTTATGCTTCTGGCGTTGACTTCTTAGGCCGTAACTATTCGGTCTGGTGGAGCAACGCCCTGGAGTGAAACCTAGGTTGCCCGGAACGTAGAATTGGCCATCACTTTCATACTGGTTGCAATTATTCCTGATATATGATGGAAACACTGCTGTATTTTTTCTGCATTTTATGGTTCGGGCGTTGACTTCTAAGGCCCTAACTATTCAATCTGTTGGAGCAACGCCCTAGGGTGAAGCCTAGGTTGCTCGGAAGGTAGAAATGTCCATTAGTTTCATACTGGTTGCAATTATTCGTTTTATACGATGGAAAAACTGTTGTATTTATATTGTATTTTATGCTTCTGGCGTTGACTTCTAAGGCACTAACTATTCGATCTGGTGGAGCAACGCAATAGAGTGAAGCCTAGGTTGCCCGGAACGTAGAATTGGCCATAAGTTTCATACTGGTTGCAATTATTCGTTTTATACGATGGAAAAACTGTTGTAATTATATTGTATTTTATGCTACTGTCGTTGACTTCTAAGGCTCTAACTATTCGATCTGGTGGAGCAACGCAATAGAGTGAAGCCTAGGATGCCCGGAACGTAGAATTGGCCATCACCTTCAAACTGGTTGCAATTATTCCTGTTATATGATGGAAACACTGTGGTATCTTTTTTGCATTTTATGGTTCGGGCGTTGACTTCTAAGGCCCTACCTATTCAATCTGTTGGAGCAACGCCCTAGGGTGAAGCCTAGGTTGCTCGGAAAGTAGAAAAGTCCATAAGTTTCATACTGGTTGCAATTATTCGTTTTATACGATGGAAAGACTGTTGTATTTATATTGTATTGTATGCTTCTGGCGTTGACTTCTAAGGCACTAACTATTCGATCTGGTGGAGCAACGCAATAGAGTGAAGCCTAGGTTGCCCGGAACGTAGAATTGGCCATCACTTTCAAACTGGTTGCAATTATTCCTGTTATATGATGGACACACTGTGGTTTTTTTTGTGCATTTTATGGTTCGGGCGTTGACTTCTAAGGCCCTAACTATTCAATCTGTTGGAGCAACGCCCTAGGGTGAAGCCTAGGTTGCTCGGAAAGTAGAAATGACCATAACTTTCATACTGGTTGCAATTATTCGTTTTATACGATGGAAGAGCTGTTGTATTTATATCGTATTTTATGCTTCTGGCGTTGACTTCTTAGGCCGTAACTATTCGGTCTGGTGGAGCAACGCCCTGGAGTGAAACCTAGGTTGTCCGGAACGTAGAATTGGCCATCACATTCAAACTGGTTGCAATTATTCCTGATATATGATGGAAACACTATTGTATTTTTATTGCATTTTATGCTTCGGGCGTAGACTTCTAAGGCCCTAACTATTCAATCTGTTGGAGCAACGCCCTAGGGTGAAGCCTAGGTTGCTCGAAAAGTAGAAATATCCATAAGTTTCATACTGGTTGCAATTATTCGTTTTATACGATGGAAAAACTGTTGTATTTATATTGTATTTTATGCTTCTGGCGTTGACTTCTAAGGCACTAACTATTCGATCTGGTGGAGCAACGCCCCAGAGTCAAGCCTAGGTTGCCCGGAACGTAGAATTGGCCATCACTTTCAAACTGGTTGCAATTATTCCTGTTATATGATGGAAACACTGTGGTATTTTTTTTGCATTTTATGGTTCGGGCGTTGAGTTCTTAGGCCCTAACTATTCAATCTGTTGGAGCAACGCCCTAGGGTGAAGCATAGGTTGCTCGGAAAGTAGAAATGATCATAAGTTTCATACTGGTTGCAATTATTCGTTTTATACGATGGAAAAACTGTTCTATTTATATCGTATTTTATGCTTCTGGTGTTGACTTCTAAGGCACTATCTATTCGATCTGGTGGAGCAACGCCCTAGAGCGAAGCCTAGGTTGCCCGGAACGTAGAATTGGCCATCACTTTCAAAATGGTTGCAATTATTCCTGTTATATGATGGAAACACTGTTGTATTTTTTTTGCATTTTATGGTTAGGGCGTTGACTTCTAAGGTCCTAACTATTCAATATGCTGGAGCAACGCCCTAGGGTGAAGCCTAGGATGCTCGGAAAGTAGAAATGACCATAAGTTTCATACTGGTTGCATTTATTCGTTTTATACGATGGAAAAACTGTTGTATTTATATTGTATTTTATGCTTCTGGCGTTGACTTCTAAGGCACTAACTATTCGATCAGGTGGAGCAACGCCCTGGAGTGAAGCCTAGGTTGCCCGGAACGTAGAATTGGCCATCGCCTTCAAACTGGTTGCAATCATTCCTGTTATATGATGGATACACTGTTGTATTTTTATTGAATTTTATGCTTCGGGCGTTGACTTCTAAGGCCCTAACTATTCAATCTGTTGGACCAACGCCCTAGGGTGAAGCCTAGCTTGCTAGGAAAGTAGTAATGACCATAAGTTTCATACTGGTTGCAATTATTCGTTTTATACGATGGAAAAGCTGTTGTATTTATATCGTATTTTATGCTTCTGGCGTTGACTTCTTAGGCCGTAACTATTCGGTCTGGTGGAGCAACGCCCTGGAGTGAAACCTAGGTTGCCCGGAACGTAGAATTGGCCATCGCTTTCAAACTGGATGCAATTATTCCTGATATATGATGGAAACACTGTTGTAGTTTTCATGCATTTTATGGTTCGGGCGTTGACTTCTCAGACCCTAACTATTCAATCTGTTGGAGCAACGCCCTAGGGTGAAGCCTAGGTTGCTCGGAAAGTAGAAATGTCCATAAGTTTCATACTGGTTGCAATTATTCGTTTTATACGATGGAAAGACTGTTGTATTTATATTGTATTTTATGCTTCTGGCGTTGACTTCTAAGGCACTAACTATTCGATCTGGTGGAGCAACGCAATAGAGTGAAGCCTAGGTTGCCCGGAACGTAGAATTGGCCATCACTTTCAAACTGGTTGCAATTATTCCTGTTATATGATGGACACACTGTGGTTTTTTTTGTGCATTTTATGGTTCGGTCGTTGACTTCTAAGGCCCTAACTATTCAATCTGTTGGAGCAACGCCCTAGGGTGAAGCCTAGGTTGCTCGGAAAGTAGAAATGACCATAACTTTCATACTGGTTGCAATTATTCGTTTTATACGATGGAAGAGCTGTTGTATTTATATCGTATTTTATGCTTCTGGCGTTGACTTCTTAGGCCGTAACTATTCGGTCTGGTGGAGCAACGCCCTGGAGTGAAACCTAGGTTGTCCGGAACGTAGAATTGGCCATCACATTCAAACTGGTTGCAATTATTCCTGATATATGATGGAAACACTGTTGTATTTTTATTGCATTTTATGCTTCGGGCGTAGACTTCTAAGGCCCTAACTATTCAATCTGTTGGAGCAACGCCCTAGGGTGAAGCCTAGGTTGCTCGAAAAGTAGAAATATCCATAAGTTTCATACTGGTTGCAATTATTCGTTTTATACGATGGAAAAACTGTTGTATTTATATTGTATTTTATGCTTCTGGCGTTGACTTCTAAGGCACTAACTATTCGATCTGGTGGAGCAACGCCCCAGAGTCAAGCCTAGGTTGCCCGGAACGTAGAATTGGCCTTCACTTTCAAACTGGTTGCAATTATTCCTGTTATATGATGGGAACACTGTTGTATTTTTATTGCATTTTATGCTTCGGGCGTGGACTTCTAAGGCCCTAACTATTCAATCTGTTGGGGCAACGCCCTAGGGTGAAGCCTAGGTTGCACGGAAAGTAGAAATGACCATAAGTTTCATACTGGGTGCAATTATTCGTTTTATACGATGGAAAAGCTGTTGTATTTATATTGTATTTTATGCTTCTGGCGTTGACCTCTAAGGCACTAACTATTCGAGCTGGTGGAACAACGCCCTAGAGTGAAGCCTAGGTTGCCCGGAACGTAGAATTGGCCATCACTTTCAAACTGGTTGTAATTATTACTGTTATATGATGGATACACTGTTGTATTTTTATTGCAATTTTTTGCTTCGGGCGCTGACTTCTAAGGCCCTAACTATTCAATCTGTTGGAGCAACGCCCTGGAGTGAAACCTAGGTTGACCGGAACGTAGAATTGGCCATCACTTTCAAACTGGTTGCAATTATTCCTGATATATGATGGAAACACTGTTGTATTTTTTTTGCATTTTATGGTTCCTGCGTTGACTTCTAAGGTCCTAACTATTCAATCTGTTGGAGCAACGCCCTAGGGTGAAGCCTAGGTTGCTCGGAAAGCAGAAATGACCATAAGTTTCATACTGGGTGCAATTATTCGTTTTATACGATGGAAAAACTGTTGTATTTATATTGCATTTTATGCTTCTGGCGTTGACTTCTAAGGCACTAACTATTCGATCTGGTGGAACAACGCCCTAGAGTGAAGCCTAGGTTGCCCGGAACGTAGAATTGGCCATCACTTTCAAACTGCTAGCAATTATTCCTGTTATATGATGGATACACTGTTGTATTTTTATTGCATTTTATGCTTCGGGCGTTGACTTCTAAGGCCCTAACTATTCAATACGTTGGAGCAACGCCCTAGGGTGAAGCCTAGGTTTCTCGGAAAGTAGAAATGACCATAAGTTTCAGACTGGTTGCAATTATTCGTTTTATACGATGGAAAAACTGTTGTATATATATTGTATTTTATGCTTCTGGCGTTGACTTCTAAGGCACTAACTATTCGATCTGTGGATCAACGCCCCAGAGTGAAGCCTAGGTTGCCCGGAACGTAGAATTGGCCATCACTTTCAAACTGGTTGCAATTATTCCTTATATATGATGGAAACTCTGTTGTATTTTTTTTGCATTTTATTGTTCGGGCGTTGACTTCTAAGGCCCTAACTATTCAATCTGTTGGAGCAACGCCCTAGGGTGTAGCCTAGGTTGCTGGGAAAGTAGAAATGTCCATAAGTTTCATACTGGTTGCAATTATTCGTTTTATACGATGGAAAAACTGTTGTATTTATATTGTATTTTATGCTTCTGGCGTTGACCTCCAAGGCACTAACTATTCGATCTGGTGGAGCAACGCAATAGAGTGATGCCTAGGTTGGCCGGAACGTAGAATTGACCATCAATTTCAAACTGGTTCAATTATACCTGTTATATTATGGACAGACTGTTGTATTTTTATTGCATTTTATGCTTCGGGCGTTGACTTCTAAGGCCCTAACTATTCAATCCGTTGGAGCAACGCCCTAGGGTGAAGCCTAGGTTGCTCGGAAAGTAGAAATGACCATCAGTTTCATACTGGTTGCAATTATTCGTTTTATACGATGGAAAAACTGTTGTATTTATATTGTATTTTATGCTTCTGCCGTTGACTTCTAAGGCACTATCTATTCGATCTGGTGGAGCAACGCCCTAGAGCGAAGCCTAGGTTGCCCGGAACGTAGGATTGGCCATCACTTTGAAACTGGTTGCAATTATTCCTGTTATATGATGGAAACACTGTTGTATTTTTTTTGCATTTTATGGTTCGGGCGTTGACTTCTAAGGTCCTAACTATTCAATCTGTTGGAGCAACGCCCTAGGGTGAAGCCTAGGATGCTCGGAAAGTACAAATGACCATAAGTTTCATACTGGGTGCAATTATTCGTTTTATACGATGGAAAAACTGTTGTATATATATTGTATTTTATGTTTCTGGCGTTGACTTCTAAGGCACTAACTATTCGATCTGTGGATCAACGCCCTAGAGTGAAGCCTAGGTTGCCCGGAACGTAGAATTGGCCATCACTTTCAAACTGGTTGCAATTATTCCTTATATATGATGGAAACACTGTTGTATTTTTTTTGCATTTTATTGTTCGGGCGTTGACTTCTAAGGCCCTAACTGTTCAATCTGTTGGAGCAACGCCCTAGGGTGAAGCCTAGGTTGCTCGGAAAGTAGAAATGTCCATAAGTTTCATACTGGTTGCAATTATTCGTTTTATACGATGGAAAAACTGTTGTATTTATATTGTATTTTATGCTTCTGGCGTTGACTTCCAAAGCACTAACTATTCGATCTGGTGGAGCAACGCAATAGAGTGATGCCTAGGTTGCCCGGGACGTAGAATTGGCCATCAATTTGAAACTGGTTGCAATTATACCTGTTATATGATGGATACACTGTTGTATTTTTATTGCATTTTATGCTTCTGGCGTAGACTTCTAAGGCCCTAGCTATTCAATCTGTTGGACCAACGCCCTAGGGTGAAGCATAGGTTGTTCGGAAAGTAGAAATGAACATAAGTTTCATACTGGTTGCAATTATTCGTTTTATACGATGGAAAAACTGTTGTATTTATATTGTATTTTATGCTTCTGGCGTTGACTTCTAAGGCACTAACTATTCGATCTGGTGGAGCAACGCCCTAGAGTGAAGCCTAGGATGCCCGGAACGTAGAATTGGCCATCACTTTCTAACTGGTTGCAATTATTCCCGATATATGATGGAAACACTGTTGTATTTTTTTTGCATTTTATTGTTCGGGCGTTGACTTCTAAGGCCCTAACTATTCAATCTGTTGGAGCAACGCCCTAGGGTGAAGCCTAGGTTGCTCGGAAAGTAGAAATATCCGTAAGTTTCATACTGGTTGCAATTATTCGTTTTATACGATGGAAGAACTGTTGTATTTATACTGTATTTTATGCTTCTGGCGTTGACTTCTAAGGCACTAACTATTCGATCTGGTGGAGCAACGCCCTAGAGTGAAGCCTAGGTTGCCCGCAACGTAGAATTGGCCATCACTTTCAAACTGGTTGCAATTATTCCTGTTATATGATGGAAACACTGTTGTATTTTTATTGCATTTTAAGCTTCGGGCGTTGACTTCTAAGGCCCTAACTATTCAATCTGTTGGGGCAACTCCCTGGGGTGAAGCCTAGGTTGCTCGGAAAGTAGAAATGACCATAAGTTTCATACTGGTTGCAATTATTCGTTTTATACGATGAAAAAACTGTTGTATTTATATTGTATTTTATGCTTCTGGCGTTGACTTCTAAGGCCCTAGCTGTTCGATCTAGTGGAGCAACGCCCCAGAATGAAGCCCAGGTTGCCCGGAAAGGAGAAATGACCATCACTTTCTAACTGGTTGCAATTAATCCTTCTATACGATGGAAAAGCTGTTGTATTTATATTGCATTTTATGCTTCTGGCGTTGACTTCTAAGGCACTAACTATTCGATCTGGTGGAGCAAGGCCCTAGAGTGAAGCCTAGGTTGCCCGGAACGTAGAATTGGCCATCACTTTCAAACTGGTTGCAATTATTCCCGATATATGATGGAAACACTGCTGTATTTTTTTTGCATTTTATGCTTCGGGCGTTGACTTCTAAGGCCCTAGCTATTCAATCTGTTGGACCAACGCCCTAGGGTGAAGCCTAGGTTGTTCGGAAAGTAGAAATGACCATAAGTTTCATACTGGTTGCAATTATTCGTTTTATACGATGGAAAGACTGTTGTATTTATATTGTATTTTATGCTTCTGGTGTTGACTTCTAAGGCACTAACTATTCGATCTGGTGGAGCAACGCAATAGAGTGATGCCTAGGTTGCCCGGAACGTAGAATTGGCCATCAATTTGAAACTGGTTGCAATTATACCTGTTATATGATGGATACACTGTTGTATTTTTATTGCATTTTATGCTTCTGGCGTAGACTTCTAAGGCCCTAGCTATTCAATCTGTTGGAGCAACGCCCTAGGGTGAAGCATAGGTTGTTCGGAAAGTAGAAATGAACATAAGTTTCATACTGGTTGCAATTATTCGTTTTATACGATGGAAAAACTGTTGTATTTATATTGTATTTTATGCTTCTGGCGTTGACTTCTAAGGCACTAACTATTCGATCTGGTGGAGCAACGCCCTAGAGTGAAGCCTAGGATGCCCGGAACGTAGAATTGGCCATCACTTTCTAACTGGTTGCAATTATTCCCGATATATGATGGAAACACTGTTGTATTTTTTTTGCATTTTATTGTTCGGGCGTTGACTTCTAAGGCCCTAACTATTCAATCTGTTGGAGCAACGCCCTAGGGTGAAGCCTAGGTTGCTCGGAAAGTAGAAATATCCGTAAGTTTCATACTGGTTGCAATTATTCGTTTTATACGATGGAAGAACTGTTGTATTTATACTGTATTTTATGCTTCTGGCGTTGACTTCTAAGGCACTAACTATTCGATCTGGTGGAGCAACGCCCTAGAGTGAAGCCTAGGTTGCCCGCAACGTAGAATTGGCCATCACTTTCAAACTGGTTGCAATTATTCCTGTTATATGATGGAAACATTGTTGTATTTTTATTGCATTTTAAGCTTCGGGCGTTGACTTCTAAGGCCCTAACTATTCAATCTGTTGGGGCAACTCCCTAGGGTGAAGCCTAGGTTGCTCGGAAAGTAGAAATGACCATAAGTTTCATACTGGTTGCAATTATTCGTTTTATACGATGAAAAAACTGTTGTATTTATATTGTATTTTATGCTTCTGGCGTTGACTTCTAAGGCCCTAGCTGTTCGATCTAGTGGAGCAACGCCCCAGAATGAAGCCCAGGTTGCCCGGAAAGGAGAAATGACCATCACTTTCTAACTGGTTGCAATTAATCCTTCTATACGATGGAAAAGCTGTTGTATTTATATTGTATTTTATGCTTCTGGCGTTGACTTCTAAGGCACTAACTATTCGATCTGGTGGAGCAAGGCCCTACAGTGAAGCCTAGGTTGCCCGGAACGTAGAATTGGCCATCACTTTCAAACTGGTTGCAATTATTCCTGTTATATGATGGAAACACTGTTGTATTTTTTTTGCATTTTATGGTTCGGGCGTTGACTTATAAGGTCCTAACTATTCAATCTGTTGGAGCAACGCCCTAGGGTGAAGCCTAGGATGCTCGGAAAGTAGAAATGACCATAAGTTTCATACTGGGTGCAATTATTCGTTTTATACGATGGAAAAACTGTTGCATTTATATTGTATTTTATGCTTCTGGCGTTGACTTCTAAGGCACTAACTATTCGATCTGGTGGAACAACGCCCTAGAGTGAAGCCTAGGTTGCCCGGAACGTAGAATTGGCCATCACTTTCAAACTGGTTGCAATTATTCCCGATATATGGTGGAAACACTGTTGCATTTTTTTTGCATTTTATGGTCCGGGCGTTGACTTCTAAGGCCCTAACTATTCAATCTGTTGGAGCAACGCCCTAGGGTGAAGCCTATGTTGCTCGGAAAGTAGAAATGTCCATAAGTTTCATACTGGTTGCAATTATTCGTTTTATACGATGGAAAAACTGTTGTATATATATTGTATTTTATGCTTCTGGCGTTGACTTCTAAGGCACTAACTATTCGATCTGTGGATCAACGCCCTAGAGTGAAGCCTAGGTTGCCCGGAACGTAGAATTGGCCATCACTTTCAAACTGGTTGCAATTATTCCTTATATATGATGGAAACACTGTTGTATTTTTTTTGCATTTTATTGTTCGGGCGTTGACTTCTAAGGCCCTAACTATTCAATCTGTCGGAGCAACGCCCTAGGGTGAAGCCTAGGTTGCTGGGAAAGTAGAAATGTCCATAAGTTTCATACTGGTTGCAATTATTCGTTTTATACGATGGAAAAGCTGTTGTATTTATATTGTATTTTCTGCTTCTGGCGTTGACTTCTAAGGCACTAACTATTCGATCTGGTGGAGCAACGCCCTAGAGTGAAGCCTAGGTTGCCCGGAACGTAGGATTGGCCATCACTTTCAAACTGGTTGCAATTATTCCTGTTATATGATGGAAACACTGTTGTATTTTTTTTGCATTTTATGGTTCGGGCGTTGACTTATAAGGTCCTAACTATTCAATCTGTTGGAGCAACGCCCTAGGGTGAAGCCTAGGATGCTCGGAAAGTAGAAATGACCATAAGTTTCATACTGGGTGCAATTATTCGTTTTATACGATGGAAAAACTGTTGCATTTATATTGTATTTTATGCTTCTGGCGTTGACTTCTAAGGCACTAACTATTCGATCTGGTGGAACAACGCCCTAGAGTGAAGCCTAGGTTGCCCGGAACGTAGAATTGGCCATCACTTTCAAACTGGTTGCAATTATTCCCGATATATGGTGGAAACACTGTTGCATTTTTTTTGCATTTTATGGTCCGGGCGTTGACTTCTAATGCCCTAACTATTCAATCTGTTGGAGCAACGCCCTAGGGTGAAGCCTAGGTTGCTGGGAAAGTAGAAATGACCATAAGTTTCATACTGGGTGCAATTATTCGTTTTATACACTGGAAAAACTGTTGCATTTATATTGTATTTTATGCTTCTGGCGTTGACTTCTAAGGCACTATCTATTCGATCTGGTGGAGCAACGCCCTAGAGCGAAGCCTAGGTTGCCCGGAACGTAGGATTGGCCATCACTTTCAAACTGGTTGCAATTATTCCTGTTATATGATGGAAACACTGTTGTATTTTTTTTGCATTTTATGGTTCGGGCGTTGACTTCTAAGGTCCTAACTATTCAATCTGTTGGAGCAACGCCCTAGGGTGAAGCCTAGGATGCTCGGAAAGTAGAAATGACCATAAGTTTCATACTGGGTGCAATTATTCGTTTTATACAATGGAAAAACTGTTGCATTTATATTGTATTTTATGCTTCTGGCGTTGACTTCTAAGGCACTAACTATTCGATCTGGTGGAACAACGCCCTAGAGTGAAGCCTAGGTTGCCAGGAACGTAGAATTGGCCATCACTTTCAAACTGCTTGCAATTATTCCTGTTATATGATGGATACACTGTTGTATTTTTATTGCATTTTATGCTTCGGGCGTTGACTTCTATGGCCCTAACTATTCAATCCGTTGGAGCAACGCGCTAGGGTGAAGCCTAGGTTGCTCGGAAAGTAGAAATGACCATAAGTTTCATACTGGTTGCAATTATTCGTTTTATACGATGGAAAAACTGTTGTATTTATATTGTATTTTATGCTTCTGGTGTTGACTCCTAAGGCACTAACTATTCGATCTGGTCGAGCAAGGCCCTAGAGTGAAGCCTAGGTTGCCCGGAACGTAGAATTGGCCATCACTTTCAAACTGGTTGCAATTATTCCCGATATATGATGGAAACACTGTTGTATTTTTTTTGCATTTTATTGTTCGGGCGTTGACTTCTAAGGCACTAACTATTCAATCTGTTGGAGCAACGCCCTAGGGTGAAGCCTAGGTTGCTCGGAAATTAGAAATGACCATAAGTTTCATACTGGTTGCAATTATTCGTATTATACGATGGAAAAGCTGTTGTATTTATATTGTATTTTATGCTTTGGCGTTGACTTCTAAGGCACTAACTATTCGATCTGGTGGAGCAACGCCCTAGAGTGAAGCCTATGTTGCCCGGAACGTAGAACTGGCCATCACTTTCAAACTGGTTGCAATTATTCCTGTTATATGATGGATACACTGTTGTATTTTTATTGCATTTTATGCTTCGGGCGCTGACTTCTAAGGCCCTAACTATTCAATCTGTTGGACCAACGCCCTAGGGTGAAGCCTATGTTGCTCGGAAAGTAGAAATGTCCATAAGTTTCATACTGGTTGCAATTATTCGTTTTATACGATGGAAAAACTGTTGTATATATATTGTATTTTATGCTTCTGGCGTTGACTTCTAAGGCACTAACTATTCGATCTGTGGATCAACGCCCTAGAGTGAAGCCTAGGTTGCCCGGAACGTAGAATTGGCCATCACTTTCAAACTGGTTGCAATTATTCCTTATATATGATGGAAACACTGTTGTATTTTTTTTGCATTTTATTGTTCGGGCGTTGACTTCTAAGGCCCTAACTATTCAATCTGTCGGAGCAACGCCCTAGGGTGAAGCCTAGGTTGCTGGGAAAGTAGAAATGTCCATAAGTTTCATACTGGTTGCAATTATTCGTTTTATACGATGGAAAAGCTGTTGTATTTATATTGTATTTTCTGCTTCTGGCGTTGACTTCTAAGGCACTAACTATTCGATCTGGTGGAGCAACGCCCTAGAGTGAAGCCTAGGTTGCCCGGAACGTAGGATTGGCCATCACTTTCAAACTGGTTGCAATTATTCCTGTTATATGATGGAAACACTGTTGTATTTTTTTTGCATTTTATGGTTCGGGCGTTGACTTATAAGGTCCTAACTATTCAATCTGTTGGAGCAACGCCCTAGGGTGAAGCCTAGGATGCTCGGAAAGTAGAAATGACCATAAGTTTCATACTGGGTGCAATTATTCGTTTTATACGATGGAAAAACTGTTGCATTTATATTGTATTTTATGCTTCTGGCGTTGACTTCTAAGGCACTAACTATTCGATCTGGTGGAACAACGCCCTAGAGTGAAGCCTAGGTTGCCCGGAACGTAGAATTGGCCATCACTTTCAAACTGGTTGCAATTATTCCCGATATATGGTGGAAACACTGTTGCATTTTTTTTGCATTTTATGGTCCGGGCGTTGACTTCTAAGGCCCTAACTATTCAATCTGTTGGAGCAACGCCCTAGGGTGAAGCCTAGGTTGCTGGGAAAGTAGAAATGACCATAAGTTTCATACTGGGTGCAATTATTCGTTTTATACACTGGAAAAACTGTTGCATTTATATTGTATTTTATGCTTCTGGCGTTGACTTCTAAGGCACTATCTATTCGATCTGGTGGAGCAACGCCCTAGAGCGAAGCCTAGGTTGCCCGGAACGTAGGATTGGCCATCACTTTCAAACTGGTTGCAATTATTCCTGTTATATGATGGAAACACTGTTGTATTTTTTTTGCATTTTATGGTTCGGGCGTTGACTTATAAGGTCCTAACTATTCAACCTGTTGGAGCAACGCCCTAGGGTGAAGCCTAGGATGCTCGGAAAGTAGAAATGACCATAAGTTTCATACTGGGTGCAATTATTCGTTTTATACGATGGAAAAACTGTTGCATTTATATTGTATTTTATGCTTCTGGCGTTGACTTCTAAGGCACTAACTATTCGATGTGGTGGAACAACGCCCTAGAGTGAAGCCTAGGTTGCCCGGAACGTAGAATTGGACATCACTTTCAAACTGGTTGCAATTATTCCCGATATATGGTGGAAACACTGTTGCATTTTTTTTGCATTTTATGGTCCGGGCGTTGACTTCTAAGGCCCTAACTATTCAATCTGTTGGAGCAACGACCTAGGGTGAAGCCTAGGTTGCTCGGAAAGTAGAAATGACCATAAGTTTCATACTGGTTGCAATTATTCGTTTTATACGATGGAAAAGCTGTTGTATTTATATTGTATTTTCTGCTTCTGGCGTTGACTTCTAAGGCACTAACTATTCGATCTGGTGGAGCAACGCCCTAGAGTGAAGCCTAGGTTGCCCGGAACGTAGAATTGGCCATCACTTTCAAACTGGTTGCAATTATTCCCGATATATGATGGAAACACAGTTGTATTTTTTTTGCATTTTATGCTTCTGGCGTTGACTTCTAAGGCCCTAGCTATTCAATCTGTTGGACCAACGCCCTAGGGTGAAGCCTATGTTGCTCGGAAAGTAGAAATGTCCATAAGTTTCATACTGGTTGCAATTATTCGTTTTATACGATGGAAAAACTGTTGTATATATATTGTATTTTATGCTTCTGGCGTTGACTTCTAAGGCACTAACTATTCGATCTGGGGATCAACGCCCTAGAGTGAAGCCTAGGTTGCCCGGAACGTAGAATTGGCCATCACTTTCAAACTGGTTGCAATTATTCCTTATATATGATGGAAACACTGTTGTATTTTTTTTGCATTTTATTGTTCGGGCGTTGACTTCTAAGGCCCTAGCTATTCAATCTGTTGGACCAACGCCCTAGGGTGAAGCCTAGGTTGCTCGGAAAGTAGAAATGCACATAAGTTTCATACTGGTTGCAATTATTCGTTTTATACGATGGAAAAACTGTTGTATTTGTATTGTATTTTATGCTTTTGGCGTTGACTTCTAAGGCACTAACTATTCGATCTGGTGGAGCAACGCCCTAGAGTGAAGCCTAGGTTGCCCGGAACGTAGAATTGGCCATCACTTTCAAACTGGTTGCAATTATTCCTGTTATATGATGGATACACTGTTGTATTTTTATTGCATTTTATGCTTCGGGCGTTGACTTCTAAGGCACTAACTGTTCGATCTGGTGGAGCAACGCCCTAGAGTGAAGCCTAGGTTGCCCGGAACGTAGGATTGGCCATCACTTTCAAACTGGTTGCAATTATTCCTGTTATATGATGGAAACACTGTTGTATTTTTTTTGCATTTTATGGTTCGGGCGTTGACTTATAAGGTCCTAACTATTCAATCTGTTGGAGCAACGCCCTAGGGTGAAGCCTAGGATGCTCGGAAAGTAGAAATGACCATAAGTTTCATACTGGGTGCAATTATTCGTTTTATACGATGGAAAAACTGTTGCATTTATATTGTATTTTATGCTTCTGGCGTTGACTTCTAAGGCACTAACTATTCGATCTGGTGGAACAACGCCCTAGAGTGAAGCCCAGGTTGCCCGGAACGTAGAATTGGCCATCACTTTCAAACTGGTTGCAATTATTCCCGATATATGGTGGAAACACTGTTGCATTTTTTTTGCATTTTATGGTCCGGGCGTTGACTTCTAAGGCCCTAACTATTCAATCTGTTGGAGCAACGACCTAGGGTGAAGCCTAGGTTGCTCGGAAAGTAGAAATGACCATAAGTTTCATACTGGTTGCAATTATTCGTTTTATACGATGGAAAAGCTGTTGTATTTATATTGTATTTTCTGCTTCTGGCGTTGACTTCTAAGGCACTAACTATTCGATCTGGTGGAGCAACGCCCTAGAGTGAAGCCTAGGTTGCCCGGAACGTAGAATTGGCCATCACTTTCAAACTGGTTGCAATTATTCCCGATATATGATGGAAACACTGTTGTATTTTTTTTGCATTTTATGCTTCTGGCGTTGACTTCTAAGGCCCTAGCTATTCAATCTGTTGGACCAACGCCCTAGGGTGAAGCCTATGTTGCTCGGAAAGTAGAAATGTCCATAAGTTTCATACTGGTTGCAATTATTCGTTTTATACGATGGAAAAACTGTTGTATATATATTGTATTTTATGCTTCTGGCGTTGACTTCTAAGGCACTAACTATTCGATCTGGGGATCAACGCCCTAGAGTGAAGCCTAGGTTGCCCGGAACGTAGAATTGGCCATCACTTTCAAACTGGTTGCAATTATTCCTTATATATGATGGAAACACTGTTGTATTTTTTTTGCATTTTATTGTTCGGGCGTTGACTTCTAAGGCCCTAGCTATTCAATCTGTTGGACCAACGCCCTAGGGTGAAGCCTAGGTTGCTCGGAAAGTAGAAATGCACATAAGTTTCATACTGGTTGCAATTATTCGTTTTATACGATGGAAAAACTGTTGTATTTGTATTGTATTTTATGCTTTTGGCGTTGACTTCTAAGGCACTAACTATTCGATCTGGTGGAGCAACGCCCTAGAGTGAAGCCTAGGTTGCCCGGAACGTAGAATTGGCCATCACTTTCAAACTGGTTGCAATTATTCCTGTTATATGATGGATACACTGTTGTATTTTTATTGCATTTTATGCTTCGGGCGTTGACTTCAAAGGCCCTAACTATTCAATCTGTTGGACCAACGCCCTAGGGTGAAGCCTATGTTGCTCGGAAAGTAGAAATGTCCATAAGTTTCATACTGGTTGCAATTATTCGTTTTATACGATGGAAAAACTGTTGTATATATATTGTATTTTATGCTTCTGGCGTTGACTTCTAAGGCACTAACTATTCGATCTGTGGATCAATCGCCCTAGAGTGAAGCCTAGGTTGCCCGGAAAGTAGAATTGGCCATCACTTTCAAACTGGTTGCAATTATTCCTTATATATGATGGAAACACTGTTGTATTTTTTTTGCATTTTATGGTTCGGGCGTTGACTTATAAGGCCCTAACTATTCAATCTGTTGGAGCAACGCCCTAGGGTGAAGCCTAGGATGCTCGGAAAGTAGAAATGACCATAATTTTCATACTGGGTGCAATTATTCGTTTTATACGATGGAAAAACTGTTGCATTTATATTGTATTTTATGCTTCTGGCGTTGACTTCTAAGGCACTAACTATTCGATCTGGTGGAACAACGCCCTAGAGTGAAGCCTAGGTTGCCCGGAACGTAGAATTGGCCATCACTTTCAAACTGGTTGCAATTATTCCCGATATATGGTGGAAACACTGTTGCATTTTTTTTGCATTTTATGGTCCGGGCGTTGACTTCTAAGGCCCTAACTATTCAATCTGTTGGAGCAACGCCCTAGGGTGAAGCCTAGGTTGCTGGGAAAGTAGAAATGACCATAAGTTTCATACTGGGTGCAATTATTCGTTTTATACACTGGAAAAACTGTTGCATTTATATTGTATTTTATGCTTCTGGCGTTGACTTCTAAGGCACTATCTATTCGATCTGGTGGAGCAACGCCCTAGAGCGAAGCCTAGGTTGCCCGGAACGTAGGATTGGCCATCACTTTCAAACTGGTTGCAATTATTCCTGTTATATGATGGAAACACTGTTGTATTTTTTTTGCATTTTATTGTTCGGGCGTTGACTTCTAAGGCCCTAACTATTCAATCTGTTGGAGCAACGCCCTAGGGTGAAGCCTAGGTTGCTCGGAAAGTAGAAATATCCATAAGTTTCATACTGGTTGCAATTATTCGTTTTATACGATGGAAAAACTGTTGTATTTATATTGTACTTTATGCTTCTGGCGTTGACTTCTAAGGCACTAACTATTCGATCTGGTGGAGCAACGCCCTAGAGTGAAGCCTATGTTGCCCGGAACGTAGAATTGGCCATCACTTTCAAACTGGTTGCAATTATTCCTGTTATATGATGGAAACACTGTTGTATTCTTATTGCATTTTATGCTTCGGGCGTTGACTTCTAAGGCCCTAACTATTCAATCTGTTGGGGCAACGCCCTAGGGTGAAGCCTAGGTTGCTCGGAAAGTAGAAATGACCATAAGTTTCATACTGGTTGCAATTATTCGTTTTATACGATGAAAAAACTGTTGTATTTATATTGTATTTTATGCTTCTGGCGTTGACTTCTAAGGCCCTAGCTGTTCGATCTGGTGGAGCAAGGCCCTAGAGTGAAGCCTAGGTTGCCCGGAACGTAGAATTGGCCATCACTTTCAAACTGGTTGCAATTATTCCCGATATATGATGGAAACACTGCTGTATTTTTTTTGCATTTTATGCTTCGGGCGTTGACTTCTAAGGCCCTAGCTATTCAATCTGTTGGACCAACGCCCTAGGGTGAAGCCTAGGTTGTTCGGAAAGTAGAAATGACCATAAGTTTCATACTGGTTGCAATTATTCGTTTTATACGATGGAAAAACTGTTGTATTTATATTGTATTTTATGCTTCTGGCGTTGACTTCTAAGGCACTAACTATTCGATCTGGTGGAGCAACGCCCTACAGTGAAGCCGAGGTTGCCCGGAACGTAGAATTGGCCATCACTTTCAAACTGGTTGCAATTATTCCCGATATATGATGGAAACACTGTTGTATTTTTTTTGCATTTTATGGTTCGGGCGTTGACTTCTAAGGCCCTAACTATTCAATCTGTTGGAGCAACGCCCTAGGGTGAAGCCTAGGTTGCTCGGAAATTAGAAATGACCATAAGTTTCATACTGGTTGCAATTATTCGTTTTATACGATGGAAAAGCTGTTGTATTTATATTGTATTTTCTGCTTCTGGCGTTGACTTCTAAGGCACTAACTATTCGATCTGGTGGAGCAACGCCCTAGAGTGAAGCCTAGGTTGCCCGGAACGTAGGATTGGCCATCACTTTCAAACTGGTTGCAATTATTCCTGTTATATGATGGAAACACTGTTGTATTTTTTTTGCATTTTATGGTTCGGGCGTTGACTTATAAGGTCCTAACTATTCAATCTGTTGGAGCAACGCCCTAGGGTGAAGCCTAGGATGCTCGGAAAGTAGAAATGACCATAAGTGTCATACTGGGTGCAATTATTCGTTTTATACGATGGAAAAACTGTTGCATTTATATTGTATTTTATGCTTCTGGCGTTGACTTCTAAGGCACTAACTATTCGATCTGGTGGAACAACGCCCTAGAGTGAAGCCTAGGTTGCCCGGAACGTAGAATTGGCCATCACTTTCAAACTGGTTGCAATTATTCCCGATATATGGTGGAAACACTGTTGCATTTTTTTTGCATTTTATGGTCCGGGCGTTGACTTCTAAGGCCCTAACTATTCAATCTGTTGGAGCAACGACCTAGGGTGAAGCCTAGGTTGCTCGGAAAGTAGAAATGACCATAAGTTTCATACTGGTTGCAATTATTCGTTTTATACGATGGAAAAGCTGTTGTATTTATATTGTATTTTCTGCTTCTGGCGTTGACTTCTAAGGCACTAACTATTCGATCTGGTGGAGCAACGCCCTAGAGTGAAGCCTAGGTTGCCCGGAACGTAGAATTGGCCATCACTTTCAAACTGGTTGCAATTATTCCCGATATATGATGGAAACACTGTTGTATTTTTTTTGCATTTTATGCTTCTGGCGTTGACTTCTAAGGCCCTAGCTATTCAATCTGTTGGACCAACGCCCTAGGGTGAAGCCTATGTTGCTCGGAAAGTAGAAATGTCCATAAGCTTCATACTGGTTGCAATTATTCGTTTTATACGATGGAAAAACTGTTGTATATATATTGTATTTTATGCTTCTGGCGTTGACTTCTAAGGCACTAACTATTCGATCTGTGGATCAACGCCCTAGAGTGAAGCCTAGGTTGCCCGGAACGTAGAATTGGCCATCACTTTCAAACTGGTTGCAATTATTCCTTATATATGATGGAAACACTGTTGTATTTTTTTTGCATTTTATTGTTCGGGCGTTGACTTCTAAGGCCCTAACTATTCAATCTGTTGGAGCAACGCCCTTGGGTGAAGCCTAGGTTGCTGGGAAAGTAGAAATGTCCATAAGTTTCATACTGGTTGCAATTATTCGTTTTATACGATGGAAAAACTGTTGTATTTATATTGTATTTTATGCTTCTGGCGTTGACTTCTAAGGCACTATCTATTCGATCTGGTGGAGCAACGCCCTAGAGCGAAGCCTAGGTTGCCCGGAACGTAGGATTGGCCATCACTTTCAAACTGGTTGCAATTATTCCTGTTATATGATGGAAACACTGTTGTATTTTTTTTGCATTTTATGGTTCGGGCGTTGACTTCTAAGGTCCTAACTATTCAATCTGTTGGAGCAACGCCCTAGGGTGAAGCCTAGGATGCTCGGAAAGTAGAAATGACCATAAGTTTCATACTGGTTGCAATTATTCGTTTTATACGATGGAAAAACTGTTGTATTTATATTGTATTTTATGCTTTTGGCGTTGACTTCTAAGGCACTAACTATTCGATCTGGTGGAACAACGCCCTAGAGTGAAGCCTAGGTTGCCCGGAACGTAGAATTGGCCATCACTTTCAAACTGCTTGCAATTATTCCTGTTATATGATGGATACACTGTTGTATTTTTATTGCATTTTATGCTTCGGGCGTTGACTTCTAAGGCCCTAACTATTCAATCTGTTGGACCAACGCCCTAGGGTGAAGCCTATGTTGCTCGGAAAGTAGAAATGTCCATAAGTTTCATACTGCTTGCAATTATTCGTTTTATACGATGGAAAAACTGTAGTATATATATTGTATTTTATGCTTCTGGCGTTGACTTCTAAGGCACTAACTATTCGATCTGTGGAGCAACGCCCTAGAGTGAAGCCTAGGTTGCCCGGAACGTAGAATTGGCCATCACTTTCAAACTGGTTGCAATTATTCCTTATATATGATGGAAACACTGTTGTATTTTTTTTGCATTTTATTGTTCGGGCGTTGACTTCTAAGGCCCTAACTATTCAATCTGTTGGAGCAACGCCCTAGGGTGAAGCCTAGGTTGCTGGGAAAGTAGAAATGACCATAAGTTTCATACTGGGTGCAATTATTCGTTTTATACACTGGAAAAACTGTTGCATTTATATTGTATTTTATGCTTCTGGCGTTGACTTCTAAGGCACTATCTATTCGATCTGGTGGAGCAACGCCCTAGAGCGAAGCCTAGGTTGCCCGGAACGTAGGATTGGCCATCACTTTCAAACTGGTTGCAATTATTCCTGTTATATGATGGAAACACTGTTGTATTTTTTTTGCATTTTATGGTTCGGGCGTTGACTTCTAAGGTCCTAACTATTCAATCTGTTGGAGCAACGCCCTAGGGTGAAGCCTAGGATGCTCGGAAAGTAGAAATGTCCATAAGTTTCATACTGGTTGCAATTATTCGTTTTATACGATGGAAAAACTGTTGTATATATATTGTATTTTATGCTTCTGGCGTTGACTTCTAAGGCACTAACTATTCGATCTGTGGAGCAACGCCCTAGAGTGAAGCCTAGGTTGCCCGGAACGTAGAATTGGCCATCACTTTCAAACTGGTTGCAATTATTCCTTATATATGATGGAAACACTGTTGTATTTTTTTTGCATTTTATTGTTCGGGCGTTGACTTCTAAGGCCCTAACTATTCAATCTGTTGGAGCAACGCCCTAGGGTGAAGCGTAGGTTGCTGGGAAAGTAGAAATGACCATAAGTTTCATACTGGGTGCAATTATTCGTTTTATACACTGGAAAAACTGTTGCATTTATATTGTATTTTATGCTTCTGGCGTTGACTTCTAAGGCACTATCTATTCGATCTGGTGGAGCAACGCCCTAGAGCGAAGCCTAGGTTGCCCGGAACGTAGGATTGGCCATCACTTTCAAACTGGTTGCAATTATTCCTGTTATATGATGGAAACACTGTTGTATTTTTTTTGCATTTTATGGTTCGGGCGTTGACTTCTAAGGTCCTAACTATTCAATCTGTTGGAGCAACGCCCTAGGGTGAAGCCTAGGATGCTCGGAAAGTAGAAATGACCATAAGTTTCATACTGGGTGCAATTATTCGTTTTATACAATGGAAAAACTGTTGCATTTATATTGTATTTTATGCTTCTGGCGTTGACTTCTAAGGCACTAACTATTCGATCTGGTGGAACAACGCCCTAGAGTGAAGCCTAGGTTGCCAGGAACGTAGAATTGGCCATCACTTTCAAACTGCTTGCAATTATTCCTGTTATATGATGGATACACTGTTGCATGTTTATTGCATTTTATGCTCCGGGCGTTGACTTCTATGGCCCTAACTATTCAATCCGTTGGAGCAACGCGCTAGGGTGAAGCCTAGGTTGCTCGGAAAGTAGAAATGACCATAAGTTTCATACTGGTTGCAATTATTCGTTTTATACGATGGAAAAACTGTTGTATTTATATTGTATTTTATGCTTCTGGCGTTGACTTCTAAGGCACTAACTATTCGATCTGGTGGAGCAACGCCCTAGAGTGAAGCCTAGGTTGCCCGGAACGTAGAATTGGCCATCACTTTCAAACTGGTTGCAATTATTCCTGATATATGATGGAAACACTGTTGTATTTTTTTTGCATTTTATTGTTCGGGCGTTGACTTCTAAGGCCCTAACTATTCAATCTGTTGGAGCAACGCCCTAGGGTGAAGCCTAGGTTGCTCGGAAAGTAGAAATATCCATAAGTTTCATACTGGTTGCAATTATTCGTTTTATACGATGGAAAAACTGTTGTATTTATATTGTATTTTATGCTTCTGGCGTTGACTTCTAAGGCACTAACTATTCGATCTGGTGGAGCAACGCCCTAGAGTGAAGCCTAGGTTGCCCGGAACGTAGAATTGGCCATCACTTTCAAGCTGGTTGCAATTATTCCTGTTATATGATGGAAACACTGTTGTATTCTTATTGCACTTTATGCTTCGGGCGTTGACTTCTAAGGCCCTAACTATTCAATCTGTTGGGGCAACGCCCTAGGGTGAAGCCTAGGTTGCTCGGAAAGTAGAAATGACCATAAGTTTCATACTGGTTGCAATTATTCGTTTTATACGATGAAAAAACTGTTGTATTTATATTGTATTTTATGCTTCTGGCGTTGACTTCTAAGGCCCTAGCTGTTCGATCTAGTGGAGCAACGCCCTAGAATGAAGCCCAGGTTGCCCGGAAAGGAGAAATGACCATCACTTTCTAACTGGTTGCAATTAATCCTTCTATACGATGGAAAAGCTGTTGTATTTATATTGTATTTTATGCTTCTGGCGTTGACTTCTAAGGCACTAACTACTCGATCTGGTAGAGCAACGCCCTAGAGTGAAGCCTAGGTTGCCCGGAACGTAGAATTGGCCATCACTTTCAAACTGCTTGCAATTATTCCTGTTATATGATGGATACACTGCTGTATTTTTATTGCATTTTATGCTTCGGGCGTTGACTTCTAAGGCCCTAACTATTCAATCTGTTGGACCAACGCCCTAGGGTGAAGCCTATGTTGCTCGGAAAGTAGAAATGTCCATAAGTTTCATACTGGTTGCAATTATTCGTTTTATACGATGGAAAAACTGTTGTATATATATTGTATTTTATGCTTCTGGCGTTGACTTCTAAGGCACTAACTATTCGATCTGTGGAGCAACGCCCTAGAGTGAAGCCTAGGTTGCCCGGAACGTAGAATTGGCCATCACTTTCAAACTGGTTGCAATTATTCCTTATATATGATGGAAACACTGTTGTATTTTTTTTGCATTTTATTGTTCGGGCGTTGACTTCTAAGGCCCTAACTATTCAATCTGTTGGAGCAACGCCCTAGGGTGAAGCGTAGGTTGCTGGGAAAGTAGAAATGACCATAAGTTTCATACTGGGTGCAATTATTCGTTTTATACACTGGAAAAACTGTTGCATTTATATTGTATTTTATGCTTCTGGCGTTGACTTCTAAGGCACTATCTATTCGATCTGGTGGAGCAACGCCCTAGAGCGAAGCCTAGGTTGCCCGGAACGTAGGATTGGCCATCACTTTCAAACTGGTTGCAATTATTCCTGTTATATGATGGAAACACTGTTGTATTTTTTTTGCATTTTATGGTTCGGGCGTTGACTTCTAAGGTCCTAACTATTCAATCTGTTGGAGCAACGCCCTAGGGTGAAGCCTAGGATGCTCGGAAAGTAGAAATGACCATAAGTTTCATACTGGGTGCAATTATTCGTTTTATACAATGGAAAAACTGTTGCATTTATATTGTATTTTATGCTTCTGGCGTTGACTTCTAAGGCACTAACTATTCGATCTGGTGGAACAACGCCCTAGAGTGAAGCCTAGGTTGCCAGGAACGTAGAATTGGCCATCACTTTCAAACTGCTTGCAATTATTCCTGTTATATGATGGATACACTGTTGTATTTTTATTGCATTTTATGCTCCGGGCGTTGACTTCTATGGCCCTAACTATTCAATCCGTTGGAGCAACGCGCTAGGGTGAAGCCTAGGTTGCTCGGAAAGTAGAAATGACCATAAGTTTCATACTGGTTGCAATTATTCGTTTTATACGATGGAAAAACTGTTGTATTTATATTGTATTTTATGCTTCTGGCGTTGACTTCTAAGGCACTAACTATTCGATCTGGTGGAGCAACGCCCTAGAGTGAAGCCTAGGTTGCCCGGAACGTAGAATTGGCCATCACTTTCAAACTGGTTGCAATTATTCCTGATATATGATGGAAACACTGTTGTGTTTTTTTTGCATTTTATTGTTCGGGCGTTGACTTCTAAGGCCCTAACTATTCAATCTGTTGGAGCAACGCCCTAGGGTGAAGCCTAGGTTGCTCGGAAAGTAGAAATATCCATAAGTTTCATACTGGTTGCAATTATTCGTTTTATACGATGGAAAAACTGTTGTATTTATATTGTATTTTATGCTTCTGGCGTTGACTTCTAAGGCACTAACTATTCGATCTGGTGGAGCAACGCCCTAGAGTGAAGCCTAGGTTGCCCGGAACGTAGAATTGGCCATCACTTTCAAGCTGGTTGCAATTATTCCTGTTATATGATGGAAACACTGTTGTATTCTTATTGCACTTTATGCTTCGGGCGTTGACTTCTAAGGCCCTAACTATTCAATCTGTTGGGGCAACGCCCTAGGGTGAAGCCTAGGTTGCTCGGAAAGTAGAAATGACCATAAGTTTCATACTGGTTGCAATTATTCGTTTTATACGATGAAAAAACTGTTGTATTTATATTGTATTTTATGCTTCTGGCGTTGACTTCTAAGGCCCTAGCTGTTCGATCTAGTGGAGCAACGCCCTAGAATGAAGCCCAGGTTGCCCGGAAAGGAGAAATGACCATCATTTTCTAACTGGTTGCAATTAATCCTTCTATACGATGGAAAAGCTGTTGTATTTATATTGTATTTTATGCTTCTGGCGTTGACTTCTAAGGCACTAACTACTCGATCTGGTAGAGCAACGCCCTAGAGTGAAGCCTAGGTTGCCCGGAACGTAGAATTGGCCATCACTTTCAAACTGCTTGCAATTATTCCTGTTATATGATGGATACACTGCTGTATTTTTATTGCATTTTATGCTTCGGGCGTTGACTTCTAAGGCCCTAACTATTCAATCTGTTGGACCAACGCCCTAGGGTGAAGCCTATGTTGCTCGGAAAGTAGAAATGTCCATAAGTTTCATACTGGTTGCAATTATTCGTTTTATACGATGGAAAAACTGTTGTATATATATTGTATTTTATGCTTCTGGCGTTGACTTCTGAGGCACTAACTATTCCATCTGTGGATCAACGCCCTAGAGTGAAGCCTAGGTTGCCCGGAACGTAGAATTGGCCATCACTTTCAAACTGGTTGCAATTATTCCTTATATATGATGGAAACACTGTTGTATTTTTTTTGCATTTTATTGTTCGGGCGTTGACTTCTAAGGCCCTAACTATTCAATCTGTTGGAGCAACGCCCTAGGGTGAAGCCTAGGTTGCTGGGAAAGTAGAAATGTCCATAAGTTTCATACTGGTTGCAATTATTCGTTTTATACGATGGAAAAACTGTTGTATTTATATTGTATTTTATGCTTCTGCCGTTGACTTCTAAGGCACTATCTATTCGATCTGGTGGAGCAACGCCCTAGAGCGAAGCCTAGGTTGCCCGGAACGTAGGATTGGCCATCACTTTCAAACTGGTTGCAATTATTCCTGTTATATGATGGAAACACTGTTGTATTTTTTTTGCATTTTATGGTTCGGGCGTTGACTTCTAAGGTCCTAACTATTCAATCTGTTGGAGCAACGCCCTAGGGTGAAGCCTAGGATGCTCGGAAAGTAGAAATGACCATAAGTTTCTTACTGGTTGCAATTATTCGTTTTATACGATGGAAAAACTGTTGTATTTATATTGTATTTTATGCTTTTGGCGTTGACTTCTAAGGCACTAACTATTCGATCTGGTGGAACAACGCCCTAGAGTGAAGCCTAGGTTGCCCGGAACGTAGAATTGGCCATCACTGTCAAACTGCTTGCAATTATTCCTGTTATATGATGGATACACTGCTGTATTTTTATTGCATTTTATGCTTCGGGCGTTGACTTCTAAGGCCCTAACTATTCAATCTGTTGGACCAACGCCCTAGGGTGAAGCCTATGTTGCTCGGAAAGTAGAAATGTCCATAAGTTTCATACTGGTTGCAATTATTCGTTTTATACGATGGAAAAACTGTTGTATATATATTGTATTTTATACTTCTGGCGTTGACTTCTAAGGCACTAACTATTCGATCTGTGGAGCAACGCCCTAGAGTGAAGCCTAGGTTGCCCGGAACGTAGAATTGGCCATCACTTTCAAACTGGTTGCAATTATTCCTTAAATATGATGGAAACACTGTTGTATTTTTTTTGCATTTTATTGTTCGGGCGTTGACTTCTAAGGCCCTAACTATTCAATCTGTTGGAGCAACGCCCTATGGTGAAGCCTAGGTTGCTGGGAAAGTAGAAATGTCCATAAGTTTCATAATGGTTGCAATTATTCGTTTTATACGATGGAAAAACTGTTGTATTTATATTGTATTTTATGCTTCTGCCGTTGACTTCTAAGGCACTATCTATTCGATCTGGTGGAGCAACGCCCTAGAGCGAAGCCTAGGTTGCCCGGAACGTAGGATTGGCCATCACTTTCAAACTGCTTGCAATTATTCCTGTTATATGATGGATACACTGTTGTATTTTTATTGCATTTTATGCTTCGGGCGTTGACTTCTCAGGCCCTAACTATTCAATCTGTTGGAGCAACGCCCTAGGGTGAAGCCTAGGTTGCTCGGAAAGTAGAAATGTCCATAAGTTTCATACTGGTTGCAATTATTCGTTTTATACGATGGAAAAACTGTTGTATTTATATTGTATTTTATGCTTCTGGCGTTGACTTCTAAGGCACTAACTATTCGATCTGGTGGAGCAACGCAATAGAGTGAAGCCTAGGTTGCCCGGAACGTAGAATTGGCCATCACTTTCAAACTGGTTGCAATTATTCCTGTTATATGATGGACACACTGTTGTATTTTTTTTGCATTTTATTGTTCGGGCGTTGACTTCTAAGGCCCTAACTATTCAATCTGTTGGAGCAACGCCCTAGGGTGAAGCCTAGGTTGCTCGGAAAGTAGAAATATCCATAAGTTTCATACTGGTTGCAATTATTCGTTTTATACGATGGAAAAACTGTTGTATTTATATTGTATTTTATGCTTCTGGCGTTGACTTCTAAGGCACTAACTATTCGATCTGGTGGAGCAACGCCCTAGAGTGAAGCCTAGGTTGCCCGGAACGTAGAATTGGCCATCACTTTCAAACTGGTTGCTATTATTCCTGTTATATGATGGAAACACTGTTGTATTCTTATTGCATTTTATGCTTCGGGCGTTGACTTCTAAGGCCCTAACTATTCAATCTGTTGGGGCAACGCCCTAGGGTGAAGCCTAGGTTGCTCGGAAAGTAGAAATGACCTTAAGTTTCATACTGGTTGCTATTATTCGTTTTATACGATGAAAAAACTGTTGTATTTATATTGTATTTTTTGCTTCTGGCGTTGACTTCTAAGGCCCTAGCTGTTCGATCTAGTGGAGCAACGCCCTACAATGAAGCCCAGGTTGCCCGGAAAGGAGAAATGACCATCCCTTTCTAACTGGTTGCAATTAATCCTTCTATACGATGGAAAAGCTGTTGTATTTATATTGTATTTTATGCTTCTGTCGTTGACTTCTAAGGCACTAACTACTCGATCTGGTGGAGCAACGCCCTAGAGTGAAGCCTAGGTTGCCCGGAACGTAGAATTGGCCATCACTTTCAAACTGGTTGCAATTATTCCCGATATATGGTGGAAACACTGTTGTATTTTTATTGCATTTTATGCTTCGGGCGTTGACTTCTAAGGCCCTAACTATTCAATCTGTTGGGGCAACGCCCTAGGGTGAAGCCTAGGTTGCTCGGAAAGTAGAAATGACCATAAGTTTCATACTGGTTGCAATTATTCGTTTTATACGATGGAAAAACTGTTGTATTTATATTGTATTTTATGCTTCTGGCGTTGACTTCTAAGGCACTAACTATTCGATCTGGTGGAGCAACGCCCTAGAGTGAAGCCTATGTTGCCCGGAACGTAGAATTGGCCATCACTTTCAAACTGGTTGCAATTATACCTGATATATGATGTAAACACTGTTGTATTTTTTTTGCATTTTATGGTTCGGGCGTTGACTTCTAAGGCCCTAACTATACAATCTGTTGGAGCAACGCCCTAGGGTGAAGCCTAGGTTGCTCGGAAAGTAGAAATGACCATAAGCTTCATACTGGTTGCAATTATTCGTTTTATACGATGGAAAAGCTGTTGTATTTATATTGTATTTTATGCTTCTGGCGTTGACTTCTAAGGCACTAACTATTCGATCTGGTGGAGCAACGCCCTAGAGTGAAGCCTAGGTTGCCCGGAACGTAGAATTGGCCATCACTTTCAAACTGGTTGCAATTATTCCTGTTATATGATGGAAACACTGTTGTATTCTTATTGCATTTTATGCTTCGGGCGTTGACTTCTAAGGCCCTAACTATTCAATCTGTTGGACCAACGGCCTAGGGTGAAGCCTATGTTGCTCGGAAAGTAGAAATGTCCATAAGTTTCATACTGGTTGCAATTATTCGTTTTATACGATGGAAAAACTGTTGTATATATATTGTATTTTATGCTTCTGGCGTTGACTTCTAAGGCACTAACTATTCGATCTGTGGATCAACGCCCTAGAGTGAAGCCTAGGTTGCCCGGAACGTAGAATTGGCCATCACTTTCAAACTGGTTGCAATTATTCCTTATATATGATGGAAACACTGTTGTATTTTTTTTGCATTTTATTGTTCGGGCGTTGACTTCTAAGGCCCTAACTATTCAATCTGTTGGAGCAACGCCCTAGGGTGAAGCCTAGGTTGCTCGGAAAGTATAAATGACCATAAGTTTCATACTGGTTGCAATTATTCGTTTTATACGATGGAAAAACTGTTGTATTTATATTGTATTTTATGCTTCTGGCGTTGACTTCTAAGGCACGAACTATTCGATCTGGTGGAGCAACGCCCTAGAGTGAAGCCTAGGTTGCCCGGAACGTAGAATTGCCCATCACTTTCAAACTGGTTGCAATTATTCCTGTTATATGATGGATACACTGTTGTATTTTTATTGCATTTTATGCTTCGGGCGTTGACTTCGAAGGCCCTAACTATTCAATCTGTAGGGGCAACGCCCTAGGGTGAAGCCTAGGTTGCTCGGAAAGTAGAAATGACCATAAGTTTCATACTGGTTGCAATTATTCGTTTTATACGATGGAAAAACTGTTGTATTTATATTGTACTTTATGCTTCTGGCGTTGACTTCTAAGGCACTAACTATTCGATCTGGTGGAGCAACGCCCTAGAATGAAGCCCAGGTTGCCCGGAAAGGAGAAATGACCATCACTTTCTAACTGGTTGCAATTAATCCTTCTATACGATGGAAAAGCTGTTTTATTTATATTGTATTTTATGCTTCTGGCGTTGACTTCTAAGGCCCTAACTATTCGATCTGGTGGAGCAACGCCCTAGTGTGAAGCCTATGTTGCCCGGAACGTAGAATTGGCCATCACTTTCAAACTGGTTGCAATTATTCCTGTTATATGATGGATACACTGTTGTATTTTTATTGCATTTTATGCTTCGGTTGTTGACTTCTAAGGCCCTAACTATTCAATCTGTAGGACCAACGCCCTAGGGTGAAGCCTAGCTTGCTCGGAAAGTAGAAATGACCATAAGTTTCGTACGGGTTGCAATTATTCGTTTTATACGATGGAAAAGCTGTTGTATTTATATCGTATTTTATGCTTCTGGCGTTGACTTCTTAGGGCGTAACTATTCGGTCTGGTGGAGCAACGCCATGGAGTGAAACCTAGGTTGCCCGGAACGTAGAATTGGCCATCACTTTCAAACTGGTTGCAATTATACCTGATATATGATGTAAACACAGTTGTATTTTTTTTGCATTTTATGGTTCGGGCGTTGACTTCTAGGGCCCTAACTATACAATCTGTTGGAGCAACGCCCTAGGGTGAAGCCTAGGTTGCTCGGAAAGTAGAAATGACCATAAGCTTCATACTGGTTGCAATTATTCGTTTTATACGATGGGAAAGCTGTTGTATTTATATTGTATTTTATGCTTCTGGCGTTGACTTCTAAGGCCCTAGCTGTTCGATCTAGTGGAGCAACGCCCTAGAATGAAGCCCAGGTTGCCCGGAAAGGAGAAATGACCATCACTTTCTAACTGGTTGCAATTAATCCTTCTATACGATGGAAAAGCTGTTGTATTTATATTGTATTTTATGCTTCTGGCGTTGACTTCTAAGGCACTAACTATTCGATCTGGTGGAGCAACGCCCTAGAGTGAAGCCTAGGTTGCCCGGATCGTTGAATTGGCCATCACTTTCAAACTGGTTGCAATTATTCCCGATATATGATGGAAACACTGCTGTATTTTATTTGCATTTTATGCTTCGGGCGTTCACTTCTAAGGCCCTAGCTATTGAATCTGTTGGACCAACGCCCTAGGGTGAAGCCTAGGTTGCTCGGAAAGTAGAAATGACCATAAGTTTCATACTGGTTGCAATTATTCGTTTTATACGATGGAAAAACTGTTGTATTTATATTGTATTTTATGCTTCTGGCGTTGACTTCTAAGGAACTAACTATTCGATCTGGTGGAGCAACGCCCTAGAGTGAAGCCTAGGTTGCCCGGAACGTAGAATTGGCCATCACTTTCAAACTGGTTGCAATTATTCCCGATATATGATGGAAACACTGTTGTATTTTTTTTGCATTTTATGGTTCGGGCGTTGACTTCTAAGGCCCTAACTATTCAATCTGTTGGAGCAACGCCCTAGGGTGAAGCCTAGGTTGCTCGGAAAGTAGAAATGACCATAAGTTTCATACTGGTTGCAATTATTCGCTTTATACGATGGAAAAGCTGTTGTATTTATATTGTATTTTATGCTTCTGGCGTTGACTTCTAAGGCACTAACTATTCGATCTGGTGGAGCAACGCCCTAGTGTGAAGCCTATGTTGCCCGGAACGTAGAATTGGCCATCACTTTCAAACTGGTTGCAATTATTCCTGTTATATGATGGATACACTGTTGTATTTTTATTGCATTTTATGCTTCGGTCGTTGACTTCTGAGGCCCTAACTATTCAATCTGTAGGACCAACGCCCTAGGGTGAAGCCTAGCTTGCTCGGAAAGTAGAAATGACCATAAGTTTCATACTGGTTGCAATTATTTGTTTTATACGATGGAAAAACTGTTGTATTTATATTGTATTTTATGCTTCTGGCGTTGACTTCTAAGGCACTAACTATTCGATCTGGTGGAGAAACGCCCTAGAGTGAAGCCTAGGTTGGCCGGAACGTAGAATTGGCCATCACTTTCAAACTGGTTGCAATTATTCCCGATATATGATGGAAACACTGTTGTATTTTTTTTGCATTTTATGCTTCTGGCGTTGACTTCTAAGGCCCTAGCTATTCAATCTGTTGGACCAACGCCCTAGGGTGAAGCCTAGGTAGCCCGGAAAGTAGAAATGACCATAAGTTTCATACTGGTTGCAATTATTCGTTTTATACGATGGAAAAGCTGTTGTATTTATATTGTATTTTATGCTTCTGGCGTTGACTTCTAAGGCACTAACTATTCGACCTGGTGGAGCAACGCCCTAGAGTGAAGCCTAGGTTGCCCGGAACGTTGAATTGGCCATCACTTTCAAACTGGTTGCAATTATTCCCGATATATGATGGAAACACTGCTGTATTTTTTTTGCATTTTATGCTTCGGGCGTTGACTTCTAAGGCCCTAGCTATTCAATCTGTTGGACCAACGCCCTAAGGTGAAGCCTAGGTTGCTCGGAAAGTAGAAATGACCATAAGTTTCATACTGGTTGCAATTATTCGTTTTATACGATGGAAAAGCTGTTGTATTTATATTGTATTTTATGCTTCTGGCGTTGACTTCTAAGGCACTAACTATTCGATCTGGTGGAGCAACGCCCTAGTGTGAAGCCTATGTTGCCCGGAACGTAGAATTGGCCATCACTTTCAAACTGGTTGCAATTATTCCTGTTATATGGTGGGTACACTGTTGTATTTTTATTGCATTTTATGCTTCGGTCGTTGACTTCTAAGGCCCTAACTACTCAATCTGTAGGACCAACGCCCTAGGGTGAAGCCTAGCTTGCTCGGAAAGTAGAAATGACCATAAGTTTCGTACTGGTTGCAATTATTCGTTTTATACGATGGAAAAGCTGTTGTATTTATATCGTATTTTATGCTTCTGGCGTTGACTTCTTAGGCCGTAACTATTCGGTCTGGTGGAGCAACGCCATGGAGTGAAACCTAGGTTGCCCGGAACGTAGAATTGGCCATCACTTTCAAACTGGTTGTAATTATACCTGATATATGATGTAAACACAGTTGTATTTTTTTTGCATTTTATGGTTCGGTCGTTGACTTCTAGGGCCCTAACTATACAATCTGTTAGACCAACGCCCTAGGGTGAAGCCTAGGTTTCTCGGAAAGTAGAAATGACCATAAGCTTCATACTGGTTGCAATTATTCGTTATATACGATGGAAAAGCTGTTGTATTTATATCGTATTTTATGCATCTGGCGTTGACTTCTTAGGCCGTAACTATTCGGTCTGGTGGAGCAACGCCATGGAGTGAAACCTAGGTTGCCCGGAACGTTGAATTGGCCATCACTTTCAAACTGGTTGCAATTATTCCCGATATATGATGGAAACACTGCTGTATTTTTTTTGCATTTTATGCTTCGGGCGTTCACTTCTAAGGCCCTAGCTATTCAATCTGTTGGACCAACGCCCTAGGGTGAAGCCTAGGTTGCTCGGAAAGTAGAAATGACCATAAGTTTCATACTGGTTGCAATTATTCGTTTTATACGATGGAAAAACTGTTGTATTTATATTGTATTTTATGCTTCTGGCGTTGACTTCTAAGGCACTAACTATTCGATCTGGTGGAGCAACGCCCTAGAGTGAAGCCTAGGTTGCCCGGAACGTAGAATTGGCCATCACTTTCAAACTGGTTGCAATTATTCCCGATATATGATGGAAACACTGTTGTATTTTTTTTGCATTTTATGGTTCGGGCGTTGACTTCTAAGGCCCTAACTATTCAATCTGTTGGAGCAACGCCCTAGGGTGAAGCCTAGGTTGCTCGGAAAGTAGAAATGACCATAAGTTTCATACTGGTTGCAATTATTCGTTTTATACGATGGAAAAGCTGTTGTATTTATATTGTATTTTATGCATCTGGCGTTGACTTCTTAGGCCGTAACTATTCGGTCTGGTGGAGCAACGCCATGGAGTGAAACCTAGGTTGCCCGGAACGTAGAATTGGCCATCACTTTCAAACTGGTTGCAATTATTCCTGATATATGATGGAAACACTGTTGTATTTTTTTTGCATTTTATTGTTCGGGCGTTGTCTTCTAAGGCCCTAACTATTCAATCTGTTGGAGCAACGCCCTAGGGTGAAGCCTAGGTTGCTCGGAAAGTAGAAATGTCCATAAGTTTCATACTGGTTGCAATTATTCGTTTTATACGATGGAAAAACTGTTGTATTTATATTGTATTTTATGCTTCTGGCGTTGACTTCTAAGGCACTAACTATTCGATCTGGTGGAGCAACGCCCTAGAGTGAAGCCTAGCTTGCCCGGAACGTAGAACTGCCCATCACTTTCAAACTGGTTGCAATTATTCCTGTTATATGATGGAAACACTGTTGTATTTTTATTGCATTTTATGCTTCGGGCGTTGACTTCTAAGGCCCTAACTATTCAATCTGTTGGAGCAACGCCCTAGGGTGAAGCCTAGGTTGCTCGGAATGTAGAAATGTCCATAAGTTTCATACTGGTTGCAATTATTCGTTTTATACGATGGAAAAACTGTTGTATTTATATTGTATTTTATGCTTCTGGCGTTGACTTCTAAGGCACTAACTATTCGATCTGGTGGAGCAACGCAATAGAGTGATGCCTAGGTTGCCCGGAACGTAGAATTGGCCATCAATTTCAAACCGGTTGCAATTATACCTGTTATATGATGGAAACACTGCTGTATTTTTTTTGCATTCTATGGTTCGGGCGTTGACTTCTAAGGCCCTAACTATTCAATCTGTTGGAGCAATGCCCTAGGGTGAAGTCTAGCTTGCTCAGAAAGTAGAAATGACCATAAGTTTCATACTGGTTGCAATTATTCGTTTTATACGATGGAAAAGCTGTTGTATTTATATCGTATTTTATGCTTCTGGCGTTGACTTCTAAGGCACTAACTATTCGATCAGGTGGAGCAACGCCCTAGGGTGAAGCCTAGGTTGCTCGGAAAGTAGAAATGACCATAAGTTTCATACTGGTTGCAATTATTCGTTTTATACGATGAAAAAACTGTTGTATTTATATTGTATTTTATGCTTCTGGCGTTGACTTCTAAGGCCCTAGCTGTTCGATCTAGTGGAGCAACGCCCTAGAATGAAGCCCAGGTTGCCCGGAAAGGAGAAATGACCATCACTTTCTAACTGGTTGCAATTAATCCTTCTATACGATGGAAAAGCTGTTGTATTTATATTGTATTTTATGCTTCAGGCGTTGACTTCTTAGGCCGTAACTATTCGGTCTGGTGGAGGAACGCCATGGAGTGAAACCTAGGTTGCCCGGAACGTTGAATTGGCCATCACTTTCAAACTGGTTGCAATTATTCCCGATATATGATGGAAACACTGCTGTATTTTTTTTGCATTTTATGGTTCGGGCGTTGACTTCTAAGGCCCTAGCTATTCAATCTGTTGGACCAACGCCCTAGGGTGAAGCCTAGGTTGCTCGGAAAGTAGAAATGACCATAAGTTTCATACTGGTTGCAATTATTCGTTTTATACGATGGAAAAACTGTTGCATTTATATTGTATTTTATGCTTCTGGCGTTGACTTCTAAGGCACTAACTATTCGATCTGGTGGAGCAACGCCCTAGAGTGAAGCCTAGGTTGCCCGGAACGTAGAATTGGCCATCACTTTCAAACTGGTTGCAATTATTCCCGATATATGATGGAAACACTGTTGTATTTTTTTTGCATTTTATGGTTCGGGCGTTGACTTCTAAGGCCCTAACTATTCAATCTGTTGGAGCAACGCCCTAGGGTGAAGCCTAGGTTGCTCGGAAAGTAGAAATGACCATAAGTTTCATACTGGTTGCAATTATTCGTTTTATACGATGGAAAAGCTGTTGTATTTATATTGTATTTTATGCATCTGGCGTTGACTTCTTAGGCCGTAACTATTCGGTCTGGTGGAGCAACGCCATGGAGTGAAACCTAGGTTGCCCGGAACGTAGAATTGGCCATCACTTTCAAACTGGTTGCAATTATTCCTGATATATGATGGAAACACTGTTGTATTTTTTTTGCATTTTATTGTTCGGGCGTTGTCTTCTAAGGCCCTAACTATTCAATCTGTTGGAGCAACGCCCTAGGGTGAAGCCTAGGTTGCTCGGAAAGTAGAAATGTCCATAAGTTTCATACTGGTTGCAATTATTCGTTTTATACGATGGAAAAACTGTTGTATTTATATTGTATTTTATGCTTCTGGCGTTGACTTCTAAGGCACTAACTATTCGATCTGGTGGAGCAACGCCCTAGAGTGAAGCCTAGCTTGCCCGGAACGTAGAACTGCCCATGACTTTCAAACTGGTTGCAATTATTCCTGTTATATGATGGAAATACTGTTGTATTTTTATTGCATTTTATGCTTCGGGCGTTGACTTCTAAGGCCCTAACTATTCAATCTGTTGGAGCAACGCCCTAGGGTGAAGCCTAGGTTGCTCGGAATGTAGAAATGTCCATAAGTTTCATACTGGTTGCAATTATTCGTTTTATACGATGGAAAAACTGTTGTATTTATATTGTATTTTATGCTTCTGGCGTTGACTTCTAAGGCACTAACTATTCGATCTGGTGGAGCAACGCAATAGAGTGATGCCTAGGTTGCCCGGAACGTAGAATTGGCCATCAATTTCAAACCGGTTGCAATTATACCTGTTATATGATGGAAACACTGCTGTATTTTTTTTGCATTCTATGGTTCGGGCGTTGACTTCTAAGGCCCTAACTATTCAATCTGTTGGAGCAACGCCCTAGGGTGAAGTCTAGCTTGCTCAGAAAGTAGAAATGACCATAAGTTTCATACTGGTTGCAATTATTCGTTTTATACGATGGAAAAGCTGTTGTATTTATATCGTATTTTATGCTTCTGGCGTTGACTTCTAAGGCACTAACTATTCGATCAGGTGGAGTAACGCCCTAGGGTGAAGCCTAGGTTGCTCGGAAAGTAGAAATGACCATAAGTTTCATACTGGTTGCAATTATTCGTTTTATACGATGAAAAAACTGTTGTATTTATATTGTATTTTATGCTTCTGGCGTTGACTTCTAAGGCCCTAGCTGTTCGATCTAGTGGAGCAACGCCCTAGAATGAAGCCCAGGTTGCCCGGAAAGGAGAAATGACCATCACTTTCTAACTGGTTGCAATTAATCCTTCTATACGATGGAAAAGCTGTTGTATTTATATTGTATTTTATGCTTCAGGCGTTGACTTCTAAGGCACTAACTATTCGATCTGGTGGAGCAACGCCCTAGAGTGAAGCCTAGGTTGCCCGGAAAGAAGAAATGACCATCACTTTCAAACTGGTTGCAATTATTCCTGATATATGATGGAAACACTGTTGTATTTTTATTGCATTTTATGCTTCGTGCGTAGACTTCTAAGGCCCTAACTATTCAATCTGTTGGACCAACGCCCTAGGGTGAAGCCTAGCTTGCTCGGAAAGTAGAAATGACCATAAGTTTCGTACTGGTTGCAATTATTCGTTTTATACGATGGAAAAGCTGTTGTATTTATATCGTATTTTATGCTTCTGGCGTTGACTTCTTAGGCCGTAACTATTCGGTCTGGTGGAGCAACGCCCTAGAGTGAAGCCTAGGTTGCCCGGAACGTAGAATTGGCCATCACTTTCAAACTGGTTGCAATTATTCCCGATATATGATGGAAACACTGTTGTATTTTTTTTGCATTTTATGCTTCTGGCGTTGACTTCTAAGGCCCTAGCTAATCAATCTGTTGAACCAACGCCCTAGGGCGAAGCCTAGGTAGCTCGGAAAGTAGAAATGACCATAAGTTTCATACTGGTTGCAATTATTCGTTTTATACGATGGAAAAGCTGTTGTATTTATATTGTATTTTATGCTTCTGGCGTTGACTTCTAAGGCACTAACTATTCGATCTGGTGGAGCAACGCCCTAGAGAGAAGCCTAGGTTGCCCGGAACGTTGAATTGGCCATCACTTTCAAACTGGTTGCAATTATTCCCGATATATGATGGAAACACTGCTGTATTTTTTTTGCATTTTATGCTTCGGGCGTTGACTTCTAAGGCCCTAGCTATTCAATCTGTTGGACCAACGCCCTAGGGTGAAGCCTAGGTTGCTCGGAAAGTAGAAATGACCATAAGTTTCATACTGGTTGCAATTATTTGTTTTATACGATGGAAAAACTGTTGTATTTATATTGTATTTTATGCTTCTGGCGTTGACTTCTAAGGCACTAACTATTCGATCTGGTGGAGCAACGCCCTAGAGTGAAGCCTAGGTTGCCCGGAACGTAGAATTGGCCATCACTTTCAAACTAGTTGCAATTATTCCCCATATATGATGGAAACACTGTTGTATTTTTTTTGCATTTTATGCTTCTGGCGTTGACTTCTAAGGCCCTAGCTATTCAATCTGTTGGACCAACGCCCTAGGGTGAAGCCTAGGTAGCTCGGAAAGTAGAAATGACCATAAGTTTCATACTGGTTGCAATTATTCGTTTTATACGATGGAAAAGCTGTTGTATTTATATTGTATTTTATGCTTCTGGCGTTGACTTCTAAGGCACTAACTATTCGATCTGGTGGAGCAACGCCCTAGAGTGAAGCCTAGGTTGCCCGGAATGTTGAATTGGCCATCACTTTCAAACTGGTTGCAATTATTCCCGATATATGATGGAAACACTGCTGTATTTTTTTTGCATTTTATGCTTCGGGCGTTGACTTCTAAGGCCCTAGCTATTCAATCTGTTGGACCAACGCCCTAAGGTGAAGCCTGGGTTGCTCGGAAAGTAGAAATGACCATAAGTTTCATACTGGTTGCAATTATTCGTTTTATACGATGGAAAAACTGTTGTATTTATATTGTATTTTATGCTTCTGGCGTTGACTTCTAAGGCACTAACTATTCGATCTGGTGGAGCAACGCCCTAGAGTGAAGCCTAGGTTGCCCGGAACGTAGAATTGGCCATCACTTTCAAACTGGTTGCAATTATTCCCGATATATGATGGAAACACTGTTGTATTTTTTTTGCATTTTATGGTTCGGGCGTTGACTTCTAAGGCCCTAACTATTCCATCTGTTGGAGCAACGCCCTAGGGTGAAGCCTAGGTTGCTCGGAAAGTAGAAATGTCCATAAGTTTCATACTGGTTGCAATTATTCGTTTTATACGATGGAAAAACTGTTGTATTTATATTGTATTTTATGCTTCAGGCGTTGACTTCTAAGGCACTAACTACTCGATCTGGTGGAGCAACGCCCTAGAGTGAAGCCTAGGTTGCCCGGAAAGGGGAAATGACCATCACTTTCAAACTGGTTGCAATTATTCCTGATATATGATGGAAACACTGTTGTATTTTTATTGCATTTTATGCTTCGTGCGTAGACTTCTAAGGCCCTAACTATTCAATCTGTAGGACCAATGCCCTAGGGTGAAGCCTAGCTTGCTCGGAAAGTAGAAATGACCATAAGTTTCGTACTCGTTGCAATTATTCGTTTTATACGATGGAAAAGCTGTTGTATTTATATCGTATTTTATGCATCTGGCGTTGACTTCTTAGGCCGTAACTATTCGGTCTGGTGGAGCAACACCATGGAGTGAAACCTAGGTTGCCCGGAACGTAGAATTGGCCATCACTTTCAAACTGGTTGCAATTATACCTGTTATATGATGGAAACACTGTTGTATTTTTATTGCATTTTATGCTTCGGGCGTTGACTTCTAAGGCCCTAACTATTCAATCTGTTGGACCAACGCCCTAGGGTGAAGCCTAGGTTGCTCGGAAAGTAGAAATGACCATAAGTTTCATACTGGTTGCAATTATTCGTTTTATACGATGGAAAAACTGTTGTATTTATATTGTATTTTATGCTTCTGGCGTTGACTTCTAAGGCACTAACTATTCGATCTGGTGGAGCAACGCCCTAGAGTGAAGCCTAGGTTGCCCGGAACGTAGAATTGGCCATCACTTTCAAACTGGTTGCAATTATTCCCGATATATGATGGAAACACTGTTGTATTTTTTTTGCATTTTATGCTTCTGGCGTTGACTTCTAAGGCCCTAGCTAATCAATCTGTTGGACCAACGCCCTAGGGCGAAGCCTAGGTAGCTCGGAAAGTAGAAATGACCATAAGTTTCATACTGGTTGCAATTATTCGTTTTATACGATGGAAAAGCTGTTGTATTTATATTGTATTTTATGCTTCTGGCGTTGACTTCTAAGGCACTAACTATTCGATCTGGTGGAGCAACGCCCTAGAGAGAAGCCTAGGTTGCCCGGAACGTTGAATTGGCCATCACTTTCAAACTGGTTGCAATTATTCCCGATATATGATGGAAACACTGCTGTATTTTTTTTGCATTTTATGCTTCGGGCGTTGACTTCTAAGGCCCTAGCTATTCAATCTGTTGGACCAACGCCCTAGGGTGAAGCCTAGGTTGCTCGGAAAGTAGAAATGACCATAAGTTTCATACTGGTTGCAATTATTTGTTTTATACGATGGAAAAACTGTTGTATTTATATTGTATTTTATGCTTCTGGCGTTGACTTCTAAGGCACTAACTATTCGATCTGGTGGAGCAACGCCCTAGAGTGAAGCCTAGGTTGCCCGGAACGTAGAATTGGCCATCACTTTCAAACTAGTTGCAATTATTCCCCATATATGATGGAAACACTGTTGTATTTTTTTTGCATTTTATGCTTCTGGCGTTGACTTCTAAGGCCCTAGCTATTCAATCTGTTGGACCAACGCCCTAGGGTGAAGCCTAGGTTGCTCGGAAAGTAGAAATGACCATAAGTTTCATACTGGTTGCAATTATTCGTTTTATACGATGGAAAAGCTGTTGTATTTATATTGTATTTTATGCTTCTGGCGTTGACTTCTAAGGCACTAACTATTCGATCTGGTGGAGCAACGCCCTAGTGTGAAGCCTATGTTGCCCGGAACGTAGAATTGGCCATCACTTTCAAACTGGTTGCAATTATTCCTGTTATATGATGGATACACTGTTGTATTTTTATTGCATTTTATGCTTCGATCGTTGACTTCTAAGGCCCTAACTATTCAATCTGTAGGACCAACGCCCTAGGGTGAAGCCTAGCTTGCTCGGAAAGTAGAAATGACCATAAGTTTCGTACTGGTTGCAATTATTCGTTTTATACGATGGAAAAGCTGTTGTATTTATATCGTATTTTATGCTTCTGGCGTTGACTTCTTAGGCCGTAACTATTCGGTCTGGTGGAGCAACGCCATGGAGTGAAACCTAGGTTGCCCGGAACGTAGAATTGGCCATCACTTTCAAACTGGTTGCAATTATTCCCGATATATGATGGAAACACTGTTGTATTTTTTTTGCATTTTATGGTTCGGGCGTTGACTTCTAAGGCCCTAACTATTCCATCTGTTGGAGCAACGCCCTAGGGTGAAGCCTAGGTTGCTCGGAAAATAGAAATATCCATAAGTTTCATACTGGTTGCAATTATTCGTTTTATACGATGGAAAAACTGTTGTATTTATATTGTATTTTATGCTTCTGGCGTTGACTTCTAAGGCACTAACTATTCGATCTGGTGGAGCAACGCCCTAGAGTGAAGCCTAGCTTGCCCGGAACGTAGAACTGCCCATCACTTTCAAACTGGTTGCAATTATTCCTGTTATATGATGGAAACACTGTTGTATTTTTATTGCATTTTATGCTTCGGGCGTTGACTTCTAAGGCCCTAACTATTCAATCTGTTGGAGCAACGCCCTAGGGTGAAGCCTAGGTTGCTCGGAAAGTAGAAATGTCCATAAGTTTCATACTGGTTGCAATTATTCGTTTTATACGATGGAAAAACTGTTGTATTTATATTGTATTTTATGCTTCTGGCGTTGACTTCTAAGGCACTAACTATTCGATCTGGTGGAGCAACGCAATAGAGTGATGCCTAGGTTGCCCGGAACGTAAAATTGGCCATCAATTTCAAACTGGTTGCAATTATACCTGTTATATGATGGAAACACTGCTGTATTTTTTTTGCACTCTATGGTTCGGGCGTTGACTTCTAAGGCCCTAACTATTCAATCTGTTGGAGCAACGCCCTAGGGTGAAGTCTAGCTTGCTCAGAAAGTAGAAATGACCATAAGTTTCATACTGGTTGCAATTATTCGTTTTATACGATGGAAAAGCTGTTGTATTTATATCGTATTTTATGCTTCTGGCGTTGACTTCTAAGGCACTAACTATTCGATCAGGTGGAGCAACGCCCTAGGGTGAAGCCTAGGTTGCTCGGAAAGTAGAAATGACCATAAGTTTCATACTGGTTGCAATTATTCGTTTTATACGATGAAAAAACTGTTGTATTTATATTGTATTTTATGCTTCTGGCGTTGACTTCTAAGGCCCTAGCTGTTCGATCTAGTGGAGCAACACCCTAGAATGAAGCCCAGGTTGCCCGGAAAGGAGAAATGACCATCACTTTCTAACTGGTTGCAATTAATCCTTCTATAGGATGGAAAAGCTGTTGTATTTATATTGTATTTTATGCTTCAGGCGTTGACTTCTAAGGACCTAGCTATTCGATCTGGTGGAGCAACGCCCTACAGTGATGCCTAGGTTGCCCGGAACGTAGATATGACCATAACCTTCACACTGGTTGCAAATTATTCCTGCTATACGATGGAAAAGCTGTTGTATTTTTGTTGCATTTTATGCTTCGGGCATTGACTTCTAAGGCCCTAACTATGCAATCTGTTGGAGCAACGCCCTAGGGGGAAGCCTAGGTTGCCCGGAACGTAGAAATGACCATAACTTTCACACTGGTTGCAATTATTCGTTTTATACGATGGAAAAGCTATTGTATTTATATCGTATTTTATGCTTCTGGCGTTGACTTCTTAGGCCCTAACTATTCTATCTGGTGGAACAACGCCCTAGGGTAAAGCCAAGATTGCACGGAACGTAAAAATGACCATAACTTTCACACTGGTTGCTATCATTCGTTTTATATGATGGAAAAACTGATGTATTTATATTGTATTTTATGATTCTGTCGTTCACTTCTTACGCCCTAACTATTCGATCTGGTGGAGCAACGGTCTAGGGTGAACCCTGGGTTGCCCGGAACGTAGAAATATCCATATCTTTCACACTGCTTTCAATTATTCATTTTATACGATGGCAAAGCTGTTGTATTTATATTGTATTTTATGCTTCTGGCGTTGACTTCTTAGGCCCTAACTATTCGATCAGGTGGTGCGATGCCTCAGAGTTAAGTCTAGGATGCCCGAAACGCCGAAATGATCATTACTTTCACGCTTGTTGCAATTATTCCTGTTATAGGATGGAAAGACTGTTGTATTTTTATTGTATTTTATACTTCAGGCGTTGACTTCTAAGGACCTAACTATTCGGTCTGGTGGAGAAACGCCCTAGAGTGAAGCCTAGGTTGCTCGGAATGTAGAAATGAACATAACTTTCACACTGGTTGCAATTATTCGTTTTATACGATGGAAAAACTGTTGCATCTTTATCGTATTTTGTGCTTCTGGCGTTGACTTCTTAAGGCCGTAACTATTCGATCTGGTGGTGCAACGCCCTGGAGTGAAACCTAGGTTTCCCGGAACGTAGAAATGACCACTACTATCACACTGGTGGCAAATTATTCCTGCTATACGATGGAAAAACTGTTGGATTTATTTTGTATTTAATGCTTCGGGCGTTGACTTCTTAGGCCCAAATTACTCCATCTGGTGGAAAAACGCCCTAGGGTGAAGTCTAGGTTGCCCGGAAAGTAGAAATGACCATAACTTTCACACTGGTAGCAATTATTCGTTTTACACGATGGAAAAACTGTTGTATTTACATTGTATTTAAGCTTCTGGCGTTGACTTCTGAGGCCGTTGCTATTCGATGTGGTGGAAGAACGCCATAGAGTGAAGCCTAGGTAGCCCGGATCGTAGAAATGTCCATATCTTTCACACAGTTTGCAAATTTTTCGTTTTATACGATGGAAAAACTTTCTATTTATTTTGTATTTTATGCTTCGGGCGTTGACTTCTAAGGCCCTAACTATTCGATCTGGTGGAGCAACGCCCTAGAGTGCAGCCTAGATTGCCCGGAACGTAGAAATGACCATAACTTTCACACTGGTTGCTATCATTCGTTTTATATGGTGGAAAAACTGTTGTATTTATATTGTATTTTATGCTTCTGGCGTTCACTTATTAGGCCCTAACTATTCGTTCTGGTGGAACAACGGCCTAGGGTGGAGCCTAGGTTGCCCGGAACGTAGAAATGACCATAACTTTTACACTGGTAGCAATCATTCGTTTTATACAATGGAAAAACTGTTCTATTTATTTTGTATTTAATGCTTCGGGCGTTGACTTCTAAGGCCCTAACTGTTTGATCTGGTGGAGCAACGATCTAGACTGAAGCCCAGGTTGCCTGGAACGTAGAAATGACCATCACTTTCACACGGGTTGCAATTATTCCTGTTATAGGAAGGAAAGACTGTTGTATTTTTATTGCATTTTATGCTTCGGGCATTGACTTCTATGGCCCTAACTATTCAATCTGTTGGAGCAACGCCCTAGGGTGAAGCCTAGGTTGCCCGGAACGTAGAAATGACCATCACTTTCAAACTGGTTGCAATTATTCCTGATATATGATGGAAACACTGTTGTATTTTTTTTGCATTTTATTGTTCGGGCGTTGTCTTCTAAGGCCCTAACTATTCAATCTGTTGGAGCAACGCCCTAGGGTGAAGCCTAGGTTGCTCGGAAAGTAGAAATGTCCATAAGTTTCATACTGGTTGCAATTATTCGTTTTATACGATGGAAAAACTGTTGTATTTATATTGTATTTTATGCTTCTGGCGTTGACTTCTAAGGCACTAACTATTCGATCTGGTGGAGCAACGCCCTAGAGTGAAGCCTAGCTTGCCCGGAACGTAGAACTGCCCATCACTTTCACACTCGTTGCAATTATTCGTTTTATACGATGGAAAAGCTGTTATATTTATATCGTGTTTTATGCTTCTGGCGTTGACTTCTTAGGCCCTAACTATTCGATCAGGTGGAGCGATGCCTCAGAGTTAAGTCTAGGATGCCCGAAACGCCGAAATGATCATTACTTTCACGCTTGTTGCAATTATTCCTGTTATAGGATCGAAAGACTGTTGTATTTTTATTGTATTTTATCCTTCAGGCTTTGACTTCTGATGCCGTAGCTATTCGATGTGGTGGAAGAAGGCCATACAGTGAAGCCTAGGTTGCCCGGAACGTAGAAATGACCATTACTTTCACACTGTTTGCAATTATTCCTTTTATACGATGGAAAAGCTGTTGTATTTATATCGTATTTTATGCTTCTGGCGTTGACTTCTAAGGACCTAACTATTCGGTCTGGTGGAGCAACGCCCTAGAGTGAAGCCTAGGTTGCTCGGAAAGTAGAAATGACCATAAGTTTCATACTGGTTGCAATTATTCGTTTTATACGATGGAAAAGCTGTTGTATTTATATTGTATTTTATGCTTCTGGCGTTGACTTCTAAGGCACTAACTATTCGATCCGGTGGAGCAACGCCCTAGAGTGAAGCCTAGGTTGCCCGGAACGTAGAATTGGCCATCACTTTCAAACTGGTTGCAATTATTCCTGTTATATGATGGAAACACTGTTGTATTTTTATTGCATGTTATGCTTCGGGCGTCGACTTCTAAGGCCCTAACTATTCGATCTGGTAGAGCAACGCCCTAGAGTGAAGCCTAGGTTGCCCGGTACGTAGAAATGACCATAAGTTTCATACTGGTTGGGATTATTCGTTTTATACGATGGAAAAACTGTTGTATTTATATTGTATTTTATGCTTCTGGCGTTCACTTCATAGGCCCTAACCATTCGATCTGGTGGTACCACGCCCTAGGGTGAAGCCTAGGTTGCCCGGAACGTAGAAATGACCATAACTTTTTACTGGCAGCAATTATTCGTTTTATACAATGGAAAAACCGTTCTATTTATTTTGTATTTTATGCTTCGGGCGTTGACTTCTAAGGCCCTAACTGCTTGATCTGGTGGAGCACCGCCGTAGAGTGAAGCCTAGGTTGCCCGGAACGTAGAAATGACCATAACTTTCACACTGGTTGCTATTATTCGTTTTATACGATGGAAAAACTGTTATATTTATATTGTATTTAAGCTTCTGGCGTTGACTTCTTAGGCCCTAACTATTCGATCAGGTGGAGCGATGCCTCAGAGTTAAGTCTAGGATGCCCGAAACGCCGAAATGATCATTACTTTCACGCTTGTTGCAATTATTCCTGTTATAGGATGGAAAGACTGTTGCATTTTTATTGTATTTTATACTTCAGGCGTTAACTTCTAAGGACCTAACTATTCGGTCTGGTGGAGAAACGCCCTAGAGTGAAGCCTAGGTTGCTCGGAATGTAGAAATGAACATAACTTTCACACTGGTTGCAATTATTCGTTTTATACGATGGAAAAACTGTTGCATCTTTATCGTATTTTGTGCTTCTGACGTTGAGTTCTTAAGGCCGTAACTATTCGATCTGGTGTTGCAACGCCCTGGAGTGAAACCTAGGTTTGCCGGAACGTAGAAATGACCACTACTATCACACTGGTTGCAAATTATTCCTGCTATACGATGGAAAAACTGTTGTATTTATTTTGTATTTAATGCTTCGGGCGTTGACTTCTTAGGCCCAAACTACTCCATCTGGTGGAACAACGCCCTAGGGTGAAGTCTAGGTTGCCCGGAAAGTAGAAATGACCATAACTTTCACACTGGTAGCAATTATTCGTTTTACACGATGGAAAAACTGTTGTATTTATATTGTATTTAAGCTTCTGGCGTTGACTTCTGAGGCCGTTGCTATTCGATGTGGTGGAAGAAGGCCATAGAGTGAAGCCTAGGTAGCCCGGATCGTAGAAATGTCCATATCTTTCACACTGTTTGCAAATTTTGCGTTTTATACGATGGAAAAACTGTTTTATTTATTTTGTATTTCATGCTTCGGGCGTTGACTTCTAAGGCCCTAACTATTCGATCTGGTGGAGCAACGCCCTAGAGTGCAGCCTAGATTGCCCGGAACGTAGAAATGACCATAACTTTCACACTGGTTGCTATCATTCGTTTTATATGGTGGAAAAACTGTTGTATTTATATTGTATTTTATGCTTCTGGCGTTCACTTATTAGGCCCTAACTATTCGTTCTGGTGGAACAACGGCCTAGGGTGGAGCCTAGGTTGCCCGGAACGTAGAAATGACCATAACTTTTACACTGGTAGCAATCATTCGTTTTATACAATGGAAAAACTGTTCTATTTATTTTGTATTTAATGCTTCGGGCGTTGACTTCTAAGGCCCTAACTGTTTGATCTGGTGGAGCAACGATCTAGACTGAAGCCCAGGTTGCCTGGAACGTAGAAATGACCATCACTTTCACACGGGTTGCAATTATTCCTGTTATAGGATGGAAAGACTGTTGTATTTTTATTGCATTTTATGCTTCGGGCATTGACTTCTATGGCCCTAACTATTCAATCTGTTGGAGCAACGCCCTAGGGTGAAGCCTAGGTTGCCCGGAACGTAGAAATGACCATAACTTTCACACTGGTTGCAATTATTCGTTTTATACGATGGAAAAGCTGTTATATTTATATCGTGTTTTATGCTTCTGGCGTTGACTTCTTAGGCCCTAACTTTTCGATCAGGTGGAGCGATGCCTCAGAGTTAAGTCTAGGATGCCCGAAACGCCGAAATGATCATTACTTTCACGCTTGTTGCAATTATTCCTGTTATAGGATCGAAAGACTGTTGTATTTTTATTGTATTTTATACTTCAGGCTTTGACTTCTGATGCCGTAGCTATTCGATGTGGTGGAAGAAGGCCATACAGTGAAGCCTAGGTTGCCCGGAACGTAGAAATGACCATTACTTTCACACTGTTTGCAATTATTCCTTTTATACGATGGAAAAGCTGTTGTATTTATATCGTATTTTATGCTTCTGGCGTTGACTTCTAAGGACCTAACTATTCGGTCTGGTGGAGCAACGCCCTAGAGTGAAGCCTAGGTTGCTCGGAAAGTAGAAATGACCATAAGTTTCATACTGGTTGCAATTATTCGTTTTATACGATGGAAAAGCTGTTGTATTTATATTGTATTTTATGCTTCTGGCGTTGACTTCTAAGGCACTAACTATTCGATCCGGTGGAGCAACGCCCTAGAGTGAAGCCTAGGTTGCCCGGAACGTAGAATTGGCCATCACTTTCAAACTGGTTGCAATTATTCCTGTTATATGATGGAAACACTGTTGTATTTTTATTGCATGTTATGCTTCGGGCGTCGACTTCTAAGGACCTAACTATTCGATCTGGTAGAGCAACGCCCTAGAGTGAAGCCTAGGTTGCCCGGTACGTAGAAATGACCATAAGTTTCATACTGGTTGGGATTATTCGTTTTATACGATGGAAAAACTGTTGTATTTATATTGTATTTTATGCTTCTGGCGTTCACTTCATAGGCCCTAACCATTCGATCTGGTGGTACCACGCCCTAGGGTGAAGCCTAGGTTGCCCGGAACGTAGAAATGACCATAACTTTTTACTGGCAGCAATTATTCGTTTTATACAATGGAAAAACCGTTCTATTTATTTTGTATTTTATGCTTCGGGCGTTGACTTCTAAGGCCCTAACTGCTTGATCTGGTGGAGCACCGCCGTAGAGTGAAGCCTAGGTTGCCCGGAACGTAGAAATGACCATAACTTTCACACTGGTAGCAATTATTCGTTTTATACAATGGAAAAACTGTTCTATTTATTTTGTATTTAATGCTTCGGGCGTTGACTTCTAAGGCCCTAACTATTCAATCTGTTGGAGCAACGCCCTAGGGTGAAGCCTAGGTTGCCCGGAACGTAGAAATGACCATAACTTTCACACTGGTTGCAATTATTCGTTCTATACGATGGAAAAGCTGTTGTATTTATATCGTATTTTATGCTTCTGGCGTTGACTTCTTAGGCCCAAACTACTCCATCTGGTGGAACAACGCCCTAGAGTGAAGTCTAGGTTGCCCGCAAAGTAGAAATGACCATAACTTTCACACTGGTAGCAATTATTCGTTTTACACGATGGAAAAACTGTTCTATTCATTTTATATTTTATGCTTCCGGCGTTGACTTCTAAGGCCCTAACTATTCGATCTGGTGGAGCAACGCCCTAGAGTGAAGCCTAGGGTGCCCGGTACGTAGAAATGGCCATCACTATAAATCTGGTTACAATTATTTGCTTTATACGATGGAAAAGCTGTTGTATTTATATCGTATTTTATGCTTCTGGCGTTGACTTCTTAGGCCCTAACTATTCGATCTGGTAGAACAACGCCCTAGAGTGAAGCCTAGGTTGCCCGGTACGTAGAAATGACCATAAGTTTCATACTGGTTGCAATTATTCGTTTTATACGATGGAAAAACTGTTGTATTTATATTGTATTTTATGCTTCTGGCGTTCAGTTCTTAGGCCCTAACCATTCGATCTTGTGGTACAACGCCCTAGGATGAAGCCTAGGTTGCCCGGAACGTAGAAATGACCATAACTTTTACACTGGCAGCAATTATTCGTTTTATACAATCGAAAAACCGTTCTATTTATTTTGTATTTTATGCTTCGGGCGTTGACTTCTAAGGCCCTAACTGCTTGATCTGGTGGAGCACCGCCGTAGGGTGAAGCCTAGGTTGACCGGAACGTAGAAATGACCATAACTTTCACACTGGTTGCTATTATTCCTTTTATACGATGGAAAAACTGTTATATTTATATTGTATTTAAGCTTCTGGCGTTGACTTCTGAGGCCGATGCTATTCGATGTGGTGGAAGAACGCCATAGAGTGAAGCCTAGATAGCCCGCATCGTAGAAATGTCCATATCTTTCACACTGTTTGCAATTTTTCGTCTTATACGATGGAAAAACTGTTTTATTTATTTTGTATTTTATGCTTCGGACGTTGACTTCTAAGGCCCTAACTATTCGATCTAGTGGAGCAACGCCCTAGAGTGCAGCCTAGGTTGCCCGGAACGTAGAAATGACCATAACTTTCACACTGGGTGCTATCATTCGTTTTATATGATGGAAAAACTGTTGTATTTATATTGTATTTTATGCTTCTGGCGTTCACTTCTTAGGCCCTAACTACTCGTTCTGGTGGAACAACGGCCTAGGATGAAGTCTAGGTTGCCCGGAACGTAGAAATGACCATAACTTTTACACTGGTAGCAATTATTCGTGTTATACAATGGAAAAACTGTTGTATTTATATCGTATTTTATACTTCAGGCGTTGACTTCTAAGGCACTAACTATTCGATCCGGTGGAGCAACGCCCTAGAGTGAACCCTAGGTTGCCCGGAACGTAGAATTGGCCATCACTTTCAAACTGGTTGCAATTATTCCTGTTATATGATGGAAACACTGTTGTATTTTTATTGCATGTTATGCTTCGGGCGTTGACTTCTAAGGCCCTAACTATTCAATCTGTTGGAGCAATTCCCTAGGGTGAAGCCTAGGTTGCTCGGAAAGTAGAAATGACCATAACTTTCACACTGGTTGCTATCATTCGTTTTATATGATGGAAAAACTGATGTATTTATATTGTATTTTATGCTTCTGTCGTTCACTTCTTAGGCCCTAACTATTCGATCTGGTGGAGCAACGGTCTAGGGTGAAGCCTAGGTTGCCCGGAACGTAGAAATGACCATAACTTTCATACTGGTTACCATTATTCGTTTTATACGATGGAAAAGCTGTTGTATTTATATCGTATTTTATGCTTCTGGCGCTGACTTCTTAGTCCCTAACTATTCGATCAGGTGGAGCGATGCCTCCGTGGTAAGTCTAGGATGCCCGAAACGCCGAAATGATCATTACTTTCACGCTTGTTGCAATTATTCCTGTTATAGGATGGAAAGACTGTTGCATTTTTATTGTATTTTATACTTCAGGCGTTGACTTCTAAGGACCTAACTATTCGGTCTGGTGGAGAAACGCCCTAGAGTGAAGCCTAGGTTGCTCGGAATGTAGAAATGAACATAACTTTCACACTGGTTGCAATTATTCGTTTTATACGATGGAAAAACTGTTGCATCTTTATCGTATTTTGTGCTTCTGGCGTTGACTTCTTAAGGCCGTAACTATTCGATCTGGTGGTGCAACGCCCTGGAGTGAAACCTAGGTTTCCCGGAACGTAGAAATGACCACTACTATCACACTGGTGGCAAATTATTCCTGCTATACGATGGAAAAACTGTTGGATTTATTTTGTATTTAATGCTTCGGGCGTTGACTTCTTAGGCCCAAATTACTCCATCTGGTGGAAAAACGCCCTAGGGTGAAGTCTAGGTTGCCCGGAAAGTAGAAATGACCATAACTTTCACACTGGTAGCAATTATTCGTTTTACACGATGGAAAAACTGTTGTATTTACATTGTATTTAAGCTTCTGGCGTTGACTTCTGAGGCCGTTGCTATTCGATGTGGTGGAAGAACGCCATAGAGTGAAGCCTAGGTAGCCCGGATCGTAGAAATGACCATTACTTTCACACTGTTTGCAATTATTCCTTTTATACGATGGAAAAGCTGTTGTATTTATATCGTATTTTATGCTTCTGGCGTTGACTTCTAAGGACCTAACTATTCGATCTGGTGGAGCAACGCCCTAGAGTGCAGCCTAGATTGCCCGGAACGTAGAAATGACCATAACTTTCACACTGGTTGCTATCATTCGTTTTATATGGTGGAAAAACTGTTGTATTTATATTGTATTTTATGCTTCTGGCGTTCACTTATTAGGCCCTAACTATTCGTTCAGGTGGAACAACGGCCTAGGGTGGAGCCTAGGTTGCCCGGAACGTAGAAATGACCATAACTTTTACACTGGTAGCAATCATTCGTTTTATACAATGGAAAAACTGTTCTATTGATTTTGTATTTAATGCTTCGGGCGTTGACTTCTAAGGCCCTAACTGTTTGATCTGGTGGAGCAACGATCTAGACTGAAGCCCAGGTTGCCTGGAACGTAGAAATGACCATCACTTTCACACGGGTTGCAATTATTCCTGTTATAGGATGGAAAGACTGTTGTATTTTTATTGCATTTTATGCTTCGGGCATTGACTTCTATGGCCCTAACTATTCAATCTGTTGGAGCAACGCCCTAGGGTGAAGCCTAGGTTGCCCGGAACGTAGAAATGACCATCACTTTCAAACTGGTTGCAATTATTCCTGATATATGATGGAAACACTGTTGTATTTTTTTTGCATTTTATTGTTCGGGCGTTGTCTTCTAAGGCCCTAACTATTCAATCTGTTGGAGCAACGCCCTAGGGTGAAGCCTAGGTTGCTCGGAAAGTAGAAATGTCCATAAGTTTCATACTGGTTGCAATTATTCGTTTTATACGATGGAAAAACTGTTGTATTTATATTGTATTTTATGCTTCTGGCGTTGACTTCTAAGGCACTAACTATTCGATCTGGTGGAGCAACGCCCTAGAGTGAAGCCTAGCTTGCCCGGAACGTAGAACTGCCCATCACTTTCACACTGGTTGCAATTATTCGTTTTATACGATGGAAAAGCTGTTATATTTATATCGTGTTTTATGCTTCTGGCGTTGACTTCTTAGGCCCTAACTATTCGATCAGGTGCAGCGATGCCTCAGAGTTAAGTCTAGGATGCCCGAAACGCCGAAATGATCATTACTTTCACGCTTGTTGCAATTATTCCTGTTATAGGATCGAAAGACTGTTGTATTTTTATTGTATTTTATCCTTCAGGCTTTGACTTCTGATGCCGTAGCTATTCGATGTGGTGGAAGAAGGCCATACAGTGAAGCCTAGGTTGCCCGGAACGTAGAAATGACCATTACTTTCACACTGTTTGCAATTATTCCTTTTATACGATGGAAAAGCTGTTGTATTTATATCGTATTTTATGCTTCTGGCGTTGACTTCTAAGGACCTAACTATTCGGTCTGGTGGAGCAACGCCCTAGAGTGAAGCCTAGATTGCTCGGAAAGTAGAAATGACCATAAGTTTCATACTGGTTGCAATTATTCGTTTTATACGATGGAAAAGCTGTTGTATTTATATTGTATTTTATGCTTCTGGCGTTGACTTCTAAGGCACTAACTATTCGATCCGGTGGAGCAACGCCCTAGAGTGAAGCCTAGGTTGCCCGGAACGTAGAATTCGCCATCACTTTCAAACTGGTTGCAATTATTCCTGTTATATGATGGAAACACTGTTGTATTTTTATTGTATGTTATGCTTCGGGCGTCGACTTCTAAGGCCCTAACTATTCGATCTGGTAGAGCAACGCCCTAGAGTGAAGCCTAGGTTGCCCGGTACGTAGAAATGACCATAAGTTTCATACTGGTTGGGATTATTCGTTTTATACGATGGAAAAACTGTTGTATTTATATTGTATTTTATGCTTCTGGCGTTCACTTCATAGGCCCTAACCATTCGATCTGGTGGTACCACGCCCTAGGGTGAAGCCTAGGTTGCCCGGAACGTAGAAATGACCATAACTTTTTACTGGCAGCAATTATTCGTTTTATACAATGGAAAAACCGTTCTATTTATTTTGTATTTTATGCTTCGGGCGTTGACTTCTAAGGCCCTAACTGCTTGATCTGGTGGAGCACCGCCGTAGAGTGAAGCCTAGGTTGCCCGGAACGTAGAAATGACCATAACTTTCACACTGGTTGCTATTATTCGTTTTATACGATGGAAAAACTGTTATATTTATATTGTATTTAAGCTTCTGGCGTTGACTTCTTAGGCCCTAACTATTCGATCAGGTGGAGCGATGCCTCAGAGTTAAGTCTAGGATGCCCGAAACGCCGAAATGATCATTACTTTCACGCTTGTTGCAATTATTCCTGTTATAGGATGGAAAGACTGTTGCATTTTTATTGTATTTTATACTTCAGGCGTTAACTTCTAAGGACCTCACTATTCGGTCTGGTGGAGAAACGCCCTAGAGTGAAGCCTAGGTTGCTCGGAATGTAGAAATGAACATAACTTTCACACTGGTTGCAATTATTCGTTTTATACGATGGAAAAACTGTTGCATCTTTATCGTATTTTGTGCTTCTGACGTTGAGTTCTTAAGGCCGTAACTATTCGATCTGGTGTTGCAACGCCCTGGAGTGAAACCTAGGTTTGCCGGAACGTAGAAATGACCACTACTATCACACTGGTTGCAAATTATTCCTGCTATACGATGGAAAAACTGTTGTATTTACTTTGTATTTAATGCTTCGGGCGTTGACTTCTTAGGCCCAAACTACTCCATCTGGTGGAACAACGCCCTAGGGTGAAGTCTAGGTTGCCCGGAAAGTAGAAATGACCATAACTTTCACACTGGTAGCAATTATTCGTTTTACACGATGGAAAAACTGTTGTATTTATATTGTATTTAAGCTTCTGGCGTTGACTTCTGAGGCCGTTGCTATTCGATGTGGTGGAAGAAGGCCATAGAGTGAAGCCTAGGTAGCCCGGATCGTAGAAATGTCCATATCTTTCACACTGTTTGCAAATTTTGCGTTTTATACGATGGAAAAACTGTTTTATTTATTTTGTATTTCATGCTTCGGGCGTTGACTTCTAAGGCCCTAACTATTCGATCTGGTGGAGCAACGCCCTAGAGTGCAGCCTAGATTGCCCGGAACGTAGAAATGACCATAACTTTCACACTGGTTGCTATCATCCGTTTTATATGGTGGAAAAACTGTTGTATTTATATTGTATTTTATGCTTCTGGCGTTCACTTATTAGGCCCTAACTATTCGTTCTGGTGGAACAACGGCCTAGGGTGGAGCCTAGGTTGCCCGGAACGTAGAAATGACCATAACTTTTACACTGGTAGCAATCATTCGTTTTATACAATGGAAAAACTGTTGCATCTTTATTGTATTTTATGCCTCTGGCGTTGACTTCTAAGGGCCTAACTATTCGATCTGGTGGAGCAACGCGCTAGAGTGAAGTCTAGGTTACCCGGCACGTAGAAATGACCATAACTTTCACACTGGTGGCAATTATTCGTTTTATACAATGGAAAAACTGTTCTATTTATTTTGTAGTTTATGCTTCGGGCGTTGACTTCTAAGGCCCTAACTATTCGATCTGGTGGTGCAACGCCCTAGAGTGAGGCCTAGGTTGCCGGGAACGTAGAAATGACCATAACTTTCACACTGGTTGCTATTATACGTTCTATACGATGGAAAAACTGTTACATTTATATTGTATCTTATGCTTCTGGCGTTGACTTCTTAGGCCCTAACAATTCGGTCTGGTGGAACAACGCCCTAGAGTGAAGCCTAGGTTGCCTGGAACGTACAAATGACCATCACCTTCACACGGGTTGCAATTATTCCTGTTACAGGATGGAAAGACTGTTGTATTTTTATTGTATTTTATGCTTCAGGCGTTGACGTATGAGGCCGTAGCTATTCGATGTGGTGGAAGAACGCCATAGAGTGAAGCCTCGGTTGCCCGGAACGTAGAAATGACCATAACTTTCATACTGGTTGCAATTATTTGTTTTATACGATGGAAAAACTGTTATATTTATATTGTATTTTATGCTTCTGGCGTTGACTTCTTAGGCCCTAACTATGCGATCTGGCGGAACAACGCCCTAGAGTGAAGCCTAGGTTGCCCAGAACGTAGAAATGACCATCACTTTCACACTGGTTGCAATTATTACTGTTATACGATGGAAAAACTCTTATATATTTATTGTATTTTATGCTTCGGGCGTTGACTTCCATGGCCCTACCTATTCGATTTGGTGGAGCAAGACACTACAGTGAAGCCTAGGTTGTCAGAAACGTAGAAATGAACATAACTTTCACACTGGTAGCAATTATTCGTTTTATACAATGGAAAAACTGTTCTATTTATTTTGTATTTTATGCTTCGGGCGCTGACTTCTAAGGCCCCAACTATGCGATCTGGTGGAGCAACGCCCCAGAGTGAAGCCTTGGTTGCCCGGAACGTAGAAATGACCATGACTTTCACACTGGTTGCAATTATTCGTTTTATACGACGGAAAAGCTGTGGTATTTATATCGTATTTTATGCTTCTGGCGTTGACTTCTTAGGCCCTAACTGTTCGATCTGGTGGAGCAACGCCCTAGAGTGAAACCTAGTTTGCCCGGAACGTAGAACTGACCATTACTTTCACACTGGTTGCAATTACTCCTGTTATACGATGGAAAAACTGTTGCATCTTTATTGCATTTTATGCTTCTGGCGTTGACTTCTAAGTCCCTAACTATTCGATCTGGTGGAGCAACGCACTAGAGTGAAGCCTAGGTTGCTTGGAATGTAGAAATGTCCATAACTTTCACACTGGTTGCAATTATACGTTTTCTACGATGGAAAAGCTGTTGTATTTATATTGTATTTTATGCTTCTGGCGTTGACTTCTTATGCCCTAACTATTTCATCTGGTGGAACAACACCCTAGGGTGATGCCTAGGTTGCCCGGAACGTAGAAATGACCATAACTTTCACACCGGTAGCAATTATTCGTTTTATACGATGGAAAAACTGTTGTATTTATATTGCATTTTATGCTTCGTGCGTAGACTTCTATGGCCCTACCTATTCGATCTGGTTGAGCAACACCCTACAGTGAAGCCTAGGTTGCCTGGAACGTAGATATGACCATAACCTTCACACAGGTTGCAATTATTCGTTTTCTACGATGGAAAAGCTGTTGTATTTATATTGTATTTTATGCTTCCGGTGTTGACTTCTTATGCCCTAACTATTCCATCTGATGGAACAACGCCCTAGGGTGAAGCCTAGGTTGTCAGAAACGTAGAAATGAACATAACTTTCACACTGGTAGCAATTATTCGTTTTATACGATGGAAAAACTGTTCTATTCATTTTGTATTTAATGCTTCGGGCGTTGACTTCTAAGGCCCTAACTATTCAATCTGTTGGAGCAACGCCCTAGGGTGTAGCCTAGGTTGCCCGGAAAGTAGAAATGACCACAACTTTCATACTGGTTGCAATTACTCGTTTTATATGATGGAAAAACTGTTGTATTTATATTGTATTTTATGCTTCTGGCGTTCACTTCTTAGGCCCTAACTATTCGATCTGGTGGAGCAACGCCCTAGAGTGAAGCCGAGGTTGCCCGGAACGTAGAAATGACCATCACTTTCGAACTGGTTGCAATTATTCCGGTTATATGATGGAAAAACTGTTGTATTTTTATTGCATTTTATGCTTCGGGCATTGACTTCTAAGGCCCTAACTATTCAATCTGTTCGAGCAACGCCGTAGGGTGTAGCCTAGGTTGCCCGGAAAGTAGAAATGACCATCACTTTCATACTGGTTGCAATTACTCGTTTTATATGATGAAAAACTGTTGTATTTATATTGTATTTTATGCTTCTGGCGTTCACTTCATAGGCCCTAACTATTCGATCTGGTGGAACAACGCCCTAGGGTGAAGCCTAGGTTGCCCGGAACGTAGAAATGACCAGTACTTTCACACTGTTCGCAATTATTCCTTTTATACGACGGAAAAGCTGTTGTATTCATATTGTATTTTATGCTTCTGGCGTTGACTTCTAGGGCCGTAGCTATTAGCTGTGGTGGAGCAACGCCCTACAGTGACGCGTAGGTTGCCCGGAACGTAGAAATGACCATTAATTTCACAATGTTTGCAATTACTCATTTTATACAATGGAAAAACGGTTGTACTTATATTGTGTTTTATTCTTCTGGCGTTGAATTCCAAGTCCCTAGCTATTCGATCTGGTGGAGCAACGCCCTAGGGTGAAGCCTAGGTTGCCCGGAACATAGAAATGACCATAACCTTCACACTGGTTGCTATTATTCGTTTTATATGATGGCAGAACTGTTGTATTTATATTGTATTTTATGCTGCTGGCGTTCACTTCTTAGGCCCTAACTAGTCGATCTGGTGGAACAACGCCCCCGGGTGAAGCCTAGGTTGCCCGGAACGTAGAAATGACAATAACTTTCACACTGGTTGCTATTATTCGTTTTATGCGATGGAAAAACTGTTATATTTATATTGTATTTTATGCTTCTGGCGTTGCCTTCTTAGGCCCTAACTGTTCGATCTGGTGCAACAACGCCCTAGAGTGGAGCCTAGGTTACCCGGAACGTAGAAATGACCACTACTTTCACACTGTTTGCAATTATTCATTTTATACGATGGAAAAGCTGTTGTATTTATATTGTATTTTATGCTTCTGGCGCTGACTTCTAGGGCACTAACTATTCGATCTGGTGGAGCAGCGCCCTAGGGTGAAGCCTAGGTTGCCCGGAACGTAGAAATGACCATCACTTTCAAACTGGTTGCAATTAATCCTTTTATACGATGGAAAAACTGTTGTATTTTTATTGCATTTTATGCTTCCGGCGTTGACTTCTAAGGCCCTAACAATTCGATCTGGTGGAACAGCGCCCTGGAGTGAAGCCTAGGTTGCCTGGAACGTACAAATGACCATAACTTTCATACTGGTTGCAATTATTCGTTTTATATGATGGAAGAACTGTTGTATTTATATTGTTTTTTATGCTTCTGGTGTTGACTTCTAAGGCCCTAACCATTCAATCTGTTGGAGCAACGCCCTAGCGTGTAGCCTAGGTTGCCCGGAAAGTAGAAATGACCACAACTTTCATAGTGGTTGCAATTACTCATTTTATATGATGGAAAAACTGTTGTATCTACATTGTATTTTATGCTTCTGGCGTTCACTTCTTAGGCCCTAACTATTCAATCTGTTGGAGCGACGCCCTAGGGTGAAGCCTAGGTTGCCCGGAAAGTATAAATGACTTTAACTTTCGTACTGGTTGCAATTATTCGTTTTATACGATGGAAAAACTGTTATATTTAAATTGTATTTTATGCTTCTGGCGTTGATTTCTTAGGCCCTAACTATTCAATCTGGTGGAACAACACCCTAGAGTGAGGCCTAGGTTGCCCGGATCGTAGAAATGACCATCACTTCCATACTGGTAGCAATCATTCGTTTTATACGATGGAAGAACTGTTGTATTTATATTGTATTTTATGCTTCTGGCGTTGACTTCTAAGGCACAAACTATTCGATCTGGTCGAGCAATGCCCTAGAGTGAAGCATATGTTGCCCGGAACGTAGAAATGACCATCACTTTCAAACTGGTTGCAATTATTCCTATTATATGATGGAAAAACTGTTGTATTTTTATTGCATTTTATGCTTCGGGCATTGACTTCTAAGGTCCTAACTATTCAATCTGTTGGAGCAACGCACTAGAGCGACGCCTAGGTTGACCGGGACGTAGAAATGACCATTACTATCGCAATGTTTGCATTTATTCATTTTATACTTTGGAAAAACTGCTGTACTTATATTGTATTTTATGCTTCTGGCGTTGACCTCTTATGCCATAGCTACTCCATCAGGTGGAGCAACGCCCTAGGGTGAAGCCTAGGTTGCCCGGATCGTAGAAATGGAAATAACTTTCACACCGGTAGCAATTATTCGTTTTATACGATGGAAAAACTGTTATATTTATTTTGTATTTTATGCTTCGGGCGTTGACTTCTAAGGCCGTAACTATTCAATCTGCTGGGTCAACGCTCTAGAGTGAAGCCTAGGTTGCCCGGAACGTAGAAATGACCATAACTATCACACTGGTTGCTATTATTCGTTTTATACGATGGAAAAACTGTTATATTTATATTGTATTTTATGCTTCTGGCGTTGACTTCTTAGGCCCTAACTATTCAATCTGGTGGAACAACGCCCTAGAGTGAAGCCTAGGTTGCCTATAACGTAGAAATGACCATCACTTTCCCAAGGGTTGCAATTATTCCTGTTATAGGATGGAAAGACGGTTGTATTTTTATTGTATTTTATACTTCAGGCGTTGACTTCTGAGGCCGTAGCTATTCGATGTGGTGGAACAACGCCCTGTGGTGAAGCCTAGGTTGCCCCGAACGTAGAAATGACCATAACTTTGACACTGGTTGCTATTATCCGTTTTATACGATGGAAAAACTGTTATATTTATATTGTATTTTATGCTTCTGGCGTTGCGTTCTTAGGACCTAACTGTTCGATCTATTGCAACAACGCCCTAGAGTGAAGCCTAGGTTACCCGGAACGTAGAAATGACCATAACTTTGACACTGGTTGCTATTATTCATTTTATACGATGTAAAAGCTGTTGTATTGATATTGTATTTTATGCTTCTGCCGTTGACTTCTAAGGCCGTAGCTGTTAGCTGTGGTGGAGCTACGCCCTACAGTGACGCTCAGGTTGCCCGGAACGTAGAAATGACCATTAATTTCACAATGTTTGCAATTATTCATTTTATACAATGGAAAAACGGTTGTACTTATATTGTGTTTTGTTCTTCTGGCGTTGAATTCCAAGTCCCTAACTATTCGATCTGGTGGAATAACGCCCTGGGGTGAAGCCTAGGTTGCCGAGAACGTAGAAATGACCATAACTTTCACACTGGTCGCTATTATTCGTTTTATACGATGGAGAAACTGTTATATTTATATTGTGTTTTATGCTTCTGGGGTTGCCCTCTTAGGCCCTAGCTGTTCGATCTGGTGGAACAACGCCATAGAGTGAAGCCTAGGTTGCCCGGAACGTAGAAATGTCCATAACTTTCACACTGGTTGCTATTATTCGTTCTATACGATGGAAAAACTGTTATATTTATATTGTATCTTATGCTTCTGGCGTTGACTTCTTAGGCCCTAACAATTCGGTCTGGTGGAACAACGCCCTAGAGTGAAGCCTAGGTTGCCTGGAACGTACAAATGACCATCACCTTCACACGGGTTGCAATTATTCCTGTTACAGGATGGAAAGACTGTTGTATTTTTATTGTATTTTATGCTTCAGGCGTTGACGTATGAGGCCGTAGCTATTCGATGTGGTGGAAGAACGCCATAGAGTGATGCCTCGGTTGCCCGGAACGTAGAAATGACCATAACTTTCATACTGGTGGCAATTATTCGTTCTATATGATGGAAAAACTGTTGTATTTATATTGTATTTTATGCTGCTGGCGTTCACTTCTTAGGCCCTAACTATTCGATCTGGTGGAACAACGCCCTGGGGTGAAGCCTAGGTTGCCCGCAACGTAGAAATGACCATAACTTTGGCACTGGCTGCTATTATTCGTTTTATACGATGGAAAAACTGTTGTATTTATATTGTATTTTATGCTTCTGGCGTTGACTTCTACGGCACAAACTATTCGATCTGGTGGAGCAACGCCCTAGAGTGAAGCCTATGTTGCCCGGAACGTAGAAATGACCATCACTTTCAAACTGGTTGCAATTATTCCTGTTATATGATGGAAAAACTGTTGTATTTTTATTGCATTTTATGCTTCGGGCATTGACTTCTAAGGTCCTAACTATTCAATCTGTTGGAGCAACGCCCTAGGGTGAAGCCTAGGTTGCCCGGAAAGTAGAAATGACAATAACTTTCACACTGGTTGCAATTATTCGTTTTATACGATGGAAAAGCTGTTGCATCTTTATTGTATTTTATGCTTCTGTCGTTGACGTCTAAGGCCGTAGCTATTAGATGTGGTGGAGCAACGCGCTAGGGTGACGCCTAGGTTGACCGGAACGTAGAAATGACCATTACTATCGCAATGTTTGCATTTATTCATTTTATACGTTGGAAAAACTGCTGTACTTATATTGTATTTGATGCTTTTGGCGTTGACCTCTTATGCCATAGCTACGCCATCTGGTGGAGCAACGCCCTAGGGTGAAGCCTAGGTTGCCCGGAACGTAGAAATGGAAATAACTTTCACACCGGTAGCAATTATTCGTTTTATACGATGGAAAAACAGTTCTATTTATTTTGTATTTTATGCTTCGGCCGTTGACTTCTAAGGCCCTAACTATTCGATCTGTTGGAGCAACGCCCTAGGGTGAAGCCTAGGTTGCCCGGAATGTAGAAATGACCATACCTTTCATTCTGGTTGCAATTATTTGTTTTATACGATGGCAAAGCTGTTGTATTTATACCGTACTTTATGCTTCTGGCGTTGACTTCTTATGCCCTAACTATTCCATCTGATGGAACAACGCCCTAGGGTGAAGCCTAGGTTGTCAGAAGCGTAGAAATGAACATAACTTTCACACTGGTAGCAATTATTCGTTTTATACGATGGAAAAACTGTGCTATTTATTTTGTATTTTATGCTTCGGGCGTTGACTTCTAAGGCCCTAACTATTCGATCTGGTGGAGCAACGCCCTAGAGTGAAGCCTAGGTTGGCCGGAACGTAGAAATGACCAGAACTTTCACACTGGTTGCTATTATTCCTGTTATACGATGGAAAAACTGTTATATTTATATTGTACTTTATGCTTCTGGCGTTGACTTCTTAGGCCCTAAGTGTTCGATCTGGTGGAGCAACGCCCTAGAGTGAAGCCTAGGTTGCCCGGAACGTAGAAATGATCATCACTTTCAAACTGGTTGCAATTAATCCTTTTATACGATGGAAAAACTGTTGTATTTATATTGCATTTTATGCTTCGGGCGTAGACTTCTATGGCCCTACCTATTCGATCTGGTGGAGCAACGCCTTAGAGTGAAGCCTAGGTTGCCCGGAACGTAGAAATGACCATAACTTCCACACTGGTTGCAATTATTCGTTTTATACGATGGAAAAGCTATTGTATTTATATCGTATTTTATGCTTCTGGAGTTGACTTCTTAGGCCCTAACTATACCATCTGGTGGAACAACGCCCTAGGGTGAAGCCTATGTTGCCCGGAACGTAGAAATGACCATAACTTTCACACTGGTAGCAATTATTCGTTTTATACGATGGAAAAACTGTTCTATTTATTTTGTATTTTGTGCTTCGGGCGTTGACTTCTAAGGCCCTAGCTATTCGATCTGGTCGAGCAACGCCTTAGAGTGAAGCCTAGGTTGCCCGGAACGTAGAAATGACCATAACTTCCACACTGGTTGCAATTATTCGTTTTGTACGATTGAAAAGCTGTTATATTTATATTGCATTTTATGCTTCAGGCATTGAATTCTAAGTCCCTAGCTATTCGATCTGGTGGATCAACGCCCTAGAGTGAAGCCTAGGTTACCCGGAACGTAGAAATGACTATAACTTTCACACTGTTTGCAATTATTCATTTTACACGGTGGAAAAGCTGTTGCATTTATATCGTATTTAATGCTTCGGGCGTTGACTTCTTAGGCCCTAACATTTCGATCTGGTGGAGCAACGCCCTACAGTGAAGTCTAGGTTGCCCGGAACGTAGATATGACCATAACCTTCACACAGGTTGCAATTATTCGTTTTATACGGTGTAAAGGCTGTTGTACTTATTTTGTATTTTATTCTTCTGGTGTTGATTTCTTAGGCCCTAACTATTCGATCTGGTGGAACAACGCCGTAGAGTGAAGCGTAGGTTGCCCGGAACGCAGAAATGACCATTACTTTCACACTGTTTGCAATTACACATTTTATACGATGGAAAAGCTGTTGTATTTATATCGTATTTTATGCTTCGGGCATTGACTTCTAAGGCTCTAACTATGCAATCTGTTGGAGCAACGCCCTAGGGGGAAGCCTAGGTTGCCCGGAACGTAGAAATGACCATAACTTTCACACTGGTTGCTATTATTCGTTTTATACGATGGAAAAGCTGTTGAATTTATACCGTATTTTATGCTTCTGGCGTTGACTTCTTAGGCCCTAACTATTCCATCTGGTGGATCAACGCCCTAGGGGGAAGCGTAGGTTGCCCGGAAAGTAGAAATGACCATAACTTTCACACTCGTAGCAATTATTCGTTTTATACGATGGAAAAACTGTTCTAATTATTTTGTATTTTATGCTTCGGGCGTTGACTTCTAAGACCCTAACTATTCAATCTGTTGGAGCAACGCCCTAGGGTGAAGCCTAGCTTGCTCGGATTGTAGAAATGTCCATAAGTTTCATACTGGTTGCAATTATTCGTTTTATACGATGGAAAAACTGTTGTATTTATATTGTATTTTATGCTTCTGGCGTTGACTTCTAAGGCACTAACTATTCGATTTGGTGGAGCAACGCCCTAGAGTGAAGCCTAGGTTGCCCGGAACGTAGAATTGGCCATCACTTTTAAACTGGTTGCAATTATTCCTGATATATGGTGGAAACACTGTTGTATTTTTTTTGCATTTTATGGTTCGGGCGTTGACTTCTAAGGCCCTAACTATTCAATCTGTTGGAGCAACGCCCTAGTGTGAAGCCTAGGTTGCTTGGAACGTAGAAATGACAACTACTTTCACACTGTTTTCAATTATTCATTTAATACGATGGAAAAGCTGTTGTATTTATATCGTATTTTATGCTTCGGGCGTTGACTTCTTAGGCCCTAACATTTCGATCTAGTGGAGCAACACCCTACAGTGAAGCCTAGGTTGCCCGGAACGTAGATATGACCATAATCTTCACACAGGTTGCAATTATTCGTTTTATACGGTGTAAAGGCTGTTGTATTTATTTTGTATTTTATTCTTCTGGTGTTGTCTTCTTAGGCCCTAACTATTCGATCTGGTGGATCAACGCCGTAGAGTGAAGCGTAGGTTGCCCGGAACGTGGAAATGACCATTACTTTCACACTGTTTGCAATTGCTCATTTTATACGATGGAAAAGCTGTTGTATTTATATCGTATTTTGTGCTTCGGGCATTGACTTCTAAGGCCCTAACTATGCAATCTGTTGGAGCAACGCCCTAGGGGGAAGCCTAGGTTGCCCGGAACGTAGAAATGACCATAACTTTCACACTGGTTGCTATTATTCGTTTTATACGATGGAAAAGCTGTTGAATTTATACCGTATTTTATGCTTCTGGCGTTGACTTCTTAGGCCCTAACTATTCCATCTGGTGGATCAACGCCCTAGGGGGAAGCGTACGTTGCCCGGAAAGTAGAAATGACCATAACTTTCACACTCGTAGCAATTATTCGTTTTATACGATGGAAAAACTGTTCTAATTATTTTGTATTTTATGCTTCGGGCGTTGACTTCGAACGCCCTAACTATTCGATCTGGTGGAGCAACGCCCTAGAGTGAAGCCTAGGTCGCCCTGTACGTAGAAATGACCATCACTTTCAAACTGGTTGCAATTATTCCTGTTATATGATGGAAAAACTGTTCTATTTTTATTGCATTTTATGCTTCGGGCATTGACTTCTAAGGCCCTAACTATTCACTCTGTTGGAGCAACGCCCTAGGGTGAAGCCTAGGTTACCCGGAAAGTAGAAATGACCGTAACTTTCATACTGGTTGCTATCATTCGTTTTATATGATGGAAAAACTGTTGTATTTATATTGTATTTTATGCTTCTGGCGTTCACTTCTTAGGCCCTAACTATTCGATCTGGTGTAAGAACGCCATACAGTGAAGCCTAGGTTGCCCGGAACGTAGAAATGACCATAACTTTCACACTGGTTGCAATTATTAGTTTTATACGATGGAAAAGCTGTTCTATTTATTTTGTATTTAATGCTTCGGGCGTGGACTTCTAAGCCCCTAACTATTCGATCAGGTGGAGCAACGCGCTAGAGTGAAGCCTAGGTTGCTCGAAATGTAGAAATGACCATAACTTTCACACTGGTTGCAATTATTCATTTTATACGATGGAAAAACTGTTGTACTTATATTGTATTTTATTCTTATGGCGTTGACTTCTAAGGCCCTAACTATTCGATCAGTTGGAGCAACGCCCTAGAGTGAAGCCTAGGTTGCTCGAAATGTAGAAATGTCCATAACTTTCACACTGGTTGCAATTATTCGTTTTATACGATGGAAAAACTGTTGTATTTATATTGTATTTTAAGCTTCTGGCGTTCACTTCTAAGGCCCTAACTGTTTGATCTGGTGGAGCATCGCCGTAGAGTGAAGCCTAGATTGCCCGGAACGTAGAAATGACCATAACTTTCAAACTGGTTGCTATTATTCGTTTTGTACGGTGGAAAAACTGTTATATTTATATTGTATTTAAGCTTCTGGCGTTGACTTCTGAGGCCGTTGCTATTCGATGTGGTGGAAGAACGCCATAGAGTGAAGCCTAGGTAGCCCGGATCGTAGAAATGTCCATATCTTTTACACTGGTAGCAATTATTCGTTTTATACGATGGAAAAACTGATATATTTATATTGTATTTAATGCTTCGGGCGTGGACTTCTAAGGCCCTAACTATTCGATCAGGTGGAGCAACGCCCTAGAGTGAAGCCTAGGTTGCCTGGAACGTAGAAATGACCATCACTTTCACACGGGTTGCAATTATTCGTTTTATACGATGGAAAAGCTGTTGTATTTATATCGTATTTTATGCTTCTGGAGTTGACTTCTTAGGCCCTAACTATACCATCTGGTGGAACAACGCCCTAGGGTGGTGCCTATGTTGCCCGGAACGTAGAAATGACCATAACTTTCACACTGGTAGCAATTATTCGTTTTATACGATGGAAAAACTGTTCTATTTATTTTGTATTTTATGCTTCGGGCGTTGACTTCTAAGGCCCCAGCTATTCGATCTGGTCGAGCAACGCCTTAGATTGAAGCCTAGGTTGCCCGGAACGTAGAAATGACCATAACTTCCACACTGGTTGCAATTATTCGTTTTATACGATGGAAAAGCTGTTGTATTTATTTCGTATTTTATGCTTCTGGCGTTGACTTCTTAGGCCCTAACTATTCCATCTGGTGGAACAACGCCCTAGGGTGAAGCCTAGGTTGCTCGGAAAGTAGAAATGACCATAAGCATCATACTGGTTGCAATTATTCATTTTATACGATGGAAAAACTGTTGTATTTATATTGTACTTTATGCTTCTGGCGTTGACTTCTAAGGCCCTAGCTGTTCGATCTAGTGGAGCAACGCCCTAGAGTGACGCCTAGGGTGCTCGGAACGTAGAAATGACCATCACTTTCACACGGGTTGGAATTATTCCTGTTATAGGGCGGAAAGACTGTTGTATTTTTATTGTATTTTATACTTCAGGCGGTGACTTCTGAGGCCGTATCTATTCGATGTGGTGGATGAACGCCATAGAGTGACGCCTAGGTTGCCCGGAACGTAGAAATAACCATAACTTTCACACTGGTAGCAATTATTCGTTTTATACGATGGAAAAACTGTTCTATTTATTTTGTATTTTATGCTTCGGGCGTTGACTTCTAAGGCCCTAGCTATTCGATCTGGTCGAGCAACGCCTTAGAGTGAAGCCTAGGTTGCCCGGAACGTAGAAATGACTATAACTTCCACACTGAATGCAATTATTCGTTTTATACGATGGAAAAGCTGTTGTATTTATATCGTATTTTATGCTTCTGGCGTTGACCTCATAGGCCCTAACTATTCCATCTGGTGGAACAACGCTCTAGGGTGAAGCCTAGGTTGCCCGGAACGTAGAAATGACCATAACTTTCACACTGGTAGCAATTATTCGTTTTATACGATGGAAAAACTGTTCTATTTATTTTGTATTTTGTTCTTCGGGCGTTGACTTCTAAGGCCCTAGCTATTCGATCTGGTCGAGCAACGCCTTAGAGTGAAGCCTAGGTTGCCCGGAACGTAGAAATGACCATAACTTCCACACTGGTTGCAATTATTCGTTTTATACGATTGAAAAGCTGTTATATTTATATTGCATTTTATGCTTCAGGCATTGAATTCTAAGTCCCTAGCTATTCGATCTGGTGGAGCAACGCCCTAGAGTGAAGCCTAGGTTACCCGGAACGTAGAAATGACCATAACTTTCACACTGTTTGCAATTATTCATTTTATACGGTGGAAAAGCTGTTGTATTTATATAGTATTTAATGCTTCGGGCGTTGACTTCTTAGGCCCTAACATTTCGATCTGGTGGAGCAACGCCCTACAGTGAAGTCTAGGTTGCCCGGAACGTAGATATGAGCATAACCTTCACACAGGTTGCAATTATTCGTTTTATACGGTGTAAAGGCTGTTGTACTTATTTTGTATTTTATTCTTCTGGTGTTGATTTCTTAGGCCCTAACTATTCGATCTGGAGGAACAACGCCGTAGAGTGAAGCCTAGGTTGCCCGGAACGTAGAAATGACCATTACTTTCACACTGTTTGCAATTATTCATTTTATACGATGGAAAAACTGTTATATTTATATTGTATTTAAGCTTCTGGCGTTGACTTCTGAGGCCGTTGCTACTCGATGAGGTGGAAGAACGCCATAGAGTGAAGCCTAGGTAGCCCGGATCGTAGAAATGTCCATATCTTTCACACTGTTTGCAATTTTTCGTTTTATACGTTGGAAAAACTGTTTTATTTATTTTGTATTTTATGCTTCGAGCGTTGACTTCTAAGGCCCTAACTATTCGATCTGGTGGAGCAACGCCCTAGGGTGAAGCCTAGGTTGCCCGGAAAGTAGAAATGACCGTAACTTTCATACTGGTTGCAATTATTCGTTTTACATGGTGGAAAAACTGTTGTATTTATATCGTATTTTATTCTTATGGCGTTGACTTCTAAGGCCCTAACTATTCGATCAGTTGGAGCAACGCCCTAGAGTGAAGCCTAGGTTGCTCGAAATGTAGAAATGTCCATAACTTTCACACTGGTTGCAATTATTCGTTTTATACGATGGAAAAACTGTTGTATTTATATTGTATTTTGTGCTTCGGGCGTTGACTTCTAAGGCCCTAGCTATTCGATCTGGTCGAGCAACGCCTTAGAGTGAAGCCTAGGTTGCCCGGAACGTAGAAATGACCATAACTTTCACACTGGTTGCAATTATTAGTTTTATACGATGGAAAAGCTGTTCTATTTATTTTGTATTTAATGCTTCGGGCGTGGACTTCTAAGCCCCTAACTATTCGATCAGGTGGAGCAACGCGCTAGAGTGAAGCCTAGGTTGCTCGAAATGTAGAAATGACCATAACTTTCACACTGGTTGCAATTATTCATTTTATACGATGGAAAAACTGTTGTACTTATATTGTATTTTATTCTTATGGCGTTGACTTCTAAGGCCCTAACTATTCGATCAGTTGGAGCAACGCCCTAGAGTGAAGCCTAGGTTGCTCGAAATGTAGAAATGTCCATAACTTTCACACTGGTTGCAATTATTCGTTTTATACGATGGAAAAACTGTTGTATTTATATTGTATTTTGTGCTTCGGGCGTTGACTTCTAAGGCCCTAGCTATTCGATCTGGTCGAGCAACGCCTTAGAGTGAAGCCTAGGTTGCCCGGAACGTAGAAATGACCATAACTTCCACACTGGTTGCAATTATTCGTTTTATACCATTGAAAAGCTCTTATATTTATATTGCATTTTATGCTTCAGGCATTGAATTCTAAGTCCCTAGCTATTCGATCTGGTGGAGCAACGCCCTAGAGTGAAGCCTAGGTTACCCGGAACGTAGAAATGACTATAACTTTCACACTGTTTGCAATTATTCATTTTACACGGTGGAAAAGCTGTTGCATTTATATCGTATTTAATGCTTCGGGCGTTGACTTCTTAGGCCCTAACATTTCGATCTGGTGGAGCAACGCCCTACAGTGAAGTCTAGGTTGCCCGGAACGTAGATATGACCATAACCTTCACACAGGTTGCAATTATTCGTTTTATACGGTGTAAAGGCTGTTGTACTTATTTTGTATTTTATTCTTCTGGTGTTGATTTCTTAGGCCCTAACTATTCGATCTGGTGGAACAACGCCGTAGAGTGAAGCGTAGGTTGCCCGGAACGTAGAAATGACCATTACTTTCACACTGTTTGCAATTACTCATTTTATACAATGGAAAAACTGTTGTATTTATATTGTATTTTATGCTTCTGGTGTTGACTACTTAGGCCCTAACTATCCCATCTGGTGGAACAACGCCCTAGACTAAGGCCCAGGTTGCGCGGAACGTAGAAATGACCATAACTTTCACACTGGTTGCTATCATTCGTTTTATATGATGGAAAAACTGTTGTATTTATATTGTATTTTATGCTTCTGGCGTTCACTTCTTGGGCCCTAACTATTCGATCTGGTGTAAGAACGCCATACAGTGAAGCCTAGGTTGCCCGGAACGTAGAAATGACCATAACTTTCACACTGGTTGCAATTATTAGTTTTATACGATGGAAAAGCTGTTCTATTTATTTTGTATTTAATGCTTCGGGCGTGGACTTCTAAGCCCCTAACTATTCGATCAGGTAGAGCAACGCGCTAGAGTGAAGCCTAGGTTGCTCGAAATGTAGAAATGACCATAACTTTCACACTGGTTGCAATTATTCATTTTATACGATGGAAAAACTGTTGTACTTATATTGTATTTTATTCTTATGGCGTTGACTACTAAGGCCCTAACTATTCGATCAGTTGGAGCAACGCCCTAGGGTGAAGCCTAGGTTGCCCGGAACGTAGAAATGACCATAACTTTCACACTGGTAGCAATTATTCGTTTTATACGATGGAAAAACTGTTCTATTTATTTTGTATTTTGTTCTTCGGGCGTTGACTTCTAAGGCCCTAGCTATTCGATCTGGTCGAGCAACGCCTTAGAGTGAAGCCTAGGTTGCCCGGAACGTAGAAATGACCATAACTTCCACACTGGTTGCAATTATTCGTTTTATACGATTGAAAAGCTGTTATATTTATATTGCATTTTATGCTTCAGGCATTGAATTCTAAGTCCCTAGCTATTCGATCTGGTGGAGCAACGCCCTAGAGTGAAGCCTAGGTTACCCGGAACGTAGAAATGACCATAACTTTCACACTGTTTGCAATTATTCATTTTATACGGTGGAAAAGCTGTTGTATTTATATAGTATTTAATGCTTCGGGCGTTGACTTCTTAGGCCCTAACATTTCGATCTGGTGGAGCAACGCCCTACAGTGAAGTCTAGGTTGCCCGGAACGTAGATATGAGCATAACCTTCACACAGGTTGCAATTATTCGTTTTATACGGTGTAAAGGCTGTTGTACTTATTTTGTATTTTATTCTTCTGGTGTTGATTTCTTAGGCCCTAACTATTCGATCTGGAGGAACAACGCCGTAGAGTGAAGCCTAGGTTGC